>NC_138866.1:178243750-178982146 GCF_965194805.1 Balaenoptera borealis
TAATCTCTCTCTCTGTCTCATAGGTGTACGCACTTAAAATAAGACACATTCATGATGTAACTTAATTTTTAAAATGCTGATTATAAATAGATCTGGATCTGTGTGTACTGGATGTAAAAGAACTGTGAAGCCCCCAGGAGACAGCAATTTGCATGCAAAATGATGATTGCCACTGGCGATTCTTCCAGAATGCAAGGAATTAAGAAAATCCATTCCATCTCCGTGTCCAGTTGCCTATGGGGGCTGTGTTTCTCCAGGAGGTCTAGGATGGTCAACCATGGCCAAATGAGGTCTGCCATGGTTCAGGCCACATAGCAAGACTATTCCAGTGAGTTAACCTGCTTTTAAAATAAAATCTCAGATTGTGGTCTCTTAGGTGTCAACATGGGCTGAGGGTTCAGCCCTGTAGAGAGGAATTACACTTGCTTCTCTTGGTGCCTTTCTAGAAGAAAGTTCCTGGCTCGCAGTTTTCCAGACGGCAAAGAGAGTGAAGTTACGTCCCACCTTTGTGCAGGGCTTCCTGTGGCCACAGTGACGGGGAGCCATCGACCCCTTTATACTCACAGTTATGTTCCCACAGTCCCCCTGCCAGGGCGATGCCTTTTCTCACTGACGCCTTCTCTGAGGCTCTAGCACTACACGATCTATGAGCAGGGACAGGGGAAGGTTGTGACCTGACTTCCTACCCTGCAAGAGCTCCCAGCTTTGTCCTTCACCTTCACTGCTCTGGGTCACCTGTTATCAGTCAGGGCCCCAAGGTAGCAGGTGGTCTCAGTGTCCACCTGCCCTAAATGGACTTGTGTTCTTGCTTTGTTCCTGGTCTTAGAAATTCACCTCATTATCTTGTGAGTTCATTTGTGCACTCGAGGGGGTGATTTTTATTTTTGACCTAGCATTTTCAGTTTGAAGGTTTCAGGCTATCTTGTCCACATCATATTTCCAGAAACTGAAGTCCTATTCTGTGGATCTACTCTTTTTCAGTTCTGATGTTTGCTTGGTGATGGGCACCGTGGACTTCTTAAATGCTGCCTTAGGAATTGAGGAAATAAACAAGGATGGCAGTTGGATTAGAAAGGGTCAGGCACAGGGGGACGTGAGCAAGAAACAGAGTCTACAGTTACTAGGTGGTTGGGATAGTTGGGTGGTGGCCATGTAGTGTGTGCGTGGGCGTGATGTAGGGGGAGGGGGGATGTTTGCAGCAGGAGAGCAGATGGTAGATGTCAAGTTCTTAGAAGACAGCTTGGCAGTTGTCTCTGTTCCATAAAAGGCAGCCACTGGGCTTGCTGCGATCACCTGAGTGAAGCGGCGTGGGTGCTCAGGAGGCAGAGAGGTAGAACCTGCCGTAACCTCAAGGGGAAAACGAGGGGCTGGATGACCTGCCTTAGAAGGAGATGTGGGAGTGTGTTTGGGAAGGAACAATGGAGCATCTAGCAGTGGAGAGACAGAAGGGCATCATGGAAACCATACCAAATTGGACATCAAAACACGTGTATTCAAGCCATGGATCTGCAACTAGTGAGACCCTGTTATTATTATTATTTTTTAAAATTTATTGAAGTGTAGTTGATTTACAATGTTGTATTAATTTCTTCTGTACAGCAAAGTGACTCAATTATACATATATATATCCTTTTTCATATTCTTTTCCATTATGATTTATCATAATTTTTAAAATTTATCAATTTTTTAAGATTTTTAAAAATGTGGACCATTTTTAAAGTCTTTATTGAATTTGTTACAATATTGCTTCTGTTTTATGTTTTGGTTTTTTGGCTGCAAGGCATGTGGGATCTTAGCTCCCCGACCAGGCATTGAACCGGCACCCCCTGCATTGGAAGGTGAAGTCTTAATCACTGGCCACCAGGGAAGTCTCTATCATAGGATACTGAATATAGTTCTCTGTGCTCTACAGTAGGACCTTGTTGTTTATCCATTCTATATATACTAGTTTGCATCTGCTAATCCCAAACTCCCAATCCTTCCCTCCTCCCACCCCTCCCCCTTGGCAACCACAAGTCTGTTCTCTATGTCTGAGAGACCCTGTTATTTTTATAAAATTGATCGTGCTGAGCTCCAGATGTCAATATGCTACCTAGGCTACAGGGTAATTTAGGATGGTGATAAAGAACATGGGCTTTAACTTTGGAAAACAGCATGAAATTTCCTCAAAAATTAAAAATAGCACGACCATATGATCCAGCAATCCCACCCCTGGTATTCATCCAAAGGAAGTGAAATCAGGAGTCTGAAGAGATAGCTGTACTCCCATGTTCACTGCAGCATTATTCACCAGAGCCAAGACATGGAAACAACACAAGTGCCCATCAATGGATGAACAGATAAAGAAGATGTGATGTATTTTATATATATATATAATACATCCATATATATGAATATTACTTAGGCATGAGAAAGAAGGAAATCCTGCCATTTGTGACAACATGGATGGAACTTGAGGGCATTATGCTAAGTGAGATAAGTCAGGTGGAGAAAGACAAATATTGTACATCACTTCCATGTGGAATCTAAAAAAAAAATGAACTCATAGAAGCCAAAAGTAGATTGGTGGTTACCAGGGGCTGGGGATGGGGGGAACAGAAGAGATGGTTTTTAAGGGTACAACCTTAAAACTTGTAGATAAATCAGTCCAGGAGAGCAAGTGCACAGAATAGAGATTATAGTCAACAATACTGTATTATAAACTTCAAAGTTGCTAAGAAACCAAATCTTAATTGTTCCCACCACAAAAAAGAAATGATAATTACGTGACATGCTACAGGTTTTAGCTAACACAAAGGTGGTAATCATATGCAATACACAAATGTATCAAATCAACATGCTGTGTACCTTAAACTTAGACAATGTTATATATAATTATATCTCAGTTAAAGAAAGAAGAGCATGGGTTTTGGAGTCAGGCGGACCTGAACTTCAACTTGCTCATTTATAAAACTGGATTAATGATATCTCCCTCTTAGGGTATTATGAGGATTCACATGACGACTGCCAAACTGTTAATAATTTTAAAAAAGGATTTGTTATCATCTTTTTCAAGTTGATGGAAATTCAGGAATCGATGAAAATGTAAGGTATTGGTTTAGGGTGGCAGCTAGAGCAAGATTATCATCACTTTGATTATATGTTCCTTTTGTCATTGCTTTTCTTAGCCATTTGCTTTGCCCTCAGCATTTAAACTGCTTTTTCTTTTATGCTTTCTCCTAATGCTAAAACTTGTGAAGTCTGGACCGTATGTTGATGCACATACTCCGTTGATTATTGGTATTATTCTGTCGGTCCTTTGCATTTCTTTTGATCCCAGAATATGTTTTAGATTTGACATTTTTACTGGACAGAGATAAGACATGCAAGCTCACTTTACTTTCTTAACTTACTGTATAGGGTTTTATTTTTCAGTGTTCCTGAGTCACAATTTCTTTAACCAGATTCTCTGCAGGAGGATAGTATTGTGATTTCTAATAAAAGGGAATTTAAAGAACTATTTATTCATTCATTCATTCATTTAAAAAGTAGTTGTTGAGACTTCCCTGGTGGCGCAGTGGTTAAAAATCCTCCTGTCAATGCAGGGGACACGGGTTCGAGCCCTGGTCTGGGAAGATCCCACATGCCGCGGAGCAACTAAGCCCATGTGCCACAACTACTGAACCCGCGTGCCTAGAGCCCATGCTCTGCAACAAGAGAAGCCACCGCAGTGAGAAACCCACGCACTGCAACGAAGAGTAGCCCCCACTCGCCGCAACTAGAGAAAGCCCGCACGCAGCAACGAAGACCCAACGCAGCCAAAAATAAATAAATAAAATAAATAAATTTATTAGGAAAAAAAGTAGTTGTTGAACTCTTACTATGCTAGACTGAGCGTAGGAAGACAAGACAGGTTCCTTTTCCTCAAGATGCTTAGTGTCAAGTAGAAGAAAGGAATAAAGGAATATACAAAAGAAGCTTCCAGTTGGATCAAAGAAAGAGTACAGGGAGATTGTCATTAGTTTCTGTCCTTTTCTGAATGAAATCTTAGCTTTGGAAATACTATTTGACTTAGTGTAATATAATTACACAAATACATCTTGAAGACCTACTAGGCTGAGTACTTGAGGATGAATAAGACAATGCCCTGATTCTCAAGGAGTCCAGGGGGCTGGTGATGTGGATTTAGATTTCCTTGTACACCCACCCTGGCCCCTGCCCCATCGTTAACTGACAGGGTTCTTGGGTAAGCAAAATTGAAGGAATTTAGGATGGCGTACACAGAATCATTAAGTACTCCAGGAATTCCCCTTGTGCTATCCTCTATAAAATATAATATTTAAGAGTTCCTTTGCTTCACATGTCTTGATGAATAGTTATTGAGATAAGATGTATTCCTCTGAAATGGAAAATGTTGTTTATATTTCCTGCTGGAATTGACTGACAGTAATTTCAGTAGCTGCTCAAATTCTTGCTGATTTCTCCTGAATGGATCCTTTTGTTTTGATGGCTCTCCTTATGTAAACCACCTTTATTATCTTTGGAGAGTCTATTACAAGCAAAATTACTTGTTAATATTAGGATAATTCCTTATTCCACTCGGAAGGGAACTTTCTGCTGACCCCCTTCCTTTCTGCATCTAAGAATTAAAGAGCCCAGAGCTTGCCCTGGAATTGTAGATTTCATCTTTGGAAAACTGTAAAACATGGAATGTTTCTATTGCCTCACGGGAATTCAGCGTGTTCCTCAAAACACATTTTTTATTACAGGGAATTTCCTGTTTTTTCCTAAATTAAAGCATGGGTTTTCCTCTTAAACCAGTAACGTACTCAAGTTTTTTCATTTAATTTAATTATGAAACAGTATTTCTTCTGTTGTTAGATGATTCAATATTTAAGTTCTTTCTGTATGAAATCAAAACAACTGCTTTGATTCACTTACACAAATGGTAATCTGTGAATGAAAGAAAGCAAATTAGAAAACAAAGAAACCAAACCAAAGAAGCACACAATTGTTTTGGCAATTTATGCCACCATCCCCCAAACCTGGCTTCTTAAAATTTCCACTTTCCAAGTAACACTGAGTTTTCCTAAGTGGGACATAAAGAAAATTCTGCACCCAATTTTGACATGGGGATTTCCCCCACCACTACAAATTCTCAGACCCCAATTGTGTATCTCTGGGGCTGCACCCCACAGGCCTATGAGGCCTGGGCTTGCCCAGCTTCAAGGCCCATGAAAGAGCCTGGAATTAGCAACAGAGTCATCAGTGGTTTAATGGATGGGGGAGGGATCTTACACGTCTGAAGCAAGGTCCTGGAGCAACACCCCACCGTGTGCGGGGAAGGTGGGCAGAATATGGTGTCCGTCTTCGCTCCTGGGTGAAGGGGAGATTACCAGTTACAGGGGAATTGACCTCAGGTGGGCTCATTAGTTACCAGGGAAACCAGTTTAGGAGCACGCCCCTCACGGCCCCTTTGCTAACAATCATCAGCTGGGCCTGGGGCAAGTACCAGGAAGGTCAGTCATGTGAGCAGGGGTAGGTGAAGCAGGTTGTACAGAGCGCAAGAGAGCAACCATCCTGAGTGGCCTGACGGTACTAGTATCCTATAATTGAGTTCAATTCTGACACTATCTGCCAAAAGATAGGTCTCTCAGGTTAAAGGCTCAGTCCTACAAGATCCCCCCAACCAACCCCTTTCAGACACCAGTCATAGGCCCAGGGTATCACCTGTGCTCCTGATTGGAGATAAATTGGAGGTCCCACCAACCTCCTCCTTGGGTTTGATAGATTTGCTAGAGCAGCTCACAGAACTCAGAAACATTTTACTTACTAGATTACCAGTTTATTATAAAAGGATATAACTCAGGAGCAGCCAAATGGAAAAGATGCAGAGGAGAAAGTATGGGGCAGGGCCTGAAGCTTCCATGCCTTCTCCAGGCTCAGCACTCTTCCAGAACCTCCACCCAGAAGCTCTCCAAACTGTCCTTTTGAGTTTTTAATGGAAGCTTCATTACACAGGTATAATCAATTAAGTCATTGGCCATTGGTGATTGATTCAACCTCCAGCTCTTCTCCCCTCCTCAGAAACCAGAGAGTGGGAGTGAAAGTTCCAACCTTCTATTTGTGGTTGGTTCCCCTGGCAACCAGCCCCCTTCTATAGGGGCCTTCCAAAAATCACTACATTAACATAAACTCCAGTGTGGTTGAAAGGGGCCTGTTATGAATAACAAAAGATACATTAAATATATTCACTTATAGGAGTTAGAGTTTCTCTATTCTTTCCCAGATTTTTTTTTTTAAACTAAATATTTCAGCTTACTTTTTTTTTTTTTTACTTTTTTTTTTTTTAAACTTTGGGTTTATTTATTTTATTTATTTATTTATTTATGGCTGTGTTGGGTCTTCGTTTCTGTGCTAGGGCTTTCTCTAGTTGCGGCAAGTGGGGGCCACTCTTCATCGCGGTGCGCGGGCCTCTCACTGTCGCGGCCTCTCTTGTTGCGGAGCACAGGCTCCAGACGCGCAGGCTCAGTAATTGCGGCTCACGGGCCTAGTTGCTCCGCGGCATGTGGGATCTTCCCAGACCAGGGCTCGAACCCGTGTGCCCTGCATTGGCAGGCAGATTCTCAACCACTGCGCCACCAGGGAAGCCCCCTCTTTCCCGGCTTTGAAGGAGAAAGGATTTAAGGATTGCTTGGATTCACTAATGGGTTTTTGTTATGTGGATGGCAAGGGAGGTATAGAGGATCGGGAGAAGTCTAGAGAAGTTTAAAGTTAGATACATAAGAAAAGGCATAGAGACTTGGTAAGATTAAAATATCTCAGAAGAGTTTGGAGGAGCTTTTCATTTTTTATTTTGAGGGAGGGAGAGGAGGAAATGGAGAGGTGGTAAGCAGTTGCCATGAGGTGTGGAATTTTAGGGAAAACAGTGGCTTAAAAGTTTTAGGAAGTTTTTATGTGTGTCGTACAGTGTAACTTCTCCTTTCCTGTCTCCTCATGAGTCATTCAAGAAAGACGTATCTTACTTTTCTAGGCTCTTTGGAGTTGGAAACACTCCTTCTCACTGTGTCATCCTGCTAAGACCAGTTCCAAGGTAGCCTGATGTAATGAGTTTTTGATTGGGGTCCTCCTGTGTATTAGTCTGTTGAGGCTACCATAACAAAATACCCTGGATGGTCGGCTAAACAACAGAAATTTATTTTCTCTATTTTCTAGAGGCTACAAGTCCAAGATCAAGGTGCCGGTAGGGTTGGGTTCCACTGAGGTCTCTCCTTTTTGCTTGCATATGGCCGTCGTCCTGCTGTTTGTTTATATGGCTGTGCCATAGCACGCCCCTGGTGTCTCCCTGTAAATTCTAGTCTCCACTTCTCATGAGGACACTTACCAGATTTGATTAGGGCTCACCATAACAGCCTCGTTTTAACTTTATTACCTCTTTTAAGATGCTAGCTCCCAAAACACTCACATTCTGAGGTACTAGGGGCTTAGAACTTCAACATATGAATTTTGGGGAAACAAAATTCAGTCCATAACATCATCCACGGAAGGAAAATGTAGTTCATAGAATTCTAGGGCGCACTTTGGCTTATTACTTCAGGAACATGAACTGTTAGAGCTAGAAGAAATGTTAGACTACTTAATCTACTCTCATTGTATTGATAAGTAGTATAAAGCAGTAAAAAGTTATGAATTGCCCTAGTTCACCCTGTTACAGCTCTGTTTCCACCACTGGGATTTTGAATATTTATTTTATTTTTCATAATTCAACTCAGTCATTCTTACTTTCCATGATTCCTTTTTCTGACTAGATCACATAGTTTGTCACTTTGTGCTAGTTCCCCAACCATGAGTTCTTTTTCATTGAAATTTGGATATATTTGTATTTACTTTTGTAAGTTTTCACAAGCTAAAGGATTTTGGATCAAGTCTTCAGGAATTTCTAGACAACCTAAGGTATACACTAAAAAATTCATTAAACTTTTGGATCGGGGACCAGATAGAAAAAAAATGCTTCTTAGTGTATGTATTATTTACCTCATAGGAAATGCTTATCTCAGGCAGTTTATTCCCATGGAGTGGGGGGAATTTTAACTTGATTCCCCAGGAGTGATAAATATGGGAGGAACCACTCTCTGTCTCTTCACCTGCGGGAGGAATTGATTTATCTGATCAATGAGATGAGAAAAAAGAACCGAGCATGTATAACTTGGCTCCCTCTTGTTTTTCTGGCTTACTTGTCCACAGAGAAGGTTTATTGGTTTCTGCCTCAGTTTTCCATGAGGTAAGCACACATGCTCCACCTTCTAGATTGTGGGATCATTTCCCTCTTTCCTCACTGTTGTGGTCCAGTAAGTGTTAGGCTGCAATGGGAGGAAAGATACCCTTTCTGCAGATGAAAACTCCCCCTTGGGAAAGTTGTCCTGAGGTCTAGTCTTCGGGTGGATTATTAGAGATCTGCTTATCATCTTAGGTTAGTTTTCTTTTTCTTCCACTCTAGTCTTATTAGGAATAAAGTTAATATTTTGATCTCATGTCTCTAATTACTATATGCATTCTTAATTTCTTCCTGAATTTATATATCAGGGAAAAAGTTTGATTATTTATCACCCTTAAAACCAGAACAATTTAAAAGAAAGCAAACAAATTTCTATGCTTCTATTAAAAAAGACATCAGGTTCAAGAGGCATTGTGATCCCTGATCAGGGTAAATATAAAGGAAACCATATGTAGGCACAACGCAGTAAAACTGCTGAAAAAGACAAAGCTAAAGGGAAATACCAAAAAGCAGCTGGAGGTGATAAAACATAACCTCAAAGAAGGAACAATAAGACTGACAGCTGACCTCAAAGCAGAAACAATGGAAGCCATAATTCAATGAACAACATCTTCTTGGTGATGAAAGAAGATAACTGAAAACCTTCAACACTATATGTGGTAAAAAAAAATATCCTTTTCAAATTATTATGGAATAAAGATACTTTTGGAGAGAACTTATTATCAGCAGAACTGCACTAAAATAAAAAACAAGACTAATAAAATGTATTAATCTCTGGCAAGAGCAAGAAAAAAAATGGGAGAGAGAAAGAAAGAGAAGAAGGCACAACCAATATGAGAAATAAAAAGGAAATCTAACTATAGTCTTATAAATTATAAAACGATGCTAAGAGACCATTATGAACAACTTTCTACCAATAAATTCAACAAATAAGATGACACAGACAAATACCTTGAAAAACAGAGCTAACTCAAACTGATGGAATAAGCAGTAGAAAAACTAAATAGTATTATACATGTTAAGTAATTGGAATCTATGGAATCTATCATTTAAAACCTTCCAACAAAGAAAAATCCAGGCCATACGGTTTTACTAGTGACTTATTCTAAACATTTAAGGAAGAGATAATACTAATCTTACACAAATTCTACCAGAGAATAGAAAAAGAGGGAATGCTTTCCATCTTTTTTAAAAAAATGAGGCCAGTATAAACTTGATACAAAATATGACAAGGACTATAGAAGAAGAAACAATTACAGACTGATCCCTTTCATGAACACAGAAGCAAAAAAATCCAAAACAAAACTCTAGCGAATTGAATCCAATTATAAAAAGAAGCATACTAAATCCTGACCAAGTGAGGTTTATTTCTGGATTGCAAAATGAGCAAAAAATTAAAAAATCAATCAAAATAACTCACCAAATCAACAGAATTAAGAAGAAAAACCATATGGTTATCATAATATGTACAGAAAAACCATTTGATAAAATTTATGAGTTGAAAATCCCTCAGTAAAATAAGAACAGAAGGGGACTTCCTTCATCTGGTAAAGGATATCTACAAAACTCAACAGCTAACATACTAAAGGGTGAAATGGTGAATGCCTTCCCCCTGTGGTGACCTATCCACTAACCCCATTTCTATTCAGCATTGTACTGGAGGTCATGGCCAATGCAACAAGGAATAGATTGAGTATAAAAAAGGAATAACTGTATAAAGATTATAAAGGAAGAAGTAAGCTGCCATTATTCACATATTACATGGTTATGTGTATCAAAAAGATCTACAAGAGTATCTGAGCAACCCATTGGATTTATGTGAATTTAACAAGGTTGTTGGATGTAAGTTCAGAATATAAACATCAGTTGCATTTCTACATGGTAGCAATAAGCAATTAGAAAACAATATTAAAAATAGAATTTACACTAACACAAAAATGTAGAATACATAGGAATAAATCTAAAAGATGCCCAAGATGTCTGCACTGAAAACTACAAATTATTACTGAGAGAAATTAAAGAAGGTCTAAAGAAATAGAGGAATATGCCATGTTCATGACTTGAAGACTCAATATGTTGTCAGTTCCTCCCAAATTGATCCACAGATGCACTGCCACCCAATAAAAATCCGAACAGAATTTGGTTTTGGTGAAAATTGACAAGCTGATTCTAAAACTTATGTGGAAATGCAAAGAATCTAGAATCTACAAGTCAATCTTTAAAAAAGTATGTAAATGAATACTAATACCACCAGAAATCAATTTATTATAAGGTTATAATATCAAGATAGAGGGGTGGTATTGGCATAGGGAAAGTCAAACAGATTAGTGGAACAGAATAGAGACTCTATAATCAGACCTAAACATACTATTACCTGATTTCTGAAGGATCTCCACTGAAACCCAATAGGAAAAGGACAATCTTTTGAAAAAATAATGCTCGATCAAATCTATATCAACATGAAAAAAAGTATCATCCCTATCTTGTACCATATCCCCAAATCAATTCCAGCAGGATTGTATACCTAAATATGACAGGTTAAAGAAAAAGCTTTGAGACAACAACATAGGATAATATCTTCATGACCTTTGAATAAGGAAAAATTTCTTAAACAGGATATGGCAAATGTTGAAAATTAAGAACTTTCATTCTCTCAGAGAAACCATTTGGAGGCCACAAAGGAAGCCTGAAGCAGGTACAAGTTATTTACAACACATATAACTAATGAGTGCTTACTTATCAAATATATTAAGAACTGCTACAAATCAATAAGAAAAGTACACATACGCACACAAGCCAATAGACAAACGGGCTTGAACAGGCACCTCCGAAAAGATTATATCCAAATAAACGTGCTCATCTCATCAGTAAGCAGGGAAAGTAAAATCAAAACCACAATGTGGTACCATTGGATAAATACCCAAATGGTCAAAACTAAAAAGGCAAATGGTGTCAAATGTTGGTGAGGAAGTGGAGCCATTGCATCTCTCTGGTCTCCTATGCTGTTGGTGGGGATATAAATTCCAACAATCGCTTTGGGAAACCACCAGTATCTTCTAAAGTGAAACGTGGTCATCCCCTGTGACTAGGTGACCTTGTCCTGGTTTTCTGTGAACAGTTTTGGTTTATGCATATTTTCGCAGAATGCTTTTAGTTTAGCATTTGTCCTATACTTTTTCATTTTTTTAACAAAATTTTGTCACTAATTGCTGTATTCAAATAAGGCAGGGAAAGTTTGGTGGACTTCTACTTGATTCTTCCAGCTTTCGCCAGGATCTTGTCTAGTAGTGTGGGACACATATGCAGTAAAGAGAGTTCATTCTGAAACATAGTGTTGAATTTTTAAGGCAACCAGAGATAATACGCTTTCTGGGACACAAAAGTCCCAGGGATGGCTATTGCCGGTTTTAACTTGTAGTGAAAGCTCTTGACACTGCTTCCCCTGCTGGCCGTTTGGTGTAATACCAGCCAATTGTTCCAGGAGCCTTAGGCATTGGCCTGAAAGAAGCATGGGGCCAGTAAGCTGCCAGCTGGTATGGTGAGCGGGAAAGTTGACAAACTATAGGTTAGGTGTATTTGAATTAGGTGCAGAGAATAAGGCTAAGAAAATAGAGTGAATCAATAATAGTCTAAATACTCTTACTATTGTGGTTTTTCTATGTATTGTATGATATAAATCTACGATTGTTCATTATTTATGCCATTATTTTGGTAATGTGTTTTTTATTTCACAATAAATTTTCTTGGTAGTAGTGAGCTCAAATGAATGGTAGTGCATATTTAATAAGAAATTAAGTACCGCTTCAGTTTCTCAAGGAAGGTGTTGATATATGTATTATTTTCCAAAATATTTGTTGACATCAACTATCCATCCTGGGGCAAAGTGATATCACTGCCCACATGAGAACCAGAAGACACAAATGGACCTACAGAATGTCTGCACATACATTGAGGCAGTAGTTATTTGAGCCACAAAGGGGGACTTTACATGTCATTTCATAAAGCATGGCTTTTCATTAAGATGAAATAGCCATTGCAAATTAATTTTGCTCATTAAATTTCACATTTTCTTGTGCAGACACAAAATGCAAAGTGATAGCTGTCAGTGTGTTTGCTGCATGAGCAGAACAAGAACTTTTCAAACAGTTAAATAACAGGTTTATAGCAGTGCTATTGATGCCTCGAAGAGGAGATTACAAAAGTGGCTGAATTTTCATCTCTAATTCATCGAGTCAAAGTGAAACTTTTAAAATTCATTCCATCAAAGGGAAGATGTATGACGTGATGGTGAATGCTACTATAGATTCATTTCAAACATTTAACACTAAAGATCTTATTTCTGTGGTGATAATACAAATACGAATTTTGATAGAATATTACATTGAGATAAAAACATATTAAGAAACCTATGGAGTAGAAATGTATTTGGAATTGGTTGTAGTGCACATACATTTTGTTAATGTGTCAAAAAATGGCCTTTTGTGCATCAAAGGACACCATCAAAAGAGTGAAAAGACGACCCACGGAGAGGGAGAAAATATTTGCAAATCACATATCTGATAAGAGATTAATATGCAAAATATATAAAGAACTCCTAAAACTTAACAACAACAAAACAAACAACCCAGTTAAAAAATGGGCAAAAGTCTTATATTTCTCAAAGAAGATGTATAAATAGCCAATAAGCACATAAAAACATTCTCAAAATCACTAGTCATTAGAGAAACACAAATAAAAACCACAGTGAGATACCATTTCACACCCACTAGGATGGCTATTATAAAAAAATAAAATGGAGGATAATAAGTGTTGGTGAAGATGTGGAGAAATTGGAACGCCGTGCATTGCTCATGAGAAAGTAAAATGGTACCGTGGTTGTGGAGAACAGTATGGCAGTTCCTCAAAAAAATTAAATAAAAACTACCATATGATCCAGCAATTCCACTTCTGGGTACAAACCCAAAAGAATTGAAAGCATGGACTCAAGTAGATACTTGTATACCAATATTCATAGCAGCATTATTTATAGTAACCAAAAGGTAGAAACAACCAAATAATTAACAACCAGAATGAATAAATAGATTAGGTCTCAGCTATGGCTCCACATTCAGATCACCTGGAAGGCTTTCAGACCACATTTCCAAGAATTCCGCCCTCAGTCTCTAAGACACACGGCTCACACCTTCCTTTGGAAGTTACGAGAACCCGAGGTCCATGCCTTCTTCTTGCCTCTTCCTCCTTGTCCAGATGTAGCCCCAGACATAAAGCTGAGTGCCAACTCAATTCTCTGAGCAGTCATTGCTGTGGTTTCCCCTCTCTTTACAGTGCTTTTCTGAACCACGAAAGACACAGTTTTGCAATGAGACATGTGGCCAGGCCAGATTCCCCTTCGGTCCTTGGGGGGCAGCTGGGACTGTGCTTTAGCATTTTGACATCCCTAGGGACCAGCTCAGTAAATAAAAGGATTAAGACAGCCTTGCAAGGAAGAACTTAAATTTTCCTCACCAAATGACTCCTATTCTCTTTCCCGACTTCAAACACGACTCCTTCCCTCACACTTACTAGTGACAAGACCACAGCATCAGCGTCCTGTGTTGGCCCCCCGGGCAGAGAGTAGGATGTTCCCCAACTCGGCTCAGGCATGGGAGGGGGCGGGGGCTGCAGGGAACCCCCCTCCCTGCCCTTCCTCCCCGAGGGCTTTCAGAAGTGATGCTGCTGTTCTCAGGCCGCCATAAAAAACACGTTAGTGATGACTTAGCATCCTTTTCAGAGACGGAAAAATGAATGTGGGAGGCGGTGAGGTGGTAAAGCCAGGTCTCAGCCGTGTCCTGGAGCCTGAGCTGTGTCCTGGAGCCTGAGCTGTGTCCTGGAGCCTGAGCTGTGTCCTGGAGCCTGAGCTACTGCAGCCGCTTCCCGGAGTCTGTCAGCTCCGCGGGGCCTTGTTGGGATGGGCTCAGGTGGGAGAGTTTACACCACGGCCCCTGGCAAAGGCTGCTGACCTGGGCTCCTCCCCTCCCTGGAAAGTTCTCTGCCTGCCTGACGCCCTAATCCCACTTTATGCCGCACAAGTGTGAAGTAAAATACATTTGCGGCTGCCTTGTTATGAGTGGTATAGTAGTGTGGTAGTTAAAAAAACCCGAAACAAGACAAAACCTCACCATTTGATGTACAGCCTTTACAGTATTGCTCTGTTACATGGTCCACCTTCGTATTTTAATTAAAGAATAGATAAAATAAAATGAGATAATTGTACAGGTTCTTCTGAGGCATTGTGTTTATGCTGGACTTCAGCCTACATTTTCTGTGCATTAAGACATTTCCCAAGTTTCTGTGTTAAATTATCTAGGGCTCAGTAGATGGCGCTGCTACACTGTCTTTTTGGTCAGATTTACTTTCTGGGATACTAATGAAATACTCGCAATGTAATTGGAACAGGAGTTGGGAGGGAAACCCAGATTTCTTAACCTAGTTCTAGGCAGATACCAAGATTCTAAGTCTCATTTTTTTCCAAACCCTTTAAAATTCTGCACCTCGAGTAAATAGAAATAGTGTGAAAACATTCATTCCTTGGGTATTTATCTTTAAAAAAATTTTTTTATTGAAGGCTAGTTGATTTACAATGTGTTAATTTCTATGGTATAGCAAAGTGATTCAGATACATATATATATACACACATACACATTCTTTTTCATATTCTTTTCCATTATGGTTTATCACAGGACATTGAATATAGTTCCCTGTACTCTACAGGAGGACCTTGCTGTTTATCCATTCTCTATATACTAGTTTGCATCTGCTCATCCTTGGGTACTTATCTTTGATACCTTTTATCTGAGAATCTGAAGGGACTCTGCCAATATTTTCTCTCCAGGTCTTAATTTAGGTGGGGAGACGAATCCCCTCACAAATCCTTTACTGTTCTTTTCACACATAAAACAACAAGGTCCAGAGAATTCGTGTTTCTTGACAAATTAAATTCTTACTTCCAGAAAGCTGCCTTTTGATTTTTTAAAAAATTTATTTTTTATAAATTTATTTATTTATTTATTTATTTATTTTTGGCTGCGTTGGGTCTTCGTTGCTGCACACGGGCTTTCTCTAGTTGCGGTGAGCGGGGGCTACTCTTCGCTGTGGTGCGCAGGCTTCTCATTGTGGTGGCTTCTCTTGTTGCAGAGCAAGGGCTCTAGGCACACGGGCTTCAGTAGTTGTGGCGTGCGGGCTCAGTAGTTGTGGCTCGTGGGCTCTAGAGCGCAGGCTCAGTAGTTGTGGCGCACGGGCTTAGTTGCTCCACGGCATGTGGGATCTTCCCGGACCAGGGCTCGAACCCGTGTCCCCTGCATTGGCAGGCGGATTCTTAACCACTACACCACCAGGGAAATCCCATGCCTTTTGATTTTTAAAATATCACTGACACTGTAAGAAACGAGGCAAACTCTCTGGGATGAGTGAACGAATATGTAACAAGCTGCCTGCAGCATCCACCCGCAAGGCCCATCACTGGGGCTGGAATAATTGAATCATCTTATTTAATTTATTCTTTTGTCTTATTATTAAATTTTCAGGACACGAAATAGGAGAGATAATAATATAACACACACACACGCACGTACCACTCAGCTAAAGAGGGAAAAGATCATGGGCACACTCAGACACTCTCTGTCTTATTCCCACCTGGCATTCGCTGCTCTCTTCCCCAGCGGTATTTAGACTTCAGTTTTTCCGTTTGTGTCTTTGTCATCTATCCTCTTGTCTTTTTGCAAGTTGCTTTTTCTCATTCAACATTATGCTTTGGAAAACAATCCGCGTTAACACCTAGTTTATTCATTTTGACACAGTGAGTGAATTCTCCACACTTTGCTTAACCATTCTTCTGCAGGTGCATATTTATATCCCTTCCAATTTCTAAACTATTGCAGACAACATGCGTTCTTGTTTACGTGTGAGAGAGTCCTATAAACCTTTATATTTTATGCACCTTAAATATTTCGTAACAACCACAAAACTTAAAAAAGCATCTACAGTTATTGCAGCCAGATTAGTTTCATGTTCCCTCATTCAGTGTAGTTTGTGTTATTTCTTATAGGAGTTGATGATTTTAAAATATTAGAAGACAATAGACTGGAAGTTAAAAAGCCATTTAGAGAGTAATTCAGCCTCTCTTGAGTTTGTTTTCTAAATACCTAGGAGTGGACCAATGGGTGGTACCGTGTGCACAGATTCATTCCACTGTACTTGCAACTGACAAATAGCTCTTCAAATTAATGGCAACAATTCCTATGTCTATTGTTTGAAACTCTGGTTGCTCCTTTTTAAAAATTTATTTTATTGAAGTATAGTTGATTTACAGTGTTGTGCTAATTACTGCTGTACAGCAAAATGATTCAGTTATACATGTGTATATATATATATGTTCTTTTTCATATTCTTTTCCATTATGGCTTATCACAAGATATTGAATATAGTTCCAGGTGCTCTACAGGAGGACCTTGTTGTTTATCCATTCTATATATAATAGTTGGCATCTGCTGACCCCAAACTCCCCATCCATCCTTCCCCCACCCCCCTCCCTCTTTGCGACCACAAGTCTGTTCTCTGTGTCTGTGTGGAAACTGGTTGCTCTCCATCCTCCCTAACACTCCTTGTCAATCTCCTTTAAAAAAATTTTTTTTCTTATTGAAAATTTCAAGCATATATAAAAATACAGAGAGTAGAAGAATAAACTTTTATGTTCCTATCATTCAGTTTTAACAATTATTAATACATTGCCCACCTTGACTCATATATACCCATCCTTCTCCCCCAGATTATTTGAAGCAACTCTTATCATCTCAGGATATTACTGTGAAAGATAAGAATTCTTTCTTTTAAACACAACCTCAATACCATGATCACACTTAAAAAAAATCACTAATCATTCCTTAATCACATAAAATAACCAGTCAAGGTTCAAATATTCACAATTGTCCCATAACATTTTGTGGTTCGTTTGACTCAGGATTCAAAGTAAAATGCATAAAATGCAATTGTTAGTGTGTCTCTTAAAAGTCTTTGAATCTATGGATGCCTTCTCCTATGTCTTTCACCCACCTTTGATATTTATTTATTAAAGACAAAAAACTGGACTGCTTGTCCTACAGAGTTTCCCACAACCTGGATTCTACTGATTGCGTCCCAGGTTGTTTAATTTGCTCTTTCTGTCTCCATATTTTCTGAAAACCGATGCCATATTTTGAGGGGATTTATGTTCAGTTTTTGGTCCCACAGTTTGCAAAGTGCTCCAGTCCATCCTTTCAGGATCTCTTTCCAGCCAAGGAGATTGGCTTCTCTGCAAGGACTAAGGTCACGTTTCAGACAGTGAGAGGGAGCAATTCCCAGTTATTCACGTACATGTTGTAAGTGGTTCTTCCCTTCTTTCTACACCTAAATTTGATGACAGTCTGGGAGGGGTGTCCTTAGATTGAAACATTTACTGCATCCAAATAATAAATTCTGTGCCCCAAACAACTCCTCATATACTTCAAATCCTGCAAACCCAAGCTTCTTCTCCACTTGGTAATCTAATTTTATTTTTTATGCATACAGGGCTTTCAGGGTTGGAGTCCAGAAAACTTAAAAATTCACGTTTATTGTTCTGTTTAATTACTAGAAAGTAAATCTGATAACCTTCCATGTTTCCAGGCCATTTGGCTGAATTAGGGGAAGGCAAAACAGTGTGAAAACTAATTGCTCCCCCCAAAACCCAGAGAAAAGTAAATGAAACGACGTTTTCTCTAAAATTCACAGTCTTGGTGAGTAATATGGAGAAACTGGATAAAACATAAAGGAGAAAAGAGGAGCCTTCTGGTTTAATTTGATACAAAGATCATAAGCCTAGACTGGGATCTGGCATTTTCATGCTTCATCTAAGCATCTAAGGGACTTCAAATTATCACTGCAAACACAAATAGAAAAGGGGAAAAGCTCTCCATTACATTTCTAAGCCTTGGGTTGGAGTTTTAGAATAATAACGACATGTACTACAAATTCCCTTTATAAGGCCCGGTGTGGTAGATCGGGGAGCTGTGTTAATGCTAGCATCCTTCTTGCTTTTACCATATTATGGCAAATTTTCCTAGATGTAAATACATTTTTGGGGGTAGGGACATTATTTGAGTCATTGTTTGTCACCGTCTTTAAAAAAATAATCTTTTTTTTTTCTTTTTTAGAATTGAAGTATAGTGTACATAACAATAGTATGTTAGTTTCAGGCGTACAGCATAGTGGTCTGACAATCAAATACATTACCAAATGATCACCACGACAAGCCCAGTAACCATCTGTCACCATACAGAATTATTACAGTGTTATTGACTATATTCCTTATGCTGTGTATTAACTACAGCTCCATGACATTTATTTTATAACTGGAAGTTTGTATCTCTTAATCCCTTTCACCTATTTCTCCCAATCCCCCACCCTATCTCCCTTAAAAATTAATCATTTTTGATCATCTTTATTATTCTTGTTTAAATTCAGTTCAGTGAAATATTGATCAGTAAATAATTAGATGCTTGATGGATTAAAATAAATTGTTTTTTATACTGTGAGACTGATGAAAGTATGTGTGGACACACAGAGAACATGTTTTGCAGGATGGAGGTATTAACTAACTTTCTTTATGACTAAATGTTGGGCTTTCTAAAGCTGTAAATAGCTAGACTATTGAAGAGTTTCTTGGACAATTATGCACCATAACACAAAGGGTTCGCTAGCAAGTAAGCGATTTATCTTATACACGACTGAGAGGTATAGGGAAATTAGGAGACCAAGGTCACACTTACTGAATGGGTCCATTTCCACCAGGCAAAGGAGGAGATGCACCAGATGACACACAGCATGTTAGAACTGGGAGGGACCCCTAGAATCATTTCATGATGGGAAAACCAGGCATAGAGGGGATAACTGATCAGTTCAACATCTCATACCTTGTTAGAGGCAGAGCAAGAACTAGAATCAAGAAATCCTGATTCTGAGTCCCTTTCAGTACATCCTGGTGCCTTAGTAAACGTGAAGGGCAGCAGGGAAAACCACGTGTTACAACCAGACAGTGGTGGTTTTATTTATTTTATTTTGTAATAAATGGTTGTTTTAAGCCACTCAGTTTTGGGGTGTCTTTTATTTTTTATTTTATTTTATTTATTTTTTTGGCCTCACCCTGCAGCATGCAGGATCTTATTCCCCCGACCAGGGATCGAACCCGTGCCCCCTGCAGTGGAAGCACAGAGTCTTAACCACTGGACCACCAGGGAAGTCCCCAGACAATGGTGGTTTTTAAAAGAATGCTGTAATGTTTAAGGCCACAGACTAGAACACAGACTTCAGATCGAAGGTTGTGTTAAAATTTTTTTTTTCATGCATTTCCAATTACACACTTGAAGATTAACAGCATCTTCAGCAAAGTCATCTTTTAGAATGGTGGTAAACAATACACAAATACAGTAAGTCCCCTACATACGAACCTTCAAGTTGCAAACTTCCAAAGATGGGAACATGCATTTGCACGTCCAATCACGGAAGTTAATCCATGTGTCTGGCGTACATCGTCACGCACGTGCATCCTCTACAAGTGGTTGTGCTTTTGTGTACTTTACAGTACTGTATAGAGTACAGTAGTACAGTTTCTTTATTTCAAGCCCAGGATGGTCCTGAAGCAAGCATAAAAGCAGTGGTATATAGCCGATTGTGTTAGTTGGGTACCTAGGCTAACTTTGTTGGACTTATGAACGCGATCTTGGAACGGAACTCGTTTGTATGTAGGGGACTTGCTGTATATACATATATAACAA
The DNA here is from genome assembly GCF_965194805.1 of Balaenoptera borealis. Taxonomy (NCBI): domain Eukaryota; kingdom Metazoa; phylum Chordata; class Mammalia; order Artiodactyla; family Balaenopteridae; genus Balaenoptera; species Balaenoptera borealis. Next base: position 178,263,831 of record NC_138866.1, read on the forward strand.
TAGGAATTCTTCTGTTTGGCGGGTCAGCCACCAGAGGGTGGCACACGTTCTCTCTTTCTCCACATGGGATGAACATTATCTGATCTGTTGTTGAGATAACGTGCTGTGGGGGAGGATTGGGCCCCCGTCTGCTTGCTTCCCCTGCCCCTGTGTTACCTCCTGTCCTCAGCTGCTCGGGTCTGGGCTGTGTCAGAGCATTCCCTCTGGTCTCCTGGTTTCCAGCCTTCCATGGTGCTGCCAGAGAGGTATTTATGACTACATAGCTTTCCTGTTTAAAATTCTTCAAGGGCATCGTCTCTTAGGGGATTCCATGGCGTTTTGTACATGCCTCTATTTTAGCCATTTATCACAGGAAACTGCAGTGATTTATTTCTGCGCCCACCTTCCACACGAGCATTCTCTAGGATGGGATCTTAGCTCCATTCTTTCTTTATTTTTGGTAGCCTGGACTCCTAGCCTGATTAAATGAAGAGTCCATCATCACTGAGAAACTCTACCATCCCTATAACGTTTGGACACACACATAGAAGTTCACTCGCTCTCTTTGCCTTGCCTCTGATTCACACACTAGGAGACCAAGAAGGGGTCTGAAATGCGGCCTCAACGGGGACATCCCTCGGTATAGCCCCTTAAAGAGGGCTCTGGAGTTCACCGTTGCTTGAAACATACGTTTACATGTTTTAAAAACTGAACACCTTAACAGGGATTTGCTGACAGCTGAGAGCAAGAAGGAGATCTGGACCAGAGACTGAGGCACGTGAGGAGTGGGGTGCCTGGGACATCAGGAGGGAACAAACAAGGTGTCCCAGGGGAGGTTTCCAACAAAATGCTTAGACCTCGCGATCAAGGCAGCGCTGGCCTTGGTTGCACCAGCAGCACCCTCTCCTTGACCATTTTGACACCAGTGCTCTGTTTTGCTAACCCTTGAACAAAACAGTTAAGATAGATGGTCGATGAAAAAAGTTCTGTTTCCTTTTTACCTGGGAACATGCATGCGCATGACGAAAAAGAAACTCAAGTGGTACAAAAGGATAAAATAAAATTTTTTTAAAAAGAGCAAGCAAAAATCTCTTATTTTGTCTATTTCGTCTTCCTTAGTTTTTCTTTTTCATCATTGAAAATACCCCCCCTCCCCACTGCTTGAAACTATTTTATTTTCAAAAGGGTTGGTCGATAATCATTGTAGTTTTGTAAACTTCCTGATCAGAGTTTTAAAGAGGTCCTATCTAAAATGTGGTCATGCAGTTATTCATATTTATACACATTCTTCTCAACTCTGGGTTTACAAAACTCATCAGCACACTTACCTCCATCTGCAGCTGGCTAGAAATGAGCGTCCAGGGGAATCAGATGCCCAATCTTTGCACCCATTCATTGTGAAATGAAAGATGGATTGAAACCTTCAGAATAGTTTGTCTGAGTTTGCAATCTTTTCTTTCCTGCATCTTGCTGGCAAATGATGTCCCGGGTGAAAAAAAAAAAAAATCTGGGATTGAACAAGATGATTATTCTGTTTTGTCTAGACATGGAAACTACGCCTAGACTTCTCTGAGTTTAGAAGAATAGGTGAAAGTTATTGCTATATCTAAATAAGTCCCAGTTGTAGGAGATCTTGAAAATATTTTCATGGAATGTTGATATTGCAAAGATGTATTATGAAGAGACTTCTATATTTTGGTTTTGATGATTATTTAATACTGACTCCATTTTGAAGATATAAAGTTTTAAAGGGTGTTGACAGTTTAAGTATTTCTTAATGTGGTCCCTATTTCATTGTTTAAAAAAGCTGTGGAAATGGAAAAAAGATTCCAGACTAAAGGCATGCTAAAGCTTTGGGGAAAATCCAGTGTTTCAAAGGTGTGTGATAAAAAGAATCAAGAGAAAATATTTTGAGACACAAACCAAGAGAACCCAATGCATAAGGGGATTTTTATGACAATTTGAAGGTTTCATGGCACATTGACCTGTACAGTTATCATTCAAGATGAAAGTGTCCGGTGTGCTGCTGTGTGCAGAGAGGGGCTCAGTAAATATTGTTGCTGGTGATGAAAAGTTTATTATGGAGAAAAAGGGAATTTTGTGGATGAAGAAAAATAAGTTTGTAAGGCGATGCATCCAAATATCTTAAATAACTTTAGAACATTTTGCAGTGTATATAACTGATTCTTATAATTACCTATAATGGAAAAGAATCTGAAAAAGAAAAAAAATGTATAACTGAATCACTTCGCTGTACACCTGAAACATTGTAAATCAACTATACTTCAATAAAAATATTTAAAAAGAAATATAGATAACTGAGTAAAATATGTTCTTCAAGTACACAATACAAATTTGAAGTGATGATCTGAGCGAATAATTTAGTTCATTCTGCCCTAAAACATTTTCAGGTAGAAATAAAAATTGAATTTCAATAAACTTTTCTTGACATACAATGTTCAGTGATTCACCTAAACCTGTAAAAGCGTGTGTTATAGATAACTATACAGACTCTGTACTAAATATTTACTATGATTTCTGAAGCTCACATGTTGACTACTCTTGAAGAACCATTTCCAAGTTGGATTCTTCCACTGGGATTCCTTTCTTCCAGGGAACATCCCTTTTGTTCCAATATTTACACGAAGATAATGCCTGGCTGTTTTTCCATTTTAAGTGAGCAAAGTTTGTTGGAGAGGAGTCCAGAAGGAGAAAAACAAAGACAATTTGAAATGCATCCTCTTTTATTTGAGGACTTTGCACTGGATTTCCTTTGCTGCCAGAGTCTAGCTGGCCAAACTTTCTTACCCTGTTTTGCCTCCTGTGATTTTGTTTGGGGTGAAGGAATGGAGAAGATGGTTGACAAAGAGCTGGGTTGGAAGGCAGCAGCAAGGTGAAGCAGGGTGGAGGTCCTCTCCTGTTCAGGGAAGCTGCCTTCCTTTCACCACAGGACGTGGAGCCTGCTCCGGGCAGATCCTACAGCAGGGCTGTTTTAATTCTCACTGATGTCAGAAGATTTCCTTTCCCTTGGGGGTTTGCACTCATTTGCGTCCTCTCCAAATCTCTACACTACGCGTTAGACAAACTCCCAGCAATGAGTTGGACAGAACTCCAAAGGACAGGGTTCCCCACCCCACGTGGTGGTACTGGGATGACAGAGCTCCCTTCTGCGAGGGAGCGAGGGAAGGAAACCTGACATGTGCTGGGAGTCGGTTTCCCCGAGATGTGCAGACTGTCTCAGAGACGGTCCCTGCCGGAATAGACAGTGGCCTCTCCTGACATAGAAAGAAGGCGATCTGGGGAACCCAGCACAGGCTCCTGGAAACAGAGGGTGAGGAGGAACATCACATACCAGGAACTCCAAAAGACTTGTGGTTTTAGACCTTGTAGAAGTGGAAGGAGGAAAAAAAGAGGTAAGAAGGGAGAGGCACATACTTCCATGGAGAAAAGCAGTCCTAGCAGAGGTGAGGCTGGGAAATCAGTCAATAATAATTTTATTCGCCTTTCGATGACTGAATTAAAAAAAAAATTTCTTGAGGGGCTCCCTTTTGTTGCCAGACAGTTGTCTAGGAGCTAGCACTCCAGTTGTGAAAGACCAAGTCCCTGCTATGCACACATATATGTTTACATAAATATATTATTATTTATATACAATAGTAAGTATATTATCTTATATAATATATAAATTATATATCTAGAATGGATAAAGAAGATGTGGTATATATGTACAATGGAATATTACTCAACCATAAAAAAGAATGAAATAATGCCATTTGCAGCACCATGGATGGACCTAGAGATTATCATACTAAGTGAAGTAAGTCAGACTGAGAAAGACAAATATTTGATATGATTTATATGTGGAATCTAAAATATGATACAAATGAACTTATTTACAAAACAGAAACAGACTCACAGACATAGAGAACAGACTTGTGGTTGCCAAGGGGGGAGGTGGGAGGGGGAGGGAAGGATTGGGAGTTTGGGATTAGCAGATGCAAACTATAATATATAGGATGGATAAATAGCAAGGTCCTACTGTATAGCACAGGGGACTGTATTTAATATTCTGTGATAAACCATAACAGAAAATAATATGAAAAAGAATATATATATGCATAACTGAGTCACTTTGCTGTACAGCAGAAATTAACACTATAAATCAACTAAACTTCAATACAATTTAAAAAATTATATATTTATATGTGATATTCCAGCAATAGAGATGGCTAATAATGATGTATCTCATTAAACAAAGAAATAGACCATGTAAGTTCAACTAGTGATAGATGCTGTGAAATAAAATAAAGCAGGGTATAAAGACTAACCTGTATGTGCTTTTCTGATAAGCAGTCAGGGGAGGCTTCTAGGAGGAGGTGACATTTCAACAGAGCACTTGGAATGAGGGGTGAACAAGCCATGTGAACGATTTAGTACTAAACTGGGGTATCCTTTTCCTCCAGCTCAGGATGGGGGTTGTCCACAGAGCTGGGACCACAGCCCCACTTTTGGAATCACAAAGAGACCAGGGAATTAGAGATCTTCTACAGCCACTGGAGTGGAGGGGACCAATGTCAGAGTGTGGCTGGGCTGGGAGAGCTGGATCTGAGATGGGGTGAAGGGGTAGCAATACCTCCAGTTCCCATGGAGCTACAGCCCAAGCTACAATCGGACTGGGGGTATAAGGGGCATAGTTGGCTCTGGAGAGATAGGGCATGAATTCTAGCATTGTCTCTCATCAGCTGGGTGACCTGGGCAAGTTATTTAACCTTTCTGTGCATCAGTTTATTTACCTGGAGAATGGGGTTAAAAATGTCCCTCTGTCATAAGGTCATTGTTAGGATTAACTGAGCTAATATATATGTAGGGTTGTTAGGACAGTGCCTGGCACATAATACATTCTATGCACTGTGGCTGTTATTAACATATCACCTTCCTTAGGGGCCCAGAGCTCTCCCTGCTTTTCCCACACTCCTACTCAAAAGGTTGATTAAACACCGCCTACAATAAGGGCATTATTCTACCCTGCCGAAGCCAGTGTCTTCAGGGCGTACCGTGGCCCCTGCCTGCAGCTCTCCTTACTGGACCCACACATGAAAGAGCTGAATGTTTTCACTTCCCAGACAATACGGTGAAAGGCACAAGGGCAGATGCTATGACTTCTGGCAGCTTTCAGTGACTCTTGGAGAGGATTTCTTCCATAGGGATGGATGCAACTTTCTGGCCTCTTTCTACCTAGAGCGGAGGGGGGAAAATTACAAATTTAATCTTCCTTCAGAAATCTAGTTACATTAAGCACCTATGTCTTTAAGTCCCTATGCAGAGAATTCTATAGCTTGAAGGAATATGCAAAAGAAATAGAGAACATGGTGATTGTTCAAAAATGCCCATCTGGTCATGCCCATATCCTCTGCTTAAGACGTTTTAATATTAAAAGTGGCCCATTGCTTCCTGGATGAAGTGCAAACTCCAGCTTGAGAACATTCATGCTCGGCCCCTACTTACCTTTCCAGCATCATTGATCTACACTCCATAGTTCTCCCCTGGTAATTCCAGCCCCATGGCTCCAGTTTCTGCAGCCAGCCAAGCTCTTTCTGGCCTCCACTTCTCCTTCTTATTTTTTTTTTTTTTTGGATCCCGCAGCATGTGGGATCTTAGTTCCCAGACCAGGGATCAAACCTGTGCCCCCTACAGTGGAAGTGCAGAGCCTTAACCACTGGACCGCCAGGGAATTCCCTGGCCTCCACTTCTGCTGTGTGCTGTTCCTCAGCCTGGAGCACTGCCCCCTGTCCCCCATCCCCTGTTGTCCTTTACCTGACCAACCCTAATTCATCCTAAAAGTCTCCATTTACTCATTCGTTCTTCAGGGCGGCCCTCTCAGGTCTTCCAGGTCTGGGTTAGGGGCCCCTTTTAGGTGCTGCCTTAGCAACTGTCACTTCCCCCATCACTGACAGTATTAGATTGTGACCCAGAGAGGTCTGAGTACCTCATCGAATGTTCCTCATCCCACTGGACCATCAGTGGCAATCAGAGTAGCAACTGATGAGTTTATTGATTGAAGGCATGTTCTTTGTTTTCCAGGAGTTTACAGTCTGTTTGATGGGAGGGTTGAAGATTACACTGAACACACACAGAACTGCAAAGTCAACAGTTCAGTGAGTCTCTCCAGTGAGTAGGTTTCAAGGAAGATTTTGCCCAAAGTTAGCGAGATCACAGGAGACAGGGAGTGTTGAGAGCCAAGGCTGGGGAAGCAAGTAGGGGGCCAATCACAAAGGCCTTTGTAAGTGAGATGAAAGAGTATGGAGTCATCGAGCACAGTAGGTGACAAAGAAGAGTTTTAAGTGAGGGAGATTGGCTTTCCTCAAAGCTAACCACGACAAAACAATTACACACATCTTAACTACACGGTCCAGCCCTAACGAACTTCTTTTCCTCCAGGGTATTGGGAAGCCTCAGCTTTCAGACTCACTCAGATTCATCATATCCCAGCTCTGCCCCTCACCAGCTGTGTGACCTTACACAAGTTAGTTCAGTTCTCCAAATGTCAGTATCGTCGTAGAAATAACAGGAACGGTAACAGGACCTACTAATCCGGATTTGTGAGAATTAAAGGAGATAAAAAACGCAGGGACTAGAACAGAATATGGAAGTAAATTATAATGACAGTGGTCGGTAACAGTAACAGCACTAGTAACAATAGGAGTGCTGCACATGAAAAGATGCTCAGCATCGTTAGTTATTAGAGAGATGCAAATCAGAAGTACAATGAGGTATCACCTCACACCAATCGGAATGGCCATCATCAAATAGTCTACAAATAATAAACACTGGAGAGGGTGTGGAGAAAAGGGAACCCTCCTACACTGTTGGTGGGAATGTAAACTGGCACAACCACTATGGAGAACAGTATGGAAGTTCTTTAAAAAACTAAAAATAGGGCTTCCCTGGTGGCGCAGTGGTTAAGAATCTGCCTGCCAATGCAGGGGTCACAGGTTCGAGCCCTGGTCCGGGAAGATCCCACATGCCACGGAGCAACTAATCCCGTGTGCCACAACTACTGAGCCTGTGCTCTAGAGCCCGCGAGCCACAACTCCTGAGACTACGTGTCACAACTACAAAAGCCCACGCACCTAGAGCCCTCGCTCCACAACAAGAGAAGCCACCGCAGTGAGAAGCCCGCGCACTGCAATGAAGAGTATCCCCTGCTTGCCGCAACTAGAGAAAGCCCGCGTGCAGCAACGAAGACCCAACACAGCCAAAAAGAAATAAATTTAAAAAAAAAACAACTAATAGAGTTACCATATGATCCAGCAATCCTACTCCTGGGCGTATATCTGGAGAAAACTCTAATTCAAAAAGGTACATGCACCCCAATGTTTATAGCAGCACTATTTACAATAGCCAAGACATGGAAGCAACCTAGATGTCCGTCAACAGATGAATGGATAAAGAAAATGTGGCACATATATACAATGGAATAGTACTCAGCTGTAAAAAAAAGAATGAAATAATGCCATTTGCAGCAAACTGGATGGACCTAGAGATTATCATATTAAGTGAAATAAGTCAGACAAAGACAAATATCATATAATATTACTTATATGCAGAATCTAAAAAAATGATACAAATGAACTTATTTACAAAACAGAAATAGACTCACAGGTATAGAAAATATACTTACGGTTACCAAAGGGGAAAGAGTTGGGGAAGGATAAATTAGGAGTTTGGGATTAACAGATGCACACTACTAGGTATAAAATAGATAGACAACAAGGACCTACTGCATAGCACAGAGAACTATATTCAATATCTTACAATAAACTATAATGGAAAAGAATCTGAAAAAGAATATATATATATATAACTGAATCACTTTGCTGTATACCTGAAACTAACACAACATTGTAAATCAGCTATACTTCAATAAAAAAATAATAGGAGTGCTACAGATATTCTTTGAACATAATAGCATGCAGGGGCTGCCCATAGGATCGTTACTCTGGGAGTTGTGAAAAGGCCTTTTATTGCGCAGATGCCTTTCCTGAGGGCAGACCCCTGGGAGGCCTCCTTCCCCTTGTCTCTCCTTTACTTGCCCGGATTGATGCCCCTTTAGCAGGGGGTTCATGGAGCTGAAGGATCCCTTCACTAGAGTAAGAAGTGGGATGCGAAGGGGAGGAGGAGAGGGAGGAAAGGATGAGGGATCTGGGGGTGGGCAAGAAGAGACTGGAAATCTAAGGAGAAAGAGGGTTTTCTTCTGACAGGGGTTAGCCATTCCCCCCGCCCACTCCCAACACGTAGCGTGCATGTTTGTTTGCATGTGTGTGCGTGTCCACACACACGCACACCCCCCAGTGAAAAGGCATGGGGAGGGGAGGCTTATGGGAAGCGGTAAGGAAGGTATTCTCAGATATCCCACCTCCCCTCGTGGACTACGTAATAGGAGAAAACGCACTTTAAATTGGACTTAAAAGACCATTTCCTGCATTTTTCTGTCCCCCATGTGAGTGTGAGCATCTGGGCTAGAGCCACACCTTCCCCCTCCTCTCTCCAGCCCCCCAGGGGTGTGCCGAGCCCAGGTATGTTGTTACTACTACTGCTGCAATTATTTCGATGTGAATGCAAGGATTCCTCCGTTGAAGTCCATGGGAGATCTGGATTTCCATGGGTGATCAAAGTGCAGACACAAGGTGTGAAAAATGGAGGTCAACTTGGGGTTAATCCTCCCTGGAAATGTGTTTCTGCGTTTGAAATCAACCTAATCTAAATGACGATTAGAGAAGGCAGTCACTCTTGGAGACTGAGTTGCATCCCCCTCACCCCCAAGGCTCTGTCTTCTGTGGAGTCTCCCTCCCCCCTCCCTCCTCCCTCCCCCTCCCCCTCCCTCCCCCCTCCCTCCTCCCTCCTCCCTCCCCCCTCCCCCCACCGCCACACTGGCTCAGGCCATTAATCTCTTACCTCTGCTATGTGGATTTGAAATCCTTTTTAAAAGAGATTAGCACAGAGAAAGATTATTGAAACTAATTCAGCTCCCGCCACTCCTTCCAGGAAGAAGAGAACAAGGCGCTTAGCCTCTTGTCTATTTCAGCCTGACGTGATTGTGCAGAGCCCTGGCTTTGACATCATTCTCAGTCAGCTGCATGTACCGAGAGCAAATTCGAGTCACTCACAGATACCGGGGTAGCAGCTGACTCGGCACTCAGCTTTCGGAAACAACGCCCTTCTTTCCAAATCCAGGGCAAACAACTCACCAACTCTTGGGATGAGGTGTGAATGGGACAGAAATTAAGTAGAAACCCGGGGAAGGGGTAGCCTGAAACGTAGTCTACTGAGAGGGTGAAAGGGAGTGTGGGACTCACATAAGGGCTTTGCCGGGGTGCCCGTGGTTTCAGCAATAGTTGGGAGTAATGCTATAGAAGTTAAAAAATAAAGGGGTTTTACAAAAACAAAACAAGGATATATGTATTTTAGAATGAAAGCCAAGCTCCACCTGAGTTTGGTATAGCATTCTGTTACTATTACTCAAATTAATCTCATTTTCAATATTGATTTTAAAGGCTGAAGGGTTTGTATGTTTGGATGATTCCATGATGAAAATCTTTACTGGGGACTCAGTGATTGCTATGACTCAGAGGGCTGTCCCAGCCAAAGCTGACTTTCCTGTAATAGCCCCTGGAAACACCTGATGCTTAGAAGCCAGAGGAAATTAAGCTGTGCTTAAAGTATTTGCAGGGAGAGCATCTAAAAGTGCAGAGGCAACTTGCACATGCAGCAACCAGACTCCTCGAGAATAAGAGATGACTTCCGGTTTAATGCCTGCTTAATAAGCTATGCAAGGCCCAGAAACAATGCTGTTTGCTACTTTTTTATGCAGCAGCATTTGAACCAATGATTCATGGTATCCTTAAAGAATGGTAAATTTTCCACCTTGAACTAGACTGCGAGTTTTCTCCCACTGTCTCTTCTCCCCTTCTTTCGTACTGATGAATTACTGGCTGAGATGGAGACCTGGTAGCTGGGTGTGGCCATGTGACCAAGACAGGCCAGCAGTTTACAAGTGAAGTGAGGCGTACAACTTCCTCCTTTGTGCTTCCTGGTTATGTCCTTAAAGGGCAAGGGCATGACCTTCTCTTGCCCTCTGTTCTGCAAGCTAATAGGAAGGTGTGATAGAGCAACCAGCTTGAAACATGAGATGGAAACTGTTTTGAGGTTGCCAGAGCACACAAAAGAATAACCTGGATCTTGGATGATTATGTGGCTTCCATTCCAACCCTGGATTGCCTTCCTGGACTTTTATGTGAAAGAGAAATAACCTACCAGCTTTTTAAAGCCATAGTTGTTTTGATCTCTCTCTTACAGGAGCCAAACCCCCATACTAACCTGTATATTCACATCTTAGGCTTACAATGGATGCGAACTGCGGTTATTTGGCTCAAGAGAAGACTGTGTCCTCTCTTTTTTTAATTAATTATTTTATTTATTTATTTTTTTCTGGTATTTTTTTTTAAACATCTTTATTGGAGTATAATTGCTTTACAATGGTGTGTTAGTTTCTGCTTGATAACAAAGTGAATCCGTTATACATATACATATGTTCCCATATCTCTTCCCTCTTGCATCTCCCTCCCTCCCACCCTCCCTATCCCACCCCTCTAGGTGGACACAAAGCACCGAGCTGATCTCCCTGTGCTATGCGGTTGCTTCCCACTAGCTATCTATTTTACATTTGGTAGTTTATATATGTCTATGCCACTCTCTCACCCTGTCACATCTCACCCCTCCCCCTCCCCATATCCTCAAGTCCATTCTCTAGTAGGTCTGTGTCTTTATTCCCGTCTTGCCACTAGGTTCTTCATGACCTTTATTTTCCCTTAGATTCCATATATATGTGTTAGCATACTGTATTTGTTTTTCTCTTTCTGACTTACTTCACTCTGTATGACAGACTCTAACTCCATCCACCTCACTACAAATAATTCCATTTCGTTTCTTTTTATGGCTGAGTAATATTCCATTGTATATATGTGCCACATCTTCTTTATCCATTCATCCGATGATGGACACTTAGGTTGCTTCCATGTCCTGGCTATTGTAAATAGAGCTTCAATGAACATTTTGGTACATGACTCTTCTTGAATTATGGTTTTCTCAGGGTATATGCCCAGTAGTGGGATTGCTGGGTCGTATGGTAGTTCTATTTTTAGTTTTTTAAGGAACCTCCATACTGTTCTCCATAGTGGCTGTATCAATTTACATTCCCACCAACAGTGCAAGAGTGTTCCCTTTTCTCCACACCCTCTCCAGCATTTATTGTTTCTAGATTTTTTGATGATGGCCATTCTGACCGGTGTGAGATGATATCTCATTGTAGTTTTGATTTGCATTTCTCTAATGATAAATGATGTTGAGCATTCTTTCATGTGTCTGTTGGCAATCTGTATATCTTCTTTGGAGAAATGTCTATTTAGGTCTTCTGCCCATTTTTGGATTGGGTTATTTATTTATTTTTAATTTTTATTTATTTTTGGCTGTGTTGGGTCTTTGTTGCTGTGTGCAGGCTTTCTCTAGTGTCAAGTGGGGGCTACTCTTCGTTGCGGTGTGAGGGCTTCTCATTGCAGTGGCTTCTCTTGTTGTGGAGCACAGGCTCTAGGCATGTGGGCTTCAGTAGTTGCAGCAGCGGGCTCAGTAGTTGTGGTGCACAGGCTTAGTTGCTCCGCAGCATGTGGGATCTTCCCGGACCAGGGCTCAAACCCATGTCCCCTGCATTGGCAGGTGGATTCTTAACCACTGCGCCACCAGGGAAGTCCTGTGTCCTCTCTTGCATTCCTTTTCAACACATATTCCATGTGTATTCCTATGGCAATTTCAACACAAATGGTAGGTTTTAATGTCATATTATTTCAGTGTTTTTTGATTTGTGGCTTTCTAGGAAGCCAGGCACCCATAGAAAGCTATGTTTTTATTCTTCTATGATGAAACAGATGACCCTGTGGATTCATCTTCAGATGTTTGTTGAGTGCATGTTCTAAACTAGACTGAGTCTCAGCTTTATGACAAACGGTGCATCACATGCAAAGAAAATGCTGTTCGTTTTTTAACTTTTTATTTTATATTGGAGTATACCTGATTAATAATGTTGTGACAGTTTTGGGTGCACAGCAAAGGGACTCAGCCATACATATACACGTATCCATTCTCCCCCAAACTCCCCTCCCATCCAGTCTGCCACATAACATTGAGCAGAGTTTCCTGTGCTATACAGTAGGTCCTTGTTTGTTATCCATTTTAAATATAGCAGTGTGTACATGTCAATCCCAAGCTCCCTAACTATCCCTTCCTCCCATCCTTCCCCCCTGGTAACCACAGGTTCATTCTCTAAGTCTGTGAGTCTGTTTCTGTTTTGTAAATAAGTTCATTTGTATCATTTATTTTTAGATTCCACATATAAGGGATATCATATGATATTTCTCTTTCTCTGTCTGACTTACTTCACTCAGTATGACAATCTCTAGGTCCATCCATGTTGTTGCAAATGGCATTATTTCATTCTTTTTAATGGTTGAGTAATATTCCATTGTATATATACACCACATCTTCTTTATCCATTCCTCTGTCAATGTAGGTTGCTACCAGGTTTTGGCTATTGTAAACAGTGCTGCAATGAACATTGGGGTGCATAAATCCTTTCCGACCATTTTTTTCTCTGGATATATGCTCAGGAGCAGGATTTCAGGGTCATATGTTAGCTATAAGGAAAATTCTGTTTTGTATTGGCAAGCACTTTAGTTGGTTGAAAGGGAATTTCTAGGAGGAAAAGATAGTCTCATGCAAGATTTCAAAATCTCTTTCCAAATTTCTCAAGTTTGCATTTTTAAACTCAGCTTACTGTAGTATAGACAAGTAAGGAACATAGTCATGCACCAGAAGGATGTTTCATTCAGAATTTCAGCTTTTTGTGGACCATTAGAAACATAACTAAGATTTCTGTGTGTTCATGAACCCAGAAGTATGCAAGGGTTTTACATGTGTAAGCTGGCGTAGTCCTCACAATATGAGGTGGGTAGTACACCTTGCTATTATCTCCATTTCGTAGATGAGGAAACTGACACTCAGAGAGGCTGAGTGACTTGGTAAAGTTTACACACCTAGTGGTGGCACAGTCAGGACTTGAATCCTGGTCTGACTTCTAGACTCCAAACTCTTAACCTGACTCTATACTACATATTTATGCACACGCTTAAAACCAATGGAATTTTTGTGGTGTTCCTGATAGCTTTTTTCTGTGGCTCAGCGATCGTTGCACTGTTTTTACATGGCACTTGCAAATGTCTTGTTGTTAATGTAAAGAAGTTCATAGGCAAGAAGCCAGGAAAAAAATGCTAATAGTAGAATGATTACATCAGTGTTGTCAATATGTAGAAATATTTGACTTTGGTTGTTTCTGACAGTGGGGGATAATTGGTAGCACCGAGAGAGAGATTTTAACAGCAATTAGCCTCATTAGAACTAAATGACATCACGATGCAGCAATGAATTAATTTTTTTTTGAAACAAATATGTGAAAAAATTAACATTGTGTTATATTCCTGTGCTCCTGTTGATGAGAACTTCTTTAGAACTCTCATTTCTAAATAAAAAGAGCCCTCACTGACTATGCTAATCGAATATTCTTTATGGGTCAAATATTGGTCTTCCTAAGGCATCCTTTTGGAACAGTAGCATTCAGAAAAAAGACTAGTGAATAAAGTGAGTGTATAAACTAAAGAATTCTATTTTATTCCCTAAATGAAACATAGGTTTAAAGTAATGAGTCTAATTTTCTCATGTGTGAGTAGCTCTGAGGGCACAGTTCCATAAAGGTTTTAAGTATGACAGTAAGAGTAGAATAATAGTATAGTTTTTTAAATTTAAATTTAAATTTTCAAATTTTTATTCCCCCCCAATGTTCTTTTGTAATTGAAGTATAGCTGATTTACAGTGTTGTGTTAGTTTCAGGTATACAGCAAAGTGATTCAGTTGTACAAATAATACATCTAGTTTTTTCAGATTCTATTCCCTTATAGGTCATTATAAAATACTGAACATAGTTCCCAATTGTATAGTTCTTTGATAACTAGTTTAAAGGAATCATTGGGACACAGTGGGCCTTTGGGATGCTTTTTTTAAAAAAAATAAATTTATTTATTCATTTATTTATTTATTTTTGGCTGTGTTAGGTCTTCGTTGCTGCACACCGGTTTTCTCTAATTGCAGCGAGCGTGGGCTACTCTTTGTTGCGGTGCACGGGCTTCTCATTGCGGTGGCTTCTCTTGTTGCGGAGCATGGGCTCTAGGTGCACGGGCTTCAGTACTTGTGGCACGTGGGCTCAGTAGTTGTGGGCTTAGTTGCTCTGTGGCATGTGAGACCTTCCCAGGCCAGGGCTCGAACCCGTGTCCCCTGCATTGGCAAGTGGATTCTTAACCACTGTGCCACTAGGGAAGTCCCCAAGATGCTTATTTTTAAAAAGTAACAAATAGCAGAAAATGTATTCATTGACAGTATGGCTGGAGAAACTGATAGCTTTCTCTTTGGCTAAAATTCTTCCAGCAACCAAATTGCTTATCTGTTTGTGACCCAACTGGTTACTGAATAGCCAGTGGAAAACTGCCCTTTCTCTACTTCTCTATTTTAGGCTTAAAAAAAAAGAAAATCCAGCAATCTTCACAGGAAGGCTCTGTGCATCCTGAAAAGTTACTGGTCTTCCTGTTTAATTCCCCTCTGTTCTGAGAAATACGTGAGATTTAGAACTTAGTGATAAAGAGATGTGACAGGCATCTGAAGAGGTGACAGAAGCTCCATTTCCAAAGGGCACAGTGCAAAACTTTTGTTACTCTTATTCCACATGTGTGACAACGGTGCTCTCTACCCATGTGAATATCCAAGACCAACAAATGACAGCCCAAGAGAATTGAGTCCGATAAGAACGAAGTTGATTGCCCGGAGCCATCTGCCAGCTGAAGTCTGTTGATAAGCACTCCATAAATTGTAACATGAGCAACCCGTCCTCCAGTTTCAGAGGGAAGCCAGCTATACCCACCGCACAGGTAACAGTCTCAGATTCTCCAGGCTGGAGGGAAGAGGTTATAAATAAGTCTCTTCTTTCTCCTTGAGCTAGCTGCTGTGCAAAGGTAGCTGGCAAAGCAGTGACATTGGTCACCCAAATCGCTCCTGGTTTCTGCCAATCACTCTCCCTAAGAGTGAAAACCAAACTCTTTCCAAGTCACAGAGCAGTGTCACGTCACGATCATTAATCACTGTTCCTAGCGCCGGAGGATCCTTTGGTTAATGGCGTGACTTCCTGAGCCGGGCTTCTCACTATCGGCAGGATTTATGCCTCATTATCCGCTTGGCTAAAGGGTTCCTCAGATTTCATAAGGTTTCCTCTTCCCACAGGATGAGGAGGAAGAGGACGACTCCCACTCTGCGTCGTGCTTTGTTTTTTCCTTTGAATTGTGAGTGATCTCTGCTCTTCGCCCCCGTCAGCCATGCTGTAATTGATGGGTCCCTAGATTTATTGGTTCAATTAAGGCTGTGTCTACATGACACTAACTGGTGGGTTTGGTCTAGTTCCTGATGGAAGCAGTGAATTGGGTGATGAAGAAATTGATCTGATTGCTGATCAATTGACTAGAACCTGTCAGAATAGCCCCTGAACTGTGAGTAAATAACCCAGGGAATATTCTGTGACAGTGCTATGGACAAGAAATCTGGAACCTTTTCAAACTACCTCCTTGATGTGATGCCTTCTGCACCACATGTTGCTATGGCGTAGCAGTTCTAGTCTTGTTTCTGCCAAGTCAATGTTCTCGTATAACTACCTGTCAGTTATTTTCTGTTAACCAGCTATGTGGGTCAGTAAAATGTGAGTTTTGGGAGTTCAGTCATAACAACCCCTTTAAATGAATGCCTGTTCAACCAAGGTTTTCAGATATGATGTCATAGGCTATCCAACCTTAGGGAAACACTCAGGTTGGAAAAGTAATTGATTTAAAACCAACACAAATGTCATAGCAAACAATGTAGGTAGCCTATCAGCTTAGCCTTCCATACTCACAGAACCCCAATAGATTGGGGTATTTGGTGGTGATGTGCTTGGTGGGTCCTCCCAGCCCAAGGAGTGAACATTGACACAGCAGGTCCACTTCCCTTGCCAAGTCCAGGTTTATACAGGTTCAGGCTTGTGAGATGACTAGTCAAAGGGCTGGAGGGGGAATCGGCTGGGAAGTTTGGAGAAAGTTTTCTGCTCTGTGAAAAGTCCATATTGGGAGGAATAACTGTTCTTTTCTGCCTCTGGATAAGCATCTATGATGAGGTGACTTTGGAAGCTGCTGCACCCGTCTTGACACTTTTGGTGGGAAAAGAAGTGTGGATGGCAGTTCCAACAAGTTGAGGATGGAACGTGAACAGAAACGCATACATTGAAGGGCTGAATTGTCCTGGAACCACCTTGCCTTTGGCTTTTTTTTTTATTATATGGGATAATAAACCCCATATTGTTTAATGTACCATTAGTTGAGTTTTCTGCAACTTGCAGAAAACTGTTAGGGTAAAGCTGTAGTTTCAGTTCCAATTCAGTATGGTTGTTCAATAGAGGACAGTCCAAGACACTTAGCTGAAGATAAGCTGTCCTTTCACTATATGTAACAGCAAGTGTCATTACTAATATCCCTGATACTCTTGAGTATTGCAGCTGTCAATGAAACAGTTGAATAGGCTGAACTATCATTAAGTTATTTAACTGAGACACATTACATATTTGAAGCAGTTACTGTTTCTTACTTACTTTTCAATGAGGATTAATAATCTTATTTCCCCAAAACATTTCTTTTAGAACACAACTGACAATTGACTTAAAGTAAGTCAATAAGTGGAGACACTGCTTGGAGAATTGGGCTTCCAGATTGGGCTGGAAGCATGAGTAGGTTTTATGTCATACCCTCAAATGTGTACTTGGTTTTAACAATTCCTCTTTCAAAGGGTGTATGTTGTGGCTTTCTAAATGTGGATTAATTCTGAGTGTACAAGGGCTATCTTTGTTCATTTTTTTGCTGTATTGATTAAGTCTCATCTTTCTCTGTCTATGTCTCTCTGTCTCTCCGTTTCTTTCTCCAGATTTGTATAAACTGAACAAGCCTGGAGGGAGATAAATGTTGTGCCTTAGATGTAGGACAGGAAAAACTATTTAAGGCAAATTTGCCTGTAATGGGTGTGGTCTCTCAGCTCCTAAAATGAAGACACCTGTGATTTAGAAGTGATCTTGGGATGAGGTCCTTTTATAGAGCATGGAACTCCTGTAGGTAAGCGAACTTTTTCTAGTAGTTAAACACAAGATTGGAAATTTCAGTGGCTTTGGGAAAGACTATTTGGAGTGGCTTTATTCCTTCTCATTTTGCTACAAGGTGTGCTGAGGGGATCCTGTGAGATTGGATTTCTGATCCAATTTTGGTTTATCAAAAGGGAACAGAGAAATCTCAGAGGGGGAGATTCATACCCAATCTTTTAGTAATTTTCCAGCAGGCTACACTGGGCTCTGGTCATAAATCTCAATAGAAAATTGTTTCCTTCCCTCTGCTGGCAGCCAGCCTCGTTTACTCAGACCATTAAGAGGTGGAAAGCATCCCCAAACCTTCGCTGCCCCCTTCTTGTGAATCACAAGGTCTCATAGAGTGGGAGAGAGTACAGCTGACAATGTCTGTTTTTTCTTGCGTCGGACAAACCTCCCTCTGATCTCGACCCTTGACTTTATGGCAGCCAGCCACATCCCGGAAGGAAGAAGCAAGGCGGAGTGGGGGCAAGTCATATTTATTTTAGAGGACCCCAAACGGGCAGGGAGAACATTCAAACATGAACAGGTATGCCATGGGGCAGAGTGGCGCAGAAATCTGGAAAATGTAATTCAAAAAAAAGACACTTTGGAAAGGTTTGAAAATCCCAAAATGTCATCTTTCACAGGCACCAGAAACACTATCAGGAAGAATGCGTGACCCAAGATGAGTTACTTTTATGAGATTGTCTGATGGCTAGGGGAAGGGTGGACGGAAATCAAAGGATTTGCCTTTCTCATTGGCACCGTTTCCAGTTCCTGATTCCCTGCTTGTTGTGATAACTAAACTGGACTCATGTCTTATTCTTTGCAGAGCCAACACCAACACTGTGATTAGGGATGTACTTTAGACAGTGCCTTTTCCCAAACAGCTGCCTTGTGTCTTGTTTAGAGAGCATCGCCTTATATAAATCAACAGGAAAATCTCTCTGCCTGTCTCCCGGAGTGAAGGGTAGCCCCGTAACCTCCTTCCCGTGAGATGGAACTGAAATCCTGTGCACGTGCACCAAAGGGCCTGGCTCCTGGCTCTCAGCCGGCCATCTGTTCACCGGAGAATGGGACCACCTTCTCTTTGGGGCATACAGATGGGTGGGCATTTTGCTTTCAAATCAGGTCTCATCTGTAAGTTTGTTTTCTCTGTGACAGTGCTTAAACTGCAAACACCTGATTCTAAGGAAGTCTTTCTTTGGAAAATATTTGCTATCCTGGGAAGGTGATATACAGGTTCTATGCCTCCCCTCACTCACCTCTGATTTAGAATTACGAGCTGTTCTTTCCTCTGATCTAGTTTGGTTGGGTGATCATTTTCCTGTGTCTGGACAGGTTGACACTGGAAATAGAGCTAAAGGATTTTCTCCCTGTGGTTCTCTGTCTTAAATGAGAAAGATGCAAATTGCTGAACCTGGAGTAAGATGGCTTGAATTGGAATTGAAGGTGAATGATTCACCTTCAGTGACTCATGGAAGTGAATGATTCCTATATGGGAAACTCCTTTAAGAGATACTGGAGGATTATTGATGAATAGGATTACTGTTGGAAAGTTTTAAATATCCTCTATTATTTAAATTACCCTAACATGGCATTTTTCTTTGAGTACTGTATAGAAATGTATCTCTATAAGTACGTCTAATATCTAGTTTAATAAAATAAATAATGTTTAAGTGAAGTATCGAGGTGTCCCTTTTCCTCAATCCCTGGTAAACAGAAAGAAAAAATCTTATGAACCCAGTATTCACTGCATCTTTTTTTTTTTTAACATCTTTATTGGAGTATAATTGCCTTCCATTGGTGTGTTAGTTGCTGCTGTATAACAAAGTGAATCAGCTATACGTATACATATATCCCCATATCCCCTCCCTCTTGCGTCTCCCTCCCACACTCCCTACCCCACCCCTCTAGGTGGTCACAAAGCACTAAGCTGATCTCCCTGTGCTATGCGGCTGCTTCCCACTAGCTATCTATTTTACGGTTTGGTAGTGTATATATGTCCATGCCACTCTCTCACTTCGTCCCAGCTCACCCTTCCCCCTCCCCGTGTCCTCAAGCCCATTCTCTACATCTGCCTCTTTATTCCTGCATCTTCACTGTAGACGATTTCTCTGCTTTCAGTAAAAGTATCTAGATTTGAAGAAATCACTGTACACAAACCCTGGAAAATCTGATAGGTTCCAAGAAAAAAGATCATTAGCTTTATGAACGTACCGAAAGTGAGGTTAAACTTAGTAGCAAGAACCCACCAGGCTGTTTTCTTTTTTATGCTGTTACTTGTATGTATTTATTGTAACAGCATGCACTCTCTGTAGAACATTTAAAATATTCAGAAAATAACAAGAAGAGAATAGATATCCCTAACAATCCCAATTTCCAGAGATGATAAGAAATACTAAAATTTTGGTATACTTCCTTTCAGTTTTTACATATATTTAATACATATATGTATCATATATTATTTATATATTATATGTACTATGCATATGTAATATATCTGTATTTATATATAATTACAAAATTTAGCCCATACCTTATACATACTTTTGTGTCCTATTGTTTTCACAACCTTGTAGTGCTTTTCAATTATTACTTAATTTTCAAGAACCTTTTGGGAATTAGGGGTTGCATGAAGTTGTATGAGAGAATACCTGTGTTCTAGTAGATTGGTCTACATTCCTTTCTACTGCTTTATTCTACATTATTTAAAGTTAAACTGTGTTTTCCCATCAACTAATCATACATATGTGTCAAGATTTCTTCCACCACTGCTATTACTTTACTAATCTTTACTCTCCTCGTTCTTTACGAACCATGGGCTTATATCAACCACTGTCCAGTCCTTAGTAATCTCCAGGAAATCTAGCAGTGTTTTGAGAGTTCAGTCATTACTTACTTTCTCTTACTCACTTGAACAACATGGTATTTAGCTTCTGGGCTGTCTGTTTAAGTGCAGTAGAATATTTTGCAACTTATCTGTTATCAGGGCTCTCACCTCTCTAAAGTGTCCCCCAGCTGGGAAAGATCTTTTTTGTCTTTTTTCCTCTAAAAAGACGGCAGAAAATGAAACATTTGACCAAGCTGTTCTATACAGTAAACATTTGTATTACATATATATATCTCATAGAATTTGAGAAAATTTCCTTTTTAGATTTCCTTATTTTAAACGAAGTTAAATTATCTGGATGAAAAATAGAAATTCACTCTACTGTACAGATTTTGGAGATTTAAAAAGAAGCTCTCTAGACATCTTGAGATATTTGTGGAATTCATGTGAATAATTTAAAGAAGTAAAGGGTTGAATTTTTCATACTTTCTCTCAACGCACTGTCACTGTAGTGATGTAATTGTTTTCCTTTTTTGTCTTGCATTTTTTTTCTGAATGGGGAAAAAAAGTCAGCAAAAAAAATCAGGGATGCCCAAAGAGTGTCATTTCCCAGGGTCCAATGTAGACTATACTCTTCTCCTCTTATCATGGAGCTCCTGTCTGCTCGCTAGACACTTCAGAGCCTTTTGATTTCAGGTTGGATTGTGTGTGGGGCACTGTAAGGGAAATGGACCGTAGACAGCTTGAAGCAGTTATTCTGCCATCTGTGGTGTGTGAGTCTAGTCAATGGCCACTTTCTTGACCAGCCCATCTGGAAATGGCCCGACCAAATGGGTAATGCAGAGAGCTCATCCCCGGAAATGTGATCTGGCTAGAGCCCTGCCAAAGCACCAGTCTAGGAGTTAGAAGACTTAACTTATAGTCATGGCTCTGCCATTTGGCCGTGTGGCATTGGGCAAAGCACTGTACCTTTCCTGAGATTTAATTTTCTCCTCTGTAAAATGGGAAGATTGATACCATCATGCCTGCTTTCCAGATTTATGGTGAGAATTCAATGGGAAGATGAGTAGAAAGGCACTCTGTAAAGCACACGGCCCTAGACAATTCTGGGGTGGAAGTTATTGTTATACAAAGTGTGACAGGGTGAAAGTGGCCCGAAGAACACACACATTACGTATGATCCAACTAGACTTCTCTTGTGTAAGTTACAATTTGTATTCTGTGAATTATATTTATATTATGAGAGTATATGTTTTTGAATTGCCTGAATGATAGTTGTTTGTACAGGTAGATTGAGATACGCCTGGGTCTGTAAAGACTCGTTTCTTTTGCAAAGGACCTTTTGAGAAGAAAAACAGCTAATATCCTACTATTGTTCTAAGCATGAACACTTTGTTGGTGATGAATTTCAGTTGGAAGGTAGATCCAGAAGTCAGGAGGGTGTGTAGGAAATAATTCCCCTTCGTTGTGAGGGAGATTTTGGGAGAAGGTAGCTAGGGTCTGTAGCCTAATGGATTGCTAAGTCTTCACCAGGAATTCTGGGTAATTCTTTACAGGGCTATTGGCACAGTTCCATAACCACAGACCTCCCACGCAAGGTAGACTGCTTCTGCTTAGCAGAGAGCAGGTCAGAACACAAGTCTCTAGAGAGAAAATGAAGGGCCTGTGGGGGAATGTTTAGTTCCTTCTTCCAAATGCACTGATAAGTTACTTCACGCAGGTGGGAAATAGTGAGGGACAGAGAGAAGAAAAGAGATGGCATCTTCCGTGCTTCTGATGTCCGTCCATTTGGGAAATGTGGACCAATGTCTGTCACATGTAAGTATGCACCCTGTCCTCTGGAAGAGAGTGAACAAAAGATGGGGCAAAAGACCAGGAGTGTTCCTCTGATGGAGGTTCCTCCACACAGAAACATGTAGAGTAGGAAAGAAGAGTTCCATTTAACAGGGGGCTCAGTTGGTGCCTCATATCAAAGCAATGGTTTGAAGTACTCCTCAGGTTATAATCACAGGCTCAACGTCAAGCCACCAGGGCTTGACGTTGTTAGGGATGGAAGGACGTTAATTGTTAGGGATGAAAGGACACTGTTAGGGATGGAAGGATGTTAATTGTGAATCTTGCCTTAGTTACTTTCCACTCCAGTTAAATTGCATTATAAAGTTTGTGATTGACCTCATTAAGGGAAACATTTCCCCGTGTTCATTTAACTAAAAAGAATTTCCTTTACCATTTCTTAGCATGCTTTTTATGTCACTTTCCATGTTAACGTTTAACAATCCTTCATTTTGTGAAGGATCCTAACATCAACAGAAGTGAGTCATGTGAGGTCAGATGACAGATTATGTCTGGAGTCCACGAGGCCGTTCAGTTTATATTTGTTAAAATTAAGGAAGTTCATAATTCTGTATTTTATTTATTATTTTATTTATTTATTTTTGGCTGTGTTGGGTCTTCATTGTTGTGCACGGGCTCTCTCCAGCTGCGGCGAGCGGGGGCTGCTCTTTGTTGTGGTGCGTGTGCTTCTCATTCTGTGGCTTCTCTTGCTGTGGACCACGGGCTGTAGGCACGCAGGCTTCAGTAGTTGTGGCACGCGGGCTCAGTAGTTGTGGCACATGGGCTTAGTTGCTCTGCGGCATGTGGGATCTTCCTGGACCAGGGCTCGAACCCATGTCCCCTGCATTGGCAGGCGGATCCTTAACCACTGCACCACCAGGGAAGTCTCTATAATTCTGTATTTTATAAAGGAAGCCTCCCTAACTGTAATTTACCTAATCAAACAATGGTTATATGGAGAGCCTTTTCTGTGATTTTTATAATTTTTTTTCCCTAGAAGTCACTTCACATAACCTTTAAACTTGAAGTTCTTAAGAGGCTCACTGGAGTTACATGAACTCCTTGTTCCTCTTCTGAAAGATGTACTATTTTAAATGGGGTCTATGAAATAATGAACTGATGTCTGAAGGTTATACACAATGGCCTGGCCAAAGCCTTGCCATCCTGGTTGCCCCTGATTGAAGGAAGACCTCTTCAACGGCTCCAGGATCTCATTAAAGCTCTTGAGGGAAGGGCCATGTCTCATAATTGGCTCCTCATAATGGCAAAAGGAATGTGCATAGAATGATTGAATAGTTTGGCTAACAGAAGTTAAGGGAATCCTCTGGAGGAAAGGAAGGAGAGGGGGAAATGAACAGAGAAGTCAAAGAGAGGAAGAAGTTGTGGAGAGGAGAAACGAAACAGAAAGAAGTTGGGGTGGTTTTGAAACGTATCTGCGCGTTCTGTGACACTCCTCCCACTGAGGGGCTGAGACGCTGCCGCTCTGCAGGTTCAGCCTTTTCTATTTCATGCTGATCATTTGCAGTTAGTCTCTGATGACTCCTCTTTATTCTTCCAGTAGAGGTTGCCAGACTAGTCTTCCTAATGCACAACTCTGATCGCACTATTCTCTGGCTCAAACATTCACTGTCTCCCGTTATTTCCTGGACCCAGCAAGGGTGGTGCCCGGTCAGCCTGACTCTGTTGACATCCACTGCTCCCACCCAAAGACTAAGGTCATTCTCCACGTGGGTCCTTTCATTCTTGTCCTCACGTCTTAGCTCATGCTGTGCCCTCAGAGCACAGCGGAGGTACTCTGGCCCACTTCTCTTCCTGCCAAAGTCTTAGACATCTTTCAACTTCCAATGTGATTCCCCTATAACAATGTTCCAGCTCCCTCCAATATGCTCTTTCCTTTTAATTTGAAGCCTAGAACACTGTCAAAAAGGTGTCATTTATGATAAGATCATATTCTAACTTGTACTTTATTTTGTATACTTACTTATTCTCACCTTCCTCCGACTGTATATAAGGTCTATGAGGGCATGAAGAGGGCTTTACTCTTATTTCCATCCTAAGGAAGATTCTGGTAGAATGCTAAGCACCCAGTACTCAAAAATCATTCCTTAAATGAATTTCTCCCTTTCTCTTTTGGTACTTTATGAAACTGCCAGTATCCTTGAAGAGCCTTTATATCTTCCTTTCCTTTCTTTTAAAAATGATTTTCACAAAGCACAGTGTCACATTTTTAAAAATAATTTAACATCAAATTTATTGTTCTTAGATGTAATATATGCATAGTTGGAAAGCTAGATAAACTTGTAACAAAAGAGTGAGTAGGCCTGTGCCTCCGCCTTCATTTTTTCCTCCCCAAACCCCTTCACAGAAACAAATACTTTCAACTTTTCGCGGTTTCCTGTGGTTTTTAACAAGAGGTGCTATTGGACTCCAGTCCCCTTTGATATAGCCATATCTATGTAATCCTAAAGCACTGTAACTTTAAGAAATGACTCTAAAAGATAATGAAATCTGATATGAAAGCAAAATTGAAAAATATTCTTCTTTGGGACGAGTTGGAGCCCTGAAAAGGTAGATTCAGGTGACTGTCTCTGTGTCCTGACCTGAGTACAAGGATAGTAAACAAGAGACTCTTTTTTTTTTTTTAAATAAACCTTTATTTATTTATTTATTTATTTATTTTGGGCTGTGTTAGGTCTTTGTTTCTGTGCAAGGGCTTTCTCCAGTTGCGGCAAGCGGGGGCCACTCTTCATTGTGGTGCACAGGCCTCTCACTATCGCGGCCTCTCTTGTTGCGGAGCACAGGCTCCAGACGCGCAGGCTCAGTAGTTGTGGCTCACGGGCCTAGTTGCTCCACGGCATGTGGGATCTTCCCAGACCAGGGCTCGAACCCGTGTCCCCTGCATTGGCAGGCAGACTCTCAACTGCTGCGCCACCAGGGAAGCCCAAGAGAGACGCTTGCTAGATCTTTCCAGATTGCTTTCCAGAGAATTGACACCAAATTACACCAAAGGAATGACTCTGATGGAAAAATCTGTCTTCTCAATAAAATGATGATTTTGAGGTATGTGTTAGGAACGATTCCTCCTTCTCAAATATCCTGAGATTATAGCCAGTGAGCTTTAGGTGAACTCTGGGTAAGATTTTAGAGTGAATTATTAAAAGAACAACTTGTGAGTTCTCCAGTAAGGAATTGGTCTTCACCAGCTTCAGTTTTCTAAGAACAAGGTCATCATGTATTTTGAAATCCACAAAGTACTTAAGAGGTCACATGTTGAACTAACTTCTTTCAGCGGCAGGCTTTGTGGGCTTCTGGCTCAGCGAATCATACAGCATTTTTAGATTTTCACAAGGCATTTGATGAGATTGCTCATGATATTCTCACGGATGAGATGGAAGAAGCTGGTGAGATACAACCCTAATAAGAGAGACATGGTTTCCCTACTGTAGAACTTAAAGTTGAGTGGAAGTCATAGGGAAATCGTTTTCAGATTGACATGAAGACTCTTTCAGCAGAAGGACATAACTTCCCCAAAAGGAAAAGGACTGTTTGTGACTCTGGAGATATTTGAATGCAGATTGAATGGACACTTGCCAGGGAAGGTGTAGAGGCAACTTGAGGACTTGGAATTCAATGTCCTTTAAGGTTTTTTTTAATCCTTAGGGTCTGGGATTCTTGCTATAGCTAAAGGCATGTGAGATACGTCCTCTGTTCCCAGATTATAGGTGGTGCCACATAACCCAGCCAGGTTCTCAGGGGCAGGTCATCTTGGTTATTAAAAGAGGATGACAATGGGTATGGGTGAAACAGCCTCAGCCACAGGAATGTCTAATGAAACACACGTCCTCCTGACGGTGACTCAGCGTTTCCTCGTACTGAGACCAGGACAGCCTCTGTGTGTCGAAGCCATTTTCCTGGGTGAGTCACCTGGATGGTCAGCCAGGGGTCATGCAGCCCAATTCAGAGAGGCTGTCACATGATGCTGACATCATAGATTGGTCAAGGTGGTCTTACCTGAGGCTTAATGGATGGACTCAAAGACTGTAAAGTCGTGATTCCAAGGCAGTGACTCAGTGACCCAGAAGAAACGAGGATTCCCTGTTAAGGCAGGACTCTGGGCCAAAGCCGACCACCCACTGTCATCAAACTGCCCGGGGGTGAAAAGCAACAGTTCTCCACTTCCCAACCCTCCAAGCAGCAGCCTAGCCCTTTGGCCTCAGGGCTTCTTGCCTCCTGCTGTCAGAAGGCTTTGGGGAGGGAACCGTTTGCCCTGAACTTTGAATGTGGCTAATGGCATTCTCAGGACTTTCTCACCAGAGGCCTGCTCCATCACCCGCCCTGATTAGGACTGGAAGTTGAGAGTCTGGATGGCTGGTTTCCTGCAGGCGGGGCTGGAGGGCTGAACTACAGCCAGCAATTCGTGGAGGTCACTAGGTCGGCATCCTCCTCTGTGTTTTCCGGTCCCCTGAAGCAGCATTTTGAATAAACGGCTCTTTCCTCTCACAAACCAAGATGTGAAAAATCTTCTCGGGTTCCACTCGCTGCTTGCCAGATTCTGTTTTCTGCTCCCCTTTCTTGCATTCTCTCAGATTTCTGTCTTTTGGGGGAGTGTATCATCGTGACCAATAGGAGTGGGGCAAATAGGCCACAAGGTTCATATTGTTCCATTTTGGGAATGGTCTTAGTTACAGGGATCTCATCTGTTTTTGGAAAGATTCTGTTTTCTTAAAGGTCTTTTCCTTGCAGCAATCAAGACTTTAAAAATCCCACAGAGAAATATTTCCATTCCTGGTCATGCTTGGTACCATGCATCACTTAGAATTGGATGAACGTGATGAAAACAAGCAGGAGGTTCAGGTACACGCAGAAATATCAGGACTTCTGAACGCCAGCTCAGGAATGTAAAGTCGACGTCTCTCATTAGCGATGCCTCTGTTCTGTTTTCCCAGTTACTGACTCCATCAAGGGCTACCTGCGTGCATGTCCTCTTAAAACATGCAATTCCTTAACTACCGACAGACCCCCGGACTTTCGATAATGATGATTTCTTTAGGACAAACAAACATAAGGTGCTTGGAGGAAAACAGGTTCCTAAAATGTAAATAACACTTCACATACCAGCCTGGCTGCTGCATGATTAGAACTCATTGTGTTTTCTTGTTTCCTCCGAGTTCATCGCTTAGAAACCTCTAAGTAAGTCATATACTTATCCAGCCTTCTCTTTGAAAGTGATCTAGATGACTTTTGCTTTTTCACTATATGTGTGTGCCCAGAGATAGGGGAAATCTGGTATTTTTTTTTCATCCTCTGGTCTCCTGGTTCATGTTATCTGAACTAAATGGCAGTGATTCCATTCTCTTGAGTTTAAAATTTATTCGGGATGTTCCCACTGCTGCCGTCCTCATATAAGCCATCATTGTTTCTTTTTTTTTTCTTTTTTTTTTTTGCATAGAAGAATGGTTTTTATTTTTTTTTAACATCTTTATTGGAGTATAATTGCTTTACAATGGTGTGTTAGTTTCTGCTGTATAACAAAGTGAATCAGTTATACATATACATATATCTCCATATCTCCTCCCTCTTGCGTCCCCCTCCCACCCCCCCATCCCACCCCTCTAGGTGGTCACAAAGCACCGCTGATCTCCCTGTGCTATGCAGCTGCTTCCCACTAGCTATTTTACATTTGGTAGTGTATCTAAATATGCAATCATTGTTTCTTGCCTGAATGAATGAGTCCTTATAAGAAGTGGTCTCATTGGTTTTACTATGATTCCCCTATAGTCCTTTCTCCACATAGTAGCATGAGAAATTAAAAAACAAAGCACCAAAGCCCCAGGAAAGTAGATTATGGAATTCCCTTTCTTGAAACTGCCCCATGGTGCTCCACTACACTTCAATCCAGATTCCTTACCATGGCTTACAAGGTCTTAACCTGGGCTAACCCCTGCTTCTCCCTCTGATTTCCCTTTTTAAAAAAAATTTAATGTTTTGAGTTTTAATAAATTAATTGTATTTGCAACCATCATTGTAATCCATTTTTAGAACACTTTTATCATATAAAAAAATTATCATGAGACCATTTACTGTCCATCTCTATTCCTCCCTCCAGTAAAGCACAGGTCTACTTTCTATTGCTATAAGTTTACCTCTTATGGATAGTTTGTATAAATGGAGTCATAAAATATGCAGTCTTTTGCATCTGGTTTCTGTCATTTAGCATCGTGTCTTTGAGCTTCATCCATGTGGTGACATGCATCACCATTTCATTCTTTTTATTTCTGAAAAAAATCCCATTGTATAGATGTATCACATTTTGTTTATCCATTCACCTCTTGTTGGGCATAAGGATTGCCTCCAGTTTCTGACTATTATGAATAATGCTGCTGTGAATAGTTACATACAAGCCTTTCTGTGGACCCACGTTTTCACTTTTCTTGGCTACATTCCTAAGAGTAGGAACAGCTCCTATGGGGAACTGTTAACTTTTTAAGAAACTACCAAACTGATTTCCAAAGTGGCTGGACCATTTTACATTCCCATCAGCAATGTATGAGGGTTCTAGTTGTTCCACATCCTTGCCGAAACTTAGTATTTTATCTATAATTATAGTCATTTTAATGCTTTTTCTGTACCTATTGTGAGGATCATGTGAATTTTCTCCTTTACTAATATATTATATTATTTTTGGATGTTAAACCAACCTTGCATTCCTGGGGTAAATCTCATTTGGTCACGGTGTATAATTCTTCCAATATGTAGCTGAGTTTACTTTGCTAACATTTTGTTAAGGATTTTAGTGTGTATATTCATTAAGGATTTTTTTTTTTTCTTGTGATATCTGTTTGTGGCTTTGGTATCAGGGTAATGCTGACCTCATAGAATGAGCTGGCAGTTTTCTCTCCTTTATTTTCTGAAAGAATTTATGAAGAATTGGCATTAGTTTTTTCTTTAAATATTTGAAGGAAATTACCAGCAGAGCCATCTGGTTCTGGGTTTTTCTTTGTAGGAGGATTTAAAATAGCTAATTCAAATTATGTACTTGTCATAGGCCGCTTCAGATTTTTCATTTCTCCTTGAGTCAGTTTGTATCTTTCTAGGAATTTGTCCATTTCATCTAAGTTGTCTAATTGTTGGCATTAAGTTGTAAAATTTTCTTATAATCCTCTCATTTTTGTAGGTTTGACAGTGATACCCCTTCTTTCCTTCCTGATTTTGGTAATTTGTGTCTTCTCTCATTTTCTTAGTTAATGTAGCTAAGTTTTTGTCCACTTGGATAATCTTTTCAAAGGACAGGCTTTTGGTTCTGTTAATTTTCTTAGTGGTTGCTCCAGAGATTACAATATGCATCTTAATATATCACAATCTATTTCAGAATAATACTGACTGAGTTCCAGTAAAATTTAGAAACACTGCTTCAATGTAACTCCATTCCCCCTTCTTTGTGCCACTATTATCATATATAATACATTTATATTTGTTATAAGCATGACAACACAGTGTCATAATTATTGGTTTATACAATCTTATGCATTCTAAAGAAGTTAAGAGATGTAATGAAGAAAAATGTATTTATAGAATCTTTTAGATTTACTCACATATTTACCATTTCCAGCATAATTTATTTCTTCTTGTGGATTCAATTTATCATCTGGTGTCACTTTTTTTTTTGCTTAAAATATTTCCTTTAATATTTCTTGCAAGCCATAATTGCTAACAACAAACTCTTGCAGTCTTTGGTTATCTGGGCTTTTCTGTATTTCACCTATGTTTTTGAATAGCAGTTTTGCTAGATACAGAATTTTTGGTTGACAGTTCTTTAATTTAAACAATTTGAATATGTTATTTCACTGTCTTCTGGCTGTCAAGAGATAATGCTCCATGGATATCTTTATGTTTCACCATGGTCAGGGCTTTCCAAATAAAGGGCACTGGAACTTAAGTTAAAAGACAATTACAGACCACCAGCTTTGAAAGTTCAACGTAGAAGCTTCCAGAGAGATTTGGAGACATATGCCCTGGAGATTATTTTTGTTTGTATTCCAAAGGGGGAATTGTATGAAGGTAGTCAAAAGGTACAAACTTCCAGTTGTAAAATAAATAAGTACTAGGGATGTAATGGACACCATGATAAATATAATCAACACTGCCGTATGTTATATATGAAAATTGTTAAGAGAGTACATCCTAAGAGTTCTCATGACAAGGAAAATTTTTTTTTTTTAAAGATTTTATTGATTGATTGATTGATTGCTATGTTGGGTCTTCGTTTCTGTGCTAGGGCTTTCTCTAGTTGTGGCAAGCGGGGGCCACTCTTCATCGTGGTGCGCGGGCCTCTCACTATCGTGGCCTCTCCTGTTGCGGAGCACAGGCTCCAGACGCACAGGCTCAGTAATTGTGGCTCACGGGCCCAGTTGCTCCGTGGCATGTGGGATCCTCCCAGACCAGGGTTCGAACCCGTGTCCCCTGCATTGGCAGGCAGATTCTCAACCACTGCGCCACCAGGGAAGCCCAAGGGAAGCCCAAATTTAAAAAATTTTTTTCGTTTATTTTTTATCTATATGAAATGGTGGATGTTCACAAAACTTATTGAGGCAATCATTTCATGATGTATGTATGTCAAATCATTAGCTTTATGCCTTAAATTTATACAGTGCTATATGTCAATTACATCTCAATGAAACTGGAAGGGGAAAAAAAGCATCTTAATCTTAAAACAAAAACCAAACACCTCCCCCATCCCCAAATCAAAGGGTAATACAAACTTCTCCTTATCCCCTCAGAGAAGACTTGTTTACATTCCACACTAAAGGCTTCCCCCCTACCCCTCAGAGTTACAGATGTGCCACTATTAGCCCTGAGTTTCATAATTTTGTGGATTCCTCTCCTGAGATATAAATCTTATTGGAAGTACAGATAATATCTGGTGCTCCTTGCATTGTTCTGTGGGAAACTGGGAAATTGACATAAGCTGCTCTGCAAATGAAACGCCTTTTCCTGAATCCAGAGGTCTCCTGTTTCTCTTTACATATATTTGTATATTGAGAAATCAGTCATTAATATTTGTTTTCCCCTATATAGAATTTGTTTTTCTCTTGCTGTTTTCAAGATTTTCTCTGTTTTTTTTTTTTTTCCAGTAGTTTGATGATCGGTATAGATGTGGATCTCTGAGTTTATGTTACTTGGCTTTATTGAGCTTCTTGGGCCTGTAGATTAATGTTTTTCATCAAATTTGTAAAGTTTTCAGCCATTATTTCTTCAAATATTTTTTCTGCCCCTTTCTCTCTCTTTTCTCTATCTTAGACTTCCATTACAAATATACTGATGCAGTTGATACTGTCCCCCAAATTTCTGGGCCTCTGTATATTTTTCTTCAATCTTTTTTCTCTCTGTCCTTTAGATGGGGTAATTTATAATGCTCAATCTTCAAGTTTATTGATTATTTCTTCTGCCATCTCAAATATGCTGCTGAGACCCTCTAGTGAATTTTCTTTTCTTTTTTTTTTTTTTTTTGGCTGTGTTGGGTTTTCGTTTCTGTGCGAGGGCTTTCTCTAGTTGCAGCAAGCGGGGGCCACTCTTCATCGCGGTGCGCAGGCCTCTCACTATCGCGGCCTCTCTTGTTGCGGAGCACAGGCTCCAGACGCACAGGCTCAGTAGTTGTGGCTCACAGGCCTAGTTGCTCCACGGCATGTGGGATCTTCCCAGACCAGGGCTCGAACCCGCGTCCCCTGCACTGGCATGCAGATTCTCAACCACTGCGCCACCAGGGAAGCCCAGTGAATTTTTTTTCATTTCAGTGATTCTACTTTTCATTTTTTAAAAAATAGTTATTTTATTTTAAAAAAAATTTTTAAATTAAAAAATAAATTAAAAAAAATTTTTTTTAATTAAAAAATAAATTAAAAAAATTTTTTTAAATTAAAAAATAAATTTAAAAAAAATTTTAAATTAAAAAATAAAATAAAATAACTGTTTTTTAAAAAATGAAAAGTAGAATCACTGAAATGAAAAAAAATTCACTGGGCTTCCCTGGTGGCGCAGTCGTTGAGAATCTGCATGCCAGTGCAGGGGACGCGGGTTCGAGCCCTGGTCTGGGAAGATCCCACATGCCGCGGAGCAACTCGGCCCGTGAGCCACAATTACTGAGCCTGTGCGTCTGGAGCCTGTGCTCGGCAACGAGAGGCCGCGATAGTGAGAGGCCCGTGCACCGCGATGAAGAGTGGCCCCTGCACCGCGATGGAGAGTGGCCCCCGCTTGCCACAACTAGAGAAAGCCCTCGCACAGAAACGAAGACCCAACAAAGCCATACATACATACATACATACATAAATAAAAAGAATGTAAGCAGACAAGAATAGCATTAAAAAAAATTAATTAATTAATTAATTAAAAAAAATTTTTTTTCAATTTGTTTATTTTTGGCTGTGTTGGATCTTCGTTGCTGCATGTGGGCTTTCTTCTAGTGGCAGTGAGCAGGGGCTGCTCTTCATTGTGGTGCGTGGGCTTCTCATTGCGGTGGCTTCTCTTGTTGTGGAGCATGGGCTCTAGGTGCATGGGCTTCAGTAGTTGTGGCTCATGGGCTCTAGAGTGCAGGCTCAGTAGTTGTGGTGCATGGGCTTAGTTGCCCCGCGGCATTTGGGATCTTCCCAGATCAGAGATTGAACCTGTGTCCCCTGCATTGGCAGGCAGATTCTTAACCACTGAGCCACCAGGGAAGCCTGTAATTCTACTTTTCAACTTCACAGTTTCCATTTGATTCTTACTTATGATTTCTATATCCTTACTGAGATTTCCTATGCACTGAATCATTGTCATTGTACTTTCCTTTAATTTTTTTAAACACAATTTTTCTTTAGTTCTTTGAACATATTTATAACAACTGTTTTGGAATCTTTCCCTGCTATATACAACATCAGGGGTCATTTTAAGACAGTTTCTTTTGACTCCCCCATTTTCCTGAGTATGGATCATACTTTCTTGTTTCTTTGTATGTCTCATTTTTTTGAATACTTGACATTTTAGATAGTATATTGTAGCAACCACCAAGTCTGACTTTATTTCCTTCTAAGAGTTGTTTTTGTTTTTTCTTGAGTAGCTAACGCGGATTGAATCTGTGAATTCTGTCTCTCCTGCACTGTGCAGACACTAATGTTTTTGTCTTGCTTTGTCTTTAAGTCTGGTTTCTGAGGAGTTGCTCCTGTGTTTGCATTCAGCTTATTGTTCAGGTGAAGACACATCATGGGTTGTGTTCTAATACCACAAGGTTTTAAGGCTTCTACTCTCTGCTGATAGCTCTAGGGAGGGCGGCTGTGGAGAAAATTCAAAGTTCAGGTCATTTTCAAGTCTACCTGGGCTCCTATTTCCTTCAGGCTCTTTTATGTCTTCTTTGTGCTTGTGCACAGGATCTGTTGGCCAGGGGTGTGTGCCTGACTTGGACTTGTTTTGGTCTCTGCTGTACAGGCACACAGCTTCCAGTCAACCCAGGATATTTGGAAAATTTACCAAGTTCCCAGAGCTGTTTTTCCTCTTGGAACTGCCTCTTAAATTCCTAGGTAGTTTGCCAATCTGTTGCTTCCTCCAAACAGGGCATCAATCTTAGTCTACTGGAGTGTCTGGCTCTTCCTTTCACTTGCTGTTGACATGACCACTTTAACTGGTAGTGTTCCAGGTCAAGTAAGCCCACTATAATGGTAAGAGTAAAGCTGCTGGTTTCCATGGTCTAGCCTGCCCTGGTTGTACTTAAGTAGTTTAGGGATTGGGAAGTGAGGAGAGATGGGAGCAGCCTCAGTGAAGAACTGTTTGCTTTGATCACATGGCAACCAAGCATGAGGGAAAGAGACCCCCAGATAGGCTACATGGTGAGGTAAGTCTTCCTAAGGTTAAAATGTTCACAGATAATATTCTAAAAGAGCAATTCCCAGGGATAACTGAATGATGTTTGCACTGACATTTTATTATGAAATCTCTATGAAGCACACATTTGCAGAGATGATTTCTCTAACATTTCCTTTACAATTACCATATATATTACTTTTGTTTTGTTTTGTTTGCCCTAACAAATTGTTATATGTTTATTCATTTAGATGAGATTTTACTGACACAGTTGACTATTAAAATAAGTAATAAAAATAAGGAGTTTAGGGAAGTGTGTTCAGAACAGTCTGGTGAACTTTGATTAAATGAAAAATTATACTCCAAGAGACCTTGGAAACATTGCAAAACAGCCTTAAGCAGGGACTGAGAGTTAGGGGAAATCTGTACTGCCACTGTCTTCCAGTAATTTCTCCTTCTCCATCTCTATTAGTCATCTGACTGCAGTTAGAATAACATTTATTGCTTTCTGGTTAATGTTCTAGAACAGATGATCAGGAAGTCATGAAAGCAGAGACAAAGGGTAATCTTAAAATCAGTGAGGTGTCCTAACCAGCCTTCCCTCTCGATTTGCTGTAATTAGTTACAGGCAGAGGAGATAGAGCATTAAGCTGCTTCATCCTTACTCAGAATATGTGAGTGGAGCTGAAGCATAAGATAGAAAGTTAGAACTCTACAAGGGTCTCCTGTATAGAAAAGCATAGAAGTGGTGTAGATAGAGACTACTGGGGAGGGGGTGCCATTCTAAATCCCAGAGCCTGAGATTCCAACGAATTTGGTTATGGGGGCTGGATTGGGGAAGGGTAGGAGTATGATAATACCAGCCATCCTTCTTACCTATGTAACTTTTTTTTCCCTTAGTAAAGGGGCTCTATCACCCATTTGTCTCATTACTTTCTTTTTAGGAACCAGTGATGTTGCTGACCGGGGGGCCCTCAGTGTGGACATTTTGGGGCTTCTGGCTCATATAACAAGCTCTGTTGTACCTCATTCCATCTTCTTTTCAATATGTGGTCTTAGGGTTTAATCTTCAGTTGTTTTCTTTTCTGCAACATATGCTCTGGTCTTTATTCCAGATACTCAAACATTGCCTTTTGGGTTGACAGAGTCCAGATTTTTCTCTACATCTACCCCCTGCAAAGAGCATTTTGGGAAAATGAGTTGCACTGGGTGTCCTGCTCTGATGACCTCAGTTGACTCTTGGCGGCAGGCACTCCGGGGGGCTGCCTCCCTGGAGCTTTGGCTTAGATCGTTAGCCACAGAGTCCTCAGGGCTGTGCCTTTGAAATGTCTCATTTTTTCTTTGGAATGTTTCTCTTCTCTTCCCCTCTCTGTGTTGCCATAACCACCACGTTTTATCTAGACTCTACTTACCCATGCTTGGCTTTTTGGCATGAGCCTTACTAGCAAATCGGCCTCACTCCCTGCTTAGAAACTAAGAGGCTCCCTATTTTCTTACTACGAGGAGCACATATTCCTGCCTTGGCCTAATCTTCTTCCTCAGCTGATCCCACACTAGCCCTCCCAGGAGGTATCATACCTGTCTGTGCTCTTCATCACAGACCCTCTGGTCCTCGCTGTCTCCAGAACATTTTCCCTGAAGCTTGCTTGCTGCCATATGTTATTTTACTTTAATTTAATATTTTATTCTATTCTATTCTATTCTATTCTATTCTATTCTATTCTATTCTATTTTATTTTATTTTATGGAGTGAACTTTTTCTTCTCTGCTGCGTATTCACATCTTATTTAGCCTTCAGTCTTCTGTCCTCCAGGGAGCCTCCGTGGATGTGCCTGTGCTCACTCTCCTATGAACGTCTCTTGGGCTTCATGACTATCCCAATAACTCAGTGAATTTTGCACTGACTCCTATTACCCACTAATTGTTTTCAAATCTTGGTTTTCCAAATTAAAAAAATGTTTTAAATGATAATAATTTTATTACATATTTCTCCAGTGTGTTTAACGTGTTCCCAGCAGTCCTGGGACCATACTAATTCTCAATAAATAATCTTTGCTTGATTAATTCTGCACTTTCCAGCACTGATGAAGACTGTGGTCAGTTCCACAAATGTAGCACTTGTTCCTTTCTTCCCAGTTACTCCAAGATATTTTTAACATCCTTAGGGGACTGTCTGTTTTGGCATTTAAGGGGCAGGATAAAGTGGTTTAGGCTACTCCCCTGGAAATCCTTTTTCGTAACACAGTCACTCACGTGAGCAGTGTTCTTTTGTTCCCTTTAAATGCCACTGAAATGTCCCCCTTATCCTATTCCCCGTCTGCTAGGAGTGCTAAGACCTCTCATATGTCAGGATTTCCACTTAAGGTGTTACTTCATTCTTTCTCCACTGCCATTTCAGTCAAAACATGTACACTGAGTCTTAAAATTTTTCTCTCTAGGTCGTCATTATGCGTGGATTCATGCTAGCCGTGCAAATGCGCAAACGTTGTGAACCCTGAGACATAACCACAGCATTCTGGTACCACATGCGTTATTGTTCCTAAGGTAAGTGAGAATCTTGGTCCCAATACCCATCATACTAAATACAGCCCAGACTTCTATTTTCCTCAGGTCACTGGATTTTAGTTATTCTATTTTATAGAATTAGAGGTGAAAATCAATCAACTTGTAGGGAGTACAAGTTGATTGTACTTCCTTCTTTTCTTAGAAGGAAGAGTGTCATTAATCTCTAAAGAACACTGGGTTTTGGTTTCCATATTACACAGCATGAATTCAGTCATGTATTTCCAACAGCCTCCTCAGATTTCTTTACTCTGTTCCAGTCTCACCCACACTTTCAGAGGTACATGTTTTGAGTAATTTTCTGCTGGAAGTAGAATTTTTCTTGGGTTAAAACTTCACATCTCAAATTCCATTTTGTTTCTCTCCAGGTTTCCTTCCATTTTTGTTTACTTTCTCCATTCTTCATCTTCCAGGTCATTAACAAAGATGCCCAACGATCAAAAAAGTCCTCAAATGAATTTACTGTTAATGTGTCACCCACCCAATTTCTCAAGAAAATTGCATGATGTATTTTCTCACCCATTTTGCATTTACCTTCAGTGAAGTTTTTTGGTTTTTGTTTTGTTCTGTTTTTTAAACAGAGTTTGAGCTGTTGACACAATAATTTCACACTAACTTACAGCACTGGACCATCCGATTTCATTTTATTGTCCAGGTTAAAGAATTCAGCTTCACGTTAATTTCTTAGGGATGGGTATTGCTTTTCATTCACCTGTAAAACAGCTAATCATTTCTGAAATACTCTCTGGAGATATACATGAGTGAGGTAAATGTATTTAAAGAGAGTTCCTTTTGTGACACCATCCATAATATAGAATGTATCCCAAATCCCCAGACTTGGTTAGGAGTGTCTTTTTTCTCCTTAATTATTCTTTTGCTAAATCCAGGACATTTGCATAGTCCCCAAAGCCTGGTCTGTTTCATTATGCTTTTAGCTGCAAACTCTAGAATTTCCCCTCCTCTGACACTCACCACTTGATTTCTTCCATTTTAGGAGATTTGCTGTAGAGTTCAGATTTAGAAAGAATGTTTTTGGAAGAAAGGGAATTGCACCCATACCAATGGGGATAGAATTCCTTCCTTCTTAGGATATTTGTAACCTGGGATTAAACTTGATTAACAGCAAGTGTTCAAGTTGCAGTCTAAGTTTGCTAAGAAAATCCCAAATCTTGTCTGAATGGTGTGTAGGAAACGTAGGTATTAGCCAGAGATTTATGTTCAGAAATCAGAGTTTCTCTGTTGCAAAGTGGTCTCCTTTTAGCAGGGAGGAGAGGGGGAGCTGGTGTTGCTGCTGAAGTCTTCATGGGTGACTGGAGAAACTGAACAGGGTTCAGGAGGTTGACGAGATGGGCTCCTTTGTTCCGCAGGCAGGAGTCCTGCCCGCCGCCTAAGACCAATAATCTCGCATCCCTGAGCCTCTCCATCCAAGACTGGGTTTCAGTTGTCCAGTTGTTTGTTTTGGAAATGTCACACTAAATAACTGAAGAGAGGATGTTAGGGAAGGTCTCCTCGGGGAAGGCTACAAATTATTTGGGGACATAAAACCTCATGCACATGGCCTCGGTGAAGAGGAAATCACTTCAGATAATATTTGCTTTTTCTACATTCCCCGAGGACAATAAAACAGAAACAGGAACACGAAGTAGGAAAAAAAATCTTATTGGTTCGCTGAGTCAGCCTTCTCTTTGGGTCATTTTGGTCAAACGAGGGAATAGGGACATTTGGTCCTGAGCTGATTCAGTGCCCTGGGACCCAGGAGTTAGATGGTTATATCCGGTGTGTGAGACCCACTCCCACGCCTCCAAGCCTGGACCAGTTCTTTCTCTGTGTTACCGGCGGGGCTGTCCTGCATCGACTGTGTCTCTGTTCCATGTCATCTGCTGCAACGTGAGGGCTTCTGGTGTAGCATGAGTTTGGAGACAGCTTTGTTGTCCCATCTAAGGGAGAGAAAGGGTCAAAATCAAAGTACCTTTTGTCACAAAGGCACGATCTTGTCTG
Organism: Balaenoptera borealis; assembly: GCF_965194805.1. Taxonomy (NCBI): domain Eukaryota; kingdom Metazoa; phylum Chordata; class Mammalia; order Artiodactyla; family Balaenopteridae; genus Balaenoptera; species Balaenoptera borealis. Next base: position 178,302,203 of record NC_138866.1, read on the forward strand.
TGCACATGCTTGGGGCTCTCTCCCCCCTAATCTCTTTGAGTACTGCTCTGTAAGGGTTTTGGCACTGGTACAATAGCCACAAGAATCCATGAACCAGAGCCAAATCTTACATCACCAAGAAGATGAAACACTCCTTATGCAAGGCCGCAGGCACAGAACTACTTGCTCAGGGGACAGAAGGGGGGCACCGGCTGCATCCTAGGCAGTGACCCTCCCAAGGACCTGCTGCCCCTCACTCAGAAGAGGAAACATCTCCCAAGGAGTCCCTAAATTACTCAGAGCTCATCAAAGAAAGGACGGTACTTTCCTGCAGAGTTGCTTATTTTTCCTCCTAATTACCAAAGAATAAGGGTGTCTTTTCTGAAATGTTGATTTGGAGATTCTGAATTTAAATTTGTGCCTCATTTAGCTTGCAAAAGGGATTCTAAACAGCACAGCAGGAAGACCTTTGGATTCCAATATCCTCGACCTCGGAGAGGTGGGCAGGAGTCAGGGAATGCTGGCTTGCTGACGTTTTCAAAGGAGTGGTTAAGATGGACAAAGACTGACAAATAACCATGGGAGGTGGAAGCCACTATATTGAAAATAAAGGACTTTAGCATGAAACGGTCCCTTAGCCATCCAGAGAGGGTCATGCTGGATGAAAGTGATTAATTATACTTTAAATCTCAGAGGAAGATTCCTCTAATGTTGTAGATGACAGAAATGAAGAATGAACCTTATTATCTGATCTGAAATAGGGAGTCAGAAGTTGCTGAAGAGATGCATATGGCTGATAGGGCAGAAGAAACAAGAACAAGTTTAAAATAAACTCAGGAAAGGCTTATTGAAATAAAAAAAAATTATTTTTTTGGTCTATAAGCAATAGAACACTAGTCTTTTTGTACTGTAATTGACACTTGTTTTAAAAAGAAAGAAAAGAGAACAGTATGGAGGTTCCTTAAAAAACTAAAAATAGAACTACCATATGATCCAGCAATCCCACTCCTGGGTGTATAGCCAGAGAAAACCATAATTCGAAAAGATACATGCACCCCAATGTTCATTGCAGCACTATTTACAATAGCCAGGTCATGGAAGTAACCTAAATGTCCATCAACAGAGGAATGGATAAAGAAGATGTGGTACATATATACAATGGACTATTACTCAACCATAAAAAAGAATGAAATAAAGCCATTTGCAGCAACATGAATGAACCTAGAGATTATCATACTAAGTGAAGTAAGTCACAAAGAGAAAGACAAATATCATATGATATGACTTATATGTGAAATCTAAAAGAAAGATACATTACAAATGAACCTATTTACGAAGCAGAAACAGACTGACAGACTTTGAAAACAAATTTATGGTTGCCAAAGGGAAAAAGTGGGAGGGAGGGATAAACCGGAAGTTTGGGATTTACATATACACACTACTATACATAAAATAAGTAATCAACAAAGACCTACTGTATAGCACAGGGAACTATACTCAATATTCTGCAATAACCTATTTGGGAAAAGAATCTGAAAAAGAATGTATATATGTGTATGTATAAATGGATCACTTTGCTGTATACCTGAAACTAACATAATATTTTAAATCAACTATACTTTAATATAAAATAAAAATTTTTTTAAATCTCAGAAAAAAATAAAAAGGAAGAAAATGACAATGACAATAAGACAAAGTATAAACCAGGTGTGCAGCCCTATGAGGAGCTGTGCCACCTGGGCAACCTCCGGTTCAGTCTTTCTATGCACAGGTATAGTTTGTGGATCTACCAATATGCTGGGTTAATCTGGGTTCTCTGAGCAGTAGATGCCAAGATGAGGTTAATGTGCAAAGATTTCTACAGGGGAAACACCTGTCTGAAAAAAATGAGAAAGAGCCAGGAAGGGATGGAGAGCCATCAGACCACAACGGAACATTGACCCTGAGTGAAGGAGACAAGGAAGGAAGTTTGGATGGAAATGTGCAAGATTGCCATGCCGTTCAAGGAAGTTTCAGCAAGGCCACTGGGGAGTCCTTGAGCCAAAGCCAGGTTCCATGTCTGAAAGGAGTTCCGTGTCTCCCAGGTGTGCCCAGCTGTGCTCAGTTGTTGGCTGGGAGCAACCTATGGGAAACGTGACCTTCATGCAAACGTGATGATGGATTTCAGAGCATGCAGCTGGGCCTCTGGGTCAGTTACACTTCCTGTGGCTGGAAGTTTGCACCATGAATTCCCATGGCCACAACAGTTACTCAATGGAGTATTCCTAATAGCAATGTGATCTTCTGTGGAATTGGAGGGAAACTTGAAGGTCATTGTTCAACCCTTGTGTTTTGCCCATGACTTGGGTTCATGCGGGTGGATGCCTGTCGGTATGAGGCATCATGGGAGGTGGATCTGATTTTCTTAGAAAGTTCCACTCTTCTGACTCTCATGGTCTTTCAACTGAGCCAATGACACTAGCAAAGTTGTGGGCTAGATCACAATTCTTAAAAAAATAAAGTTTATATTTCTGATGATGAAATTGCACATTTTAGAAAATTTGGAAAATAAAGAGAAGTAATAAGAAGGAAACATATTACTCATAACTTGCCCAACCAAGCCCCCAAATTCTTCACCTTTTGGTGTTTTATTCCCTTACAGTTTTTTTCTATACATTTTTTTAATCTATTGAAGTTCATACTGTAGAAAATTTGTATCTTAGTTTTTTTCATGTGGCATCATGATACAGGCATTTCCCATGCTATAAAAATTTCATTAACTTAAATCACTCATTCATCTTTGATTCAGTTATCATGAACTATGTGAGAAAACAAAGGAAAATTTAAGAACATTTAGGTTGAGCATAACCTTTCAAAGAAAAGTTTCTGAAACTTATTGTTTCAGTGTGGGATATTTATCAGATGTGCAAAATTTACAGTAACCCTTCTAGTTCATTCCTTGGAATATCCTTTCTCTGGCTTTTAAGGAAAAAATTCAGACTGACTTTGTAAACTTCAGAATGCTATGTTTTGATGAGAAGGACATTTTTCCTCTTCTCTACTATTTTGAGGTATTTGCTCTGTGTATCCACCTATCCATGTTTTGGAACTTTTGCTTTATTTTGTTTCATTAGCTTTTTGAAAGTTGAAAATTGGTTTGCAGTTTTCAGATTAATTGACCTGGTGTAAGAGAATCCTTCCTAGTGAAGGAACCCTTCCTAGTAATTCTGTAAATTTCAGGAAAGGGTGAGCTCAAAGTGGTTAAAAGTGCAAGCTTTGGAATTACAGAGATTTGGGTGTGGCCCTCATCTTGATCCTGGTCATGCAACTTTGGATAAATTCTTTAATCTCTGTGAGCTTCTGTTTAATGATCTATGAAATGGAAATAATAAAATATATCTCACTTGGTTTCTATAAAGATCACAAGGATGTAATGCAAGGAAAATCCTTCACACAGATCTTGTATGCAGATGAGTACTAAATAAAATCACCACTACTATCATCTTAGGCTTTAGTTTGTTAATGTTTTATTTATTATTAATTTTTAATCTATTAATGATTTAACCAGAATGGCATGTCTCGTTCATGTAGTAAACCCAGACATTTCCTTTCCTTGTCAATGACATTGACCGAGTAGTTTTGCCAGGACCTACTTTCCACTTGATAGGCTCATAATCAATCAACTGGATATGGTTTATTACTGTAAATACACAAATTTTTAGAGTAAAACCCTGAGCATTCAGCCTATGACTTATCAATACCTGAATTATGAAGTATTGACCAGTGTCAATATGTGACCAGTGTCTCCTGTAACCAGGGAGCATTTGTTTATAGCTTTGTGTATAAAATAATGTGCCTCAATCTCAAAGTTGGATTACCAGTACAGGTAATAGCAGAAGCTCTAGTTTAACCCACTTCTGGGCTCTAACTCACTTCTTTTCACGTGTGTAGGAATCCTTTGTGTTCACCAGACTCTGGTGATAGAGTGAGAGGTCCTGTCCCATCTAGTTCTACCTCGGTGTTAGGAGGGCTTGGCCTCTGGGCAGAAGCTGGCCTTAGCCTGTGAGGTTAAAGCATAGTAGCTGGGGTGCACTGCTCCAGTAGCTAGAGTGGCATCTTGTCCCGGCTGTAGTGAGGTGGGTGGCATTCCTTAGTGATACATTCAGTGAAAAGTACTTCCATTCAAACTGGCAGAGCTCCATGGCTATACTCGTCTGTTGCTTCATTCATGACTTCCATGTGGCATGAGGTTGGTGCCACAGCTCAAGTGCAGTTGGTAGGTCCTGCCTCTCCTTTTGGTTAGCTGGACTATGTCTTATGGATGGTATTTAAAAAGAAAAAAATCTCATGCAGATCTGAGAACATTTTTCAGGTGCAAAGAATATATTTCTATTGATTGCATACAAAATTCTTGGGTCATAACTTTTCTCCACTCAAAACCCAAAAGACTATGCATCTTTGTCATCTGGTATTGAATGCTGCAGAGTCATTGAAGACCACACTTGTTTTTATTCCATTTTCAATAAATATTTTTCCTGCCTGGGTGCTTATAAGAATTTTTTCTTAATTCACTGGGCTAGAGATTTCAATAATTTCCTCCAATCCCTTAACCCCTTCATAAAGAACTTAGTCCAGATGGAACAGCTCTAATTATGATATGACCCTGTTCTTTGGGGCACAGCTAATTGGGCCACGGGTGACAACTCTCCAAAGCTGGAGTGGTTATAGCTTGACTGTCAATGGTATTGTTGTTTGGCTCACTTGACTATCACTAATCTTACCCAGAAATTTGTAAGTGGGGAGCAGAGACCGAGTTTGTTACCTGTAGGCAATTAAGCTCAAAGAAAATGCAGACTCCAGTTCTGATGTTTCATTTGAAGGAAGCCATTATGAGCCATGGATAAGCAAATAAATAAGCAGAGAAGTCAGTTTGTAGAGAAATTTGGATGAAGCAGTCATGGAGTAAAAGTGAGATGGGGCTGGGGGGGAGAGCTGAAGGAGAGGGGGAAAGAACGATAGTTATTTTTTCCCATTAAGCCCAGCTCTACTTCCATTGGTTGACTTCTATGAGATTCTCCTGCATTCTCCCCACAGCTACGCGGTTGACCTATTTGTAGAGGTTATTGTTCCTGTCAAAGCATTGACTTGAGACATTCTCAGAATCCACTTTTTTTTTCCCCAGAAGGATATCTAATTGTGGATTTGTTTTAAATGATTTTGTTTGGAGCGTTCTTTTGATCCACAGGCTTGATTCTTTGCCCTAGCTCAGGGAAATGTGCTTAAGTTATTGCTTCTATCTCAAATATTACGGTTTCTTTCTCAAAAACTACTGTCATTCTTAGGTTGGAACACTTTCACATCCGTCATTTATCTCTCTTTTCAACTTGACTCTGCATTCTATGAGATTAATTTTCTTCATTTACTATATTATTTTTTGAGATGTTCTTTCTGAAACAATTCCCTTTCTCTTGTTCTACTGACTTTCTGGGCTTCTTTTCCTTATTTTCTATTCTAGAACAATAGCTATAGAGAGTGAAGATTGCTCTTGGCTATGTTTTCTGTCCACTCAAATGCTGGTTATGGTACATCCTGAGGTTTACCGCCAAAGGACTGCTTAATGTGTATAACTCCCAGCTCAGTTTCCAGGGTCGAGGAGACACCTATTCATTTATTAGTTTTTATATATATATATATAGATAGATAGATAGATAGATATAGGGAGAGAGAGAGAGAGAGAGGTAAGATTCACACAGCATAAACTTTTAAAGTATGCTTCAGGAACTTACGTGTCATCCTTGCACAGGGGCTTTAGTAGTTTTCTCTGTATTGTTCCAGTTTTGAACTGAGCATGGCACACACTTGCTGTGATTCTGATGAGCTGAGGTGAAGTTATTTCCTACTCTACTCACTGCCCCGTCCTCTGAAAATCTAACCCAGGGGAGACTGTGCACTGCAGCACCTTCCTTGCATTCACTGTGATCTGTAGGAGGACCACGTCTTCTCCCCACTTCCTGCCCCACTGTTTCTGGGAATTCTGTCTGATATCTGAATGGACAGGAAGATTGGGAGGCTATAAGTTAGGGAGAAAATAGGTAGGAATAAAGGGGGAAGGGAGAATTTATGGCAGCTCACTGCCCCCAAAGCAGAATCTACATGTGTAAGAAATGATTGTTCCAGATGTTACAGACCCTGAGTCTCTGAGTCCAGAGGCAGATAGAATGAGTTCAAGCTCTTTTCTCCTGGCAGGTCTAGATGACTCTCTATCTGTAGCACACGTGAGCAGCTGATTGTTTTTCTTCATTCAGTTCTGAATGACTTAAAGTTAGTGTAAATTACTCCCAGGTTCTGGCATTTGGCTGTTGTCTGTCTTGGTTTTTCTTTTTTTTCCTTTTCTTTTCTCTTCTCTCCCTTTCTTTCTTTCTTTCTCTCTTTCTTTCTTTCTTTCAGTTTTCTTTTAGAGGCAGTTTGGGAGGGGATATCGCTTGACTTTCATTGGTATTGTTGTTTGGTTCATTCACTAAAAATTATTCATTCAACACTAGATATGGCAGATACTTGCTGGATTCTAGAGATACAAAGATATAAAGATGAATAATCTTTGCCTGCAAAATCAGAGTCTGATGGGGAAATGTATATAAAAACAGATGATTATAAAACCAAATAGAAATAGAGCATTAGGTATATATGCAAGATGTGCAAGTTGCAGAGTCTGTAGGGCCTGCAAAGCCTAAAATATTTATAATTGGACCTTTACAGATAAAATCTTTGGACTCCTGGCCTAGTTTACAAGGAACTGCAAAGAGTTCAGAGTTTCCAGAGCAAGAAGCCTGTGAGCCCAGGCTGGAGAGTGAGGCCGGGACCAGATGGCCAGGCCATGCTTGTCAAGGTAAGGAGCCCCTGAGTGATTCAAAGCAACCTGCCCAGATAAGGAGCCAGAATGTGAGACTAGTTCCTTGGTGTGTACTCATCACTTCTGAGGAATCTTCCAGCATTAGGTACCAACCGGACAATTCAGAAACACTTGACTATAATCCTCTTGGGGCACTGCTGTAGGACACACAGAAAGGCATCTTGGGGGCAGGAAGTGTTCTTCTCTGAAGCTCCCTTCCTGCCAGCTCCAGCAGTTCCAGCCAGGCCGGGTGCCCCATCCCACTGTGCACGGCTCCCAGGGGTGCAGGCCTGCTGCTTCCTCTCAGGTGAACCCAAGGCCGTCAGCCTCTCTCAGCACAGGGAGCTTTATTTTTTATTTTTTTATAAATTTATTTATTTATTTTTGGCTGCGTTGGGTCTTCATTGTGGTGCGCGGGCTTCTCATCACGGTGGCTTCTCTCATTGTGTAGCGTGGCCTCTAGGCGCATGGGCTCAGTAGTTGTGGCGCGCGGGCTCAGTAGTTGTGGCTCGCGGGCTCTAGGGCACAGGCTCAGTAGTTGTGGCGCATGGGCTTAGCTGCTCCGTGGCACGTGGGATCTTCCTGGACCAGGGCTCGAACCCGTGTCCCCTGCATTGGCAGGCGGCTTCTTAACCACTCTGCCACCAGGGAAGCCCAGCACAGGAAGCTTTAGAGAGTGAGAAGGTGAGCTGGTCATTCTTCCCGGATGAGGGCTCCTGACCCTTGAGGCAAGAGAGGGCCCAGCCTTTGCAGCTTCTGCAGAAGAGAGAAGGGCTGGTGTTCAGAATTTGGGTAAAAATGCCTCTTAGGTCAAGAGGGTCTGGGGGTAGCAGGTGAGATTCGAGGTGAGCCTGGGGCTGTTGGGCAAAGGATGGAAGGTGAGGCTCTTGTGCACCTTTTAGATAGTGTCTTTGCCTACATCCTGCCCCCAGCTTTGCTCCCTCTTAAAAGCCTGTGACTGTGAGCGGTAACTGATCCGTGGGCGCTGGGACAGCAAAGCCAGTGGCTGATGTTGACAGGTAGGAGCGCAGCGTGCAAAGAGATCCAGGGCTCAGAGGACCCCGTCCAGCCACCGAGGGTCCGAGCTCTCACCCACCCCTTCCGGTCCTTTCACCCTCCTCACCACACTAAACAGAAAATAGGGTATGTGATGACCTGTGTTAAAAGGCTTGAGGGAAGGATGAGGCCCAGTGAAACTGGAGCCAAGGGATCATTCCCTTCTCACCGCGGCTGATCAGCAGACATGGAGGAACAAAGTCTCCTTGCGGACCGCATTGTCTCCTGGAGTGAGTTAATGAAATGGCACCGTGGAAGTCAGCTCCGCTGACACCCAGCCAGGACCAGAAGCTCAGCTGGAGTTTCTAACTGAGCCTGAGAAACACCAGGTGTAAGATTTTGGTCATTGCTGGTAGATATCCCACCTCCACAGAAAGATGCCCTAACCTCTCCGGAGAGTGTTTGAAATAATTGCAAATAGAATAAAAAAAGTAAATGGCGGGGTTTGGACAATGCCTCTCCCGTTACTGTGAGACACTAAGAACGTAGATGGGAGCTATCTGCCTGGTTATTAAACTTATTATAAAAAGTGACCTCACAGACTGAAGAATCCCAAAGTCTCAATAACTATTAACTCTTTATTCCAAATGACTGGCATGTTTCTAACTGAGAGGAGACTGAAAAAGCATTCACTGCCTTGGAAAATTCAATCAGAGTTAAAAATTAAGCCCAGAAGAGGCTTTCAGCAACAATGGAATTTATGTTTCTAAGTTGTGTTTACTATGGAGAATACTGCTTGGGTTAAATGGCGATTAGGCTACTGTCCAAGTGGTACATGAACTAGTCATGTTATCTAGACATTGCTTTGGTTTCTTGTCAAGTCACAGAAAATCTATGATGTGATTTTTCTTGCTTTAATAAAACGGAAAGAGGATCAATGGATTAGTATTTAAGCTACACCGATAACTTGCATTAATGTTGCAGTAGTGTTGATTTTTTACCCCAAAGAGTTGGATCAAATAGCTTCTGCCTGTATGGTTTTCATTACTTAAGACTAACAGGAGAATAAAGTCGCTTCTGAACAGTAAGGCCAGATCTGAGAACAAAATATCCTTAGCTATTTAAAATCATCATCATCATCTCTTCTACCTCTGTGTAAAGGGTGGTAGGGAAAGCAAGTTAAATACAAATTGGAAGTGTTCAGTACAGCATGCGAGGAGACATTGTAATATACTGCATGACCTTAGAATTGCATGTTCGTTTAGTTAAAAAATGTATTGTGCACACCTATCATGCGTCAGACACACAGCATGTGTGTTCCCCACTGGGTGAGGGATAAAATAGGGAACAAATCTAAGTTTCTGACCTGAAACTTACATGGAATGACACTAACAAAGAACTGATGTAAAATGAAATCTCACCAAAGCCACTGTGAGCTGGTGGAGACGGCCTTGGGTGGGAAATTAAGAAACTTATGCTTTAAGTGTTACTGTACCACCACCATAGCTATGTGTCCTCAGAAAGTCACTGATACTTTCCTTCCTGCTGTTCTGTAACCTTCTGAAGGGCAGAGCCAGCCAGCATTGATTGCCTGAGTCTCCTAAACTGTCTAACAGATTCCTGAGTCTTTTAACAGATGTTCCATAAATATTTGTTAAATGAACAGACCTCATATTCTCTTACAGTTCTAGCATTCTGTTCAATGATTATGGTATTACAGATGACTTTTGTCCCTGAGAGTCAAGCTTTATGTCTCTTGTGTGCCCATTTTTAGACAAATCCCTCCAAGAAGGGATGCAGAGAGATGTCTTCCTTCCCCCATCCACACACACGCTCAAGTAGCCAAAGAATCATCCACCGTGGCCCAGACACTCCTTGACCTGGCGTCCTATTCCCCTGGCTCTTCTGTTTGAGCCTCTATCCAAGACGACCTTGGGTAAAGGTGGTCATCCAGCACCTTGACTTACTGGTCCACTGACTAGGGTCACCCAGCACCCCTCTGCCTGGCACTCTGATACCAGTAGCCCAGGTTACCTCCCCGAGACAAAGGGCCCCTGGAGACCATGAGTGAGTCCACTGCAAAGTTAAAATCCCATATTAGAAGTTATAAAAAAGGATTTTTCATGGATGGCAGTAAGCTGAAACAGGTAGGTGATGGGTAGTCCTGAGCCAAGGAAGGGATCCTCCTTACGTGGCAGCCGTTTCTCCTGCCCTCCTCCTGTACTGGCCCAGCTGACCCCCAGATCACAGGGTAGTGCGGTTTGCACATCACCGCATGTCCAAGGGCAAGCCTACTGGCTGAATAGATGAATGAATACATTCAGCCTCTGTCTCAGTCAGCTTGGGCTGCTGTAACAAATGATCACAGACTGAGTGGATTAAATGGCAAACTTTTCTTTCTCACAGTTCTGGAGGCTGAAGTTCAAGGTGCTGGCAGATCTGGTATTTGGTGAGGGCCCGATTTCTGGTTTATAGTCGGTTGATTTCTTGCTGTATCCTCACATGTCTGGGGGTGGGGAGAGAGAGAGACAGAGAGACAGAGACAGAGAGAGGGAAAGATAGAGAAAGGAAACAAGCTCCCTCAGTTTTTTAAAATTAATTTTTATTGGAGTCTAGTTGCTTTACAATGTTGTGGTAGTTTCTGCTGTACAGCAGAGTAAATCAGTTATACATATACATATATCCCCTCTTTTTCAGATTTCAAGCACTCTCATTTTTTTTTAAAGGTACTAATTATATCATGAGGGCTCCATTCCCATATCTAATTATCTCGCAAAGCCTCCACTCCCTAATAACATCACATTAGGGGTTAGGATTTCAAGATACAAATTTTGGGGAGACACAAACATTCAGTTTACAAGCTACTCAGTCTCTTTTTCTGGGGTCCCTCCTTCCCTTTCTCACATTTTTCCATGAACTGTTTATTAGTCATAACTATTGGGTTTGTAATCATCACCATATTAAGCTTTGGTGTGATTCATATTAAATTTTGATGTAATTTCAATGTCAGTATCTACATGTGTATTTAAAACCAAATGGAACTCAAATCTCTACCCAAACAAGGCAAGCATATTGCAATCTTCCCCTAAAGAAGTAAGTAAAAGACACCTTTGGAACAACTGCAGAAACTTGAATAGGAAGTAGATATTATCAGATAATAGAAAATTATCAATAATTTCCTTGGGACGGTATATTGTGATTATGTAGGAAAATGGCTTTATTTTTAAGAGATGCATGATTATATATTTAGGGGTAATTTAGGGGTAAATTACATGATATCTGTAATTTACTTTCAAATGACTTGCAATATTTATTATCTCCATCTGTATAGATAAAACAAATATGGCAAAATGTTAAAAATTTTGGATTCTACATGATAAGTCTATGTATGATCGTCCTCCTATTCTTCCGTATGTCTGAGGATTTTCATAAAAAGCATTGGAAAAAGTGATACAGCAGATGTTTATGATCTTGGGAATAACTGTGACCCCAAAGTACCGTCTGTTTCAGGCTTACCTCCCACCAAAACTGCACTTGAACCATGAGTGTTGGAGAATAATCTTCCCTTCAGGAAAGAATTCCTCTGTCTTCTTTGGCAGCCTCTTCTGTATTTTCATAATCTTTGCTGTCAAGAAGTTCTTCCTGATGTCTGTCACAAATGGTCTCCGTGAAATCACTGAGGCTCTTGGCTATTTTGGGATCTGCTGATTTCAGACCTTGGGGGTTTGGAGCAGGTACTAGATTTCTGCTTTTCTTCAGGATTCAAATTCCCATAGGCATTCTGGAATGGCTGGTGAGACAAGCGTCTTCCCAGTGTGGTCTGATATCTACCTGGAAACTCGGAAGGGAACGGGAGGCAGGGCTGTGACGCGGAGCCAGCAGTGCTGTCCCAGCCTCTCACTCCATTCACTGCTCGGAAGGGAGGTCTTCTTTCCGTGACTGCCCAGCTGAAATAGCATCCCATCACTCTATCCCTGTTTTCTTGATTTCCTTTTTTTGAGGAGCATCGATAATTGCCTGACATTACATCTCACGTAGTCATTTACGGCTCTCCTCTAGGAGAAAGCACGCTCTGAGCAAGTGTGGTCTAGTCTACACCAGTGGTTCTCCAACTTGATGTGCGTCAGCGTCTGCTGGAGGGCTTGTTAAAACACAGAGTTCTGGGGCCACGCCGAGAACTTGCAGTTCAGTAGGTCTGAGACAGAGCCTCGGTAAATTTGCATTTCTAACAAGTTCCCAGGTGATCCTGACGCTCCTGGTGCCGGCATCTCATCTTGAGAACCATGGGGCTGTTTTTCGCCGAGGTACCCCAGCACGTGGGATAGTAAATGCTCCGTGAGTACTTGTTGGATGAATGAACGAATGAGTGAGTGAATGAGTGGAAGCTGGCTGGCTGATAGGATTAGTGGTCTTTGGAAATGGGAGAACTTTGAAAACCAAATAACTAGCAGCTGAGGAAACCATTGTGGTTCCCACGCTGAAGGCCTCTGACTTGGGGCCCGTGTCCAGGCACAGTTTGCTAAGAAGAACTTGGGCACACAGAATCATTGTTTTTTGTTTTTTGTTTTTTAAATTAATTAATTTATTTCTGGCTGCGTTAGGTCTTCGTTGCTGCGCGCAGGCTTTCTCTAGTTGCAGCGAGCAGGGGCTACTCTTTGTTGCGGTGCTCAAGCTTCTCATTGCGGTGGCTTCTCTTGTTGCGGAGCATGGGCTCCAGGCGTGCGGGCTTCAGTAGTTGCAGCATGCGGGCTCAGTAGTTGTGGCTCACGGGCTTAGTTGCTCCACGGCATGTGAGATCTTCCCATGGGACCAGGGATCGAATCCATGTCCCCTGCATTGGCAGGCAGATTCTCAACCACTGTGCCAACAGGGAAGCCCCAAAATCATTGTTATAAGTCGTTCTTCCAACCCTTGACAGGGAATTTAGGGATGTTTAGGAATATTTTAGGATTTTTGAGGATTACATCATAGAGGATAAATTCTATCTACTTCCCTTTAGTATCCTTATCAGAAAGAGACGGTGGAAGGAGACAATCCAGTGGTCTGAATTTGCAGGACCTTTCTTCTTTTTTGGCTTTGGTGCCTTCCTAGACCGCTTTTCCTTTGTTAGGGTTATTTCCTTCTAGTCAGTTTCATTCTAGAGGAAGTACCATTATAAGAGATACTTCCTTTGGAGTTGCAAGCTTAGGGCTACCTGGATGGCCACCAAGAGGCCACTCTCCAGTTGGATTTGATCTCTAGAATCTCACAGAGACAGAAGAGTTTAGCTAAGTGCCCCAAAGACTCTTCCTCAAGGTATATTTGACTGTTATTTTTCTACTGTTAGAAACAAAACATGCTGTCAGCCATGTAGAGAACTGGGTTAGTGAACTAAGTGCTAGAGAGTAAGAACAGAACAGTCTTAGGTAATAGAATTAGCACTGTGTTCTATTTGCATAAAATGATTGTTTCCCAATGACACAGATGATCTCATCTCCCTTGGAGTTATTCTATAGTGGACAGTTTGGTGTTTAAGGAACTCTGGGCCAGTGGAGTACTTTTTGCTTCAAGATGTATGTTCGTCGCCAAGACTGTGTACACGTGCCCTACGGTGAAGATAAGCTCTAGTCTGAAAATGCATGTGTATACATATGCACACACACACACGCCAACTAAATACATAAGTTTGCACACAGGAACCCAGGCCGAAGAAGCAGGGCTGCCCTGGGTGTGCTCAGATGGTTGGGGGAGTGGCGGTCTGGTACATTTTCAAGGCTCTGTTTTGGTGTCAGATTGAGTGGAGATAGAGCATCCATTAATTTAGCAGAGCATCTGGGATCTTTAAAGCCAGAAAGAGCCATACAATTTATCAATCTTAATTTGCTCACGCTGCACTTGGACAGAGGAGATCTCTGGGAAACTCTGACAGGACCCAGATGTTCCCCATGCGGCTGCTGTCACACTCACCAGCAGAGACGCCCAGCTCCACCCCTGACTTCCTCTCCCCTGAGCCATCCCTTGCATTTGGCCTGCTGAGCTAATGCCTACACAGTATTTAGTCACAGAAACACACCGAGTCGGTTAGGTATCCTGTGGGCGACCCCTCCTTGCACTAGGAAACTACCCTATTGTCAGCTGTTGGCCCTGGGACCAGGGTGAAACTTTCAATCTAATAAACATTCGAGTTCTTAGCGGATTGAGAGGGAATTGGCCAACCCACATAGACAGGATATTCTCAGATCTCAGAAACGCTCTCCCACGTCAGCCATGTTTGAAGGCCAGTGAAAGAGTATGAGGATCACTTCATTATTTTAGGTTCCTCGAAGGTAGGAATTGAATCTTATACATCGTTTGTTTTCCTGCAGTTTCTCCTATAATGGCGTATATAGCTATGCTCAATTAATATTTTGCACAGCTGAATGGGACCACTGGACTTTCACCAACTTATCCATTTTCATATATTCATCTTCTCCTTTTAAATTTCTTCTTGAAAATGGGGTTTTTTGTTCCATAGGGTTAAAAACAACCAAACTTCTCTACACTTTAGGTTTTTGATTTTCTATGGACCCTATCCTGGACCAGGCTCCGGGCATATAGAAGGAGATAAGACAGATAACATTTTTGCCTCCACACACTTTAAAATCTGGTGGTTGAGGCAGAGAAGTAAGCAGCTCTTGCACACAGTGATAAATGCTCTAGGGCCAGGGGAGGGGAGGTACTGGGTTTGTGAAAGGGCATCACCCATTTCGTATCCTAGCCCAGGCGTCAGGGTGGAGGAATCAATGCTGATTTTGATTCCTGAATCAGGAGCAGGAGTGAGCCAGGTAAAGATGAGGGGTGAATCTTAGCACACGGTTCACAAAGGAGCGGGGTGTGCTATTTTGTTGTCACCGCAGTTGCTTTGATGACAGGGAGAGAGGGAATAATTTCCCTGCACTTTTGCTGTAGGGACCCTGCTCATGGAACGAACAGGTGACTTGTCTTCTGCGACATACAGGCGCAAGATTTTTGGCATTTGCACTGTTCTTTGAATTTAGCCATTATCTTTCAGAAGGCCTCAGTAAAAAAAGTAAATACTCCCAGGGAGAGGTAATTAAAAAGTCATTACCCATTAGCAACTTTAGGTGAAATAAATCCTCTCTTCATGTTTTCTCCTCAGCTCTCTGGGCTCTGAGGAAATGAGCAACAAGGCTGTTGAATTTTCAAGGGAGGAGGTGGGGTTCAGAAGAAGGAGGGAAAACCAGAGATGGGAAGGTCTTGAGGTTCCCAGTTGGGTTTGGGGACATTATTTCCAGCTGGGGTTACTAGGTCTTACTTTTACTCCACTCAGAAGGTCCCAGGACCAAGTAAGTTGGGAAAACACATACATAAAGAGTGCAGAAGTTTCTTTATAGTAGGACTTTTCAGGGCCTCCATGATGTCAAGACGCACCGTGATTCTCTGAGAGATGTTATAACGTTAAACGTTTCACAGATGTATTTGACCGTGGCACCGCCTTGGTGGAAAATTTTCTGGTGTTAGTGTTCCAGGCAACACACTTTGGGAAATTCTGATTTGGAGGATGGAGTCACCAGTGAAAGGAAAAGCAACTCCAGGAGGGACCCCATTGTGTCATTGTGATGACCAAAGCATGACATGGTGGAGCGTGTTGGACTGATTCCTTTTTACGAAGGATCAGCTTTATTTCTTGCATGAATATCTATGCCTCACCTATGGAATATTTTAGTCCTGTAAACAATCCTCCATTCATTTGTTCATTCATTCACTTATCTATAATTTTTTTTTTTGAGATTAAAGTTTTGCACTGTGCTCTCCAAAATGAGGCAGACTCATAGGGTGTCTTTGCTTGTTCACTTGCTCTCCAGCAAAATGAGCAAACTTTGTCTATAAATGTCCCATGCAATCCATCTTGTCCCCTTGACCTCTTTTATCTTGTGTCGTTTATCAGTTCATCTTGGAAACACACACTTTCACCAAGTTGACCATGACTATTTATATACATTTGGAAGACATTCCATTGGAAATTACTCTGCAAATCTTCTGTTCAGTAAAGCAAGGAAGTGGTAATAGGACCCTCCTGTTTCATCACTGTGTGTGTTTTCCTTAAGATAGTTTCCTGCAGTGTTATCAGCCAGTTAACGATTAAGAAAATCTCCTGCAGGCATTCCAAAACTGCCTTCCAACTCTTTCGGTTTCTTCTGGAGCAAGAAAGAAGCTCTTTCTTTGCTAAAAGCTGAGAAGGCAAAATCTAGGAGAGGAAAGAGGGGGAGAGCTATTTGTTTTCTTGATTTCAACTATTTAAATGTCTACCATGCAGAAGAGATTCTGCTGTGCTCTGCAAAAACTGTGGAAGGGGGCAGATGATGTGGCCATGTGGCCCTTGCCATCAGGAGGCTGATAAGAGAGGAGAAAGAGAAACATGCATCATTGATTAACTATCGGGCAGATAAAGGCAAATAGGAGAGAACAACAAAATGCCCCAAGACTCACACTCTGAGTGGGGCGAAGGGAGAGTTTTCTGTGATGATTTCATGAGAAAGGAGGTAGCCTTGGAGACAGGCTTTGAGGGACGGTTGGGATTTCACCTTGAAGACAGTCAGGGATGATGTTTCGTGGGGAGGGAAGAATGAGAGCACAGGTGTGAACATAAGGTGTGTTCAAGATGCAATAGGCAAGGGCTTCCGTGGTGGCACAGTGGTTAAGAATCCGCATGCCAATGCAGGGGACACGGGTTCGAGCCCTGGTCTGGGAAGATCCCACATGCCACGGGGCAACTAAGCGTGTGCGCCACAACTACTGAGCCTGCGCTCTAGGGCCCGCGAGCCACACCTACTGAAAACTACTGAAGCCCGTGCACCTAGAGACCGCGCACCGCAACCAATAGTAGCCCCCGTTCGCCGCAACTAGAGAAAGCCCGCACGCAGCAATGAAGACCCAATGCAAATGAATTTATTTAAAAAAAAAAGATGCAATAGGCAATTGTCTGGATGTTTGCACTCATTCACCTGTATTGTCAGGTAGAAATCAGGAGTCATTCTTGACTCCTGCTTTGCCTGTCCCCACCTTTCACTCGACTGGTCCCCAGTTGTGGATTTTATCTCCTGAGTATCTTCTAATACCCCACCCCCATTCCCACCCCATCTTTCCCAGCAATGGAGCCCTGTTTGATTTCTCTTTTTCCTCCTGGGCTGCCTCCCATCTCTCTCCAGAGCAAACTTCCCGAAGGGCAGACCTAACTTTTCGCCCGCCTTCCACAGTGGACCAGGGCCATCGAGATAGAGTCCAAATTCCTGACCGTGGTGTGGGCTCCAAGGTCAGAAAAACGTGGGCTCAAATTCTTGCTCTGTCTTTACGATTTATGTGACCAGCTGTGTTCACCCGTGCTGTGTAACCAAACCTCAGTTTCCTCATCCAGAAAGCGGGCACCGTCAGCAGCCATCCTTCGTATTCTTGTTGCAGTTGCGCCTCCTACTCTTTCCCTTCCTGGTTCCCACCTGCATCCTGAGCCTGGCTTCCAGGCGCGCTGTGTCCCCAACCACACAGTGTTCTCGCTCCACCTGACCTGTGTCCTCCCGTCCTCTTTTGTTCACCCTTCCACCTGTCCTTCAAGACTTGCCTCCAGCCTGCCCTCCTCTTGGAAACTGCCTGAACCCTCCCTGGTCCCCAGGCCTATTCTGCATCCCTCTTCTGTGTTCCCATCCCTCCCAGTACTTACCTTACAGGGCGTGTGCCTTCCTCTCCCCATACCTGGCTGACTGTTTCTCAGGATAGATTTTCAAAAGTGGGATCACAGGTCAAATGATATTCGTATTTTGAATTTAGATAGATACCAAGGGCCTGATTGCGCTCGTGAAAGGAGTATCAATTTCCACTCCCATAAGCATTGGATAAAACGGTCTAATTTCCCTCAGCCTTGCTAACCCTGGGTAGGATCACTCTTTTTAGTCTTTGCCAATCTGATAGGTGACATTTGATATATCATTGTTGTTTAATAAGACTTTCTTTGATCTCTAACATTTCCTGGTATCTGTAGTTCTACCTTTGTGAATTGCTTCTTTGTTTTTTGCCCATTCTTCTGGTGGAGAATTCCCCTTTCCCTTGTTGATTTGTAAAATGGCTTTCTATATTCACCTTTAAAAGGATGCATTGCAAATATTTCCCCTCATTTGTTATATTAACTAACATCATATGTCTTTTTTTTTTTTTACCACGGAGAAGTTTAAAACCTATCAAGCTTTTCCTTTGCAATTTCCGAGTTCTTTGTTTTTTTGTGTGTTTTTTGTTGTTGTTTTTTGTTTTTGTTTTGTTTTGTTTTGGTACATAGAAAGACATCCCTCATGGTAGGATTATAAAAAATATAAAATAGGGATCAATCTTCATTTTTCCGCGAAACTCGTAGTCTATTGTTTCAACAGTATTGGATCTTTTCTCGATGAATTGCCAATTTAAGATATTTACATCATGTAACAAATTTGTGTGCGTGTGTGTGTGTGTGTGTGTGTGTGTGTGTGTGTGTGTATTTGCATTTAGTTCCTGGACTCTTCATCCTATTCCATTGGTCTATATCTCTGTTCTTGTATGACATCTATACTCTTTCAGTTAATGTGGCCTGATAGTATATTTTGATATCTGGCAAGTCTACCTTCAACCAGCTTATTTTCTGTAATTTTCCTACGGCCTTGGCACCTTGGAATGAGGAAAGGAATCATAACCATCTTTAGTCCCAGAAGATCTTTGGGATGCTGGCAGCCTGAGTAGATGCCATACCCTGGATCAGTGAGTTCTCTTAGAAATCCTCATGAATGGGGGCTGGCCTCAGATCTGAGGATGCTTGCAGAGCCTCTGGGTCTTCATTCTGGCCCGAACCTCTAGGAGGGCCTGTGCAAGTTTAGACTATTTCTGTAACATTGGTGGTTCTAGAAACTAGGTGTGTACCTTCTGGAGACTGTCGATGGTGGTGGGTAAGGATAGAGGTGAAGGAGGGCCAGGAAAAGAATGATACGGTTTTGAACTCTGTTGTCATTCTGATTTATACTTAGTACCAACGTGATCTCTGCGAAAGGTTAACTTCCACATTCATAAAATTGGGACACTGAAGCAGATCTGTTACTCTTAAAATAAGAATGTGGGAAGGGACAGACTGCAAACATGAACAATGGGAACTGGAACACTGTGTGAAATATTCATCTACGGAAGGAATGGGGTGTTGTTTATTCATACCATGAAGTCCTTTTAATATTTTTAGGGCCAAGAGGAGAGAGATTTTACCCCACTGCCTTATATGGATCCTGTTCTATCCTTTCCTGAAAGAGTGTGCTGGAATTCACCTTGCCTTCGTTCATGCATTTGTGTTTCTAGCCACCGAAACGTGCTGTCTTAATTCAACCCAGTCCTGCAAAATGCCATCTGCCAGAAACCGAGCAGGGAAAGCAGCAGGAAAAGTTTGTATTAAGCCCGCAGAGAAGCTCTACTGTAGAACGGTTATAGATGAGGAAGGGAAAGGGTTACACAGGTCAAATTCCACTGAAGCAAGACGGGTTCAATCTTTTGTGGTCTGCACTCTCCCCGTGATCAGTGATTTTCCTTTAAGTAGGTTATCACCTTGGGGTGTAAAAATCTTTTGTTATCTTGCATTTTTGTGGTGACTAGATTTCACCTATAAATAGGAATTGCATGAATATGTTCTGGAAATGAGGAGCAAATCAGCCCTAAACTCGGCCTTCAGAGGTGACTTGTCAGATTATGGACGGAATATGGTTTCTCTTTCGTTAGAAAACGACACATTTTGTAGATGTGGTGTCATCAGGAAATGTACAATGCGTGAGATTTCAAAATGCTGCTCCAGTGTCAGGATGTCTTCAAGCATCTTATTTCTGCTCTGAGTTTGCAAAATGAAACCCAGATTTTCCTTCTAGAGACACAGACGAACTATTCCCATGCATAAAAATTACTACTTCATTAACTCTTAATTGTGTTTTATTATTTTCCCTTGTCTGCATTCTTGAATCCAGTCAGGCCTCAGAGACCAAAAAAAGAAAAAGAAAAAAAAAGATACTTGCAGTTTAATGCTTCTAGTATAGGAAAATATTTTGCTTGACAATCAATGGTCCAAAAACCATTCTTCCCAAATTGCAATGCAACTGAATATGCAATGAAGGCATCAATGTATATCTGGGGTTTGCTTGTTTGGTTTGGTTTTGATTTCTGCCTGGCAGCTTGTTTTTATTAATTATCTCCGGAATTAAGGATACCCCCTTCACGGTGACCACAAGACATCGTTGAGGGTTTAGACCTGCCAGACACAGAAATGGGCTCTGGTGGCCCACAGGCAAAGGCAGAGTTCCTGACCTAAGTGGGTAGATGGAGAGATAACACAGAATGACCATCTGGGATGTTGTGAGAAAACACAGGATTAGGGATGGGGTATCACTAAAGGCTTTCAAGAGGTGGTGATTTCTGAGCTGACTCGACAGAGAAGTGGGATTGGGCCAAGCGAAGGAGGGGCTGAGAAAGGGGCTCCAGGCAGGGGGAATAGCATGACAAAATCAGGGAAGCATGGTAAGTAATCCAGAGTGGGGAGAAAGCTGGGCACTTGTGGGAAGTGGGATGGGCGGCAGGAAAATGGGCAATGCTGGTGTCATGAAGGACCTCATGTACCATCATCTTGAGGATGAATCAGAGTCTCTGAGAAGTGGGCAATGAAGTTGGGGTGATGGGCACGAGACACACGATCAGACTGATACCTCGGAACGAGCAGTTTGGCAAAAGTGTGGAAGAAGGGCGAAGAGAGATAGAAGACAGTGAAGGTGATTAGCAAGTTGTGGTAGTGATGAGTGTGAAAACTAAAGCAGGCCTGGAGTAGACAGTGACATGAGGACGGAGGGGATGCTTCTGATTTGACAGACATCTTTGTTGGTCGGGATGGAGAAAGAGAGGAGTCTAGAATGATTCCTTGGTTGTTTGGGCAGCTGGAAGCATAATTGCTGCCTGAGATAGAAAAGGGGATGTAGGGGAGAGTGGGTCTGCACTGGATGCGTGGGGTCTAAGTGGAAACAGCTTTTTTTGTATTCGTGTCTGTAGCTCAGGAATGAATGCTGGCCTAAAGACATCCTCCCTCCCTCCAGCCCCCAGTAACCACTACTCCACTTTCTATCTCTGTGGATTTGACTACCCTGGATATTTCATATTAGTGGAATCGTACGGTATTTGTCCTTTTGTGACGTGGCACGTATCAGAATTTCCTTCCTTTTTAAGGCAGAATAGTATTTCATTGTATGGATATGACACTGTGTTTCTCCATCCTCTTGTTGATGGACATTTGGGTTTTCACCTTTTGGCGGTTGTGAATACTGCTGCTACGAACATTCGTGTGCAAGTATCTGTTTGATTCCCTGCTTTCAGTTCTTCTGGGTCTATGTTTAACGTTTTGTGGAACCACCATTCTGTTTTCCACAGTGACCATACCATTTTTTTTTTTTTAATTTATTTACCTATTTATGGCTGTGTTGGGTCTTCGTTTCTGTGCGAGGGCTTTCTCTAGTTGCGGCAAGTGGGGGCCACTCCTCATCGCGGTGCGCAGGCCTCTCACTATCACGGCCTCTCTTGTTGTGGAGCACAGGCTCCAGACGCGCAGCCTCAGTAATTGTAGCTCACGGGCCCAGTTGCTCCGCGGCATGTGGGATCCTCCCAGACCAGGGCTCGAACCCGTGTCCCCTGCACTGGCAGGCAGACTCCCAACCACTGCGCCACCAGGGAAGCCCTGACCATACCATTTTACATTCCAGTCAACAATGCACGAAGATTCCAGTTTTTCCATATTCTCACCAATACTTATTTTCTGATTTTTGATTTGATAATAGTTTGGCAACTGTTCTTTTAACTTTTCTCTCTTTGCGGCTTGTGGCAGAGGCTGCTCTGTGTTCATTAAACTACGCTTTTCTTTTCCTTTTTCTTTGGGTACATAGGTAGATGACATTTCCAAGCATCCCTTTTTGTAAGCAGGGCTGACTTCTGGCCAGTAAAGTATATCTGCTGCTCCACAGCCTGGCTCATAAAAACTTCTTATGTTTCATAGCCCATCTACTGGCTAAATGGAAAAGATTCCAGGGACCTAGGGGAGGGCAGAGCCACAAGACAGAAGGAACCTGCTACTGAACGAGCAAGAAAGAAAATTCTCTCAAGTCACTAAAATTTGGGGATATTTGTTATCGTTGTTACTGTACCCTAATGCAGGACTGCTTGATCTCTCACGTCTGTTTTTCTCAGCTCAGCTGCTTCATTTCCTTGAAGGATTAGCTTTCTTTGCTTCTGCATACCTGAGGCAGAAGATAGCCACCCTGAAGTTTGCATGTCCCTTCATTGCTTCCAGTTTTGTAATTAGTGGAGATTATTAGTATTGTTGAATTGCAAGTTCCCATGATAGAGAATCTGAGACATCCCACTTGAGGCAGATACCCTCCCCTGTGCCAGTTTGCTAGGACCACTCATCAGCACCACTGTCTACAAGCTGGGGACTGCTGTGGGCTCATCCAGAAGAGAAGGGGGTTGTCACCTAACGGGCACCTTGAACGGTATCGACCACAACATTGTTTCTTAAAATGTGGTCTAAGGATTCCCTGATTTAGTGTCACCTAAGGAATCAGAGTCTCAGGGCTGGAGGGGGTGGAGTGGCTCCAGAAATCTGCATGTTTGACAAGCGCCCCAGTTGGTGCTGATGCTTTCTGAAATTGGAGAACTAGTACGGTATTCTAGGGCTCTCAGTGGTATTTTAATGCCTGATCTTGATGAGAGTTTATACAAAGATCACCTGAGACAGAGAGTTAAAAATCCTCCTGTGAAAGGTCACCAGAAACGGGCCTGCAAAAGCTCTCTTTGATTTAAAACTGTATACTGTTTCTTCATATTTAACCAAAGTCTCTTGAAGTGCTTTCAGTTCCTTTGTGGTTATGTACTAAGGGTTTAGTTGGGCGTTGCAAGCTCCAGTGCTTTCGGGGACTGGACAGGTATCGTAAATAAAAGTTGCAGAAAGATTTAAGTCAATTAGAAACGATGGGACCCATGAGAAAACGGGGCGGGGGTGCATGTGTGTGCCCAGCAAAGGCTTCCATACTGAAACAGCTGTGTTCACTGCCATGGCCAGACAAAAGACGTGTCTCAAGGCCAGATTTAACAAGAGAGCGTGTGAGTTTGGAACCTTTGCTAAGAAATCTCTTCTTCCATCCAAATCAAATGATTCCAAATCCTTTCATCTTTATTCACTTGACCTCTTCACCAGGAGTTGTTTTTGCTACTTGTTTTCAGACCCTCCTGCCTCTTCTTAAAAAGGGTGGAGAAGGAAGTTCTCCTGAAGTTCATCATATAACATGAAAACCATTAGTGCTGAGAAAAGGTCTTTATTTTCTTTTTCTTTCTTTCTTTTCTTATTGAAGTAGAGTTGATTAAGGTCTTTATGTTTAAATGTCATCACTTCCATTAATATAGGTTATCAATGTGTTTGTTTAGAACCATGGTTGTTTAAGTATTTTGATTACGGTAATATATAAGCCTGAAGGAAAATTTGGGAAAGAAATAGAAAAAATAAGCAAAATAAATAAATCATTTCTCCGTCCAAAAGTTATCACTGTGAACATTTGGATGTATTTTCTTCCAGTTTTTTTTCCATGGAGAGTTTGAAAAATAATTTATTTTTTTTGAACTCCACCTTCTTCCAAAATGGATTAAAGACAACTATAAAAATCACTTATAAGTGATTGCTTTTGTTCATCTCTATGCAAATATATATATGTATGTATATATATATATATATATATATATATATATATATAATTGGAATCATATTGTGTGTGTATGAGTGCATGTGTGTGCAGTTTCTAAAAGTCACATGTCTAAGAGACTTTTCCATGTTGTTACTTGTAACAGCAACGGGAACATGTATAGAGCACTCATTATGTATCAGACGCTGCTGTTCTGAGAACTTTGCATGGACTTGGACTGCCGTATTCAATTCTCACAATGAAGTGAGTGTTGTTATTAGGTCCCATTTTCAGATCAAGACCTTGGGGCACAGAGAGGTTCAGGGATTGCTGTTCACACAAAGAGGAAGTGATGCAATCAGAACCAGATATTTGCTGGCCTGAACAGAGTCTGTAAGCTTCACACCATGCAGTTCTGCCTCTCAGGCTTCTAAACTCTTGGGGAGAGTTACATAGCCTGTACTACAGTTTTTTTTTTTTTTTCTTTCTTTTAAGCTAATAATACTAATTGATATTTAGGTACTTTCCCAAATTTTACTATTTCAGATAATATTACAGCGATATCTTTGTACACACAAGCACATATTTCTCTAAAAATGATATCAAGCCATGGGCATTGCTGAGTCATCAATTAATGGATCTTTAGCATTTTATTCTATACTGCCAACAAAAGCTCTAACAATTTGTATTCCAAACTGGCCTCTGAGAATACCTGCTTCCTTGCCAATATATGACAACATCCTTTTAATTTTTGCTAATGTAATGGGTGAAAAAATATCTAATTAAAAAATTTGCATTTCCCTTATGACCAGCAAAGCTATGTTTATTGGTCATTTTTCCCTTCTGTGAATTGCCTATTAAGAGCCTTTTCTTGGGATTCCTTTATATATTTTGCATAAAAATTCAGTGTTCATTTCAGGGAGCATTAAAAAGAATAAGCTAGGGTACAAGTTAAGAGCATGGTCTCTGAAGCCAGGCTGCCTGGATTCAAATCTTGGGTGTGGCACTTACTAGCTGTGTGGTGTGATGGTGGCCAAGTTACTCGACCTCTCTATGGCTCAGTTTCCTTGTCTGAAAAATGGGAAAGATAATAATAGTCCCTATCTCACATTGTCATAAGATTCAACGAATTAGGAAACAGTAGAGTAGTAGCACCTGGCACATAACAATAAGCACCATATGAAGCAGTTGTTATTGTTATTATTTGCTGCAAATATTTTTCTACCTGCTGCTCTTCTTCAACTTTGTGATGTCTTTCGTAAGGAGCAAATTGAACATTTTTGAATAAAACTCATCCATCTCTGCAGAGCTTGCATTTCATGTCTTTTCTGAAGGAGGCCTTCTCTATCCTAAGGTTATTAACAAATTCTGTTTATTTTAGCATTGATATAGCATTTATTTTCTCATGTATCCATTTGGAGTTCATTTTTGTGTCAAGTGTGGGATAGAAATCTACCCATTGCATGGAAGAGGCAGCTAATGTTGATGATCTGCCCTTGGATCGCCCTAGGGATCCCGAGGCTGGTCCCCCTCCGTAATGTTGCCATCTCATGGGCTCAGCTTGGTCTCTGCTGTTAGCATGGTGGGCACCCTGAGTGGCAGGGGAGGGAAAATCAATGTTGTTGGGCCATGGATTGGCCTCCATCTCAGGGCCCACAGTCCATGCCATGTATTCTGCCTGCCCTCTGGCATCTGTCTGGGGCTGGCCAATGAGAGAGATTGGTGGGAGATAAGAAGTCAGGATGAAAGAGAGATTGGAGTATTTATTTATTCCTCTTACTTGTTCCCTGTCCAGCCACAGATTTGCCCTCTGTAAATAATTCTTCTTTTAACGTTCCTCAGTTCAATCCATTGAATGTTCTATAAGTGTCCTGCTGGAACTTTGGTTACTATAGCAATGGAAATGAAATGAGAGAAAATGTGAAACCACAAAGGAGGAAGACGTTTAAGGCTGACACATGTGGTAGAATTGGTTAGAAATCCCCTCAAAAATCTGAGCACTATCAATGAGTCCAAAGCCATCTGGCTAGTAAATTGCCAAGCCTGGATTTAAACAGTGTCCACCCAGCCTCCAAATGATGTTCTTTTTTCTCTGCGTGGTTGTCTCATTTCTGTACCTGACCCCACATATTCACTTGAAAATGGGTGGGAAAAGAGGTTACAGAACAGAAGGTATTGTATGATGATTTTTATATATAAATTATATATAATGTGTGTCTGTACGTATGCATAGATACCCATTCATATCTGGAAAGTTATTTATCTAAATATTAAAGGTGATTATTTTTGGCTGATGGAATTTTTACTCCCTTATAATTCTGTGTATTATTTGAATTATTTTACCAAAAATGCACCATTTTGTAAAATTAAAAATAAAAGTAAAATGTGGATCCCTGTCGGGGGGAAAATGTGAGCACTATAAGGAAATATACTGAATGAAGTCTATAGTTGATGGCCGTCTTATGATGGTGCTCACGTTGGGCAAAGCTAACTAATTGTTTCAGCAGTATGAGGTGCTCAGTTGAGGTTTAAAGTTTGTGGTCTTCTGTTCTAGCATAAAACTATCTTCCAGGGTGAATATTTGTGTTATTTTTGTTGGGGAAGGAAAGTGAATTGAAAAGGGAGGGAGTAGATAACGTTGCTGTCAACACATAATTAAAAGGATTTTTTCAGGGTCATGTTTTTTAGGGACCTATGATTCTCATGAGATAACAAGGATGAAATGCAGCTTGAGCTACAGAGGCACTGAAAGAATTTTTAGTGATTGTATACAAAACCCTTTGACCTGCAGCCTAAGACTTTCTCCATGCTTTAAAACTCCTTTAAAAATAACCTCATTACAGTCTCAGAGACCTCAGGGACAATATTAAACATACCAACATTCAAATTATAGGGGTCCCAGAAGAAGAAGAGAAAAAGAAAGGGACTGAAAAAATATTTGAAAAGATTATAGTTGAAAATTTCCCTAGTATGGGAAAGGAAATAGTCAATCAAGTCCAGGAAGCACAGAGAGTCCCATACAGGATAAATCCAAGGAGAAACACACCAAGACACATATTAATCAAACTATCAAAAATTAAATACAAAGAAAAAATATTAAAAGCAGCAAGGGAAAAGCAACAAATAACATACAAGGGAATCACCATAAGGTTAACAGCTGATCTTTCAGCAGAAACTCTGCAAGCCAGAAGGGAGTGGCAGGACATATTTAAAGTGATGAAAGGGAAAAACCTACAACCAACATTACTCTACACAGCAAGGATCTCATTCAGATTCGATGGAGAAATTAAAACCTTTACAGACAAGCAAAAGTTAAGAGAATTCAGCACCACCAAACCAGCTTTACAACAAATGCTAAAGGAACTTCTCTAGGCAGGAAACACAAGAGAAGGAAAAGACCTACAATAACAAACCCAAAACAATTAAGAAAATGGCAATAGGAACATACATATTGATAATTACCTTAAATGTAAGTGGATTAAATGCTCCAACCAAAAGACATAGACTGGCTGAATGGATACAAAAACAAGACCTGTATATCTGCTGTCTACAAGAGACCCACTTCAGACCTAGGGACACATACAGACTGAAAGTGAGGGGATGGAAATAGATATTCCATGCAAATGGAAATCAAAAGAAAGCTGGAATAACATTCTCATATCAGACAAAATAGACTTTAAAATAAAGGCTCACAGGAGACAAAAGAAGGACACTACATAATGCTCAAGGGATCAATCCAAGAAGAAGATAGAGCAATTGTAAATATTTATGCACCCAACATAAGAACACCTCAATACAATAAGGCAAATGCTAACAACCATGAAAGGGGAAATCGACAGTAACAAAATCATAGTAGGGGACTTTAACACCCCACTTTCACCAATGGACAAATCAACCAAAATCAAAATAAACAAGGAAACACAAGCTTTAAATGATACATTAAACAAGATGGACTTAATTGATATTTAGAGGACATTCCATCCAAAAACAACAGAATACACTTTCCTCTCAAGTGCTGATGGAACATTCTCCAGGATAGATCAGATTTGGGTCAGAAATCAAGCCTTGGTAAACTTAAGAATACTGAAATCATATCAAGTACGAATTCTGACCACAACGCTATGAGACTAGATATCAATTACAGGAAAAAAACTGTAAAAAATACAAACACATGGAGGCTAAACAACACGCTACTAAATAACCAAGAGATCACTGAAGAAATAAAAAACCTAGAAACAAATGACAATGAAAACACGATGACCCAAAACCTATGGGATGCAACAAAAGCAGTTCTAAGAGGGAAGTTTTTAGCAATACAATCCTACCTCAAGAAACAAGAAACGTCTCAAATAAACAACCTAACCTTACAGATAAAGCAATTAGAGAAAGAAGAACGAAAAACCCCCAAAATTAGCAGAAGGAAAGAAATCATAAAGATCGGATCAGAAGTAAATGAAAAAGAAATGAAAGAAACAATAGCAAAGATCAATAAAACGAATAGCTGTTTCTTTGAGAAGATAAACAAAGTTGATAAACCATTAGCCAGACTCATCAAGAAAAAAAGGGAGAAGACTCAAATCAACAGAATTAGAAATGAAAAAGGAGATGTAACAACTGACACTGCAGAAATGCAAACGATCATAAGAGATTACTACAAGCAACTCTATGCCAATAAAATGGACAACCTGGAAGAAATGGACAATTTCTTAGAAAAGCACAATCTTCTGAGACTGAACCAGGAAGAAATAGAAAATAGAAACAGACCAATCACAAGCACTGAAATTGAGACTATGATTAAAAATCTTACAACAAACAAAAGCCCAGGACCAGCGGGCTTCACAGGCAAATTCTATCAAGCATTTAGAGAAGAGCTAACACCTCTCCTTCTCCAACTCTTCCAAAATATAGCAGAGGGAGGAACACTCCCAAACTCATTCTACAAGGCCACCATCACCCTGATAGCGAAACCAGACAAAGATGTCACAAAGAAAGAAAACTACAGGCCAATATCACTGATGAACATAGATGCAAAAATCCTCCACAAAATACTAGCAGACAGAATCCAACAGCACATTAATCCAAACAATCATACACCATGACTAAGTGGGGTTTATCCCAGGAATGCAAGGATTCTTCAATATACGCAAATCAATCAATGTGATACACCATATTAACAAATTGAAGGATAAAAACCATATGATCATCTCAATAGATGCAGAAAAAGCTTTTAACAAAATTCAGCACCCATTTATGATTAAAAAAAACTCTCCAGAAAGTGGGCATAGAGGGAACCTACCTCGACATAATAAAGGTCATATGTGACAAACCCACAGCCAACATCATTCTCAATGATAAAAAACTGAAACCATTTCCTCTAAGATCAGGAACAAGACAAGGTTGCCCACCCTCACCACTATTATTCAACATAGTTTTGGAAGTTTTAGCCATGGCAATAAGAGAAGAAAAAGAAATAAAAGGAATCCAAATCGGAAAAGAAGAAGTAAAACTGTCACTGTTTGCAGATGACATGATACTATACATAGAGAATCCTAAAGATGCCACCAGAAAACTACTAGAGCTAATCAATGAATTTGGTAAAGTAGCGGGATACAAAATTAACGCACAGAAGTCTCTTGCATTCCTATACACTAATGATGAAAAATCTGAAAGAGAAATTAAGGAAACACTCCCATTTACCATTGCAACAAAAAGAATAAAATACCTAGGAATAAACCTACCTAAGGAGACAAAAGACCTGTATGCAAAAAACTATAAGACACTGATGAAAGAAATTAAAGATGATACAGACAGATGGAGAGATATACCATGTTCTTGGATTGGAAGAATCAATATTGTGAAAATGACTATACTACCCAAAGCAATCTACAGATTCAATGCAAGTCCTATCAAACTACCAATGGCATTTTTCACAGAACTAGAACAAAAAATTTCACAATTTGTATGGAAACACAAAATACTCCAAATAGCCAAAGCAGTATTGAAAAAGAAAAACGGAGCTGGTGGAATCAGGCTCTCGGACTTCAGACTATACTATAAAGCTACAGTAATCAAGACAGTATGGTACTGGCACAAAAAACAGACATACAGATCAATGGAACAGGATAGAAAGCCCAGAGATAAACCCTTTATCCACACTTGGATAAAGGAGGCAAGAATATACAATGGAGAAAAGACAGCCTCTTCAATAAGTGGTGCTGAGAAAGCTGGACAGCTTTATGTAAAAAAATGAAATTAGAACACTCCCTAACACCGTACACAAAAATAAACTTAAAATGGATCAAATACCTAAATGTAAGGCTAGACACTCTAAAACTCTTAGAGGAAACCATAGGCAGAACACCCTATGACATAAACCACAGCAAGATCCTTTTTGACCCACCTCCTAGAAAAATGGAAATAAAAACAAAAATAAACAAATGGGACCTAATGAAACTTAAAAGCTTTTGCACAGCAAAGGAAACCATAAACAAGACAAAAGACAACCCTCAGAATGGGAGAAAATATTTGCAAGTGAAGCAACTGACAAAGGGTTAATCTCCAAAATTTACAGCTCATGCAGCTCAATATCAAAAAACAAACAACCCGATCCAAAAATGGGCAGAAGACCTAAATAGACATTTCCCCAAAGAAGATATACAGATTGCCAACAAACACATGAAAGGATGCTCAACATCACTAATCATTAGAGAAATGCAAATCAAAACTACAATGAGGTATCACCTCACACCAGTCAAAATGGCCATCATCAAAAAATCTACAAACAATAAACACTGGAGAGGGTGTGGAGAGGGTGTGCACTGTTGGTGGGAATGTAAATTGATACAGCCACTATGGAGAACAGTATGGAGGTTCCTTAAAAAACTACAAATAGAACTACCATACGACCCAGCCTTCCCACTACTGGGCATATACCCTGAGAAAACCATAATTCAATAAGAGTTACAACAATGTTCATTGCAGCTCTATTTACAATAGCCAGGACAGGAAAGCAACCTAAGTGTCCATCGACAGATGAATGGATAAAGAAGATGTGGCACATATACAATGGAATATTACTCAGCCATAAAAGGAAACAAAATTGACTTATTTGTAGTGAGGTGGATGGACCTATCGTCTGTCATACAGAGTGAAGTAAGTCAGAAAGAGAAAAGCAAATACCGTATGCTAACACATATATATGGAATGTAAAAAAAAAAAAAATCGTTCTGAAGAACCTAGGGGCAGGACAGGAATAAAGACACAGATGTAGAGAACGGACTTGAGGACATGGGGAGGGGGAACGGGAAGCTGGGACGAAATGAGAGAGTGGCATGGACATATACACACTACCAAATGTAAAATTGATAGCTAGTGGGAAGCAGCCACATAGCACCAGGAGATCAGCTTGGTGCTTTGTGTTCACCTAGAGGGATGGGATAAGGAGGGTGGGAGGGAGATGCAAGAGGGAGGAGATATGGGGATATATGTATACATATAGCTGATTCACTTTGTTATAAAGGAGAAACTAACACATCATTGTAGAGCAATTATACTCCAATAAAGATGTTAAAAA
The DNA here is from genome assembly GCF_965194805.1 of Balaenoptera borealis. Lineage (NCBI taxonomy): Eukaryota > Metazoa > Chordata > Mammalia > Artiodactyla > Balaenopteridae > Balaenoptera > Balaenoptera borealis. Next base: position 178,333,350 of record NC_138866.1, read on the forward strand.
AAATAACCTCATTATAGCTGTGTGAAGGATTGCCCATCTTTACCCACTTCTTATAAATAAGGACACTATGACATGGACTTGATCATGATGATACAACAGAAAGATCAAGTTAAAGACTTAAAGCTCCTACGTAATGGTATATTAAGTATAGACAGATAATATTTAAGGAGTGGGCATCCATCCTGCATAATTCTATCTCCTTCTTATCACTCGTTCACTTGACTTATGGAAACTGTTCCCTTTCTCCCCTTTAATTTGTTCTAAGTAGTTTTGTACTTCCTACTTACTTAACTAACATGATGTCAGATGTGAAGTGATTAACATGTAAATAACCCTTGAACTGCTGTTCTGGCAGAGATGGAGAGCATGGGTTGGGGAAGTGTTGTCATTTAAAGATGTTATATGGAAACCCACGCACCTATGGTCAATTAATCTATGACAAAGGAGGCTAGAATATACAATGGAGAAAAGATAGTTTCTTCAGTAAGTGATGTTGGGAAAACTGGACAGCTACATGTAAAAGAATAAAATTAGAACACCCCGTAACACCATACACAAAAATAAATTCAAAATGGATTAAAGACCTAAGTGTAAGACCCGAAACCATAAAATTCCTAGAAGAGAACATAGGCAAGAACACTCTTTGACATAAATCATAGCAATAATTTTTTGGATCTGTCTCTTAAGGCAAAAGAAATAAAAGCAAAAATAAACAAACGGGACTTAATCAAACTTAAAAGCTTTTTGCACAACAAAGGAAACCACTGACAAAACAAGAAGACAACCTACCGAATGGGAGAAAATATTTGCAAATGATATGACGAGTAAGGGGCTAATCTCCAAAATATATAAACAGCTCATACAAGTCAATATCAAAAAAAAAAAAAAAAAAACCAAACAAACACGCCAACTGAAAAATTGGCAGAAGACCTGAATAAACATTTTTCCAAAGAAGACATACAGGCACATGAAAAGATGCTCCACATCGCTAATCATCAGAGAAATGAATCAAAACCACAATGAGGTATCACCTCACACCTATCAGAATGGCTGTCATCAAAAAGTCTACAAGTAACAAGTGCTGGAGAGGATGTGGAGAAAAGGGAACGCTAGTACACTGTTGGTGGGAATGTGAATTGGTGCAGCCACTATGGATAGCAGTATGGAGGTTTTTCGAAAAACTGAAAATAGAAGTACCATAAGATCAGCAGTTCCAACTCCTGGGTATATATGTGAAGAAAATGAAAACTCTAATTTGAAAAGATACATGTACCCCAATGTTTATAGCAGCATAATTTACAATAGCCAAGACACAGAAGCAACCTAAGTGTCCATTGACAGATGAATGGATAAAGAAGATGTACTGGAATATTACTCAGCCATAAAAAAGAATGAAATTCTGCCATTTGCAACAACATAGATATACCTACAGAGTATTATACTTAGTGAAATAAGTCAGACAGAGAAAGACAAATACTCTATGTTTTCACTTATGTGTGGAATGTAAAAAATAAAATGAATGTATATAAAAAAACAGAAACAGATGCACAGATATAGAGAACAGACTAGTAGATACCAATGAGGAGAAGGAGCAGGGGCAAGATGGGGTATAGGATTAAGAGATACAAACTATTATGTATAAAATAGATAAGCAGCAAGGATATATTGTATTGCACAGGGATATATTGTATAGCCATTGTTTTGTAATAACTTTAAATGGAATATAATCTATAAAAATATTGAATCAGTATGTTGTATACCTGAAACTAATATAATATTGTAAATCAACTATACTTCAATTAAAAAACATGTTGTATGGAGGTCATGGTCGCCCTGTTTCTGTGCCATGGGCATCTGCTTCGGCTGGGACTTTCTTCATTGACCTTAACCACTTAGAGGGAGTGTAGACACAGAGTCTAGGTAGAAAAACAGAGAGCAGTAGAATCTCTGACACAGCCAATATTTAATCTCCCATTCTGGAGATTAAAAAAGCCCCCATAGAAATAGATGTCTAATAACTATTTAAATATTACTTATTTGTTAGCTTATGCGTGGTCTGATCATCCATGAGACTCTATACTCTGTGAGGGAGGGGAACATCTTGTTTACCATTGTATATTCATTGCCTAAACTGTGCTTTGCCTATGGTAGCTACTCAGTGCCTGTTTATTAAATGAATGAGTGAATGAATTCCCTAGCAGTGGCTTAGCAGAAAGGACTCTGAAGAATGAAGAAACCCTGAGCAGATAGTGTAAAATTAGATCACCTTGAGATCACAGAAGATAATTCAGCTTGGACTTGTGGTAGGATAGAATACCCCCATCCCCCCAAAATGTCCTTGCTCGACTCATGGCATCTGTGAATATGCCACGTGATATGTCAAGGGGAAGTTAAGGATGCAGGTGGACCAAAGGATGCTAATTAAGTGATCTTGAAGTAAGGAGATTATCCTGGGTTTTCCGGATGGGCCCAGTGCAATCACAAGGGTCCTTTAAAGTGACAAAGGGAAGCAGAAGGGGAGGTCCAAGTCAGAGAGAGATTTGAGGATGAAGGAAGGGGCTGTGATCCAAAGAATACAGGCGACCTCCAGCAGCTGGAAAAGGCAAGGTAACAGATTCTCCTGTGGAGCTTCCAGGGGACACAGCCCTCCTGACACTGATTGTGGCCCAGTGAAACCCATTTCAGACTTCTGACCTGCAGAATAGGGAGATTTCCTCTTTCATATCAGATGTGAGTGTGTGATTCAGACCTGGCCAACTAGAACATTGCATTTGCCTGGTCATCATTATTAGGTAAGGGTTGGACTTATCTGAGTCAGCTAAAAGACTTTTTCTGGGACCTTTGGGAGAGAGGCTTACGGGCTTGAACCCTGGAGATGCGGGGAGCCATCTTATCACCATGGAGAGCCAAAAACCGAAGGCAACATGGGGAGCTCAGTGCCAAGAAAGGGAGACAGACTGGATACTCAGGTCAAGCTGCTCCTGAGCTTTTCCATGACATGAGCCAAGAAATTTATTTTTTGCATAAGCCAGTTTAACTTGGGTTTTCCAATTCTGTTAGCGAGTTTTTAGTGAGGAGGCATACCAAAGTGATAGAAACAACTCTACGTCTTTTATAGTTTATATATATATATATATATATATATATATGCGCATATATTCTCACTACATATATTCTCTCATAGAGAGTGTACTCAGCCATTCCCAACCAGTCACTTTTTTATTTTTATAAAGATCTGAGTCAAAACACCCCAACTCCCAGCACCACCGACTGTCGGTCTGTGTAGACAGGTGGTCAGCCTGAATCTATGTGACAGTGTCAAGACTACGTCAGGAAGACAGGACCTTATCATGGAATTTTGCTGTAATGAGTCTTCCTTCTGTCTTTGTGTGTTCCACGTGATACTATTGATTAGCATAATGAAACTCTTCTCTTCATCATTTGAAAACATTAGCTAATAAACATTTTAAATATTACCAGGAGGTCACTTTTAAAGTGCAGTACTTTAAAAAAATGATTTGTCTTCACTAAGTAATTTTGCTTGGTTTTCCTATGGTTTATCCATGTTTAACTAATTTATTCCTTAAAAACTCATGAACATGATCTTATACACATGAGTGGCTTTATTGGTTGAGGCATGTTTGTCACTGGGGTATTCAACATTGAGGAGCAAAATTTTCTCCCTGTGTGGAAGCCTCTCTTATGAGGCTTCATCTTAGGTGGAAAGCTGCCCTTCCTTCACAATTGAAGCGCTTGTCGGGACCAGGTGGGTCACGAGTGAAGAGGGCTGGGTGGGGATTGTAGTCGGTGAGGAGACCTTGTTGTCTGAAGGGGCCCTGCTGCCAAAGACCAGCTGCTTGTTACTGTAGGATGTAGGCCCACTTGCTGATCTTCTAGCTTTTCAAGAGGTCATAAATCAGGATATTTATGTGCAGCCCCAAAGCTTTGCATATAGAAATCAAATTAAAATTTAAAAAGTACTTTATGGTATGTGGCTGCTTTGTGACCACCTAGAGGGGTGGGATAGGGAGGATGGGAGGGAGATGCAAGAGGAAGGAGATACGGGCATATATGTATACATATAGCTGATTCACTTTGTTACACAGCATAAACTAACACACCACTGTAAAGCGATTATACTCCAATAAAGATGTTAACAAAAATAGAAACCATGAAATTAACAACAACAAAAAAAGTACTTTATGGGCCAAATAAACCCCCAACAACAGAAGTCGTGTCCACAGGCTGCACTGTGGCTCCCAGGCCACAAGGTCATCCTTCTAGAATACATTGATTCATCTCCTGCATCAAGAGATGGCATTGACCTCACTTTGATCATCAATCCAGTTGTATTTATTGTGCTTGTGCTTCATTTTCAGGTGCTTTAGGGTATTATTAACCCTGACGTGCCCAATAAGTGCGAAAGCTATGACACTGTTAAAACGGCAGTAACTGTGAAGCCCTCGGTAATCATTAGTGAAATCCATTTCACCTGACTCCACTAATCAAGGTCATTTTAAGACTCTCATGTCCTTCAAGGAGCACGTAGCCTAAACAATAAGGTGTTTGCCCGAGGTGTTTTCAGAAACTTGGAGTCAGCTGCGTCTAGCTGGAGCTGCGCTGGTTAAGACTGACTAGGACCCCCCGGCCCGCCAACTGGGCATGCGCGAGGTCCTTTTGACGTCCGAGGGCTGGAAACTCCACCCTCAGATGTGCTAAGCGCCTCCATTTTTTTTAAATTGAAGTATACTTGATTTACAATGTTGTGTTAATTTCTGCTGTACAGCAAAGTGATTCAGTTATGTATATATATACATTCTTTTTTGTATTCCTTTCTATTATGCTTTGTCACAGGATATTGAATATAGTTCCCTATGCTATACAGTAAGACCTTGTTTATCCATCCTATATATACCAGTTTGCATCTGCTAATCCCAAACTCCGTTTTTGAACACGTAGAGGCCGGTAGCTTAGTTACACCTGCACAGAATCAGATGATGACCACACCGTTTCCCGATCATGTTTCCCACACTCCCCAGGCCTCAGACTGCTCTGCTGCCTTATCCCATAAATTCCCCCAGCCTCTTGTCTTCAGGGAGGTGGTTCTGAGATCTGTTGTCTCTTGGCTACCTTGTGAATCAACCCTCGCTGCAAACCTCGGCATCTCAACGTTTTGCTTGTGGCACATCTGGCTGAACAAACCTGGTCCCGTAATGTTGTGATGGGAGGGTATTAGAGAAAGGAAAACACAAGAAAACGGTGAGAAAAGGACAGAAGTTGCGCCTATGTTGTGGATGAATTATTTGGGAGTAGGTGTGATTCTGAGGGAGAAAGAATCCTCCAGTATATGCAAACTTCAACATTAGCAAAAAAAAAAAAAAAAGAAAAAATGATAAAATAGAAAAAATTGAGTGTTGGCTGTAGGATTCAGCCTACAAAATAGATGTCTATTAACCTAAAACTTTTCAGGAGAAGACTATCAATTTGTTAAAGATTATACACAGTGAAAGTCCATTTTTTCCCTTCTAAGCAACTTGGGGCAGCAATTTGCACAGTAGGTCATGTTTTTAGCCCAGATGAGATACTGTTTTATACTCCAGTGGAAGCTTTTCCATTTCAAAACGATTTTATATGCCAGAATTATTCTTTATCATTAATCAAACGGTGCAGGTAGACACATAAGAGAGGAGGAGAAGGGATGACAAATCCTCAGACGATTCCAGCAAAGGTATGGCTATTTGAGGAACATTAATGCTGGCAACCCTCAAGGCCATGAGTCACCATCCCTGGATGACTTCAGTTTGGCTTATCAGGCTGCTGGTCCCTGAAGTGAGCAAAGCAAGAGCAGCACAGTCATCAAAGAGGAACAGATAAAAAGACCTTAAGTTTTGGAACCGTTTTAAAAAAGGCGCTCCACAAAAATCTTATCAGAAGCCCTAATAGTGCCCAACAGTTAACTGCTGTGCAAGATTTAGTTTCCCCAAGATCTTCCAGTTTTAGTTAACAGTATCTTCCTGGTCAATAAATGTAGGGCAGAAAGTTTAAGAGCATGAATCAGTTGTTGAATTTCCTCTCTGAAAACACCCAGTATTCTTTCTCTCCAAATAAAACCCACACCATCTGAAAACCCACGCGATTTCAAACTACAGCAAAAAGGCTGCGTGAGGGAAGCCGCTAGGTTGCATGGTCCCAGTTGCTCCTTCAGCCACGGAACTTAACTCTCTCCAGATGTAACCCTTCACTCCTTCTCCCGCCTCATAATTTTTGTCTTGACTAAAACACAACTAAGAATTTTTTTTTCCTCATGTGACCTCGAAAGCAGGAGACACTGAATTACAACTTCAGTGATAACATACTTGGTATAGTGTGGTTTCTCTCCTGTCTCATAAAGGAAAAAAGAAGAGAGTTGGGTCAAAAGGACTAGATCAAAAAAAATTATGATAACTCATATCACAGGAAAATCTTGGTTCTGAACTAAAAAGGGTGATTTACTTGTAACAGTTCTCTCACAGATTATAGGATTGAAGATGGAGAGAGATACGCGTGTTTGCATATGGGAATCAAATGAAAATTTAGAAAGTACTTTAAGGGTCAAATAAGTGTGTGTATGTGTGAGAGGGAGCGAGAGAGAGGGAGAGAGAAAGTGTGTCAGTCCCTGGTTAGGCAGCTAAGGTGATCATTTTTGCAGAGGGTCATTGGGGGTGGTGATGACAGGTTGAATTCAAAAAGCAGAAGCCTTGGTGGGATGTAGCTGATGGGATGTGAGGAAAAGAGCGGAATCCACAAGGACATGAAAGACTCGGCTCTGGTTATGTGTAGAATAAGAGAGGAGCTGATGGCAAGGTTTTCTGGGTCCTTTTCTCTGATACTCAATGCCTTGATGAGTGGAATGGTTGTGACTACTGTGAGAGAAGTGCCGTGGTCACCAGCAGTGATGGGAATGTTGAATTTGACTTTGGTTAAAATTTCGGACTTACGAACTATCAAGCACAAAATGTACTCTAATTTTACGTGTAAGCTATTTGTGGCCACAATCCGAATAGCTGGAAGCTACATTCTACCTTTGGGTGAGGAGCCCAACAGCATGTCTGGGTGCGATCCAGAGAATGGTATTTTAATTAATCAACACGTGCTTGCGTTTAGCCGGAAGAGGTAAAAACAAAACCTGAAGTGTCACTGTGTCTGTTTGTGGTACATATCTTGTGAGTAGGTATGTTTATTTGACTGGAGAAGGGTCTGAAGTCTACGGGAGGAGTTTTTAACAATTAATTGAGCAATTTCAGCCTTGTAATATTGTCATTATAGTGACAGTTGTGAAAGAAGGGTCCTCTGAAGATGACAGCACTTCAAAGGATGTGAAGGGTTGCTAATATACTAGCTACCTTGTTTATAGCCCTATTCATATGTACCTATGATACTTGCCCGTACAAATTTTAAAAATGCTCAATGCACATATAATCTGTGTGTGTACATATATATATATATGTCTCTGTTATATATAACATATATATATGAAGTATATACTTCATTATACTAACATCATGTTGTGTAGCCCAAGAGGTGTTTCTCCCTCTTCTGCAGGGAACCCTCCTCTAGTGTATACCGGGGAGAATTGTCCTAGGATTATCTCCAGACCTGGCATGTGACTGGGTGGGGCGAGGAGAAGCTCTTCCCTGCTCCCAGGTCACCACGGTCCCTCCCACCACCGGTGACTCCTAGCCAGGCACGCCCCCCCCCCCCCACCGTGGGATGCTGCTCGTTCCACACAAGCTGCAGTGGGGGTGAGAGTTAGGGTGTGCCACGCCTCCCTTTGTTCTCCCTGCACCTTCATCCTCCAGGGGAGCTGCATAGCACCGCCGTTGAGAGTGGCCTCTGGTTTCCTGCGAGCTCGTCCTGCTCTCAGATGAGCTACTTCCGTTATTACATACGTTATTTCCCTCGAGTCTGCAGGTTGGCGGGAGGTCAGCTGATCCACACTGGGCTTGGATGGGGGTGGCTCTGCTCCTCGTGTCTCTTGCCCTCCGCCTGGGACGGGGAGATTAACCCCGGCATGTCCTTCTCGTGCGAAGGCTGAGTTAATGGCGTGCAAGCTGTATCATGCACGGGTGTTTTCAGGCCTCTGCCAGCTGCCCATCCGGTAACATCCCAGGGGCCAGGTGTCACAGGGTGAACTCAGAATCACAGGTAGAGAAGGATAGGGGGCCTTGAAGCCATGTGGCAAGGAGCACAGATAAAGGGCAGAGTGAAGAACTGGGACCATTAGTGCAGTCTGCCATTGAAGGGCGGGTCTAATCCCACTGAGATGGGGTCCCTGAAAGGCACTGCCGTGGAGGAGGAAAGGAAGTGATCAACTTCACGTTGATCGTTACTTTCCCATTGTCCACGAGAAGAGCACCCGTGATGTGAAGTTCCTTATAGGGATTCCTGTTTCCTTCCCTGCTCCCCCGTCCGCAGTTCCGTCCCTCAACAAAGCTCCCCTGTTCTCCACGTTGCCAGTCTCGGTCTACCTCACTGGAGCTTCCCTTTCTCACTCGCTGGACCTCCGCGTGGCGCCCATCCCGCTCCACAGCACTACGTTTCCCCACATCTGAGCATCCAGACTGGAGGAGTGAACCTTAGGATGCTTTCCGGTAGCTTCTGGGTCTCCATGTGCGGCTACCTTCCAGGTTGTCCGCCAGCGTGCCTTGTAGACTGTCCTGTCTGCCCACACACACTCACACACACACCCCTTACTACTCCTAAGGATAAATATGACTTCTTGAAGACAGTGTGACCCCAGCACTCAAAGAGAAAGTAAAACACCTTCTGTATCAGTCTCTTCCTACCCACCCCAAATGAAGTGCTGTCTGTCCCACAACATTGGGCAAAACATTGTCATTACGTTTCCTTGATGAAAAGTCCAAGCCACAAAAGACCATGGTCTTTCCCCCCACTCTCTGTTCAACTGGAGGTGAGTTAGGAGAGATTCAGTCTTCTAATTGTGCAGATAGCCTCTTGAATAAAAAATAATGTACAGTCTTTCAACGTCATATAACTTCAGTTACATATGAACAAACCTTGCTGCTAAGGCAGTTAGCAGGTCTCCTAGGTTGAGGATGAAATGGGAAATCTATTTGCTAGGGGTTAATCCTTCATTACCTCTGGTTTCCAAAAGATGAAGACAAAATATGAGAGTAGTCTCCTAAGCAGTGAGATCGGTGGACAGCAATTGTTTGAAGTCTTGGCAGAATATTATATGAGGCCACAGTTTCCTGAAATAAAACTGAAAAAGTCTAGATTTTTTGATCTGGAAAATTAAGTTTATTCTGTCATTTAGGTTTCTAACCAGTAGCTTTTTGGGGTGAAGAAAACTATTTAAAATACACTGTCCTCAAACTCTGAAATCCCTGTGGTTTGGGAGTCAGCTTCAATCTTGGTAAATGACCTAAAAAAGGAGTTTCTCTATCCATATATTCTGAGAATTAAAATAGCATATATCTAGCTTTAGGGGTTGAAAGATGTTAAGAATATTTCATCATTTGCATGAATCTAAATAGAGTTCAGAAAGTAGAAGGGGACAAAAGTTCTGTGGTTCTGATTCCCAACTCTCTGTAAACTAGGTGGAGTCAGCTTTGTACTTTTATGCCTAGAAGCCCTTGTTTTTTAATTCTCTGGTTCTGGGAGAATTTGAAAAGGATCCCCAAGGTCATGAAAAACCATTTTAATCCCATTTTCTTAAATGGTTTCTTCTCTGCTTTCAGCATGGAATAGTTACTCTCAACTTGTTGAAAATGGCAGGTTGTACGGTCCTGGCCTCTGGAGTCGGGCAGACCTGGCTTTGAATGTCAGTTCTGCCACCAGCTATGGTGTAAACTGTCAAGCTACTTACCCTTCAACCTCAGTTCATCACAAAACAGGAATAACCCTAGAATCTGCCTCATAAGGTGGCTGTGAGGATTAACTGAAAAAGAAATGCATGTAAAGCACTTGGCTGACAACTTGACACAGACTAAATGCTTAATGCATTCCAATTTTTATCGTTATGATTACTTTTATTATTCCATCCTCAACTCCTTCCTGCTTCTACTTCCTCATAATAATCCTTCAGATACTTACAGTCGGGTAATATTTTCCCCCAGACATTGTCTTCTCCAGGTTAAACAACCCCAAGGCCCTCAACTGTTCCTCACATGGAAAGCTTGAGATGCCTGTTCCTCTAGGTGTCTCTCAGTAATGAGATACGGAGACTACAGCTGATGCCTGGAGCCTGTCGACTAGGATAAACTCCTCGAGCTGAGTGGGGTGAAGGGCCACTGGCCAAAAGGAAATAGTCAGTGTCTTTCACCTGGTGTGGAAGGCATTCCACATGTCAGTGGGTGGGAGTTCCCGGATAAGGACCGGGAAAGATGATGGTGGGAAGAGCAGATAAGGCGGAGCAGGAGAAAGAGGTTTGCTTCCTGGGCTGTGACTCTGCCTGTTGGCCAGCCTGTGAGGCCAGACCAGTGTCCAGAAAGGGACACATCATCTGTCTGTGGCACTGAGGGACCTGCCTTTTTTGGGGTTGGGGGGTTAAATTCCTTCCTACCATCAAGTGTGTGGCCCAGGGAATGCTAGTGACCCTTGTTTCATTTTCGTGGTTCTGTTCATCCATTATGGTAGCTGTTTTTCTCAGCTCTGGGTCCTTGCAGATCTAAGCCATGCTCTCCCTGTGCTGGAGAGTGGGGGTGGGGAACAAGCCCTACAGCCCCAAGACAGGGACTTTCTTCAGCTCCCCACTAACTCGGTGATCAGCAGCCTCTAGTTTCCAACTGGTGAGGAGTCTCCTCTCTCATATCACAAAACGCACGTTTATCCATCGAGTCCACGAGAATAAGATGATTATTTCAAGGGAGAAGAAGAGAGAATGAGAATGTGGGTGGCGGTAAGAAATCGAAGAGCAGAACAGATGAGTAAATTATATAAAAATGCAGTTGTCTTAATCTTCTAATATGTGCGTGAAGGCAGTAAGCGAGGGAAGGCATCCAAACGTTTATGAGTCGTCTTATGTACTCAGCAACACTCGTGTATCACCTGAGTGAAGAGAAATCAAAAGACTCATAGAAAGATACTCTCTTTAAACTCCTCAGCCTTTTCCTTGATTCAAATGTATTTCATCATCTTGGGTTCACTTGTCAAACAGTTCTACTCAATAGAAACTTACGAAGGGGGATGTGATGAATTGAATTGTATCCTCCCCCAAAGATATGGTGAAGTCCTAACCGGACTCAGAATGTGACCAGATTTGGAGATGGGGTCTTTACAGAGGTAAACAAGTTAAATGAGGTCATTAGGTTGGAGCCTAATCCAATATGCCTGGTGTCCTTATAAAAAGGGGAAACACGGACACAGACACAGAGAGAAGATGACATGAGACAGGCAGGGAGGACGCCATGTGAAGGGGGAGGAGTGGAGTGATGCCTTTACAAACCAAGGAATGCTTGAGATTACCAGAAGCTACAGAAGAGGCATGGAAGCAATCCCTTCCTAGCGCCTTTGGAGGAACATGGCCCTGCTGACACCTTGGTTTGGGCTTCTGGTCTGGAGAACTCTGTGACAACAAATTTCTGTTGTTTTAGGCCACCCAATTTGTGGTACTTTGTGATGGAAGCCCTAGGAAACTAATATAGAGGCGATACACAGAGTTTTCAAAAATTAAAAGTTTTTATAGAAATAAAAATTGTTCAACTTGCTCATACACTAAAGTCGATTCAGTGACTGAAAGTTGAAATCTCAAAATTAAAAACCAGGGCGGTCCATTGTTACTGCATAAAAAAATTCCAACCTAAAAATTGGACAGCAGGACAATCTTCTGATGACTTCGTTTTTCCTACAAAACAGTGCACTGTCAAAATGAGCAAAAGCACAGATATATTAAGAACATCCCTACTATGTCATATCATGGCACGTATAGAAGTTAAAGTCAAGACATTTTATTGTCAAGAGGTGCTCATCTCAGGCTACGTTTCCATATGGATTTTGGTCAACGACTCTAAATAACAGAGAACTTATAAATAATTCCAAAAGGCAGTGTGTCAGGCAGATGGTTTTTGGGGTCAAGGTGGGGGAGAGTTTAACATGGCAAGCAGAGTGGTGCCATATGTACTCTGGCTGTTCTGAACTAGCCATTGACTTAAGCATCACTGGGGAGGGAGGGGCATTCTTTGGATTTTACTTAGATCTAAATGAGTTTAAAATTTCAATGCTTTAAATGTTGCATGCTAAAGAAATCAACCTTTTATTTTTTAAAATTGTTTTTAACATCTTTATTGGGGTATAATTGCTTTACAATGATGTGTTAGTTTCTGCTGTGTAACAAAGTGAATCAGCTATATGTATACATATATCCCCATATCCCCTCTTTCTTGTGTCTCCCTCCCACCCTCCCTATCCCACCCTTCTAGGGGATCACAAAGCACCAAGCTGATCTCCCTGTGCTATGTGGCTGCTTCCCACTAGCTATCTATTTTACATTTGGTAGTGTATATATGTCCATGCTACTCTCTCACTTCGTCCCAGCTTACCCTTCCCCCTCCCCTTGTCCTCAAGTCCATTCTCTATGTCTGCGTCTTTATTCCTGTCCTGCCCCTAGGTTCATCAGAACCTTTTTTTTTTTTAAGATTCCATATATATGTGTTAGCATATGGTATTTGTTTTTCTCTTTCAGACTTACTTCACTCTGTATTACAGACTGTTTGTCCATCCACCTCACTACAAATAACTCAATTTCGTTTCTTTTTATGGCTGAGTGAGATTCCATTGTACATATGTACCACATCTTCTTTATCCATTCGTCTGTCAATGGACACCTAGGTTGCTTCCTAGTCCTGGCTATTGTAAATAGAGCTGCAATGAACATTGTGGTACATGTCTCTTTTTGAATTATGGTTTTCTCAGTGTATATGCCCAGTAGTGGGATTGCTGGGTCATATGGTAGTTCTATTCTTAGCTTTTTAAGGAATCTCCATACTGTTCTCCATAGTGGCTGTGTCAATTTACATTCCCACCAACAGTGCAAGAGGGTTCTCTTTTCTCCACACCCTCTCCAACATTTATTGTTTGTAGATTTTTTGATGATGGCCATTCTGACTGCTGTGAGGTGATACCTCATTGTAGTTTTGATTTGCATTTGTCTAATGATTAGTGATGTTGAGTATCCTTTCATGTGTTTGTTGGCAATCTGTATATCTTCTTTGGAGAAATGTCTATTTAGGTCTTCTGCCCATTTTTGGATTGGGTTGTTTGTTTATATGATATTGAGCTGCATGAGCTGCTTGTATATTTTGGAGATTAATCTTTTGTCAGTTGCTTCGTTTGCAAATATTTTCTCCCATTCTGAAGGTTGTCTTTTTGTCTTGTTTATGGTTTCCTTTGCTGTGCAAAAGCTTTTAAGTTTCATTAGGTCCCATTTGTTTATTTTTGTTTTTATTTCCATTTATCTAGGAGATGGGTCAAAAAGGATCTTGCTGTGATTTATGTCATAGAGTGTTCTGCCTGTGTTTTCCTCTAAGAGTTTGATAGTGTCTGGCCTTACATTTAGGTCTTTAATCCATTTTGAGTTTATTTTTGTGTATGGTGTTAGGGAGTGTTCTAATTTCATTCTGTTACATGTAGCTGTCCAGTTTTTCCAGCACCACTTATTGAAGATGCTGTCTTTTCTCCATTGTATATTCATGCCTCCTTTATCAAAGATAAGGTGACCATATGTGCATGGGTTTATCTCTGGGCTTTCTATCCTGTTCCATTGATCTATATTTCTGTTTTTGCCCCAGTACCATACTGTCTTGATTACTGTAGCTTTGTAGTATAGTCTGAGGTCAGGGAGCCTGATTCCTCCAGCTCTGTTTTTCTTTCTCAAGATTGCTTTGGCTATTCGGGGTCTTTTGTGTTTCCATACAAACGGTGAAATTTTTCATTCTAGTTCTGTGAAAAATGCCATTGGTAGTTTGATAGGGATTGCATTGAATCTGTAGATTGCTTTGGATAATATAGTCATTTTCACAATGTTGATTCTTCCAATCCAAGAACATGGTATATCTCTCCATCTGTTTGTATCATCTTTAATTTCTTTCATCAGTGTCTTATAGTTTTTTGCATACAGGTCTTTTGTCTCCCTAGGTAGGTTTATTCCTAGGTATTGTATTCTTTTTGTTGCAGTGGTAAATGGGAGTGTTTCCTTAATTTCTCTTTCAGATTTTTCATCATTCGTGTATAGGAATGCAAGAGATTTCCGTGCATTAATTTTGTGTCCTGCTACTTTACCAAATTCATTGATTAGCTCTAGTTGTTTTCTGGTAGCCTCTTTAGGATTCTCTATGTATAGTATCATGTCATCTGCAAACGTGACAGTTTTACTTCTTTTCTGATTAGGATTCCTTTTATTTCTTTTTCTTCTCTTATTGCCATGGCTAAAACTTCCACAGCTATGTTGAATAATAGTGGTGAGGGTGGGCAACCTTGTCTTGTTCCTGATCTTAGAGGATAAGGTTTCACTTTTTCACCATTGAGAACGATGTCGGCTGTGGGTTTGTCATCTATGGCCTTTACTATGTTGAGGTTGGTTCCCTCTATGCCTACTTTATGGAGAATTTTTTTTTTTAATCATAAATGGGTGCTGAATTTTGTCAAAAGCTTTTTCTGCATCTATTGAGATGATCATATGGTTTTTATCCTTCAGTTTGTTAATATGGTGTATCACATTGATTGATTTGCGTATATTGAAGAATACTTGCATTCCTGGGATAAACCCCACTTAATTATGGTGTATGATTGTTTGGATTAATGTGCTGTTGGATTCTGTTTGCTAGTATTTTGTGGAGGATTTTTGCATCTATGTTCATCAGTGATATTGGCCTGTAGTTTTCTTTCTTTGTGACATCTTTGTCTGGTTTCGCTATCAGGGTGATGGTGGCCTCGTAGAATGAGTTTGGGAGTGTTCCTCCCTCTGCTATATTTTGGAAGAGTTGGAGAAGGATAGGTATTAGCTCTTCTCTAAATGCTTGATAGAATTTGCCTGTGAAGCCCGCTGGTCCTGGGCTTTTGTTTGTTGTAAGATTTTTAATCATAGTCTCAATTTCAGTGCTTGTGATTGGTCTGTTTCTATTTTCTGTTTCTTCCTGGTTCAGTCTCAGAAGGTTGTGCTTTTCTAAGAAATTGTCCATTTCTTCCAGGTTGTCCATTTTACTGGCATAGAGTTGCTTGTAGTAATCTCTCATGATCATTTGCATTTCTGCAGTGTCAGTTGTTACTTCTCCTTTTTCATTTCTAATTCTGTTGATTTGAGTCTTCTCCCTTTTTTTCTTGATGAGTCTGGCTAATGGTTTATCAACTTTGTTTATCTTCTCAAAGAAACAGCTATTCGTTTTATTGATCTTTGCTATTGTTTCTTTCATTTCTTTTTCATTTACTTCTGATCCGATCTTTATGATTTCTTTCCTTCTGCTAATTTTGGGGGTTTTTCGTTCTTCTTTCTCTAATTGCTTTAGCTGTAAGGTTAGGTTGTTTATTTGAGATGTTTCTTGTTTCTTGAGGTAGGACTGTATTGCTAAAAACTTCCCTCTTAGAACTGCTTTTGTTGCATCCCATAGGTTTTGGGTCATCGTGTTTTCATTGTCATTTGTTTCTAGGTTTTTTATTTCTTCAGTGATCTCTTGGTTATTTAGTAGCGTGTTGTTTAGCCTCCATGTGTTTGTATTTTTTACAGTTTTTTTCCTGTAAATGATATCCAATCTCATAGCATTGTGGTCGGAAATGATACTTGATATGATTTCAGTATTCTTAAATTTACCAAGGCTTGATTTCTGACCCAAATCTGATCTATCCTGGAGAATGTTCCATCAGCACTTGAGAGGAAAGTGTATTCTGTTGTTTTTGGATGGAATGTCCTATAAATATCAATTAAGTCCATCTTGTTTAATGTATCATTTAAAGCTTGTGTTTCCTTATTTATTTTCATTTTGGTTGATCTATCCATTGGTGAAAGTGGGGTGTTGAAGTCCCCTACTATGATTGTGTTACTGTCGATTTCCCCTTTTATGGCTGTTAGCATTTACCTTATTGTATTGAGGTGCTCTTATGTTGGGTGCATAAATATTTACAATTGCTCTATCTTCTTCTTGGATTGATCCCTTGAGCATTATGTAGTGTCCTTCTTTGTCTCCTGTGAGCCTTTATTTTAAAGTCTATTTTGTCTGATATGAGAATTGTTATTCCAGCTTTCTTTTGATTTCCATTTGCATGGAATATCTTTTTCCATCCCCTGGCTTTCAGTCTGTATGTTTCCCTAGGTCTGAAGTGGGTCTCTTGTAGACAGCAGATATACAGGTCTTGTTTTTGTATTCATTCAGCCAGTCTATGTCTTTTGGTTGGAGCATTTAATCCACTTACATTTAAGGTAATTATCAATATGTATGTTCCTATTGCCATTTTCTTAATTGTTTTGGGTTTGTTTTTGTAGGTCTTTTCCTTCTCTTGTGTCTCCTGCCTAGAGAAGTTCCTTTAGCATTTGTTGTAAAGCTGGTTTGGTGGTGCTGAATTCTCTTAGCTTTTGCTTGTCTGTAAAGGTTTTAATTTCTCCATCGAATCTGAATGAGATCCTTGCTGTGTAGAGTAATGTTGGTTGTAGGTTTTTCCCTTTCATCACTTTAAATATGTCCTGCCACTCCCTTCTGGCTTGCAGAGTTTCTGCTGAAAGATCAGCTGTTAACCTTATGGGGATTCCCTTGTATGTTATTTGTTGCTTTTCCCTTGCTGCTTTCAATATTTTTTCTTTGTATATATTTTTTGATAGTTTGTTTAATATGTGTCTTGGTGTGTTTCTCCTTGGATTTATCCTGTATGGGACTCTCTGTGCTTCCTGGACTTGATTGACTATTTCCTTTCCCATGTTAGGGAGTTTTCAACTATAATCTCTTCATATATTTTCTCAGGCTCTTTCTTTTTCTCTTCTTCTTCTGGGACCCCTATAATTCGAATGTTAGTGTGTTTAATGTCGTCCCAGAGGTCTCTGAGACTGTCCTTGATTCTTTTCATTCTTTTTTCTTTATTCTTCTCTGTGGCAGTTATTTCCACTATTTTATTTTCCATGTCAGTTATCCGTCCTTCTGCCTCAGTTATTCTGCTATTGATTCCTTCTAGAGAATTTTTAATTTCATTTATTGTGTTGTTCATCATTGTTTGTTTGCTCTTTAGTTCTTCTAGGTCCTTGTTAAATGTTTCTTGCATTTTCTCCATTCTATTTTCAAGATTTTGGATCATGTTTACTATCATTACTCTGAATTCTTTTTCCGGTAGACTGCCTACCTCCTCCTCATTTGTTTGGTCTGGTGAGTTTTTTCCTTGCTCCTTCATCTGCTGCGTATTTCTGTGTCTTCTCATTTTGCTTAACTTAACTGTGTTTGGGGTCTGCTTTTCGCAGGCTGCAGGTTTGTAGTTCCCGTTGTTTTTGGTGTCTGCCCCCAGTGGGTGAGGTTTGTTCCATGGCTTGTGTAGGTTCCTGATGGAGGGGACTATTGCCTGTGTTCTGGTGGGTGGGGCTGGATCTTGTATTTCTGGTGTGCAGGGCCATGTCTGGTGGTGTGTTTTGGGTTGCCTGTGAACTCAGTATGATTTTAGGCAGCCTGTCTGCTAATGGGTGGGGTTGTGTTCCTGTGTTGCTAGTTGTTTGGCATGGGGCCTCCAGCACTCGAGCTTGCTGGTTGTTGGGTGGAGCTGGGTCTTAGTGTTGAGACGCAGATCTCTGTGAGAGCTCTCACTGATTGACATTACGTGGGGCCGGAAGATCTCTGGTGGTCCAATGTCCTGAACTTGCCTCTCCCCTCTCAGAGGCTCAGGCCTGACACCAGGCCTGAGCACCAAGACCCTGTCAGCCACACGGCTCAAAAATGAAGGGAGGGGGTGTCCCTGGTGGTGCAGTGGTTGAGAGTCTGCCTGCCAATGCAGGGGACATGGGTTCGAGCCCTGGTCGGGAAAGATCCCACGTGCCGTGGAGCAACTGGGCCCGTGAGCCATAATTACTGAGCCTGCACGTCTGGAGCCTGTGCTCTGCAACAAGAGAAGCCGCGATAGTGAGAGGCCCGCACACCGCGATGAAGAGTGGCCCCCGCTTGCTGCAACTAGAGAAAGCCCTCGCACAGAAACGAAGACCCAACACAACCATAAATAAATAAAAGAAAAAAATATGCAAAACCTTTAAAAAAAAAAAAAATGAAGGGAGGGCTTCCCTGGTGGCGCAGTGGTTGAGAATCTGCCTGCCAATGCAGGGGACATGGGTTTGAGCCCTGGTCTGGGAAGATCCCACATGCCGCGGAGCAACTAGGAGGCCCGTGAGCCACAACTACTGAGCCTGCGCATCTGGAGCCTGTGCTCCGCAACAAGAGAGGCCACGACAGTGAGAGGCCTGCGCACCGCGATGAAGAGTGGCCCCCGCTTGCCGCAACTAGAGAAAGCCCTCGCACAGAAACGCAGACCCAACACAGCCAAAAATAAAAAAATATTTAAAAAATTAATTAATTAAAATAATAAGAAAAAAAAAGAAAAAATGAAGGGAGAGCTCCTCTGCTGCCCTGCGCCTAGTGGGTGGGCCCAGGTGAGGCAAGAGGAGGCCCAGGCCCGGTGCACGGGACGCCTGGTTCCACACCACCGTTTCCGCATGTTGTTTGGCAGCAACAGACTGAGCCGGCTCCTCCAGATCAGGTGGTGGGTGGCGAGAAGGGAGAGGACAGTGAGGAAGGATGCAAGCTTAGAAGGCCAGAAATCAGCTTTTAATGTCATCAGAATTCTGAAGGAGAAAATCTGCTGTATGTGGGGAAAAGAACATTAGGCCCTAGGGAGGTACTGTGTTGGTATTCATGGATAGCAACCAAAGGTGTTCATGTTTTGGTTCTTCCTGAGGTCACCAGGGTGCTGTGTCTTATAAAGGTAACCTGTGTGTGTCACCTTTCACAGAGGAAGTGTGCAACTCTGGAGGGAATTCTACCTTTTCTCAGAATTCTCCAAGGAGTGATCCTTATCTTATTTTGCCCACTCTAGGCACCCAGATCTCAACTCAACCTTTAGAAAGTTTTGATGCTGTTCAGCGTCTGCATATAAAATGGCTGGAAGTGACAAAGGTATCAACAGAATTTGGTGAGAAGGCTGAGCTCTCGTTGCATACATACAACTACAAAGCACTTTACTACTCTACAAGACACGACAAGACTTCTTTCATTTCCCCCACTATGAGCATGCGCAGGCTCTAACTGGTGGGGCTAGCCCATTACGGATTATTCGGGTGCGCTGCGGGGAAGTCTTGCCCCACTCAGCTAGTTTGTACTGGGATGGCATGTTGATTTTCAGCACCAATATTCCTGAATCTTATTTCCTTTTAAGTTTTTTCATCTGGGATACGTAGGCACCTCTGGACCACCCTGAGTTTTTAGATATGTCTAGGCTTTAAAGTGTGAGTGAATATACAGTATGAAGTGAAGGATTCATCCTAGTGCTTGCTTTTGGCTATAAGAAAAGCATCCAGGCACTGGGTTCTTTTCACTGGAATTCATGAATACCAGAGAAGTGGCAACTATTTAAATACCTTTATGAGCAATAAATTGGTCTATATTGAATGGCTGATAAATATTAGAACTCAAAATTAAATGTGTACATTAAATGTACCAAATTCCAGTGAAATACAAATTGAAATAAAGTAATATTTGAAAATAATTACCAAAATATTTTAAAATGCTGACAGAATTATGAAGGAAATGGTATTTTAGGTTAATGCAAGTTGATCTAGTCCTCTTAAGAAACATATATTATCAAGAACTACAAAAATCTTCATATACTTTAACCAAACCACCTCACTCTTTTGAAGTTCACTCATTGAAATAACTAAAATAATGAAAAAGAAGCCTCATGTATGAAAGTATTCAATTTCATGCTATTCTTAATATGTGAATCTGTGAACAAATATTTCCAATAAGAGGGTTGGTTAAACAAATGATGATCTGCTAATTGGATCAAACATTGGGTAACTATTATAACAACACTGTGTGAACACTATAAATAGGATAAAAAAATGTGTGTACCTCCAAGCTTTATAATGGGAGCAGATTACAGAAGTACATATTTCCCATGATTATTACTGTGCACATATGTATATTCATTCATTCACTTTAGAACGTTTTTTGAGCACTGACTATATAACAGATGTTGGTGCTAGGTGTAGGAAACACAAAGGTGAAAGATATTCCTGCTCACACAGAGGGCCGGCCCAGCTGGAAAACAGTCATGAGAACAAATGGAAAAGTGTAGTCATTCACAAAATGCCATTGGAGAACAGGAGGAGCCTTTAAGTTGGCCGAAGACTCGAAGAAGGCTTCATAAAAAAGCAAAGATTTTTATATGGACAAAATTTGACAGCAACGTAGAGAAAAGAAATCAGTTGTATGAAAGTGTAGGTATTAGAAATGACTCACACCTTTTCAAACATATGTATTGAGATTTAATTCACATACCATAAAATTCAATGATTTAAAGCCTACAATCCAGTCCTTCTTAGTTTATTCATGCAAACATCACCACAATCTAAGTTTAGAACATGTTCATCATCCCAAAGAAGGGTCATGTTCTCGCTCTTTCAAATCTCTTCCAATGTTAAATGTTTCTGTAGTAAAGAATCAATGCGTGGGACCTCCCTGGTGGCACAGTTGTTAGAAGTCCACCTGCCAATGCAGGGGACACGGATTTGAGCTCTGGTCTGGGAAGATCCCACATGCCGCAGAGCAACTACTGAGCCCGTGAGCCACAATTACTGAGCCTGCACTCTAGAGCCTGCGTGCCACAACTACTGAGCCCGTGTGCCACAACTACTGAAGCCTGTGCCCCTGGAGCCCGTGCTCTGCCACAGAAGAGGCCACCACCATGAGAAGCCCGCGCACTGCAACAGGGAGTAGCCCCTGCTCGCCTCAACTAGAGAAAGCCCGCACAGCAACGAAGACCCAACGCAGCCCAAAATAAATAAATAAATTTATTAAAAAAAAAATGAAGGTGTAAAGACAGAAACCTTTGATGTCTGCCATTGTGGGAAAGCTTCATGTTGCTTGCAAAACAAACCACAAATATGTCATCATGTCTTTAATTTTTACTTTTATTAGTGACAAGGTAAATAGGTACATGAAAATCTTCACAGATGTCTACACATGTATTTAAATAAAGCAAGAGTTGAGTTCAAAGAGTGGGGCTTCAGTGGCGACTGGTCCATGTTGTTTACTTAGTGTATAAAAATCTCCAAGTTTATAAAACTTGATTTGCCCATTTCTTTTCCCATTCTTAAAAGCTAGCTGCAAGTATTTCAAAAGGCATATCTAAAATATAGATAGATTCTAAGAGAAGCACGGCACATTATGAATGACGAAAGTGATTGGCTTTACGTGATGAGAAGCAGATTCACTCAGTGCACTGTTAGAATATTCTCCATGCGGGGGGATGCTCAAGAACGCACCTGACCTCAGTGTGCGTTGATGGCCGGCTGTGAACTGCCTGCAGGTGGCAGCGCCTGTCCTTCTAGACGGGGACCACTCTTGGCTGAGACTGTGAGCCTGGAGCTTGCCTCTGAAGTCCTCATACCTGCTCTGTTCTGGATCCAGCCTTGCTCCTGGCACCTCGAGTCTCCTCCAGGTGTCTGTATGCCCTGGCTCATAGGGTCCCAGACCTAAGAGTTCCTTCTCAAAGGTTAGCTTAAAAGGCAATAGGTGTGTTTCCTCAGGGATCTTTTATGACCAAAGACCTTGAGGAGCTATTCTCTCTTGGCCAGAAGTCAGGCATAACGAGAAGAGTTGGGGCTTTATTTGGGGGAAGAGAGACCCATCTCTGTGATATGATTGGAGAGACATCCCTCCAATCATCTTACAGAAACGGCCACCTCCCTGTACGACCAATTCTACCCAGAGGCTGAGGCTGGTGTGGGACCCTCCAACTCTTTGAAACATGTGCAGTTCTCACCCAGTCAGCCGCACACACTGGGAGCCAGACTTCGGTTCCTGACAGCTTGAAACCACTACCATGACAGAATTTAACTCACAAGCAGGCAGAATATGAACTGTTCAGTGTATTCGTCCGTGTGCCTTTCATTTGGTTTCCAAAGAAGTTGCGCAGCTGTAGCCAAATGGCTCCTCTCCAGGTTAAGGCATGACCGAAAATTTAGTGTCTGTGAGTCTGGCTTATCTTTCAAATCAAGTGTGATTGTTGAAATAGGGATATAAATTTTCCAACTGCTTCATAAACTTAAGGATTTGGGTCTGCTGGTTCTATCATACTTAATATTCAGGATATTAATTTAAAAAATTACTAATGCCAGTGTAAACATGCTTTTGATACATAGGTCTATAAAATATTGCACATAAATATAAAATTTGTTCAGTATCTCTTCATAATAGTTTTTCATTATCATAAAAAGGATACAAACTTGGGCAGACTATATAAATTTGGCTGGACAATTTTACTTGAAAAATGATACTGTTACACATGATTATGGATTATTTACAAGAGTTTTAAACATAAAGTTTCTGTGATGGTTAAATTAAAGACAATGGGAAAATAGCTTAAGTAAAAATTATTTTCCAAAGTCATGTACTATAAAGATTAGCAGTAAAAATGAATAGTAAAGTGGGAATAGGCAATTCTAAATAAAATCCCTAGGAACCTGTTTTCTAGGTTCATCTCACATCTGCCTAACTTTATGTTTCCTCCTATTTATGTTTAACATGTCTTTTCTGTGAATATAAGTTTGAGGTATAGTAGAAAAAAATAGGTGTTTAATACCAAGCTAAATGTTGGCATTGCCTCTTGTAGATATTAAAAATAATATGTTTACCCAAATTATTAAATTGCTTTTTTATTAATGGACTCTAGAAATTTTACCATTACTTTTAAGCACCACCTAGGGTCAAGAGTCCCTGGAAATTTGTATATTGCTAATTAAGTCAACGGAAAGAAGATTTTTTTTTTTTGTAAAAGGAAATACAAATGCAACTTTTTGCAAAGCTAAATTAAGCAGATGTGAGTCCCTGGAAAGTGTGAATAAAAGTAATTTCAGGTAGAAGGCAGCAAGGTGTTAAGTGAAACAGTCTTCGTATACCAATTTGCTTTTCTTTAACGCTGTCTAAATCCTGACTAAGTTCTGTTAAATGATATATTCTGCACAAACTGGATATCTCGGAAGGAAATCTAGTGAGTGATTTTGAAAACCAGCGAACCAAATCTTAATTTCCAAATCCTCTAGAATATCAGCCTAGAGCCATGGAAAATAAATAAATAAATCGTTATCCTCACTTACAAAGATGATCTTTGCCATTTCCAAAGTACTTTCACAGTCCCAACAGCATAGGCTGGTCTCCCTGAGCAGTAACGTCATTAGAAATGTTTCTTTTCCAGAGGGAGGTGTCAAATATTCCGTTGGATACAGTAGTGTCGGAAGGTTTGGTCCTAGTTCACCTTCTAAAGTCTATCCTAATTCAGACATTGCGTCTTTGAGACTTCAGTTGGATTTATCTGGAAAGCAACCTCACGTTCCCATACCCATTTCAAAGTGTCTGCCAAATACGGAAGGACTCAAGCCAAAGACATCTTCCACGATTGTCCATTGTTTCTGCAGCGTCGAGGATGCTTCCTTCCCCAAAAGGGTCACTGGGATCCGAGGCAACTTCTCCAAAGCACAGTGTAGACAAGGTGATACCATGGCCTTTCCATTTCTTAGGACACTGGCAGGTACAGGAAAACCTTGGTTGAACCCTCCTGATCCTTCTTTTCTTTGAACTGGGCCAGTGTCGGAGTTTGTTTGGTCTTTGGTTTTCCTCTTCACGCCTCAGCGGTTTTCTCATTGGTCAGCCGTTCCCTGTCGTTCATATCATCCTGGGGGGGTCTTGCTCGGTCAAAGAATCCGCACTACAAAGAGAGAAACGGGCCAGCAAGTCAGGTCATCCTGAGAACTTGTGAAAGTCCTCATTCTAAGACTTTTCCCTTTATTTGTTGTCTAAGGAATTTGGTGCTCTGAGACCATAATCTGCCCAATTCTCCAAATTAGGAGGTGAAAGCAGTGTGTTCTTTACCTGCAGAGAGGAATTCATTGCCTACGCAGAGCGTTTGTGTCCTTCCTGCCATGTCCATGGTGGTGGGAGAATGTTCATTTTATATAAACCGCTTATGGACCTCGTGTATTTTTCTGGGGTTACAGCAACCTGGCCCAAGGAGTCCCTCTCTGCTTTTCGACATGTTTTCTGGAGCCAGCAGCAATGTGAACTGCCAGCCAGGAATGGCAGATTCCTGAAGTGGACTTTGGGCTACCTTGGGATGGACTGAAGGAGGAAGTGAGGAGATGCTTGTCTATCTCTCTGCAGTTGGTGGAATATACAGTATATGGAGGAAAATTAGATGGGTCCTTTATTTCAATCCCAGAACATCTTCGTGACTCCGAAGATCAATCAGCAACTCGGGGAAGAGGTGATTATAGAAGTTTCATTCTCCTGAATTTCAAAGGAGTACTTGGTCTAGGAGAATATAACTTTTCCTAGAAACCTAGAACCTTAATTCTTATTGTTTCTTAGGTTGGAAGCCCAGTTTGTTGGGTTTGACTTATAACCATTGAGTCATCTTTCCTTTGTAGGACTAGTGCAATATTCTATCAATTGCTATGTATCGTTACATCATTTATGGACATAAAGTTTCTATAACAGACTAACATGAAAGTCTATTTGTAAAGGTAGACTGTGCAATAGACCTTTGTGGGCTCAGGATGGCACAAAACAGCTGATAATGATCAGGAAAGCCATTATTTAACTCAAAAGGCAAGGTTTTCTCAGTTTATTAAGCATGCCTCATGTTGTTTCAAAATAAAAATACACTATGATTTTAGAGAATGACAACAATAGCGATTAACTAAGATGTGACTGGATTAATTACTCTCACAGTCATGTCATTGTGACATTGTTTCTATTTTGGAATGGAAAGCTCTGTGAAACTTGGCAGTACTGTGGTTTGGGGACCAGAAATTAATTCACATTGTAGACTTCTAGCAGAAACTTCAGCAAAACACATGAAAGAGTAAGTTAAGGCTTCTTAATGGAGATGGACTCTTTGGCAAGATCAAAAAAGCAAGTCTGAGAATACTAGAACATGCATGATCTATGTGGGGTCATTGAAAGCCCATGTGATAGTTAATTACTATATTAATTGCATCCGTGTAGTGCTTACAAAGAAAACTCTCAAAGTATTGCTGATAGGATTGTCTCAACAAAAAGCTTAAGATCTCGATTAATTAAATAAGAAAAAGAAGTCTTCATCATAACATGATCACTCCAAGCATATTGGAAAGAAGATCACAGGTCTTAGTTAATAAAGTCCAACTGTCTTTACATTTATTTACAAGAAAATGCAAGATAAAAGCGGCAGTAAACACCCTCAATCTTCTTAAATGTCAGTTCCACAAGCATACTAAGTTTGCCAAAGCAAACAAGAACATTTTCCCTTCATGTCCCTGTGTTGGAAATCCCCAAATCATGCCTCTAGCCTTGTCTTTTAAAATCCTAGGTGTATCCTTCTAAATCCTCTCAGTGGCCTCTCTACTGAAAAAGGAAAAGAAAGCAAATAAACTTACCTTCCATAAAGCCAAGGTTAAAATGGCCAGAACCAATAATCCAAGAAGTATTGCTAGTATTATTACCCATAACGGGATCGAGAAGGAAACATTTGGGGTTGCCCAAATAACCGATGTTTTAATCTGGAATGGAACATAAAAGAAATGAGCTCTAACTTGAAAACTATTGGGTGAAATAGAGCAGTAATTACCAATAGAATACTGGGGGGAGTACTTCTGACAGGATCCATGCAATAATTGAAATCACCCCAGGGGAGATTTGATGGTTTACAGCACTCAAACATGGCATCTTAAAAACTGGCACATTCCCAGGCCTCCCAGGTTAGGTGCAAGTCCAATTACAGACACTTGGTGGGTGTTTGGCTTATACCAACCCAGAAACCCTAGAAGAGAATTGAGGTGGACCAGGAACCAACAAGGTGGAAAGGAGTTACCTTAAATCGGGTTGGACCTTTTACGGCAAAAAACGGCTAAAAGTAGACCCTACAAAAAGCCGAGTCTACCCACACGTTTCTCAACAGAACTGGGCTCACCTCACTGAGAGGTGAGCTTGCGAACAACCATGGACTGCTGGAGTGCAAGAAGGATAGACATCACCTAATTCCCCATTTTACAGCTGAGAAAATTGAGTCCCAGGGGGCTAAGTGATCCACAGATCTAATTAGTGTCACCGCCTCTTTAGCCCTAGGCTCTGTGCTGTATCAAGAAAGAGCCCATCATTGCTCTAGTAATCACAGTCATGTAAGGCCATGATGCATTTTATGAAAGTAACTCACATTTTATGAAAGTAACTGTAGTCGGCGACATGAACGCTAATTGTCCCGATGTATTGGAGCTGCCTTCGGTCTTAAATCCAATTTTCAGTTGCTATTGGGCCTCACTGAATTCCCCACTGTTGCAAGGGAACTTAGAGGAAAAATGAGACCTTCCCAGCAGGACTGCACGCTCCATGTGTGCGACCCACCCCTGCCTCCCCACGTGGGAGGAAGAAGCTCTCCTATAGCCCATGTGCTGGGGACCTGTACCTCTGGAGACCCCCAAACAAAACCAAGGAGAGACCCAGCCCTGCCGCGCACACCTGCTGTCAAAGAAAAGAGAAAGAAAAACATTCCTGGTTCTAAAATGTTATTCACCAAAGCAGACCTATCTGGTTTTAGAGAGAAGTGAGCATCGCCTCAGTTAAACTGCTTCATGTGCTCCTCGTTTGAACTGTGTTGGTTGGAAGGATCCTGAGTCTCGTCCTGACCCACATGCAGAAACTCTAGGCCACACTTCCCTAACCCACCAGGAGGTGAGGGTGAACTCAGGGTGGGTTGGTGGTTCTGGTGCTTCCCCTGGCTGGAAACATGGGTGTTTTCATAGCCTGTGCCCTAGCGCTGGGTCCTGCCTCTGCTTACGTCTTTTTTAAAAAAAATATTTATTTATTTGTTTTATTATTATTTATTTATTGTGGCTGTGCCTGGTCTTAGTTGCGGCATGCGGGATGCGGGATCTAGTTCCCCGCCCGGGGGTCGAACCCGGGCCCCCTGCACTGGGAGCGCAGAGTCTTACCCACGAGACCACGAGGGAAGTCCCTCTGCTCACACTTTCCTTCCACCTTCTTAACTAGATCGGAGCATTCTGCCTGTGCTCTTCTTAGCCTGTCAAGGTTTTTATTGCTCCTTCATCCTGGTCCACGTCCCTTGTGCCCCACACGTACTGATGACTTAATTCACTTGGTTCTCCAGCCCCAAGTATCATTTACATCCAGGCTGAGCAACGACACTGATGGTGGTGAAACTGCTAGAGATTCCACGTGGTGAGGAATGCCAGGGACTTGACAGGTGCTCTCGATGAGAGAAAGGCTGGCGTAACCTACTCACCTTTGTACCTTCCTCCTTTGCCTGTTAGCTTCCCTGGCTGGTGTTGCCCCTGTTCATCCAGAGCATCGATAGGAAGTGCAACGTTCCATGACCACAATGGGATCACACTCACCCTACTTGACACGGTTTGAGGACGGGACACATGGTACCAATTTTGAAGAAATGCATTGCAAGGACTCAAACATCTCCATGACACCTGGAATCTGCAGCCTAAGTAATTTACTCTGAAGTGATCCTCTGCATGGATACGGCTCCACAAGCCAGTTGGGGACCAGACCATTTCTCTTTATATCCCTTTTCCTTGGTGAATTACATCTGATAATGTATGAAATCAGTGCTCAATCCTGCATCTTAAGGTGCGCAGAGAAAGGGCATGAAATGATAACTTAAAATGACCCTAATATTACTGGAGGCACACTGATACAGTTGTTTTTTTTTAACATCTTTATTGGAATATAATTGCTTTACAATGGTGTGTTACTTTCTGCTGTATCACAAAGTGAATCAGCTCTATGTATACATATATCCCCATATCTCCTCCCTCTTGCGTCTCCCTCCCTCCCACCCTCCCTATCCCACCCCTCTAGGTGGTCACAAAGCACTGAGCTGATCTCCCTGTGCTATGCAGCTGCTTTGCACTAGATAATCTGTTTTACATTTGGTAGTGTATATATGTCCATGCCACTCTCTCACTTTGTCCCAGCTTACCCTTCCCCCTCCCTGTGTCCTCAAGTCCATTCTCTACATCTGCATCTTTATTCCTGTCCTGCCCCTAGGTTCTTCAGAACCATTTTTTTACTTTTTTTTTAGGTTCCATATATATGTGTTAGCATACGGTATTTGTTTTTCTCTTTCTGACTTACTTCACTCTGTATGACAGACTCTAGGTCCATCCACCTCACTACAAATAACTCAATTTCATTTCTTTTTATGGCTGAGTAATATTTCTTTGTATATGTGTACCACATCTTCTTTATCCATTCATCTGTCGATGGACACTTAGGTTGCTTCCATGTCCTGGCTATTGTAAATAGTACTGCAATGAACACTGTGGTACATGACTCTTTTTGAATTAAGGTTTTCTCAGGGTATATGCCCAGTAGCGGGATTGCTGGGTCGTATGGTAGTTCTATTTGTAGTTTTTTAAGGAACCTTCATACTGTTCTCCATAGTGGCTGTATCAATTTACATTCCCACCAACAGTGCAAGAGGGTTCCCTTTTCTCCACACCCTCTCCAGCACTTATTGTCTGTAGATTTTCTGATGATGGCCATTCTGACTGGTGTGAGGTGATACCTCACTGTACTTTTGATTTGCATTTCTCTAATGATTAGTGATGTTGAGCATCCTTTCATGTGTTTGTTGGCAATCTGTATATCTTCTTTGGAGAAATGTCTATTTAGGTCTTCTGCCCATTTTTGGATTGGGTTGTTTGTTTTTTTTTTTGATATTGAGCTGCATGAGCTGCTTGTAAATTTTGGAGATTAATCTTTTGTCAGTTGCTTTATTTGCAAATATTTTCTCCCATTCTGAGGGTTGTCTTTTCGTCTTGTTTATGGTTTCCTTTGTTGTGCAAAAGCTTTAAAGTTTCATTAGGTCCCATCTGTTTATTTTTGTTTTTATTTCCTTTTTTGTAGGAGGTGGGTCAAAAAGGAACTTACTGTGATTTACATCATAGAGTGTTCTGCCTATGTTTTCCTCTAAGAGTTTGATAGTGTCTGGCCTTACATTTAGGTCTTTAATCCATTTTGAGTTTATTTTTGTGTATGGTGTTAGGGAGTGTTCTAATTTCATTCTTTTACATGTAGCTGTCCAGTTTTCCCAGCACTACTTATTGAAGATGCTGAATTTTCTCCATTGTATATTCTTGCCTCCTTTATCAAAGATAAGGTGACCATATGTGCATGGGTTTATCTCTGGGCTTTCTATCCTGTTCCATTGATCTATATTTCTGTTTTTGTGCTAGTACCATACTGTCTTGATTACTGTAGCTTTGTAGTATAGTCTGAGGTCAGGGAGTCTGATTCCTCCAGCTCCATTTTTCTTTTTCAGTATTGCTTTGGCTATTCAGAGTCTTTTGTGTTTCCATACAAATTGTGAAATTTTTCATTCTAGTTCTGTGAAAAATGCCATTGGTAGTTTGATAGGAATTGCATTGAATCTGTAGATTGCTTTGGGTAGTATAGTCACTTTCACAATGTTGATTCTTCCAATCCAAGAACATGGTATATCTCTCCATTTGTTTGTATCATCTTTAATTTCTTTCATCAGTGTCTTAATAGTGTTCTGCATACAGGTCTTTTGTCTCCTTAGGTAGGTTTATTCCTAGGTATTTTATTCTTTTTGTTGCAGTGGTAAATGGGAGTGTTTCCTTAATTTCTCTTTCAGATTTTTCATCATTAGTGTATAGGAATGCAAGAGCTTTCTGTGCATTAATTTTGTATCCTGTTACTTTAC
Source organism: Balaenoptera borealis (assembly GCF_965194805.1). Lineage (NCBI taxonomy): Eukaryota > Metazoa > Chordata > Mammalia > Artiodactyla > Balaenopteridae > Balaenoptera > Balaenoptera borealis. The sequence goes on from NC_138866.1 coordinate 178,363,311, forward strand.
CAAATTCATTGACTAGCTCTAGTAGTTTTCTGGTAGCATCTTTAGGATTCTCTATGTATAGTATCATGTCATCTGCAAACAGTGACAGTTTTACTTCTTCTTTTCCAATTTGTATTCCTTTTATTTCTTTTTCTTCTCTGATGGCTGTGGCTAAAACTTCCAAAACTATGTTGAATAATAGTGGTGACAGTGGGCAGCCTCGTCTTATTCCTGATCTTAGTGGAAATGGTTTCACTTTTTCACCACTGAGAACTATGTTGGCTGTGGGTTTGTCATATATGGCCTTTATTATGTTGAGTTAGGTTCCCTCTGTGCCTACTTTCTGGACAGTTTTTTAGTTATAAATGGGTGTTGAATTTTGTTAAAAGCTCTTTCTGCATCTATTGAGATGATCCTATGGTTTTTATCCTTCAATTTGTTAATATGGTGTATCACATTGATTGATTTGCGTATACTGAAAAATCCTTGCATTCCTGGGATAAACCCCACTTGATCTTGGTGTATGATCCTTTTAATCTGCTGTTGGATTCTGTTTGCTAGTATTTTGTGGAGGATTTTTGCACGTATGTTCATCACTGATACTGGTCTGTAGCTTTCTTTTTTTGTGACATCTTTGGTTTTGGTATCAGGGTGATGGTGGCTTCGTAGAATGAGTTTGGGAGTGTTCCTCCCTCTGCTATATTTTGGAAGAGTTGGAGAAAGATAGGTGTTAGCTCATCTCTAAATGTTTGATAGAATTCACCTGTGAACCGGTCTGGCCCCGGGGCTTTTGTTAGTTGGAAGATTTTTAATCACAGTTTCAATTTCAGTGCTTGTGATTGGTCTGTTCATATTTTCTATTTCTTCCTGGTTCAGTCTTGGAAGGTTGTGCTTTTCTAAGAATTTGTCCATTTCTTCCAGGTTGTCCATTTTACTGGCATAGAGTTGCTTGTAGTAATCTCTCATGATCGTTTGCATTTCTGCAGTGTCAGTTGTTACTTCTCCTTTTTCATTTCTAATTCTGTTGGTTTGAGTCTTCTCCCTTTTTTTCTTGATGAGTCTGGCTAATGGTTTATCAACTTTGTTTATCTTCTCAAGGAAACAGCTATTAGTTTTACTGATCTTTGCTATTGTTTCCTCATTTGTTTTTCATTTATTTCTGATCTGATCTTTATGATTTCTTTCCTTCTGCTAATTTTTGGGGTTTTTTTGTTCTTTTTTCTCTAAATGCATTAGGTGTAAGGTTAGGTTGTTTATTTGAGATGTTTCTTGAGGTAGGATTGTATTGCTATAAACTTCCCTCTTAGAACTGCTTTTGTTGCATCCTATAGGTTTTGGGTAATTGTGTTTTCATTGTCATTTGTTTCTAGGTATTTTTTGATTTCCTCTTTGATTTCTTCAGTGATCTCTTGGTTATTTAGTAGCATATTGTTTAGCCTCCATGTGTTTGTATTTTTTACAGTTTTTTTCTTGTAATTGATATCTAGTCTCATAGCATTGTGGTCAGAAAAGATACTTGATACGATTTCAATTTTCTTAAATTTACCAACGCTTGATTTGTGACGCAAGGTATGATCCATCCTGGAGAATGTTCCATGAGCACTTGAGAAAAAAGTGTATTCTGTTGTTTTTGGATGGAATGTCCTATAAATATCAATTAAGTCCATCTTGTTTAATGTACCATTTAAAGTTTGTGTTTCCTTTTTTTATTTTCATTTTGGTTGATCTGTTCATTGGTGAAAGTGGGGTGTTAAAGTCCCCTACTATGATTGTGTTACTGTTGATTTCCCCTTTTATGGCCGTTAGCATTCGCCTTATTGTATTGAGGTGCTCTTATGTTGGGTGCATAAATATTTACAATTGCCATATCTTCTTCTGGGATTGATCCTTTGATCATTATGTAGTGTCCTTCTTTGTCTCTTGTGATAGGCTTTACTTTAAAGTCTATTTTGTCTGATATGAGAATTGTTATTCCAGCTTTCTTTTGATTTCCATTTGCATGGCATATATTTTTCCATCCCCTCACTTTCAGTCTGTATGTGTCCGTAGGTCTGAAGTGGGTCTCTTTTAGACAGCATATCTATGGGTCTTTTTTTTGTATCCATTCAGCCAGTCTGTGTCTTTTGGTTGGAGTGTTTAATCCATGTACATTTAAGGTAATTGTGAATGTGTATGTTCCTATATACCATTTTCTTAGTTGTTTTGGGTTTGTTTTTATAAGTCTTTTCCTTCTCTTGTGTTTCCTGCCTAGAGAAGTTCCTCTAGCATTTGTTGTAAAGCTGGTTTGGTGGTGCTGAATTCTCTTAGCTTTTGCTTGTCTGTAAAGGTTCTAATTTCTCCGTTGAATCTGAATGACATCCTTGCTGGGTAGAGTAATCTTGGTTGTAGGTTTTTCCCTTTCATCCCTTTGAATATGTCCTGCCATTCCCTTCTGGCTTGCAGAGTTTTTGCTGAAAGATCAGCTATTAATCTTATGGGGATTTCCTTGTATATTATTTGTTGCTTTTCCCTTAATTTTTGATAGCTTGATTAATATGTGTCTTGGCGTGTTTCTCCTTGTATTTATCTTGTATGGGACTCTCTGTGCTTCCTGGACTTGATCATTTCCTTTCCCTTGTTTAGGGAAGTTTTTTGAACTATAATCTCTTCAAATATTTTCTCAGTCCCTTTCTTTTTCTCTTCTTCTTCTTGGACCCCTATAATTCAAATGTTGGTGCATTTAATGTTGTCCCAGAAGTCTCTGAGACTGTCCTCAATTCTTTTCATTCTTTTTTCTTTATTCTGCTCTGCAGTAGTTATTTCCACTCTTTTCTCTTCCAGGTCACTTATCCGTTCCTCTGCCTCAGTTATTCTGCTTTTGGTTCCTTCTAGAGAATTTTTAATTTCATTTATAGTCTTGTTCACCATGGTTTGTTTGCTCTTTAGTTCTTCTAGGTCCTTGTTAAACGTTTCTTGTATTTTCTCCGTTCTGTTTCCAAGATTTTGGATCATGTTTACTGTCATTACTCTGAATTCTTTTTCAGGTAGACTGCCTATTTCCTCTTCATTTGTTTGGTCTGGTGGGTTTTTACTTTGCTCCTTCTTCTCCTGCGTATTTCTCTGTCTTCTCATTTTGCTTGACTTACTGTGTTTGGGGTCTCCTTTTCGCAGGCTGCAGGTTCGTAGTTCCCGTTGTTTTTGGTGTCTGCCCCAGGTTGGTAAGGTTGGTTCAGTGGGTTTTGTAGGCTTCCTTTTGGAGGGGTGTGATGCCTGTGTTCTGGTGGCTGAGGCTGCATATTGTCTTTCTGGTGGGCAGGACCGTGCCTGGTGGTGTGTTTTGGGCCGTCTGTGAACTTAGTATGATTTTAGGCAGCCTCTCTGCTAATGGGTGGGGTTGTGTTCCTGTCCTGCTAGTTGTTTGGAATGGGGTGTCCAGCACTGGAGTTTGCTGGTTGTTGAGTGGAGCTGGGTCTTAGCGTTGAGATGGAGATCTCTGGGAGAGCTTTTGCCCTTTGATATTACGTGGGGCCAGGAGGTCTCTGGTGGGCCAGTGTCCTGAACTCGGCTCTCCCACCTCAGAAGCTCAGGCCTGACACCCGGCTGGAGCACCAAAACCCTGTCAGCCACACGGCTGCAGCATCCATCTGCCATTATTGTTGCTTTCTTTCTCTCTCAACAACTGAGCCCGGTAACATACACCCTCTTTCTCCTGAACCAGGAGATGCTGAAGGAGAGCTGGTGGGAGCAAGAGGAGCCACAGTCCCAGTTGAGGCTTTACTCCATTGAAGTCAAAACAGCGCGAGCCCCCTTTTTCCTGCGCCCTCCACCAACTTTCCCAGTATGCGAGCTGCTGCGTCACTTCCGCCTTCTGGTACAGTTTTAAGAATGAGAATTTCAGAATTTTGGAACTACAAAGGGTAGTAGTGGTCATGCATTCAGAAGCCAGTTACAGTGACCTAGGAGAGAGAAAATCGGGTGCCATGGACAATTCTGAGGTTTCTTGTAAATGTCTCTTCCCCCTAAGCTCTAAGTTCACTAAGGAAACAACATAGTTTTGGTCTGTATTTTGTGCATGTGTTAGAGATCACCAAAAGTTACTAATAGATAATTTACAGGAAGACAGGCAACAATACTTTTCCATGTTCCCTCTTCTGATTTACCTAATTAATATCTGAAGTCACCTCCCAATGTTTCATTATAACATAGGATACAGTTCTAGTTTTGTTAAGTTAAAAAAAAAAAGCTAAGCTAAAGGAGTTGAAATAAGGGCCAATGGTCTGTTCAAATTGTTGGTTTAATAAAAAAATGGAATGAGAGAATAGCTGCTGAGTTTTTGCTGAGCTTCTTTGCCACTTGGCTATTGCAGGCTTCAATGTCTTATCTATAAAACTAGTCTGTCAGCATACAGATGGCCAAAAGGCACATGAAAAGATGCTCAACATCACTAATTATTAGAGAAATGCAAATCAAAACTACACCTCACACTGGTCAGAATGGCAGTCATCAAAAAATCTACAAAAAATAAATGCTGGAAAGGGTGTGGAGAAATGGTTACCAGGGTGGAAAGGGGGGAGGGATAAATTGAGAGACTGGGGTTGACATATACATACTATTATATATAAAATAGATAACTAATAAGGACCTATTGTATAGCACAGGGAACTCTACTCAATACTCTGTAATGGCCTATATGGGAAAAGAATCTAAAAAAAGAGTGGATATATGTATACGTATAACTGATTCACTTTGCTGTACAGCAGAAACTAATGTTGTAAATCACCTATACTCCAATAAAAATTAAAAGAAAAAACCGGGCTTCCCTGGTGGCGCAGTGGTTGAGAGTCTACCTGCCAATGCAGGGGACACGGGTTCGAGCCCTGGTCTAGGAGGATCCCACACGCCGCGGAGCAACTGGGCCCGTGAGCCACAATTACTGAGCCTGCGCATCTGAAGCCTGTGCTCCGCAACAAGAGAGGCCGCGATAGTGAGAGGCCCGCGCACCGCGATGAAGAGTGGCCCCCGCTTGCCGCAATTGGAGAAGGCCCTCGCACAGAAACGAAGACCCAACACAGCCATAAATAAATAAATAATAAAAAAAGAAAAAACCAACCCTCCCCCGCCCCCCGCCATGGTCTACCTGTAGAAACAAGCAGGAGAGGTCACTCACAAAGATCTAATAATGATATTTGAAGTTTTTTTTGCAGAAGTGGTGGAAAAGTACAAATAAAACATTAAATTGAATGGGGTATGCTTATTTGGGTGTCTAGAAGCAGAAAACAGCTTTATAAGGTATAATTACAAAATCTACTGGCTTTCTGTTTGCATTCACTTCCAAAGAGTCTGACAACAGTCTTAAAACAGTCTCAGAGAAGATGATCACTGATGTCCTTATCCGTTACAAAATCTGAAATTCTCATCACCAAAACTTTTGCAGTCTGCTCCTGGTAACATTACGTTCATTTGAAAAATACCATTTCATACCCTTTCTCTGAGCACTTGCAGTGGAAGGATTATGCATGTCATATACTTCACCATCTGTTAATTAACTAAGGGGAAAGGACATAGAGATTTAAAGGAAGGCAAACTTCGTGACTTTGCTCCCAAGCCTGCATTCTGCTCTCCTCGCCTGCTGCCTTTAGGACTTCTATGTGGCACGGAGGCTGCCCGATCTCGATCTAAACCGGGTGCAGATGCAGAGACCTTCCGTCGCCCCTGGTGGCTCCCTAAGCTTATCTAGGTTTTTCACTGCCTAGTTGAGAAGTTGTTACACTAGCGACAGTAGAAATACAGAACAACAGTAGTGCCCCAGAGCATTTCTTCAGATTTCCAGGGCTGAGGATTTAGATGGCTGCTGCCAGAAAAGGGTGGGTGAGTCAAAGGTAACACATCATTGGGAGAGTCATCCAAGTCTTGGAAGAAGAGGTCTTTCTGAGAACACATTGATTAGGGAGTCGGGTGACATACTCAGGTCTGTAAATGGCAATGGGGCATTTCATCTGCAAGTGGAAACAGGTAAAGCCAAGCTTTCCTGAGACTCAATACTCTGTATAGATGAGAAACTTGAACTCTACAGGGAAGCTTAAGAGAAAAGACTTAATTGATCACTTTTATATGACCAGCATTTATTTAAATTTGTCATAGTCCTGTGGAAACCCTAGGATGGTTTGGAAGAAGCTTGGCCACGAAATAAAATGTTGAAAAATACCCAGACTTTGTTATTTCTAATATTTATATTTGGCAGCTCATTTTGACAAGCTCACAAGAAGCTTAGATTATCCATTGGATAATAAATGAGAAAAGTAGGTCTTAATTTCTAGAGTTCCTAATGACTTAACACCAATTTATAGTAAGAATTTTTCATTCATTTTGAATAAGATTTATTAAACACCCTATGTTCTCCGAAGCTCTGTTGGTATTATCAACAGCTCCAAGCTGGAACACTCTATAACTCCACTGTAGATCAGTGCTCTCCAATAGAAATATAATGCAAGCCACGTATGTCATTTAAAATTTTATAGTCATCACATTTAAAAAGAGTAAAAAGAAACATGGGGCATTAATTTTAATAATATATTTTATTTGACCCTAAATATCAAAATTATCATGTAATTGATATAAATTATATCAACACGTAATTGATATAAAAATATTCTTCCTTTTTTTTCCTTTTTTTTACTAAGTCTCCAAAATCCAGTGTTTATTTTACACTTGCAGCAAGTGACAACTGCTGGATTTTTATTGGTTAAAGTAAAATGTAGTCTTACCCAAAAAATAAAGCTGCGTTTAATGGAAAAAATATCTTATACTGCTACAGTTTTAAAGTTTACATTTAAATGAGTTAAAATGAAGTAAAACTACTAGTTCAGTTCTTCAGTCACTCCACCCACATCTGGAGTCCTCACCATCCATGGTAATGTGGTGAGTGGCTACCATATTGAACTGCACAGCTCGAGAACTTTTGTATAATCTCACACAATGGTGTGTTGAGCCAAATTACCCAAGTCCCTGTTTATTAGATTCATTCATCAAGAAGGTGGTCCCAAGGCGGATGATGGGGTGTATTTAGGACTAAAGCTTTACTTTAAGAACATGGGTTTTTGACTACATATTTCAACTGCTTTAAGAAAGAGTCACCTTGAGTAACTTGAGTACTTAAAACGTAGGGAGAAAAATTCAATTACATGCCAACTAATTAACAAAATGTTTTTTTTTTAATGTATCAAGAACCTATGGCTATTTAAAGAAATAGTATAAAATTTTAACAATCCACTTAATATAACTATCTGCAATTTTAGGAAGGGGGGTCCATGAATTGTAAGTGGTTTAGATGTTCTTAAAGCGATGCTAAGTAGCGAACATTTAATCTTACCTTCATCATGTTGTAAATCTTGTTGTTCTTTATTATGGTGGAAAGACCATAAATAAGTCTTTAATATGCCTACATTTTATCGTTGACATTTATGATATGTTTTTGTATATTTTGACAAAATACCAAGGTAGAAGGAAAAAGCTCTGTCGTATTTGCAATGGTAATTAATGTTGATGTCTGTATTTATGTATCACAAAATCTTGTGTAAACATACTTCAGTGGGGTCACAAGAATGTTTTATATAAATGTACCAAGACACCCTACCTAGAGTTCCATTTAGAACAAAATAATAACATGAAGTGGACCAGCTGAACATACCTTTTAACAACATTCAGATAGCCCGTATAAGAAAAGAAGTCCTGTGATAAGTTTGAACTCCAGACAATTGTTTCACGTAAGAGATCCATTTTAAGATTCTGAAGTTTTGCTAACAACTCAAAAAGTCAATTGGACTCACAGTTTATGTGTGAGTTCTTAATTAAGGATTTTACTGAAATATTTTATAATAACTGTCTTTGGAGTTACACCAGACAATAATATCCTCTTCTAGATGTAAATTATTCGGCTTTAGTCACATGACACACAAATGCCAAAGTTTATGAATAGGCAAAAAAGGTGTTCAAATAACTGAATGATTTTTTTTTCTTCTGGGCTGTAATGATTCAGCATTTAGTCATATCCCCTTTACATCATGCAACCTTTCCCTTGCCTCTGAACACGACAAGTGTCACCTGGCACGGAGCGTTCATTTGTTACAAACACAGACACTGTGCCAGTAGCAGGTGGGGATTACTATTTTCTTCAATATGGGAAGTTTATCTAGGGTTCAAGGAATGGTTGCATTATGACCATGTTGAAAAGGAAGCACAGATAGACTACTCATGGCACACAAGGGCCTAGTAAAACAAGCACATATTTTTGTCTTATTACCAAAGAAGGAACCGAGATGCTTTCCCCAGTGGCGGAGTGTGGATTGGAGCTCTGATGATCCTCCAACCACCGAGTCCAACTGATTCTACCACCAGAAAGCAACTCCCTTCTGCTGGGTCCTTTTCAAGATAAGGATGACAGGATTTTTGAGAACACGCTCTAAGAAACATCTGCCAGCTCCAAGCACAGTCCTCTCAAATCAAGCCTGTAGGGCACAGCTAACTTCCTACTGGCAACATCTCCTTCAGTCAGTCAGGGACTGGGAGACCTAAAAAGTTTTCCCATAACCTTTGCATAAATGGTGCAGTAAATCATCTACATCAGATAACAAGACTTTTTAAAAGATGCAGGAACAAGGGTGGTAGGGACGGGGGAAGCATGTATCTGATCATTTTGTGGATCTTTTGAGATGAGTTGAGAACAGCAGGCTGGCACCTGTGGCCAGGACAGAAAGACGCAATCCTGCTGATGGAATTGACTGTCACATATGTTTCTGTTATGGAGCGTGTGCTCAGAGAAAACAAAGGACCCAGATTTATCTCCCTTAGAGTTACAAGCCTTTGAACCTCCTTGGATGAACATTCTATATTAAAAACCCAAAGCCTCTGTTTTCTAGGTTGAACATAAATCCAAACTCCAGCAGACATCTCGTAAGAGAAACAGAGGCAAGCTAAGTGAAGAAAGATGTGGCAGTATTTGCTTTAAATGCCACCAAAGTTTACTGAAATATTTTGACTGTGTGAATCCATGGATGTTTCCAATTGGACTTCCTGGACTTTGCTGGAGAAGGTAAGACATTTTGGGAGGGTTACTATTACTGAGACCTGAGACTTAACTCGTTTTAGGTACAAAGCTAGAGCTTTTTAATACATAATTTTAATAATCTTCTTAACAATACTTTCAGGTCAATGTGGTTAACAGCCTCAGCAAAGTACATAGAGTGATTTCCAGAAGGTTTCCACTTAGAGCAGGGTGGATCCAGGGTGAAGGCCAGGAGAAGCTGTTTTGAAATCTGTGGATTTTCTTCGATGCTGCCTGCCTGTGTTAGAGGTTCCCAATCCTAGCTCCACTGCAGAATCATCACTTGTAGAGCTTTCAAAGCACAGTGGCAGGGCTCCACCCGACTCACTCAATGCTGATGTTTCGGATGGGGTCTGAGCATGTATAAACCCTAAAAGTCACATGGATGGTGATTCTTTGCATACTCAGGGTTGAAAATCACTAATCAAGGGATGAATTTAAATTATGAAAAGTAGATTCGGCTAGAAAGAGTAAATATCAGTTACCTTTTTAAGACCTAGGCTGAAGAGAAATTACGAGAGTATCGACTTTTACACCGTCCGAAGCAATGCTTCTCAAACATGACAGGGTACCTGCTGCCCTGATGATTTTGATAAAAGGCAGATTCTGACTCAGCAGGTCTGGAGTGAGGCCTGTTTCTGAATTTCTAACAGTTTCTTAGGTACTGCTGATACTGCTGGTCTGCAAAACACATTTTGAGTAACAAGGACCTGGGGACCAGAATCCAAGTCGAGGTTGCAAGTTTCTATGGCGTGACCAAGAGATGACGTTTACATGTTAACATTGCTTCCCGGAGCCCTGACTGTGGTCACTGTCACTGTTAAAGGCAGAGTTTTGGTGACCGTGCCTGTTCATCCCCCGTCATCTGTCCTCCCCTCTGCTCTGCATGGCCTTGCCAGGTTGCTGAGGAGGCCAGCAGTTGTGCTGTGACAGATATGTGGGTGTCAGTCATGTTTAATAGCCTCAATTTAAAACCTATTTCATTCAAATGAAGCTCAGAGTGTACTTCTCTCTTCCCCCAGGTATTACTGGTCTTTGTTTAGAAAGGAAAGATGACTGGCCCTGTAGCGGGTCTGTGGCAACTGTCCCTAAGGAAGAGAGTTGCCCTCGCCACCTCACTCACCAGGCTGTCTTTAAAATTACAATCGGTATGACTTCATTCTGATGATCATTACTATCTGGACCTCTTTCAGACAAAAGAGCCTAATTAAAAAAACGGTGTTAGTCCTGAATTTTGTGGGGGAGGGGTAGAAATTCACACTGAAGGCTTAAAAATTTGATCAAATAACACTAAGGAATTTCCAGACTGAAATAAGAAAATAGTGATCTGAAGCGGGAAACTTTTCTCAAGCCACTGTAATAAGCATGTAAACCTACCACAAGCAAAACAGTGATTTAAAAAATAATTTCAATAAAATTATTTGTACCTATATATTTTAAGATACTCACTGCTATGCTGCCTTCAGGGAGTTTGGCTGGCTGATCTTTATAAGGCATCTTCTTAACTTCAAAGGACACCAGGGATGCAAGAGAATAGGGATCATTTTTCCTCTGAAATTAAAAATATTTAGTTAAGTATAGTCCATGTAAAGCTTTTAAACGTTATATTGGCAGCCAACCAGTTGTTTTTCATGTTGTCCGCTTCCAAAGCAAAATTTCCTGCTTCCTTCTCTCTTCCTTTTCTCTGTTTACTTTTTCCCCATCCATCTATCCATTCATGATCCATTCATCATCTCCCTGTCCATCTTCCATCCATCATCCACCCATCATCCACCCATCCATCACCCATTCACTATCCATCCAACCAACCATTCATCTTCTTCTTATTTCTAAAGATAATTCATCTTATGAACAAAAGGCTTGGCATAATAAGATTAAAATAAAAACAGAAAAGCAGAGTTCCTAAAAGGAGTAAGCACAAGTGCCATTAGTGAAGAACATAACAGGGAGACATCGTGGGTTACAAATTCTTGTTATCTGAGAGAAGGAAATATTTTAGGAGAGAGACTGCTGCTAAGTTACAAAGAAATTAATCACATTTCATCGTATACAGAAGACCCAGAACAGATCTCTCAGTCATGGCACGATTAGGATTTGGGGTTGGTTAAGGAACTGTCCTGGGCTCTGTAGGATGTCTAACAGCATCCATGGCATCTACCCGCTAGATGCCAGTAGCACCCCTCACCCAGTTGTAACAATTGAAAATGTCTCTAATTACTGCCAATGTCCCCTGGGGAGCAAAATCCCCCTGGTTAAGAACCACCGACCTAGAGGCATACAGTGTTCTTGACGGAACTTTTCAGCAAGTTCTTTTTGTTTAATTGGTTCTCATATTAACTGTTGATTAAGGTCAAGGGAAAGTATTTAAGAGTAACTCAAGGAAAACCATTCTGAGAACTTAAGCTCCCGTGGTTCTCCTCCATTTAGCCTGAGACAGTGATGAGAGCTAGCCAGGCGTGGGCTGTAGCTGGCTCATAATGGCGCTGGAGAGCAGAACGTTAAAATTTCAAGAATTTTGAGTACCTGTTGTTAAATAGAGCCATTATTAAAACAAGTTATATATACATAAACGTTAGTAAATTATATTTTTAAAAAGGTAATAAACACTCTAAACTCAGTACTTAGTAATAATTTTATTGCATTTTACTATTATCCATGCTCTTGATATTATTGGAGTCTATTGTGTCTGTAGGGGAAATACTGTATGATGGTGTGCTGCTCTGCATCTCTTCCCAGCTCCATGTTCAGTGACGTCATGTCGGCAGCTTGAAATTGACCATGGCGGGAACAGTTACACCATGGGAATCAGCAAATGTTATATTTCAGAGTTTTTTTCCCTCCAGAAAGTGGTTTATTCAACATTTACTAGCACTTCCCCATCTATAATCCAATGTTGAGTTTCTTGAGCCCAATCCAACAGGTTGCATTGTAATAATTTAAATATTTTTAGAAATTTTTTTTTCCCCTGTGGTTCAATTTTTTCTCCTTTCAATAAACCCCATTTCTTCTGCGTGATGAGGACAGGCTAGAGTATGCAAAACTTTTATATATACTTAAAGTCACTATTTCTTTGGCTTTTTTGTTTTTTCTGTCCTGACATTATAGGGTAAGCAACTTGGTTCATTTGGAAAAATTCATTTTTGGTCATTATTCTTCCTATGTTCTCTTGTCTCCTGGCATTTCCATTTTAACTGAAAGCTGGATTTTTGTTTGTGTGAGAAGTGTTTTTTAAAATGTGGAAATCTTTGCTCATAAAATCTTGTGTGTACTTGGTGATTTAAATCTACTTTCCTTAATACCATGGCTGATAGACTCAGAGGAGACATGACAAATTCTGGTAATGAGATTCTGTGCATAAGGGTTATAAAACATATTCAAATGTGTGTCCAGGCTCCCAAACCTTCAAAGAACAAGTTTTCTTTAGTCTCCAAGTTCAATAAAAAAAGCACTGATAGAAAATAATTCCCTTGCTCTTGAAGTCATATCTTTGCGAAACAAATCATGAGTGAACTCTATCTCCAAATCAACTCTAGATGTAAAGTTTTTGTCCTACATGATATTCTGCATTTATGAACATGGAAATTTCTTAATGAATAACAAATGAACGTAATTACAAAGTAGAAATAGAGTCACAGATGTAGAAAACAAACTATGGTTACCAAGGAGTAAAGGAGTGGGGGAAGGATAAATTGGGAGATTGGGATTGACATATACACACTACTATATATAAAATAGATAACTAATAAGGACCTACTGTATAGCACAGGGAACTCTACTCAATATTCTGTAATGACATATATGGGAAAAGAATCTTAAAGAGTGAATATATGCATATGTATAACCGATTCACTTTGCTGTATACCCAAAACTAACACAACATTGTAAATCAGCTATACTCCAATAAAAATTAAAAAAAGAGAGAGAGATGGGATTTGAAGTCTAGAATGTGGAGAAACATGTTTCTCTGAGGGGATTTTCTCTCACCTTCCTTTAATCCCTCTACTCTTGGCCATTTTGACTCTTCCTCACATTTTCCATTCATCACCCATCTTTACCGTCATTTCCCTTGGTTCACAAAACATTGTGCTTTGCTGAACCTCAGAAACACCTGGGATCAGGTTCACAGATCGTGATGCAGTAAGTCTGGGATGAAACTATAGTTGCCCTATATTGTTTGGAATTTCCACATTGTTGTTTAGCTTTTTATCTTTCTTGATTACTTTCTTCCCCGACAAGATTACCCAAAACTGGAAGGCGTAGAGCATGGAATATAATAAGGCTTATACCTTCCATAGCACCTGGAACAGTATGCCCGGAAGGGCTTCATCAATCCTGCTTGACTGACAGCATGAATGGATGGTGAATGAACACACCAGATGGCTGGGTTATCCGATAAATCTCCTATCCCGTATCCACCCATTTGATAGCACCTTATAAAAGGTTTAATTCTGTCAATTATTGAATTGGACCTCCTACCCCATCAATGAGATTAGGAAGTTCAGGAAGTTGTAAGAGTAGGTAGTGACATAAAATGAGGGCTGCCGATCATGATAAGGGGCTACGGACACACTCTCACCTCCGTTACCTAATTCAGCAATGCAAATGGACACAGTCTGGGACCTGAACAAATCTGGTGGTAGGCAAATAGACTGTAAATAATACAACTCATAGATTGATCTGTTCTTTATTTTAAATTATTCTCCAAAAGCAATGTTTCTTCTACCCTTTTCAGTAGAAAAAATGCATTTTTTTTTCATTTTTCTAAGATGCTCTGAAGCTCCACGGAATGGGAAATATGAGCTATTAGGCTCTGATCTAGGTCAGCATCAAAGATACACGAGTACTGTGTCTGTAAGTCAAAAACCTGGTACAGGTAAGCGTTTAATTCATGAAAAACAATCATGAGCACAGTCCTTTTATTGATTCCGTGTTCAAAGTTGAATGCTTTCAGCAGTGCTCTTTACGTAACTATGATATTATTCTTATGTTAAAAAATCATCTCTTCTTCTGCGTGGCAATCGACTGCTGTAATAGCCATCACTGCCATATTGTAGGCAATTTAGGATTAAAAAAGCAGCTGGAGTTAATATCCCTTGACAATATCTTGAACCCTCCACATGCCCCAGCTAGCTATTAATCCTCAGAAAATGCCCTATCCCTCTGTCATTGCCACATCATTTAAACTGTGGTTTGCAGCCCACCACCTGCCTCTATTATGTACTAGTGCACAAAGATTGGCTTATGGTCATGGTACTCATAAAAATTACAGAGCTGGGAACAAATGAAGTGGAGAGTGAGGCTTTTAAGTTGGTTAAAGACCTAGTGAGCGTGGCTGGGACCATGAAGAGCTCCCCCGCTGCTTAATTCCTTCTCAAGAATTATTTTTAAACCACACATCCATTTTATAAAGCCTATGTTTAAATACTCAATACCTCCCAGAAACAAAGCCTTGTGGGACAACAAAACTTAAACAATTACTGGTCAAACTTTAAGCTGTTAAAGAGGTTGCTCTTTCAAGCAACAATCACAGCACAGATCATCGTTTAGAATTAAAGACCAGTATGCATGTTTACCATGTGGGCAAAACCAAACATAACGCCGCAAATCATGTCAGCCGAGAATCATAAACTTTCTCTCCCGGATTAGGAAGGCAGAAAATGTTTGCCTCCTGCTGGGTTGTGTGACAAAACTATTAAAGACTTCCAGGATGTAGTATATTCTTTGAGCGGCAGGCCGGTGGCAGTGTGCAGTAATGCTCTTCTCTTTGGCCATCAGCTTCTGAGACTGGTATAAGCAGAAACAGTGGAAGTACAGAAGTTTGGGCTATGGCTGTGGGTAAACATGAAGTGACGTGTGCCAGTCTCTCCTGAATCTTTCGAAGTGTCACTTGCTCTGGTAGAACCTCAGAATGTCCCTGCAGGTTGTTCTGGTCTGACTCTACTTGTGCTAAATAGTTATTGTTTAGAAAATCCTAATGGGAAGCAGCCGCATAGCACAGGAAGATCAGCTCGGTGCTTTGTGACCACCTAGATGGGTGGGATAGGGAGGGTGGGAGGGAAATGCAAGAGGGAGGGGATATATGTATACATATAGCTGATTCACTTTGTTATACAGCAGAAACTAACACCACATTGTAAAGCAATTATACTCCAATAAAGATGTTAAAAAAAAGAAAATCCCTCAATTGCTATTGACTTCTTCCATATCCAATGGGTCTTCAACAGGTAGATGAAGATGCAATTTTCTTTTCTGTCTTTTTTTTTTTTTACTTCTACATGGTGAAAGTGCTTTATTTTTTAAACTTTTTAAAAGATTTATTTTATTGAAGTATAGTTGATTTACAATGTTGTGTTAATTTCTGCAAATTGATTGCAGAGCAAAGTGATTCAGTTACACATATATATACATTCTTTTTCATATTCTTTTCCATTACAGTTTATTACAGGATATTGGATATAGTTCCCTGTGCTATACAGTAGGACCTTGTTTTTATCCATTCTATATATGATAGCTTGCATCTGCTAACCACAAACTCCCAATCCATCCTTCCTCCACCCCCCTTCCCCGTTGGCAACCACAACTCTGTTCTCTATGTCTGTGCTTCTGTTTCTGTTTCATAGATAGGTTCATTTGTGTCATATTTTAGATTCCACATATAAATGATATCATATGGTATTTGTCTTTCTTAAAGGTGCAATTTTCACTCCCTAGGTCTTCTATTGGAACAGTATGTTATGCACAGAACGGACATATGTCATCTAAAATAGTCATTTCCCCTGTGACTGTAATGTAATGATTTTAGTCCTGCTTCATTGAAAAGCTGTGCTTCCTCATTTCAGTAGGATGTGATGCCCAAAGTAATAGGAGGCGTGGATGTTTATCATTTAGACTGTGTGGGCCTGGGAATTCATTAAAACTCATCTCCCCCAACTCTTAGAGAAAAAGTAACAGCCAAAAAGCAGAATGGCAATGAGCAAATTGATGGCATGCAAGTGGTACCTGAAGCAGTGCCTGGCCCATAGTTGGCAGTTGGTACTTCATAAATATTTATTGAGTGAATGAATAAATCATGGTTTAACAACAACAGCAAAACGAAATTGTGCACTGCCCTTCTCCTTAGGTCAGTTGTTCAAAGCCAGGAATGATTTTGCCCCCAGGGGACACTGGCGATGTCTGAAGACATTTTTGCTTGTCACAGCTGAGGTGAGAGTTGTTACTGGCATCTAGTGGGCAGGGGCCAGGAATGCTGCTAAGCGTCCTATCATGCACAGGACCACCCCACAACAAAGAATTCTCTGAACCGGAATATTAATAGGGCTGAGGTTGAAGAATCCTGCCTTAGGTTAAAAAAAAAAAAGGAATGCTTCACAAAAACCTTTTAAAAAATACCTGTAATTTTCCTCCTGTTTATTTTAGAAACAAAATTATATAAGATTTGTGAGACTACCGTAGGTATTCTGACTCACAGAAAACGTGAGAATCTAGAGCTACAAAATTCTGTATTATTAGCTAGACTCAGAAGGATTTTATCATTGGATTTTCTATGGTACAATGAGCCAAATGAGTTTTCTGGTAGTTAAAATATGGGCAAGAATGCATAGACTTGAGGAGTTTTAATTTAGCTTTTTTCCCCCAAATCCTCCCCAAACAACAAGGTCACAACACAGCATTCTCATTTAAATAAATAGCAATTTCCACGTGGAAAAATTCATCTGCTTAGTATAAAGGAGATTTTAAACCTTTAAAATACACACAATCAATATAATCATCCTGAGAAGTATGGGATGCCACAGTCCAGACAAGCCAAAGGAGTGAGGAATCTACAAATCAATGTGCCTGGAACTTTACTGAGAAGCTGTTCTGGCTGAAGCCCAGGCTGTGGTATCACCAGACAAGAAGAACTTTCTAGGACACTATCTCTTCCCCTGCTAAACTATTTATATTTGAATTTTTCTGGGCATATGGCTTGAATTATGTTCTTGTACTCACCATCATTTCATTAACTACTATTTACCGAGGAACTACTAGATAGTGTTGAGTCAAACAGATTTGTTCAAATCTCAGTTACTGTCTCACAGTCTTAGGGACTGAGGATATTTAAATTGTGTTCACCTAACATATCACACACACACACACACACACACACACACACACACACACACACACAATGGAATATCATTCAGCCATAAAAAAGAAAGAAATCTTGCTTTTTGCAACACCATGGATGGACCTTGAGAGCATTATGCTAAGTGAGATAAGTCAAACAGAGAAAGAAAAATAGGGTATGAACCCACTTATGCGTGGGATCTAAAAAAAGCCATATTCATAGAAATAGAGAACTGATGGTTACCAGGGGTTGTGTGTGGGGGAAATGGATACATGATGTTAAAGGAACAAACTTGCAACTAGTACATCTATAAGTCCTGGAGACCTAACGTACAACATAGTGATTATAGTCAACAATACTATAGTATAAACTTCAAAGTTGTTAAGAGCCCAGATCTTAAAAGTTCTCAACACACACACACACACAAAGGTAATTATGTGAGGGGATAGAGGTATTAACTAACCTTATTGTGATAATCATGTCACAATATATAGTATCAAATTGTCATGTTGTACACCTTAAGCTTACATATGGTCATATGTCAATAAGATCTCAATAAACCTGGAAAAATATAAACTTCACCTGATGGGAAAGATGACCAGCTGATCTAGGCTCCATTCCTTCCAGAGAGTTCTTCAAAATTTTTTTAAAGTTAAAAAATTAAATTTAAAAAAATTTGAAAATTAATCTAAAAATATAAAAAATTTTAATGGAAAAAATAGAAAATTAAAAAAGTTAAAACATCTCAAAATTCTTTTCAAAAAAGCTTCCCTCTGAGCTTTTGAGAAGAGGTTTCTTGTGAGTGGCACGTCAGAGCTGCACTGTTTCTCTTACCTGGAGAAATGTCTTGGCCCATAACCGTGACCTGACTTTCAGGACAGCGCTTTCTCCTCCTCCTAGTTGTCCCACTGCACAGGAGATTTGTAAGCACTCGATATTTGTACAATTCTGCAAAAAACAACAGCAGTGGTGACGAACCAGTGTCTTTAAATTGTGGTAGAGAATCAACACCAAAGTCAGTTTATTTACATTTTGTTTCCTCAGAAGTCATCCCTTAATCCATAAACTTTAAATAAAGAACAAGTACACTGAAATGATCAAGAAAAAACACAGTTTGGTAGGAAAGATGCATCAACATTAGTGGTAATGTAGACCTAAAACGGAGCATAAAATACAACATAAAATTTAAGCTCTGTTCTAAGGACTTTACTTCCCACAGCAGTGACTGAATTGCTGTTTCATATTCTCAGAACTTGGGAAGATATTTCTTATAGACAATCACAACACCTGACCCTGGACTAAGTAAATCCTGAAAAAGCTTCGGAGGAAGGTCCATGAGTCCATTATCTCAGAGAACCAATGATATTAAGCCATTGACAGGTATTTGTTCCATAACATTATTCTATCTTAAGTTACTTCCTGGTTATAAGGCAGAATCTCCTGCAAGTTCCATCCATTAAGCTGTATTTATTTACTTATTTATTTATAATTTTTATTGGAATATAGTTGGTTTACAACGTTGTGTTAGTTTCAGGTGTACAGCAAAGTGAATCAGCTATATACATACATATATCCACTCTGTTTTAGATTCTTTTCCCATATAGGTCACTGCAGAGTATTGAATAGAGTTCCCTGTGCTATACAGTAGGTTCTTATTAGTTATCTATTTTATATATAGTAGTGTGTATATGTCAATCCCAATCTCCCAGTTTATCCCTCGCCCACCTCTTTCCCCCCTATTAACCATAAGTTTGTTTTCTACATCTGTGACTCTATTTCTCTTTTGTAAATAAGTTCATTTGTACCATTTTTTTAGATTCCACGTACATTAAGCTGTTTTTAAACTAGTCTGTAGGGTTGCCTAACTTATAATGGGTAACTTTTAATATATGAAATGCATATTCCTAGAAAGTGTTCATTATGATGACATTCTATCGAATTGTATTTTTCTGATTGGATCCCAATATGTAAATCAATGGACACCTCACAATTCATTTTCTGTGTGCCCATGGATAGGATGATACTTCTCGAATTGTACCCCCTCACTGATCTGAATTTATCTTGTGGATTGTGCTTTATTCATTTTCCACCTCTCAAGCACTGATGCTCAATAAGCATCAGTTTATTGGATATTATGTGAAGTAGTGGACTGAGGCATCTCACTTTAATGACATTGATAAACCACAGAGTAACCTGAGGAATGTACTATTGATACAATTAAAAACTGTTTTTGGACTTCCCTGGTGGTCCAGTGGTTAAGACTCTGCCCTTCCACTGCAAGGGGCACAGGTTTGATCCCTGGTCAGGGAAGTTTCCGCATGCGGTGCGGCCAAAAAATAAAACATAAAACATAAAACATAATTCTCAACTTAAAAAAATGGTTTTAAACAAAAGAAAAACCTTTTCTGAGAACCTCAGAATTCTCCAGAAACAAAGCAGTCAGGATTGTGTATCTGATAAAGTCCAGTAAGGCCAGATTTCTCTAAGATGTTTCCAAATACAGGGGGGCTGAGCTGTTCTGGTTCCACTAGCTGGGCACGAGAGGTTTGGGGCCTTGTGCCTTGAGCAGGAGCAGGAATCTCAAAGTTCTGCAGTTCGTGCCCCTTGTGAGGACTCTCATGTTTACCTGTGCTCCATTACTGACATGCTGTGTATATCACCAATCCCACCCTCTGGAGGCAAAAGAGGGGAGTCAGAAGGAGGTAATTCTTGTAAACTCCCTGGGATGGTGGTCCCTGTTAGCTAGCTCTGTTGGAGGATTTTTGGAGAAGGTGATGCTCAGAATGAATCTTGAAGGGCGAGGAAGAGTTACTTAGCAGTATGAGGTGATTGAGGGCATGGTTCCCCTGTGTAAGACCAGGGCATGTTCAGAAGAGAGGAGAAAAGGGTATTTGGGGGGTGGGGTGGGCAGGTGGAAATGAGATAGGAATGAGGGAAAGTCTAGGTGGTAAAGAATCTTCCTATTTGCTAAGACGTTTCAATTTGATCCAGAAGGTCCCGGGAAGCCCATGAAGCATTTTAAGCCAGGGATCTAATCATGTTTGTATTTTAGGGGACGGGTGGTAGGTGAGGAAGAATGGAAGGAGAAGAGTGGGAGGCAAGGAGGTTGATAAAGGCCAAGTGAGAAATGGCCAGAGTCCAGGTGAGAAATGTGGGGCCCTGAACTGATGCAGTGGGACTGGAGAGAGGAAGATGAATTCTAGAGAAGTTTAGGAAGTAGAATAGATCCTTGGTGACTATTGGACTATATCCAATCAAAGGTTGGGACGAAGGAGAGAGAGGGATGGGGGAGCTCTTTTGCTTGGGGGATTGAGTGAATGGGTACTGGCTTTCCTGAGATTGGGAATGCTAGAGAAGAAGCACATTTCAGGGGGATCATGGAGACAGTTTTGCACATGTTGGGGCTGGGGTGGATCAAACATCCAGATGGACGTATACAGTCTAGAGTGTAGTCAGGAGGGGCTAAGATGGCAGAAGGCCCACCTAGGCATGACTGGAGTTAGGGTCACCCAAGAAATTTCTCTAAAAGAGCAAAATCAATGGGAGAGAAGAGGGAGGGGGCTGAGGATGGAATCCTGAGGCACAGGAGCATTTAGAGATGGGCCGAAGAGAAGTCGGTGAAAAATTCCAAGAAGGGGCAGGCCAGAAGGCAGGAAGAGAACCAGAAGAGAATGTTTTGGGGATGGCAAGAGATGAGATGATTTCAAGAAGTGGTCAAGAGTATCATATGCTGAGGAGGGTCAGAAAGATAAGGTTTCTGCACGCTGAGTAGTGAAAGGGGGGAAAAGAAAGCTTGGAGAGGAGGAGATGGGATGAAAAGTACAAAAGCAGTGGGGACCCAAGATGAGAAAGGCAAGGATATTCTTAGGCGGACGAGAAATTATAGTTCCATGTTAACAGATACAGATTTTTTCTATGCAAATTGGAAATTATGATCCCAACACAGGATGCTGGCATTTTGCACTTTCAAATTCCTAATCAGAAATGGGATTCAGTAAGTTGTTTTTAACTAAACAAAAACTGTAGGAGGTCTTATTTGGCTTTTGATTTTAAAATAAACTTTGCATAATCACTCTCTATCCAGAACTGTCTGACTTGAGGACATGGGGAGGTGGATGATTTGCAATTTTTGAACCAATAAGAGAGAAAGGGAATAAAACATGAGTTATCAAAATCAGATATGGAAATAAAGGATCGACTTGCTCTCATCTGTAAATAATACGTTTCTACAATATTCAGAAGTTAAAAATCGTCTTGCATTAAAAAGCTTTAATGAGACAGAATAGGAGGGAAAAAAATCTGACCTTACAACAGAAGTGAATATAATATTCAAAGGAATTTTAGTTATTGAACTCCATTGCCTCAGCATATGCATGAGAAATACACCAAAGTGGAAAATGGAAAATATATTTAAATCTTGATTTTCCAAATTGTTGGTTCCCATAGGTTTGGACATTGGCTCGCCAGAGGGCTTTCTCATTGGCACTGAGTATGAGAATTCTATAGCTGTCAGTCATTGTTTTCTTTTTTAAAAAAAATCAAGAAAAAGAGGGAGAGGACTCAAATCAATAAAATTAGAAATGAAAAAGGAGAAGTTACAACAGACACCACAGAAATACAAAGCATCCTAAGAGACTACTACAAGCAACTCTATGCCAATAAAATGGACAACCTGGAAGAAATGGACAAATACTTAGAAAGGGATAACCTTCCAAGACTGAACCAGGAAGAAATAGAAAATATGAACAGACCAATCACAAGTAATGAAATTGAAACTGTGATTAAAAATCTTCCAACAAACAAAAGTCCAGGACCAGATGGCTTCACAGGTGAACTCTATCAAACATTTAGAGAAGAGCTAACACCCATCCTTCTCAAACTCTTCCAAAAAATTGTGGAGGAAGGAACACTCCCAAACTCATTCTATGAGGCCACCATCACCCTGATACCAAAACCAAAGATACTACAAAAAAAAGAAAATTACAGACCAATATCACTGATGAATATAGATGCAAAAATCCTCAACAAAATACTAGCAAACAGAATCCAACAACACCTTAAAAGGATCATACACCATGATCAAGTGGGATTTATCCCAGGGATGCAAGGATTCTTCAATATACGCAAATCAATCAATGTGATACACCATATTAACAAACTGAAGGATAAAAACCATATGATCATCTCAATAGATGCAGAAAAAGCTTTTGACAAAATTCAACACCCATTTATGATAAAAATTCTCCAGAAAGTGGGCACAGAGGGAACCTACCTCAACATAATAAAGGTCATATACGACAAACCCACAGCAAACGTCATTCTCAATGGTGAAAAACTGAAAGCATTTCCTCTAAGATCAGGAACAAGACAAGGATTTCCACTCTCACCACTATTATTCAACATAGATTTGGAAGTCCCAGCCATGGCAATCAGAGAAGAAAAAGAAATAAAAGGAATCCAAATTGGAAAAGAAGAAGTAAAACTGTCACTGTTTGCAGATGACATGATACTATACATAGAGAATCCTAAAGATGCCACCAGAAAACTACTAGAGCTAATCAATGAATTTGGTAAAGTTGCAGGATACAAAATTAATGCACAGAAATCTCTTGCATTCCTATACACTAATGATGAAAAATCTGAAAGAGAGATTAAGGAAACACTCCCATTTACCATTGCAACAAAAAGAATATAATACCTAGGAATAAACCTACCTAGGGAGACAAAAGACCTGTATGCAGAAAACTGTAAGACACTGATGAAAGAAATTAAAGATGATACAAACAGATGGAGAGATATACCATGTTCTTGGATTAGAAGAATCAACATTGTGAAAATGACTATACTACCCAAAGCAATCTACAGATTCAATGCAATCCCTATCAAATTACCAATGGCATTTTTTACAGAACTAGAACAAAAAATCTTAAAATTTGTATGGAGACACAAAAGACCCCGAATAGCCAAAGCAGTCTTGAGGGAAAAAAACGGAGCTGGAGGAATCAGACTCCCTGACTTCAGACTATACTACAAAGCTACAGTAATCAAGACAATATGGTACTGGCAGAAAAACAGAAATATAGATCAGTGGAACAGGCTAGAAAGCCCAGAGATAAACCCACGCACCTATGGTCAACTAATCTATGACAAAGGAGGCAAGGATATACAGTGGAGAAAAGACAGTCTCTTCAGTAAGTGGTGCTGGGAAAACTGGACAGCTACATGTAAAAGAATGAAGTTAGAACACTCCCTAACACCATACACAAAAATAAACTCAAAATGGATTAGAGACCTAAATGTAAGGCTGGACACTATAAAACTCTTAGAGGAAAACATAGGAAGAACACTCTTTGACATAAATCACAGCAAGATCTTTTTTGATCCACCTCCCAGAGTAATGGAAATAAAAACAAATGAATGGGACCTAATGAAACTTAAAAGCTTTTGCAAAGCAGAGGAAACTACAAACAAGACAAAAAGACAACCCTCAGAATGGGAGAAAATATTTGCAAACGAATCAACAGACAAAGGATTCATCTCCAAAATATATAAACAGCTCATGCAGCTCAATATTAAAAAAACAAACAACCCAATCCAAAAATGGGCAGAAGGCCTAAATAGACATTTCTCCAAAGAAGACATACAGATGGCCAAGAAGCACATGAAAAGCTGCTCAACATCACTAATTATTAGAGAAATGCAAATCAAAACTACAATGAGGTATCACCTCACACCAGTTAGAATGGGCATCATCAGAAAATCTACAAACAACAAATGCTGGAGAGGGTGTGGAGAAAAGGGGACCCTCCTGCACTGTTGGTGGGAATGTAAATTGATACAGCCACTATGGAGAACAGTATGGAGGTTCCTTAAAAATAAGAATAGAATTAACACCTGACCCAGCAATCCCACTACTGGGCATATACCCAGAGAAAACCGTAATTCAAAAAGACACATGCATCCCAATGTTCATTGCAGCACTATTCACAATAGCCAGGTCATGGAAGCAACCTAAATGTCCATCGACAGACGAATGGATAAAGAAGATGTGGTACATATATACAATGGAATATTACTCAGCCATAAAAAGGAACGAAATTGGGTAATTTGTAGAGACATGGATGAATCTAGAGACTGTCATACAGAGTGAAGTAAGTCAGAAAGAGAAAAACAAATATCGTATAATAACGCATACATGTGGAACCTAGAAAAATGGTACAGATGAACCGGTTTGCAGGGTAGAAATTGAGACACAGATGTAGAGAACAAACGTATGGACACCAAGGGGGGAAAACCGCGGTGGGGTGGGGATGGTGGTGTGCTGAATTGGGCGATTGGGATTGACATGTATACAGTAATATGTGTAAAATAGATAACTAATAAGAACCTGCAGTATAAAAAAAATAAAATTCAAAAAAAAATGAATTGAGGTATAATTGACATAGAACATGATTAGTTTCAGGTATACAGTGAAATGATTCAATATTTGTACATATTGTGAAATGAGCACTACAATAAGTCTACTTAACACCCATCACCACGCATAGTTACATAATTTTCTTTTCTTGTGATGAGCACTTTTAAGCTCTACTCTCTCAGCAACTTTCAAATATGCAGGACGGTATTATTAATTGTAGTCACCATGCAGTACAGTATTATTAATTGTAGTCACCATGCTGTACATTACAACCTCATAACTTAAATCATTGTTTTCTGTTCTATCATTCTTCCTGGAAACTTTTTAAAAATAATAATATTAGTGTTATTAACTTATCCTAAACTGCATAGCATATAGATTCCCTACTCTTATGTTTTGAAAAATATTACAGTGCCATAAAAATTTACAGGACCTTGAGTCATATCTGCCAACTGCCATAGCTTTTTGCCATGTAATTGCAGGTACTTCTATCAATATTACAATAAATGTTCCTCGCTTGATTTAAGTTTAACTGATTATGTTAGACTTGCTCCTTGCACTTTGTGGCCATTTCCGTGTTTGAAACATTTTGTATGGTCAAGATGAAATAAATACATGTCAGAGCATGTTCAAGACATACATTTTCACTAATTAAATTTTTATTGTCTTTTCATTGGGATCTGGGGAAGCAAACTAGGCAAATACATGTGTTCAGTCTGTCATCCTGACTTGAAAAATTCTGTTTTATACTGCTGTTTTTCTATATATTTGGTTACTTTTTGCCCTACCCATCCCCATGTGTCTCTACTTGTGAAGTGCTGGGAGATTATGTAAGTTTTATTATCATTTGTTACAGTGATCAAAGATTCTTGAGACAGTACACTCATTATATGTCAGGGCTAGCATAAATTTTTTTAAAAGACATACATTAAAAAAGACCACAACATTTTAGCCTTTTTTACACATACAACCAATGGCATTAACATTCACATTGGAATGAGTGGGAAAACTGAATCGAAAATGCTGAGTCATGGGATTTCCCTCTCAGTCCACTGGTTAAGACTCCGTACTTCCACTGCAGGGGGCAGGGGGTTGATCCCTGGTCCAGGAACTAAGATAAAATCGTGCATGACACGCAGCATGGCCAAAAAAAAAAAAAAAAAAAAGCTGAGTCATGAATGCCGTCCACAGTTTTACGAAAGGCTGACTAAGCTCAGGCTAGATCCACTACAGACCCCACTGCTTTGGGCCCAGGAAATCTGCAAATACCATTCTCAGTTCTTCCACTGGAGCAGAGAATTGTGAGATTCAGGAATGGAGTGTGACACCCCAAGGACCCAATGCATGGGCAGTGTTCCAGGCTCACTTCAAACTCTCACCAGTTCAGTGTCTGGGGACCAGCTGACGACTGAATCTGTGTCTTCTTGAAATGCATGAAAGGTCACCTTTTATGTTTTCACTGTTACTTCTCTCATGTGGCCCCCAGAGCAGGTTCAGAAGAGTGAAAAGGTTATATTGCAAAAAAAAAAAAAAAGTAGTTGCCTTCACATCTACAATACGTACTGCCAAAAACTGGGGCATATCTGAGCCTGGGAGGGGACTGAAAAGCAGTACTTGAAGTTAAAACCACGTGCATTTGGGAGTTCTGTCCAGTCCAAAATCTGCGCACTGAGACAACTCACCAGGATCTTTGCGGGGCTCTGTCTGTGAGGCTCCAGCGCAGGCACATCTCTCTTCCTGACCAGATGAGGGATGGTGGAGTTCCTCAAAAAGGCGCTCAGCTCGGGGGTGTCTTCGGGGGGGGCAGCGGGCTGCAAAGAGCGAGCCAGAAACCACACATCAGGTACATGAGCACTCGGTACCTTTTCATTAGCCTTGAGCGCTAGGCAATTTTTTTTTTCTTGACTATGATTCACCTGAGAATTCAGACCCGTTCTCATTGACCAGCAGCATACCCATCAGCAAGATGAACCACACTGGCGGCAAACAAGCCTTTCCATTCTCCAATCATAGGAATTCCTGAAGCCCGGGGAAGGCACTCCTGGAAAGTTTATCTTTGTAAGCATAAGATTTTAAGCAGAAGTGATTTCCCCGTAAGGGCAGAGAAGGTGGAAGTGACTTTCTAAGCGTGAGCTGTCATTTCCCCATTACTTTGCTCTCATTGTCGATCAGGGAACCGAGGAACATTCTGTGTGGTGAGATGCATCCTGAGGTGGCAGAAAAGTGAGGTGCTGATGGTGGGGAAACAGCCAGATGTGGTCAAGGACTTGGGCGTGTCTGAGCCCCAAACCCTGTAGCTGTTAAGTACTGCTCCCTCAGGAGAGAACTGTATTGTAATGAAAATGACTCTTCCCTAGCACACCACGTGAGCACTGTGCCGTGATGGAGCTTGTTTTCAGCCCTGAGTTTGTTTTTCAGGTGTTCCTGAACTTACGATGTTATCTCAGGCTCCGTGCTGGCCATATCTGGTCACCAAATAAATATTTTGAGAATTCCAATAAGTCACACATAGTATCCCATTAAAATTCTAGACCGACTGAATATAAAACCTAATTTTTTGCTCCCTACTACCCGTCCCTGACAGCACATCTTCTTTTACCCAGTCTTTTTTTTTGGAGTCACAGGAAGAATCCTAGTATACTCGTCTCCATGGAATGAAAAAAGATATTCCTACACTGCAGCTGAAATGATAGTGCTCAGTATGTCCCAAGAACCTAGAAGAATCTACTGGATAAACAGAAAGATGGAGTCCAGGCTTCTTGGTGTGATGCAGCCCTCTATATGCTGACCTCTGCCTGCTGCTCCAGCCTCCCCTTTGCATCAAGAGGCCCGGGCACCCTGCTTCCCAGCGAGCAGAACCACGCTCCGCTCCTGCCCTGCACCAGGCTGATTCCCCGAGGCCTGTCTGACGTTCCAGGTGATGGCCCTGCTCTCCATCAGCACCTATCAAGCTGTACAGTCACTGTCTGCCAACTGGTCTGAGTTGCCCCATGAGAAAATGTCAAATGAGAAGCATAGAGTCATATATAACATCCCAACAAATATCAGAAAAAAAAAAAAAAAGAGGAAGAAGACCCAGCCGGGAAAAGTCACAGGGGGAGAAATCAGATGTAGGAGACAATCCAGGAAAGTGTGATTCTACAGGAGCCTCAGAAAAAGAACGTTGCAAAAATAGTGCCAAATGGGCTAGATTCTTTGCTATTCCTCCCATGGACAGGTTAGGGTCTAATTCCCCCCCTTAAGCCTGGGCTGGCTTCAGGGACTTGCTTGACCAAAAGAATGTAGCAGAAAAGAAAAATAAATGAAAAATAAGTGACTAAGAATGTTAAATCCTGCAGAGGAATAAAGAAAGGTTAGGACTAAAAGGATTCACTGAATTTGTCACTTAAGAAATTATGGACATATCATCCAGCAACTCCACTTCTGGATAGTTACCCGAAGAAAACAAAAACACTAACTGGAAAAGCTATCTGCACTCATGTTCACTGCAACACTATTTCCAATAGCCAAACCTGGAAGCAACCTAAGTGTCCACCAGTGGATGAATGGACAAAGAAATTGTGCTAAACATATACAACGATATACAATGCAGTATTATTCAGCCATAAAAAAGAAGGAAATCCTGCCATTTGTGACAACACGGATGGACCTTGAGGGCAATATGCTCAGTGAAATAAGACCCCGAAAGACCTTATGATCTTACTTACAAGTGAAATCTAAAAAAACAAAAACAAAAACAAAAAAAATCATGAAACAAACTTATTAGAGAATAGACTGGTGGTTGTGAGAGGTGAGGGTCAGTGGTGGGTGAAATGGATCAAGGGGATCAAAAAGTACAAATCTCAGTTATAAAGTAAATAAGTCCTGGGGATGTAATGTATAGCATGGTGACTATAAGTAACAATACTGTAGTGTATATCTGAAAGCTGCTAAGAGAGTACATCTTAAAAGTTCTCATCCCAAGGGAAAAAAATTTGTAAATATATAAAGTGATGGATGTTAACTAGACATCGTGATCATTTTGCAATATATACAGATATCGAATCATTATGTTGTACATCTGAATACAATAAAATGTTATATGTCAATTATATCTCAATTTAAAAAAAACAAGAACAGAAGAAAAAAAGAAGTTATGGATGCCCTTTCCTGAGCAGGGGATTGCTATAGGTGGAAACTGAACCACAGAAGCTAAAGAATGAATGGGTTTAGAGAAATGGATAATTATTTGAAGAAGTACGAAATTAAATCTCAGTCTTATTCTCTTATTAACTAATTCCTAACGGCTATGGGATGAGGTGCAGCTTCATCCTCCAAATAAGAAAGCACTAAAACAAAGCAAAATAAAACATGAATATTCTTAGCAGCTATTTATAACGGAGACAAAAGATAGAAACATAAAGCTTTAAGGGCATAAAGAGGATGCTGGTTTAAAAGTTATGACATTTATACAGAAGACTACTGGACAGTTTTTTTAAAATGATGTAGAGCTATGTAGTAATTTAGAAAGATATAAGATCTTAGTAAGAGGAAAAGGCCGGTTACAAAATTGCACACATAATACGATTTTTAAAAATGGCTGTTTATTTACATTGTGTATCAGAAATAGGACTATTTAGAATAGCCATCTAATTGTTAGGCAGTGATGGAGTTTTAATGATATTAAGGAAGTTTTGCTAATTACTTTTTAGGTATGATAATGGAATTATGGATTTCTAAAGAGTGTCCTTAATTATTGGCAATATACAATGAAATGTTTATGGGTGAAATGAAAAAACAATGCATAAATAAATAGAAAATATAACAGTAAATGGGTTATGACATTACTAGAAATTAAATATTTTCTTCTTTATGTTTTTACATCTTGCCTGATATATTCCTATGATGGACATTTAGTACCTCTTAAGATGAAAACCAAAAAAATTATAATAAGAGTAAGACAGAAGTAAGGAAGTAGGGGTAGCAAGCTTGGCTAACAATGGAAGGGAAAAGAAATCCGTTCTTGGAAGAGGCTACAGAGGCAAGTTATTTGCTTATTGTTTGTTTTGAAGATGGAGGAAATTTAAGTAACTTTATAGGTTCCAAGGAAGGAGCTAGTAGAGAGAAGATTGCAGATACAGGAAACAGGGGGAATAGTCGATGCAGCAAAGTTAAATTTGGAACCGGGAGAAGAACTTTCCTCTGAAAGTGCGGGAGAGGAACTGAGGATGAGGGAGCGACGATTGGAAGGTGTATGTGTGGGCAGGAGGCGGGCGGCGAGGAGGGGTTTGGGATGGGAAATGGGTCATTTGAAGACCGTCTCGCTTTAAGGTCACCTGCTAATAGTAGTGATGTTCGGGAGACTGGGTAGGAGGTACGGGGAGAGGAGTGAAGGTCTGGAGAAGCCGGTGAGGAGAGCCGGAGGGAGAGACCATCAGATGGCAGAGGGCAGTCTGCAGATGCTGCGGCCCAGTGAGCACGAGCCGCCCTCGGGCTGCAACAAGCCCACAGGCTAAGTGGTAGAGAAGCCAAAATCTGGGAGGGTGCAGGGACTCGGAAAGGATAGAGGACAAGGGAGGCGAAGTAAGGGAGCTTGTACAAGAATGTTTTAACCAGCTCCTCGTGGATTCCAGGCTTGGCAGGAGAGAAAGCATGGCCAAAGGCAGCCTTGAGAGTGGGGTGGGTGAACTGACTCAGAGAAAGCTTTCATATCAAGGAAGAAAAGGGCTAGTGGAGAAAGGAAGTGAGAAAAATAGAAAAACAGGAGATTGATTTAGAGTCTTGGTTGCTGAACTGAATATTTCGGAGGTCAGGTAGCTAGAGGTGATGATCAGAGCCCTGGGATGATGAGGTGCCTGGGAGTGGGGGGAGGGTCAGCCCCATGGCCTTTGCAGTATTCCAGGGCAATGGCAGGTGAGCCATGAGTTAGCTCAGGGACACTCAATGGTGGAGAATCTGATAGAGAAACCTTTACAGCGTAAGATTAAAACTTGAGCTTAGAAAATTCAGAATTGTGGAAATCTTTAAGATTCCCTTATATGTTTTCCATCATACGCTCTGTGTGTGTGTGTGTGTAATTTTTGCTTTGAGATTTGTTATGTCCAATTTCTTCTTTTTTTAATAGGTCACTGGGAGACATGTTAACTTTGTAAGTAACCAAACTATAGAGCAGAGATGCTGGAAAGAACTAGGGAATATTTTTTATTCCTAAGGTATAGCCTAGTAGTAGCAGCAGTAGTAGTAGCAGTAGCTGTAGTAAAATAATAACCCAAAGAGAAGAAAACTCTTCAACTTCCTGTGTGTTCATATCAGATGCAGCTTGTGTACAGATAAAGTTATGACACAACCTATTGTGGTGGTCCCTGGTGTACCATTTCTCACAAATATTTCTAAGTGGTCTCTCGGTAAAACAAAGGACTTGCTCTGAGCTAGAGAATGAACTATGACACAGCCGGGATTGGTTGATAAAATGTGTTTCTTTCTTTTAGTGACATTGTTTTACAAACAGAGGAACTCCACGCTTAAACACCATCATCAGAAAGTCTTCCAATGGCTCGCAACACAGTTTTCTCAAATGGCATTCCAGAGATTATTTCAAAGGACAAAACAAAATACAACCCAAAAAACAAGGTAGAAGTTATCCAAGAAATGTAAACAGTTAGTTAAAGGCTATTTTCCAGATGAAATTTCAGAGCCTGTTTCACAATGGATCATGAACCCATAAGTCAAGTTTTTCCTTAATCTGAAACCCTTAGGGGTGAGGGAGGCTGGCCCCTTAGCACCTATGTTAGGCGGACTTTCAGTTCAGGGTAGTTTGCTAAGTGCTATGGAAGCTGGTGGTAAACACTCATGTATCTTCTTTAGAACAAACATGAAAATTGCTTCTTTCTGCAATAAGGAAACAATTGTTAGCAATATGGCTCTCTCCCCAGCTGCTAGTCAGAATCTGACCCCAACAGGAGTTTTCTATTTCCATAAATCTTCACAAACTCTTACTCTAGTATAGGTTTAAATTGACAGATTAAAGGGATACTGTGTGGCTGGAATGTGCAATGCAGTTGGAAATGCAGCTTTGGAAGAGTTGGGTGACATTAGATTAAGGGCTCTGTGAATCCAAACAAACACAACACATGCTATTTTTTCAACTTGTTTGTCATTTGCCTTTGGATTTCAGATATTCCTAGAACACAAGAGGCAGTGCCCTTCTCTCCTGTGACACTTTGTAATTAAATCGAAACAGAGACAAGTCCAAGGGGTCGGTCCACCATGTCATTTTCTTTAAGACATAAATGTTCAGGATTTGTTGGGAGAGAAACAAACCACAACTGTTTATTAACCTCCTGAACAGTTCATGCAAAGCACAACTGAAAGAATCAATTCACTCCGTTGGTGATTTTGAAGCTTAGTTGTTGGACATGTGTTTTTACATTTTGAAATATACACGAGAACTTGAAGACCATCTTAAAGAGAAGATAAGGCAAAGAGAAATAGACCTCAGAAAGTATATTGTCTTTGGTGGCTGAAAATTGCTAATGTGATAAGTAACACTACTACAGGTAGTGTTGTAAGTAACAGGTGAATGAAATTCCTCTATCAGAGGGAGCAGGAGAGAAAGGAGAGAGAGAGGAGAGAGGGAGGGGAGAGAGAGGGGGGGAGGGAAGGGCGGGGGAGAGAGAGGGAAAGAGAGACAGAGAGAGAGTTGGGCTGGGAGCTGCTGACCTAGGAAGTACCGAGTGTCCTGCACTCTGAATTAACAAGAAGCAATAGCAGATGGAGGCAGTTATGAAGGAAGAAAATTCTCTTAAGGATAAGACAAAACTATGCAAGTTTGCCAAGCCACTGTCTGATTTAAAAAAGCAATTTGCAGGGCTATAACCCCTGATGAATAGTTTCTGTGTTTCTGCTTTCCATGTCTGCACTCTCTGGTTGTAATTTGGACTTGCTGTGGGAATGGTCTTGTTCAAGAGATCAGTTCTCAGTGGTAACGTCCTGCCTTCCATGGCTCCAGAGACAGGTCTTCATACCTTGGCTTTCTCTCTTGCTATCAGTCATCCTAGTCCAGTCCCCGTCAGATCATTTTTACCTCAGGACTCTCCTTTCTTGAACTCAGCCCCAGAACATTCTACTGTGATCTTAACGCAGGTTGGCTTTGACCACCTTGTTTGTCTTCCTCTCTGGGCACAGTCTTACAATCCGTAGCTCTGTGTCCCAGCATCTCATACTTGGCTGTTCCTGACAAAATCTTGCCAATTAAAAAAATTCTTCACGTTCTATGCAAATTTGATTCCTTAATCGTGTTGACTTTTTCAACTTCATCTTATCGAGAGATCGTAGCCTGTTTGAAGGACTCTCCCAACCCTAGGATAGAGTCCACCAAAATAAGAAAATTGGTAGTTTGAAATCATTATTTTACTGCCTTTAGAATAGTTGAGAAATACTTTACCCAACTCTAATATTTTATTCCAAGAAGGATCTGGAACGAATTAGATTTAATGGATTGGTCGGAGTGCTGCAGACAGTTGAAGGTTTCAAAATATTTCAGATGGTTGGATGTGGGGAAATGGCTACCTCCAAACCCTCTGTCCCTGCCCTAGACCATGGAGTCTGGAAGTAGAAACTTCACGGCCACCTGCCTCTGCCCCAAGGCTTGTAGAAGACAGAGAAATGAAGTGGAACTATCATGGGAGGAACAGAAAACCAGAGACCACAGCCTTTTCACTGGAGTTGGGAGTGAAAGCCGTGGTGACAGTGACACTCCCAAGGGCCACCCCTCATGCTTGCTTGAGCTGCACTCCGCAAGGGGCTGTGCACCTCACTCAAGCTTTTCCTGAAGCCCATCATCTCCCCGGGCTTCTTTCTACCCCCACACTCAGACGTTTGAACAGTGTCAGAAAGCAGGCTGAGTGGGTCCCCACGAAGGCTAACACGAGGCAGGCACTTACAGATAAAAACCTCACGCCCTTCTGAATGTGTCCTCCCTGCCCCCAACCCTAACTTAGTTGTCGATGCTCTGGACTTGGGTAACAAATGAGTGGGATGTGGGTGAGATCTTGTGCCCACTTTCTCCTAAGACAGCCACAGGTCTTAGGAGAACACGGACATGGTGGTGGCTTTCCAACGTGGTCAGTGTCTCCTCTTCAAACCTTGTGGACATTCGGGTAACTGATGGGATAACCAAACAGTACACTTCCTGTGAGAACTGAACCTGGTCAGGCCTATTTGGACTTAGAGGCTGAAGTGAGGAGAGTGCATTTGGAAGGCATACTTAATTTATAGGTGGGTTGTATTTCAGAAGGTTTTCAGCTAGATGTTTGGCACTCAGAATACCTTTCTCTTTAGAAATGATGTTTTAAATGATGATTCAGTTCTCGGGCCAGCCCACAAGAAAATCTACTTTATCCACAGTATGGCTTTGATGCATACAACTAAGTATTTGCAATAAAAAATAAAGCCAGGGCAGTTGCTACATGAGTAATATTTAAAAATAGGAAAAAAATGGTTGTGTTAAGTACATTACATTAAATGCTGATAGACTTAATTAGAGTGTAGCCTTGTGGAGATTCTGCGGAGGATATCTGGGGAATTTCAAAGGTTTTAGAGTTGGTGGCACTGGTTCCTTAAAGTGGGTGGCCTAGAAAATGTTTCAGAGGAAATCTGATGGTTTCTAATTCATAAGCCAATCTCCTGAGAACTTGTGAGAGTTGGAGTCAGTGAAGGAGAGAGCTATTTTCTGTGGTAAGTGGATAAAAGTGAGCATATACATGGGAGGAGAAGTGGACTAAAAGATTGTATGTGAACACAAGAGGAAGGGATTTTTTTGTGAAAGGAAGTCAACTGAATGGCTGAAGAGGAAAACATGGTGGAGAACTCTGGAAATCCTCTGGAAGAAATTTCAGAAAGTTGAGGTGGTGTTTCCTCCTCTGATAGGTCCATGGCTGGGACATTTTGGTGGCTGATCCAGTGGAGACTGGAGCATCCTCAGAAAAGACTTGTAGATGCAGAGGTTTTAGAGACACTCACCACCTATCCCTCTACTCATAAAGAAATTGTAGAACCATAGAGTAAGGAATTGTACATTCATCCACCCATAGGTAAGATTTAATACTGTGGTTTGATTCTGCCTATGCGAATATATTTCTGTGGTTTGATCCTTCCTATGCGAATATATTTCTGTGGTTTGATCCTGCCTATGTGAATATATTTCTGTGGTTTGATCCTGCCTATGCGAATATATTCTGTGGTTTGATTCTGCCTATGAGAATATATTTCTGTGGTTTGATCCTGCCTATATGAATATATTTCTGTGGTTTGACCCTGCCTATGCGAATATATTTCTGTGGTTTGACCCTGCCTATGCGAATATATTTCTGTGGTTTGACCCTGCCTATGAGAATATATTTCTGTGGTTTGACCCTGCCTATGCGAATATATTTCTGTGGTTTGACCCTGCCTGTGCGAATATATTTCTGTGGTTTGACTCTGCCTATGCGAATATATTTCTGTCTCCTTTTTCCTTATACCATATCCATCCCCTCTCTGCGCCCCAGTTAAAGAACTAAGTTTCTAAAAAAATTAGATAGTTTAAAATAAAACTATTTATACTCCAATTAAAAAAAAAAACAACCCTGGCAATTAGCTTTGATGCAACAATCTGAAATCGATATGAGATTTAAAAGTTTACCCGGCCTATTCTTTTGACAACAAGATATAATAAATAATTTGCTAATTTCCAATTCGTATTTAAGACAAAGAATAGACTGTTTAGCTTTGCATTATCCAGAAAGAAAGAAATTGCCAAGTAAATTAATAGTGACTTCACCAAGAAACTATTTAATAGCTTAAGAGGAAAGTAATTTCCAAGTACTCTCAACTGTTTATAGCTACTCATATAAAAATTGATTATCAAGTTTTAAAATCTATTCATTGATAAAAGCTCATTTAGACTCTTTGGGTCATACTTGTTAAATATAGGTAAAAGTACTTTGAGAACCTGAAAGTAGTAACATTTCAAGTTTACCATGAATTCAGAATTTCAAGAATTCACGACTTGTTATACTTATTTTAGCATGCTGTTACTTCCTATTGTAATCAAATCTTATATTCAGTTTCTACTGATGGAGTTTTATAAAATAAGCATAACTGAGTTGCATTTTAAAAAGCACTAGCCTCACAAAGATTTTTAATCAAAGTCTATACTTTAAGGAATAACTGGCTAGCAGGGAATGGAGGTAAGGGGGACATACTCCCATCCAGTTTGCACGAATCTGCCAATGTTTAAGGCTAGTTATCTATTGGTACCATTCCAGCCAGTGTAAACGATTGTTAAATTGCAACAAAGAAAAAAATAACTCACCACCAACACACTGCACCAAGTTATATAATATATACAAACATATATAAATAGTGTCAGATAAACACTAAACATTACGCTCAAAGAGAGTTAGAAACCTTCTGCATAATCATGTGCTCCAAGAATCTCAGGACTGAAATAGGGTCTCAGGTAACTGCAGAACAAGAGATGTGAACGTTTTCATTACTTAGATGTTATCCATTAACATTTAAAGATAATATTTTCTAATAAGCTACTGTCCTTGAAGATGTTAAAATTATCTCAAGAGCAAAGAGAGAGGAAATGGGGCGGGGCGGGGGAAGGATGCCAAGGAGGAAGTATTTTACATAATTCTGTGGAATACAAGTGGCCTTATTTATTAGTTCCCCATGAAGAAGGAGGCTTGTTGCCCCACAAATCCGTGAATACTGGACCCCCTTTTAATCTTCCTCTCTTTGAATAAAAGGCATGTTGGGTTGAAGAAGAAATCCTTTCATAATGTCAGTGCCCCAGTGCCACTGGTTGAGAACAGAGGTGGACCTGCGTTCCGGATGATTGAATTAGTATTTCCCAAAGCCCGCCCTCTGCTCCATTGATAATGGAGACATCGTGTCCCTGCCAGTACTAGAGAGTGTTAATGAAGTTCTCTTTTGACGACAACATCTCATTAACAAGGGATTTTTTTTTTTTTCATTCAAATGTGACATTTTCAAGGGCTTACAGTCATTAATTTCTTTCCTTCCCAGAAGGAACCCCAAGCCAGATTTGGGTTTTAATCTGGACAGAATCAGCTCCGTGGATGCTTGAGGTCCTGGGTAGTGCAAGTGTGACTCACAAACCAGCAGATGGTGATCGGGTTGGGAGTCTGCAGAGAGGCAGAATCTCAGACGCCCTCCAGACCCTGTGTCTTACAGAGACCTCCAGGTGATTCGGATGCGCTTAGAGTTTGAGAAGCCCTGACCTAGGTGCCTCTGTAAGGTGGGGGTTCTCAGGGCATTGAGATGGCCTTTGGCAAATTATCGCATTTCACTACTTGCTATTGGCAACATCTGGAAAAGCCCATTTTGGCAAAGATCCTTATGTTTTTTGGCAATATACCAAAAAAGACTTTATAAATAGCATTTTGTACAAATTCTCCAAAACAAGACATGGGGTCTATTTCTGATTTGGGTTTAGTCATGCTGCTAGTCAAACCATATGCAAGAGGTAATATTGAAAGAGGCTAAATGAATGACAGATTACCATGAGCAATAAAACCAGGAGAAACTGAAGTTTTCTAGGAGTGATATTTTAAGTTAGATCTGGTATTTTACCTATAAAAGTAAAAGCAAAGATCTGATCAATTATCACTTAAGTAACATAATTACTTTGCTTTTTATTTTTAGTAAGCCACTGTTCGTATTTTCTCTTTACCATGAAAAATAGAGCAAAGCTGCTGGTTAGACAAGGCTCCTTACCTTTATATCCTGTGGGTTGATATCAGGATTTGTTTGACATCGCAGAGGTCCCAGAGTTTGAATATGAAAAATGTAGAGGAGAAATTCGTCCCGGGCAGAGAAGGGCCAGCCCACCTCCAGAAGGGTATCACTGATGGTGCTTGGTCCAATGTTGTGCAGCTACAAGCAAGGAACACATCACGGAATGGTTAGCACAAGGCAGCAAGATGAAATCAAACTCCATAGACTCTGGACCTCTTCTAAAGAAGCATTTATTTTGGCTTTAAGTCAAAGCCAAAATATGGACTTTGACCACGAAAATAGGAAGACAGAGTCTCTATAAGCAAGAGGAGTTCTGAAAGCAAGGTGAGCTGATGCTGAGAGAAGACGATTCAATCTGTGAAGCTCTAAGTAAGGGTAGAGTTCCTTTGCAAAGACCAGATCCACCATGTCTGATAATTGCGCAGTTTACCTGACACTTATATTAATTTAATCACAGTGCTAGGAATGCCATTTTAATTATATGCTTTCTAAACTTGGTTATCCTTTCTTTCCATTGAAATCTGCCCCTTTCCTGACTACTGATTTGTCAATTGCAACCATATGCGATGCACTTTCTCTCACCCTCTGGAAAAATGGCTATCCATCAAATACCAGAGATGGTCCAGGCTCACCACAGTACACCTCAAGTGTGCATTTCAAAGCTGAGCTCCTTCTGTTTTAATCAACGAATCTCAAGGAAAGAAAGGCCACAGTGCATAAGGAGATGAACATTTCAAACACAAGAATCCTATACTTGCAGGACACAAAACAGCTTGCAGGACACAAAACAGCTTGCAGGACACAAAACATTAAGTGGATTTAAATTTACTGTGGTTTTCAAAAATTCACTTCAAGGTTAGCTGGGACCTTTTGTCCTTTTTTTTTTCACAGTTCTGACAATTGTAATGATCCATAAAACAACTTATAATTGGTTTTGCTTATTAGGTGGCTTGTTTAATTCATATTATCAAAGCAACATGGCATCCTTTGATAAAAGTATATTTTGAGAGATGAGATTAGCCTGTAAGAAATGTTCAACGATTGCTTTTGGCACTACTGGTTATTACCCTAAAATTTTATGATCCATTTTGCTCAGATTAGAAACAGGGCTGCCCTGAGAATGACTGAGTTTGAATGTTTTCAGACTTTAAAGTTTCACCATTCTTAAGGAGAAACTAGTGCACACAAGGTTTGATAAATTATTTGACAATAGTTTTTCTTCCAGCTAGGTTCTTAATCTGAATGGTCTTGGGGACTGTGTTATCCTTTTGTTATCAAGAGAGCTTAAGCCAAAGCGTTGATCCAGCTTTGGACAGGGCTTCTGATTCTGGAGCACAGGTTGGGCACATGGCAGGCTTTCATGTTGACACTGCACAGGAGCTGATGCCTTTTCCCCATACATGTAAGCAGCTCGTCAGTTTTTTTTTTTTTTTTTTTTTTTATTTTTATTTATTTATTTATTTATTTTTGGCTGTGTTGGGT
The DNA here is from genome assembly GCF_965194805.1 of Balaenoptera borealis. Classification (NCBI taxonomy): domain Eukaryota; kingdom Metazoa; phylum Chordata; class Mammalia; order Artiodactyla; family Balaenopteridae; genus Balaenoptera; species Balaenoptera borealis. The sequence continues at coordinate 178,402,161 of NC_138866.1, forward strand.
CTTCGTTTCTGTGCGAGGGCTTCCTCCAGTTGCGGCAAGCGGGGTCCACTCTTCATCGCGGTGCGCGGGCCTTTCACTGTCGCGGCCTCTCCCGTTGCGGAGCACAGGCTCCAGACGCGCAGGCTCAGTAGTTGTGGTTCACGGGCCTAGTTGCTCCGCGGCATGTGGGATCTTCCCAGACCAGGGCTCGAACCCGCGTCCCCTGCATTGGCAGGCAGACTCCCAACCACTGCGCCACCAGGGAAGCCCAGCTCGTCAGTTTTGAAATGGCTTTATTGTTATCCTTAGAGAACGCTATTCGTGTCCCCTGTAGCTTGAGAAGAAAGTCACAGAACCATTGGGTCAGCGGCATGCGTGACACAAGAAAGGGATAGGGAGCATTAACCAAGGAGGAACCTCAAACAGAAAAGGGCTTGGAACATCATTTTCACCAGATTTCCATTCCTGGCCCCTTGAAGATGAACAGGAAAAACTGTTCTCCACTGATAGAATTTACTTTATTTAAAAAAAAAAAAGAACAACTATTAAACTAACCCTTTACTATATCTTGGCTTCTAACTATAAAAAAATTTAAATGTTTCATATAATGTGTTCACAAAGCTCTTCCCTATAAACAATTTAACACTTGAAGTGGGATCAGATCATCAGGGCTTTATCAGGAGCTCCTGGTTTGCTTCTGTAAAAATCAATGGACTCTTTTAAATCTCAGAATAAGATACATGTCTGATTGGGGTTAGTCGAATGAACAGTAAAATTATTCTTATCTATCTACCATCCACCCACATTATATATGCATTTTGGGGGGTACAATTGTGAATAATCCATACAGTTTTCTCTGTCTGGTAACTTCTGGTTGGTGACCCTTTAGTTTAAGAGGTGGGTGGGTTTTTAAAATAGCTGAAAATGTAGGAAGAAGTGAAATAAAGTCTACGGAGCTAGTCATTTTTAGAAGTAGGCTGTCCAAACATTAAAAGAGAGGAAATAAAGAGCATTTAAAAATGAACAGGGGGGCTTCCCTGGTGGCGCAGTGGTTAAGAATCTGCCTGCCAATGCAGCGGACACGGGTTTGAGCCCTGGTCTGGGAAGATCCCACATGCCACAGAGGGGCTGGGCCCGTGAGCCACAACTACTGAGCCTGCGCGTCTGGAGCCTGTGCTCCGCAACAAGAGAGGCCGCGACAGTGAGAGGCCCGCGCACCGCGATGAAGAGTGGCCCCCGCTCGCCGGAACTGGAGAAAGCCCTCGCACAGAAACGAAGACCCAACACAGCCAAAAATAAAGAAAGAAAGAAAGAAATAAAATTTTAAAAAATGAACAGGAACAAGATAAAATGTTTCTCACTGTATAATGGCTCTCGCCACTAAAAAGCAAGTGGCTGGGCTTCCCTGGTGGCGCAGTGGTTGAGAGTCTGCCTGCCAATGCAGGGGACGCGGGTTCGAGCCCTGGTCTGGGAGGATCCCACGTGCCGCGGAGCAACTGGGCCCGTGAGCCACAATTGCTGAGCCTGCGCGTCTGGAGCCTGTGCTCCGCAACAAGAGAGGCCGCGACAGTGAGAGGCCCGCGCACCGCGATGAAGAGTGGCCCCCGCTTGCCGCAACTGGAGAAAGCCCTCTCACAGAAACGAAGACCCAACACAGCCATAGATAAATAAATAAATAAAAAAAAAAAAAAAAAAAAAAAAAGCAAGTGGCCGTAGAGTGGTTATTTAACAGGACACTCCCAGCACCCACTGCAATATGAGAGCAAACGAGGACAAATCTAGGCAGGATATAAACAGCTCCGACCTCAGATCGATGTCTTTTATTATTACCAAAGAGCATAAGAACAAACCCTGAACACAATTTCAACAGAGACAACGGCTACCTCATAAATATGTTCCACCAATGGTCCAACTCCCTCCTCCTTGCGGGGCTCCTCTTCCGGTTCCCAGTTACGAATGGGCAGAACGATCTGCGGAGGGTGGGATACCCTGAAACATGGAATGTGACGTCAGTGGCTGGTGTTGGCGCATGTAGAGAACACTTCACTTGTGTGGAGTACATTAACAGCAGCGGCAAAGAGTGACTGTCAATTTATTTGAATAGATATTTCCCTCAAGGAAAAAAGTAGTGAAAGTTTTGTTCAGCAAAATCACTAATAGGTAAGGGTCTGAAACATCTCTTAATTAACTGGTCTCTAGCTCAGAGATTGACTATTTTATAGCATCTCCTCTCTTGGGCACTAGGGGGCAGAGCAGAGAGCATGCCTGAGCTGAGATGGTTAATTTCACATATACATACGTAAATACATACATCTATCTATAGATCCTGTGTGTGTGTGTGGGCGTCCGCGTGCACGCGTGTGTGTGTACAGGATTTATAATCCATGCTTTATGCCATATCAAGAAATGGGACATTTTTGTGGATAAAAATCTAGAATTCTGTGTGGTGTGTGAAATGTCCAGTTGTGACGAAATACCGTTTCTAGTTAAATACTTAAGAGTGGAAAAGTGGCCACTTGTATATTTCTCCTTCTTAGATTTCTCTGGCTTTCCATGAACGCAGGCATACCTCTCACAAGGCCAGGCCCAGAGCCAAAATAAAGCTTGATCAAGTTCTAGAGTTATTTTATAGATAACTGGAAGCGTGAGACAGAGTGAGAGAATGTGAGAGTTACATGGTAGAATCATGTAAGTAGGATATTAACTTGTTACATAGGTATTTTTGCCTGCTATTTACACCTAGAAAGGGAGCACATGGCATTATTCCATATTAACAATTGATTGCAAACTAAATTGTTATTGTTATATAATCTTAAAAAGGATAATTCCCCCAAAACAATGCTTTCTAGCAGTTTTTAGGTAAAAGGTATCTTAAAAAGAATTCTCAGACCTTCAGCTAACTTCAACAGAAAACATCTCTTGGCAATCCGAAGTCTTAAATGCCCTTTTAAGAGTACCCAGTAATTAGCACAGCCTTTAGCAACTTCAAATGTTATCTTTTGGGTAATGTCTTTCTAAAGCAGAAAGCAAAATGCATTGGGTTAAATTCTGACCCTAGGGCAAATAATTTAATTTCTGTGTGTCTCTTTTTCCTCATCTGGAAAATTTTGATAAAACCCTGGGTTGTACACCACAAATGATTGGAAAACATGTCAAATGCTTTTGGTCAAAGTTAATTTCGCTTCATTGTCTCCTAGGGGTGGATGGGAGACATCCATTTTTTTAAACTGACAACCCACAGAAATGTTTCTAAATTGTAAAGCCCTTTGCATTCATCCTTCATATACCACTAGTAACTAAAAAGTGCAGAGCACAGCCTTCTGGACTGATGCTTTACCGTTTTCTACTTGTAGATCAGTTTGTGATTATGCCATGCTCCCCTTTCTGACTTGATTTGATTAAACCAAGTTTGGATCACTCATAGGGGACGTGGTGAGGAGAAGAGAAGATGGCAGGGTGATTTCATCAGAGGGATGCCCAGAGAGCTTGGGCTTCCATTCCCAAAGGATCTTGACAACCTCACCACCCAAAGCTTTACTTTGCTCTCAGTTTAGCCACAGAGAGTTGGTTCCATGCTCTACATCCGTTGTGAGGCTCTAGGGAAACTTTATTTATTTATTTTGGTATAGAGAAGAAAAAAAATACAGAATAGAAGCTGAGCCCATTTTCTCTGAAAATGTTTATTCCTATGGTCATCAATCCTGTAGGGCTGGTCATAAATTTCCTAGGACCAGAGAGTCATAAATTTAGACCTTGGCAGGTACTGTGGAGACAACGTGCTCAAACCTCCTCATTTGATACATGAAAATAAAACTGATGACCAAAAATGTAGGGGGTTGCTTGCACGTGAAGACGAGGGCTCAGGTTTACTAAGCACTATTCGCTCTATTTCCAATTTACAGTGCTCTGTGGGGGCCATTAGGTTGCAGTGGTTTTAGTAAACACAACTGAAAGAAACTTCCTGGCCCATCTGTGTAGCAAAATCAAATAGAAATCTATAAAGAAATACACAGTCTATCACAGGGCATGGGAAAAATTCAAAAAGTATGGCTTACAAAAATCAGTTATCTATCCTCTAAGACCTTTTCAAATCTGGGCAAACCACAGACAAAGAATGGCTCCCTAAAGATTCCCAACTACATAAGTGAAACATTGTTTATCGTTTTCAAAGTTATTAAGAAAGAAGATAGCAAGTGAGGAAGAATAAAAGAGAATGTGAACAACTAATTAGCCTAAGAGGTACAGCCAGTGTAGTAACCTAACAACCCGTACTGAATGGTCTTCACATTCTGAGACAGAGCGTTATTCCACGGAGACCTAAGAGGAATAAGACTGGGGTATTCAGTGGTAACACTGGACATGAGGAGGGGATTTAAGGGGAAGCAAGGAATTCGGTTTTTTACAAGTTAAGGTCTATATGTTATCAGGGAGTTCAAATCTAATGATTTGGTTGTGTGGTGTGAGCCCTATTTTCATAATCCCATTTCCAATCCCTGTTAGTCCCAAATAGCAAAGACTATCATTTGTTGTGTGGAACAATAATGTGTAGGTTGGCTATACCTGCTATAGACAGTATCTATATAAATCATGGTTATCCATGATTGCAGTCTCTCTTAACACAAACCCACTCAGTCCTGATTATTTTGCCAAGGATACAATTTTATTTTTATTTTGTTAAGAATTTTTTTTATTGACGTATAGTTGATTCACAATGTTGTGTTAGTTTCTGGTGCACAGCAAAGTGACTCAGTTATACATATATGTGTGTGTGTATATATATATATACTTTTTCAAACTCTTTTCCATTATAGTTTATATCAAATATAGTTATGTGTGCTATACAGTAGGACCTTGTTGTTTATCAAGGACACAATTTTATTACTCTTTGTGAGCTCAATACTATGTGTGCTGCCTCTTATAGCCAAATTTACTTCTCTGCAGGTGTATGCTAAATTAATCCTTTGTACCAACAAATGACATGTAAATCTGCTTAAAGACAGTGTTGACATTATCTGGCTTTGAAACAAATGGGACAATTCGCAGTACTTTTTTTTCCCCCCCCATTCAAAGAAATAAATCCATTTGAGTTTATTTTTAAAATTATAAAAACAACAGTAAATTTTAGAAAAGAATTATTAGATAAAATATGTTGGAATAAACACCATTGGACTGAACATGGAAGATTTTCAACACACTAGCTGTTTTCTCCTTGAAAAATTAAACATTGGAACAAATATTTTTGCTGAGTACTTGGAGGAAAGAGCTTTACTTTGCAAAATGGTTAAAAAAAAAACCTTTATCTTAGAGAATAAACTGTGGAAAATTGTTGGATATTAATCTAGCAATGAAAATAACCACCTACATGAGAAACCCAATTTTAATTACCTATTTTGATCATTGGTAAAACAAATAGAAAGTTTCCTTCTTTTTTTACTTAGAAACACTGGTGTCATAAGTGATTGCAGAAATATAATTTAAAATATTAATCTCTTAAAATGGATATGTGAGAATAAATACAGTTAAATTAAGCACTTAGATGACTTGGACTAAAATTTATTTTGGAATTAAGAAACAGTTTCAATTTATTTTTGGTAAGCAAAACACAGATAAGCTAAGCTTAAAGAAAGAGACAAAATTTCATATACACTAGTTGTAAATTTTAAAAAGATATCAAAATAAGATAGTAAAAATAAGATAGTAAATTTTAAAAAGATATCAAAATAAGATGGTAAAAAGTAATGCTTGTATTTTCTTCTCTGATTTTTTAATATAGTGTTTTTCTCATCAAGAGGGACAGCAGAATTAAATTAGAAATGCACAAAAATGAAACATCTAGATTAGCTGCAAATATCTCTAAATCAAACAAGTCACTTCCTATGAGTCAGCTCATGAGTTAAAGAAGAAATTACAAAACAAACTGGGAAATATTTTGAGCTGAGTTATAATGAAAACCCAACATATCAACATTTTGGTATGCTGCTAAAATAATATTACAGGGAAATTTATAGCACTAAATGCTTATGTAAGAAAAGAAGAAAGTCTCTAATTCTACATAGAGGAACTAGAATAAGAAGAGAAAATCCAACCCAAAATGAACAGAAGGAAAAAAATAATAATGACAAAAGTAGAAACCAATGGAATAGAAAACAAACAAAAGTAAAACAAACAAACAAATAAACAGGGAAAAAAAGAAAGAAAAATCAATGAAACAAAAACTGGTTCTTTGAAAAGATCACTAAACACTAGCCAGATTGATTAAGGAAAATGAAAGGGAAGAGAAGTTACAAATTGCCAGTATCAGAAATGATGAGGGGAAACCACTAGAGGTCCTACAGACATTAAAAGGAAAATGAGAGAAAATTATGCCGAAACATGTAACAACTTAGATGATTCTTGAAAGATGATTCCTTGAAAGACAGACTACCAAATCCCATTCAAATAGAAATAGATAATATGAATAGCCTTATATCTATGAATGCAATGGAATTGTTAAAAACCTTCCTACAAAAACAAAAAGCACCGCCCCCCCAAAAAAAACCCCAAAACTCCAGGCTCAGATGACTTCACTGGTGAATTTTACCATATATTTAAGTTAGAAATAATACCAATTCTACACAAACTCTTCCAGAAAATAGAGAAGATGGGTAAATACTTCCATCTCAAGGAGCTAGCATCCTCCTGACACCAAAATCAGAACAAAATTGTAAGAAAAGAAAACTACAGATCAATATTTCCCATCATGTATGCAAAAGTCACTAACAAAATTTTAGGAAGTTGAATCCCACAATATATAAAAAGGCTAATCATCATGACTAAGTGTGCTTCTTGCCCAGAATGCAATTTTGGTTTAAAATTTGGAAACAAAAATTAACCGAATTGTCACTTCAGTGGGCAAAAAGTGGAAATCATTTAATCCTCTTCATAGACACAGAAAACACATTTGACAAAACTGAATACACATTCGTGTCAGAAATTGTTAAGAAAACTAGGAAAAAGGGAACATTCTCAACTTAATAAAGGCATCTATAAAAACCCTGCAGCTACCATCAGACTTAATGGTAAAAGACTGAATGTTTTCTCCTTAAGATCAAGCCAGGGTCTATCAACAAGGCAAGGCTTTACCTTTTACTTTTACCACTTCTATTCAGGCTTGCACTGGCAGTCGTAGTCTATGCAGTAAGAAAAGAAAAAGAAAAAGAAATAAAAGGCAAAACTAGGCAGTAACCAGTTTAACCTTGCCCTCAAAGAGGTCTGGCCCTTGCCCTCAGCTTCCGAGAGGTAACCTCTGTGGTCTCAAAATTTTATGCTTGCGAGGAAGGAGTATCTTTGGTTTTTTGGTGGTGGGAGTGGCTCACACCAGAAAGACCAACAGAGTGATTCAGGATGGGGTGTTTGGTCACATCATCTCAGTCATCCTGGAGACTGAGATCAATTAAGTGGCCAATCAGTCAATCATACCTATGTTATGGAACACACCCTCCACCCCCGCCAAAAAAAAAAACCCCAAAAAAGCCACAACTGAACACTGAGGCTTGAGTGAGCTTCCCTGATAGCAGCATACTATTACACATCAATACTAGGAAAGTAATCCATCCTGCCTCTGCAGAAGAGAATAATGGAAGCCCTGTGTCTGGTACTTCCCCAGACTCCAACTTATGCACTTTTGCCCCTGGCTGATTGTAATCTGTATCTTCTTCTCCCTGTGATAAATTGTACCCTTGAGTATAATAGCTTTCAGAGTTTGGTGTGTCCTTCTAAGTGAATTACTGAACCTGTGGGTGGATGGGAACCACCCAAATCTGTAGTTTGTGTCAGAAGTGAGGGTGATCTCTTGCAGGGACTGTTCCCTGTAACTTTGTAGCTTGTTAAACTTTTGAGCATACAGATTAGAAAGGAAGAAGTAAAACTGTCTTTATTCGCAGATAACATGATAATTTTGTAGAAAATCATCACACAAAATGCTACTAAATTGGTAAGGGGGTTTACCAAGATCTCAGAATACAGACTGCATTTCAAGACTTGTTGTATATGTATACACGTAGCTCCATGAAACAGTAGGAGGTACAGAAATAGACTCTCACAGATGAACAACTGATATTTCAACAAAGGTGCCAGGTAATTCAATGGGGAAAGAATAGTCTTTTGAACAAATGGGACAGAAACAAGTGGATATTCACATGCAAAAATGAACCTTGGCCCTTACCTCACACCAGATACAAAAACTACCTTAAAACTAATCACAGACCAAAATGTAAAACTATGAAACTTGTAGAAGAAAACATAGAAGAAAATCTTGTGACTCCAGATAAAGCAAAGATTTAGACAGGACACAAAGACCACAAACTATAAAATACTTAGAAGTTGGATTATATCAAAATTAAAAACTTCTGCTCTTTGAACATCACTATTAAGAAAATAACAAGCCAAACCATAAACTGGGAGAGAATATTTTCAGGACACTTATCTGATAAATGATTTTGGACAGACAGCTCAGTAATAAATGGATAAAAATTTTAGGAGACACTTTACCAAAAAAGGGACACGGATGGCAAATAAGCAGTGAAAAGATGCTTAGTATCACTAGTCATGAGAAAATGCTAATTAAAACCTCAGTGAGATACTTCTCACTGACACACTTACCAAAATGGCTAAAAACAAACAAACAAATCTCAAGCACATGCTGGCAGCCACACTGCTCAGCCGGAACTCCCATGCTTTGCTGGTAGGAATGCGAAATGGAAATGGGACAGCCCCTTTGAAAAACAGCTCCGTAGTTTCTTATAAAGCTAAACATACACTTGCCATACGACTCAGTAACTCCATTTGTGAAAACAAATGTCCCAACAAAGACCTGTGTGTGAATTCCTATAGCAGACTTATTATTAATAGCCCGAAACGGGAAATAACCCAAATGTTCACCAACTTGTGAATGGATGAATTATGCACGGGACATCCATATAGTGGAATACTTCTCAGCAATCAAAAAACAAAACAAAACAAAACCCAAAATACTGATACATGTAAGAACATGGATATTTTTCAAATGCATTATGCTAAGTGAAAGAAGCCAGACTCAAAAGGTTACATTCTGTATGAGTATATTTATATGATTTTCTGGAAACAGAGCGACAGAAAATAGATCAAGGTTGCCAGAGTGTGGGAGTGAGGGTAGGATTGACTACAAGGCACATGAAGAAACTATTTGGGGTTTTGGAACTGTTTTATAGTGAATGTTCTTGTGGTGTCATAACTCTTCAAACTGGACACCTAAAAAACAGTCAGTTTTACTTTATATAATTTATACCTCAATAAACTTGACTTAAAAACAAAACTCAAACCCTGTGAAAAGACATTTGCAATATGCATGACTGATAAAGGATTAGTGTCTCAACTCTAGAATATGAAAGAATTCTTATGAACTAATAAGAAAAATTCAAGTCACTTAGTAGAAATAGGTGCAAAAGAACGAACAGAAATTTCCCCATATAGGAAGAATAAAAAATTAACAAACACATGAAACTGCTTAATCTCATTTAGGAACCAAGGAACAGCCAATTAAACCTTCAGTTGGATATTATTTCCTCTCCATCAGATTGGCTCAAAATGAAAAACTAGACCATTTTGAAAGTTAGTTAATAATGTAGAGCAATGGAAACTCTCATCCACTTCTTGTGGGGCTGTAATTTGGTAGAACTATTTTGGAAAACAGTTTGGTATTATTTAGTGAAGTTAAATAGTGTTATACTTCCTGATCCTGAAATTCCACCTCTAAGCACATACCCTTCTGACATTCTGCCACGTGTGTAGCAGGAGATAGTATAAGAAAGCTTGTAAAAAAGAAAAAATACAACCCCCAATATTCATCAAAAGTAGACTAGATACATAAGTTACTTTATAGCTTTACAATGTTATATTCTTCCGCAATTCAAATGAATGAACTATAGGCACAGGCATTAAAGTGAACGAATGTCAAAAACATTCATCTGCATGAAAATAAACCACAGAAGTACACACAAAATTTGTGTAGACAAGGTTCAAAAGCCTCTCTCTCATAGGCTGTAGAGCATGATCATTTATAAACATGTAGTTGGAGACAAGTTGCCTGTATTTACAGTTGCCTGTATTGTAGCTCCCCACTTCCTAGCTGTGTAGCCTTCAACTCCTTGCACCACAACTTTCTCATTTGTACAGCGAGGGTGCGAGCACTTATTAAGAGATGCTGACATGCTGGTGTAGCACATGAAGAGATCATAAATGTTAGGCATTATTATTATTCCCTAGCCCCCTAGGTGGAAACTCAGTGGTGCCAGGATGGCATACGGGCCCCCCCCCCGACCCCGCCGCCATTGAGCACACGGGGCAGCAGTAAGACAATGCACAATGACAACGGCTCTGAGTGCAGAAATCTACAGCTGGCATCATGGGAGGAGTGTGAACCACCAGGACTCAGGACCTACAGAAAAGGAAAGGGAACTGGGATTTCTGGAGCCCCAGGGACAATTCAGCCTAAAATACCAGTTGACATTTGTAGCCAAGTCCTTAACTGTTCTGATGAAACAAGAACTAGAATAAAATCAATGAAGTCCACACTTGGTGCAAGATAAGAACTACATGCAGTCCATTTCCAATTTCTTTTTTCCCTCCAGGCACAGATTTCCCAGATGGTATTTATTCCAAGCCTTTTACTTGACCACATTCTTCCTGTCTCTCAATTGATTGCTTATTGGCAACTTCTTCAAAGAATAGGACAGAAGGAAAAAGACACAAAGTGTAGAGCCCATCAAACCTCACATCTAAGACTTAGCCATTTCTTAAACTCAAGATGCGGTATGGTGAGGCTGAATTTTCATTACGTGAAAATAATTTTGGGGGAAAGTGAGACTTTTGGGCAATCACATGGTTGCCTATTTTATCTGGCTTCTTATCACTAGTTTTTTATAGTTTGATTACTGAATTGTCAGTCTGGAGAATAAAGTGATCTCCTGTTTTGATAGCCGTAGCATTATTATACAGGGTTGACACTTACTTACCAATGGAAAGCTAAAGATGGGTTGAAAAGAATGAAACTTTATAACCAAAGGGAACTGTGATCTCTAATACATTAGGAAAATTCCATATAGTTGTTACTAGTATTTTATCATAACTCCTATACAGAAAGCTATTATTAAAGTATAATTACTATAATGCCTTGTTTATTACTTACCCTCTTATTTCTACTTGAGCTACAGCAGTGATGTTGATTTGCAGGCTCACAAAATTGCTGTCTGGGTTGTCCTTGTTGGAACTAAAACACAGTTGACATATGATTTAAATATATTTTCTCAGACGTGTTACTACCATAGACAATCATAAAAAACCTTCTATATATCAGAGGAGCAACATGCATTACCAATATGATCATTTGGAAAACAAAAGTATATCCATCCTACAAAATTGTAACCATTTGTAAATGGAAATGCTGAGATCCTCTGTGAGCAAAAGAAATGTAATAACTTTCCATGAGGAGACACCTTATCTGAAAACATAATATATTTCTAGAGAAGCCAACATGTCTTTGTTGCAATGACTAAGCCCAAAAGGCAGTAAGCTGAGCTCTCGTCCAGCTTCTACAAGGGACACATTCCTTAACTTCTCTGTGCATCAAGTTCATTGCACGTCAAATGGGAAAGGACAGCACAGTCAACTCCTGATTTTCCGTACTAATAAAAGGAGAACTGACATGAATAACCCAAGAGCAGCACATAATGGAAAAAGTGTTTGTGTTTGGCTCTGGAACGCATCATACCATACGTTGTTCTGGCAGCAAATTTATCTTCCTTATGGTTTATTTCTTAAGTAATATTAAAATAAGCGTACTTTACTGCATGCTCACTGGCTGACTTAGGGTGAGGGGTGAGGAGTGAATTAGAAGCATGGCCAGTGGAGAGAAGAAGTAAGACCCCAGGAAGAGATTAACACAGTTAGGAGATAACATACATGTTCATCAGGCACCTCAAGAATCTCAGGATAGAAGGTGCATGTTTAATAATATTTCTTTGAACAGTGGCAAAATTATTTTTAAGTTTGCTGTTTCTTTCTCTCAAATATAATTAGATATAAAATCTAACTTTAAAAATGCATGTATTAAGCAACCAGTGCTGTAAGGAAAATAAAACATCGTGTCACAAGAGGCTGGACCAGTAACTGGGTTTTGGATGCAGCTGCCATTTGCACTCATTGTCTTACTAGGCTGTCATCGAAATCACCCTCATATTCCAAAGGATAACGCAGCTTTTAGCAAACTGGGATATGACACCACCACTAACAGGTCATGTTTATATTCAGGTCTCATTAAGAAGAGAAAGCCTCCTCTTTTTTCAAAATCAAATCTCATGCAGATGCAATGGACAAGCTCTCACACTGATGAGGGTAATGGGGCATGTCCTGACTAGCTTTTGAAGCTTTCCAAATGTGGGAGCTGGAAAAGATATGATAAAAGTCTGCTTTCAAAGCAGGAAGAGACAGAATTGTTCCCACAATGCTTTTGAAAAGTCCTGTTCGATTGTATATACTGATAAGGCAACTTAAATGGCAAACACACATAAAAGAGGTAAACAGGCAAATGTCAGGCTCATTTCCTGCAAAGGGGTATCACTGCTAAGCTTGTGATGAGCCTACAGGGACTTGTTCACCAAAGTTTGAACCCCAGTTTCCAGGCCACTTTATTATTATCACATCTGCGGAGGATCAGTCAACTAAAAAGTTCTGTTGTTTCTTTTTAAAAGCAGGATTCTGACTTACTAACTACTAAGAAGTCATTAAGTAATTCCACTTGTTCCAGACTTCATGGTTCCAAGTGCATTACAGGGAACTCTTTAGTTTGGAAGCTTAAGTCTAAATTGTTCCACATTTTTACCCAGACCTTGTTCTAGTTTCTAGGTCACTACTGCTTTGCAACAGTGGAAATTAGAATTATAGAAAAAAAGTTTTATTTAAGTTATCCTATAATTCTATTGCATTTTGCTTCCAAGTGGTTTAAATAATACAATTTTCATGACATCCTGAAAATATAAATAGATGTCAAGCATCGCAATTGTCTTGGGACAGGAGTCTAATACGAGGCTTATAGAGGCTGTTCTGAAAAGTCACAAAAGCAGTGGCAGAATCCAAGGCTGGACCTGGATGGCTAATTAAAATCACCCTCTGTCATACAGGCTTGCCGGGGCACTTGGCACTGCAACCAGTGGTGTCAGCAAAATCTCCTGGTAAGAAAAGACACCAGGCTGGATATATAACTTAGATGCATCTTTCACCTCTTTCCTGGAAGGAAACCTCCCTCGCTAATACCACTGCTCCATTCAAACAAACAATTCATCACTTCCCTGGATGCTGAGCTACTTATACCGTCGGCGCTAGTTCTTCTCAAGAAATGATGAATTTCCTCTCCATGACTATAGCTTACGTCGTGTACCAAGGATAAACATGTTTTTCACCTATTACTCCGATGCTATTTTCTCTCTCCGTATTGTTTCCTATTTTCTGTTTTCTAACATTCCCTCTGTGCTTTCTGCGGTCTCTGGAATGTCAGCAAAACAATACAATGTTCATTTCACCATGACTGAGGAAGCAGCTTCAAGGATGATCATAAAGATCTGTCTGTACATGGGAATCGCAAATCGAGACCAGCTCTAAGCAGGAAGGAAGATGTTTACATGTCACATAGAGCCGGGGCATGGAGAGACCAGTTAATGCAAACATTTGGTGACACAAAATATTTTAAGTTTATTAATTTTCTCTTTTGGGTTCTATTTGTGGAAAAGGATATTAAATGTGGGTACCGGTGGTCAGCGTGCTCAAAAGCTTGAGTTCAGACTTGAGAGCATTTGGTTTAATTTATTTTTGGTTTAAACACATTTAAACTGAATACAAGCCATCCATTAAACACTTATGTACATCTTTGGAGCCCACCAGCAAAGCATGCAGACAAATGCTCACCACTGTATTTGAATATTAAAAGTATTCTCAAATACTTTTATCTCTAGAACTTATGTTTTGGGAATTTGATGTTTAGTATGTTGCTGTTGCCTCTCCGGTTCTTTCTACATTTCTGCATTTTTGTATTTTTCAGGATAATGTTAAAATAGTCATGAGTTTCTATAGAGTCTGAGGATGGAATATAATCATGGACCATTTTAGATGAAGAGGGATGTTTAAAATGCGACCATTTCTATTTTCCATCAAATTCAGCACTTCCTCGCTAAATTCATTATTTGAATGATGATCTACAGAATGGTTTTGGGGAAGGCATTTACAACATTATTTAGTGTCGTTTGTTCCTTGATTCAGCTACTAGTTACATCCATTCTATTATTCGAAACTGCAATTAAGGGTAAGAAGCAAACATCAGGAATTTGCTTTGCATCTTCGTACCAGACTTTCTATCTAAAGGCTGCAACTTTTATGAGATAGGTATCTTTTTCTGAAGTGATGCAAAGCTTCATGCTACTGCAGGATCAATGTTACAGACAATGATGGTGAAAAACAGAAACTTCAGGTTACTGAAGTGTCTGGAGAGATGGTGGTCCTTCCCTATGGAGTGCTTTTTCTTTTTCTCTTTTTTATTCTGAAAACTTAGAAATATAAACAGGGGATTTTCCAAATGAAAATATTTAGGACTACCTGAACCTTTTGGAAAATATACATTTATATAGATACAAAAAAGTGATTTAATAAGCTTTTGGTAAAATGAAGGGATATGATAGATGAATTCATTCCATCTGTATCCCATCACTAATTTGGGTAAAAATTTTAAAACCTCTAAGATTCAGTAGAAGATATTTAAGTTAAATTCAAAAAAGACCTGATCATGGTCAGACAAGAACACCTAAGTTAGAAAACCTTCCTTCCTAGAAATCTATCACAAAGTTGAGGGGATATGGTTTGTGACACAGGTTGCAGATTTTAAAAATCTACTACATTCTTATAGAGATTATATATATATATTTTTAAGACTTTTAAAAATTTTATTTATTTATTTATTTATGGCTGCATTGGGTCTTTGTTGCTGCTCGCGGGCTTTCTCTAGTTGTGGTGAGTGGGGGCTACTCTTCGTTGTGGTGTGCGGGCTTCTCACTGCGGTGGCTTCTCTTGTTGCAGAGCATGGGCTCTAGGCACGCGGGCTTCAGTAGTTGTGGCTCACGGGCTCTAGAGCACAGGCTCAGGAGTTGTGGCGCACGGGCGCGGTTGCTCTGCGGCATGTGGGATCTTCCTGGACCAGGGATGGTACCTGTGTCCCCTGCATTGGCAAGCGGATTCTTATCCACTGTGCCACCAAGGAAGTCCGGGATTATATATATATTTTTTTTAATTGTAAACCTCTAATTGAAGTAGCTATTAGAAAGTAATCCATTGTGTAAAGTAATTACTCTAAAAGTCATCACACTCTAATGACTTCACTTCTTGCAGGACAGAAGGTAAGTTTAGAGATTAGCCATCTTGCACACCAGTATTTGAGAACCAAATTGTAGGTACTGACTTCAGAGTCATTGTTGTATTAGAACAAGGGTTGAACACACTGAGCATGTGCTGTCTATATCAGTGTTTTTCAAACTTTTAAAATTGCAGATCACAAATATATATGTGTGCGTGTATATGTATACACGCACACATATATATTTATATACATCCTACAAGATGTCTTACAACACACATTTACATGTATCTGAAAGGAATTTTTCATGAACTCTGATATATTCCATTCAATATCCTTTTCTTTTCATCCAGGTCTAGAGCCATTACATTGATTCCCTTACTGGCTAAAGGGTTTAAGTCCACACTTGGGAATCCCTGGCCCTCATGACACATTGCTCTCTGTAGGTCTTTTAACTCATGAAATATTATTTTCAGCCATGAAGGAGCAAACAGAATAGACAGAGACAAGGTAAAGTCACACTTGAATCCTGGGGCAGAGTCAGCCTTAGATAAAAGGGGCAGCTCCCTTCAGGGTTTGGCTTAGAGTTGCCAGAGAAGGCCCTGCCTTCTGAGTATATGATCTTACCTGCGTCCTGCCTTGCTGCTCACAATTAAACCATCAGAGACTCATTCATCCTTGAAAAGTTAGATTTCAAGATCACAAGCTCAAAATCTATGCTTTTTTTTTTTGCAGAAATTTTGTTCTCAGGGATTAGCTGACCCCCAGCAGAGAGAATGGCAGGATGTGGTAGTGGTACTGGTGCGGGGTGGGAAAAGCCATGTGCATCAGAAAGAGGAAAGATGGAGGAGCAGGTGGGGTGGGAGCGTGCTCAGGACAGAATTTTACTCTCACACCTTGGCCTGCAGAATGGATCTCTTCTTCAAAAACCAAAAAAAAAAAAAAAGAAAAGAAAAAGAAAAAAACGGAAATAACTAATAACTGAGAAACAAAGGAAAATGGTCTGTGAACGTCTGGGTTCTAATTTCAGAAGAATGTTTAAGGTGAAGGAGCTTGATGAGGGCATTCATTTCACCATGGATTCTCTTCAATACTGAATGCTGATGATATTTCAGGCATGTAAAGGTCTAACCTTCTGATTTGGAGATCGAAGTTAATGCTTATGTTTGTTTTCTCAAGTCGTGGAACTGCAAATCGGAGGCCCAGGGAAGACTAAAAAAAAAGAAAAAAAATCACAAGACACTAAGTTTATTACATGGGAGGAACCTTATACACAGCATAGAAATCTTTTTAAGTCATCCCTGAAAATCCCCACCCTAGACTGCTGTCCCTTTTTCTGCTTCTACCTTGGGGTAGCTGAGACTTCGGGGCCCAGGTGATGTGAGTCCCTACATATTGTGGTTCCCTCTCTTCATTTATCCTCCTATCAACTCTTTTCCTGCCACCTTCTTTATGTGCTAAATTAAAAACAACCTAAATATACGAGAGGAGATTGATTTAGAAAACTGTGATAATTCTGTTTGATGGACATTTATGTCATCATTGAAGTTACATCTGTGAAGCCTATGCCATGTGGAAAATGCTTCTAATGTAACTATGGTCAAAAAAGAAAAAATGTTGCAAAGTTGTATGTGCCGTGGTTTCACCTATGGTTTTAAAAGGCTACCAGTGGAAAAATGACTGTACAGGAGTGAGGGTGTCTTGTTAGAAAATATACCAGGATAATGTGCTGCAGTTAACGGTTGTGAGTGTATGGATTATTTTTTCCACCTTTCTTTCTTTTCCAAAGTTCTAAAACTGTTCTTAATATTTTTATAGTTTGAAAACAGCTTTTTAAAAACCTGGAGAAAAGTGAATCCAATGATAATATACATAAGGAAGTAAAAATAATAGCTAAGACATGTAATTCTATTACTTAGGCTCTCGTGCGCTGTACTAAGCCTTACATGCAATGTCTCATGTGATCACAGCATCCACACTACGAGCTATACTGTGAATGCTGACATTTTACCGTCCAGCAACAATCTGAGGATTAGGGAGATTCAGTGCCTTGTTCCAGGTGCAGAGCAAATACACTCTAGATTTGGAACTGAAATCGCTACAAGCCAACTCCAGAACCTGGAACTCACAGCCACTACACTATGAGAATCAAACCAGCCATCAAACTCGTGTTATTATGAACCAGTAATAATATGAACTAATAATAAACCATCATTTTTATCATAAATCGTCAGTTCACTAGCCCTTACCGAACGAGCTGCAAGCCAGGTACTGCCCTGGTGGCTTTACATCTACTGTATCATTGCATTGCTCCAAACATTCCTACAAACAGGTGTTCTCCCATCTCCATGTGACTTGCCCAAGGTATCACTGCTGATCGATGGAGAAACTGGGATAATAATTAGGGTATGCCTAATTATTAAGCCTATACATCCTTATGCCCCACCCAGGATGAATTCCTTTATAATTCCAAACGTGCAATTTTCTGTCAGACCTCTGGGGCTTTGCACATGCTCTTCTCTCTTCTTTAGAAACTTTTAAAGTCTTTTCCTGCTTTTTCTACTTGCAGAACTCCTACTCATGCGTCAAAGCTCAGGACAAGGGATCCTCCTGCAATACACCCTCTAAGCCCACAGGCAAGGTCAGGCAGAAATGTTCTCTTTATCCTTTGTCTCCTTCTTTGCTACTCACCCATGACTCAACCTATGATATTGCTAAATTTTAAGTTTCTTATGGAATGGGGATTGTACATTTTCATCTCGATATTATCAGACTCTAGTTTAGTACCAGGCATATAGAAGGGGTGTAATTAAAAATGGTGAAAAAGAGTGTGCCCTTGTTTGCACACTTCCAGTGATGGGGAGCTTACTATACCGTGGGGAGGCCTGTTTAATGTTGGTCTTTTATTATTCAGCACGAGATGAGGATACCCTAAAGGTGTGACAGTTTCATACTGATAAGAGACATATGTTCTTAACTAGAACCAAAAGCCAGATCTCAGGACATTGATTCTAAAGAGCCTTTGCTGAGCCACTATTTTTTTTTATTATCCTACTAGAGAGACTTTGTGAATTTTTACAAATCTTATCGGTATATAAATATTTTACATTACTAAAGCTATTATATGAAAATGATGTTACTACTTACAAATCAGAAGTAAACTTCTGAATACAACCTTGAATGCTTTGTTAAAATAAAACGTCACTTGAAAACTACTTTTTAAAAAATATCAGGACTGGGATAATTAATCCTGGCAATTTGTGATGCTTTTAAATAGTTAGGACTACTTTTACATTTGGAATTTTACTACAACCCATTGAGAGTATTCTTTTAGAAGTACAAAATGAAGAAGTAAATAAATCAAAGCATTTTATAACAAAACAGAATGCAATAAAATTTGATGTGTTTAAGGGCATTCAAGGGTGAGATAAGAAAGCTATTAGGTTGCTTCTACTATAGACCTCAGAGATAAACGAATACAAACAATTTACTTCCTTGACTTCTAAAGATTATTTGCTGGTAAAATGGATTGACATCTTTTCACAAAAACACATTTGTGGCTAAGACCACACTGCCATTTTTACCCTCCACTTTGAACAACACTGGTGTCCAGTTTTTGTTCCAAGATTATCCTTAGTTATTGATGACCTTAGATGATCTCTGGTCTGGATTTAACACTTTTAATACTGAAAAAGGAATGAGTGCCCGGTCACCTATAGATGCTAACACCATTACCACCATGTCAATTCATTTCTGTCTGGCCTTAGGTAGACCTTTTCCTATCAAATTGGGTGGCTGAATTTTTCTTGAAAACTAGCCAAAGGATTTATTAGCGTCTAGATAAAAGGATTCTAATGAAAAATGTTCTAATATCTCAGCTTAGACATCCCATTCTATCTTTCATGGCTTTGTTGAAAAATCTCATCTGTTATTCATTAGTTTTTATCCAATTTTTGCAGACCTGCTAGAACGTGGGTTTTTTGTTGAGGCCTGGTTCGAATCCTGGTTCTGTTCTTCATTATGTGAGACTTTGGGTAACTCATTTGATTTCTCTGAGTCTCAGTTTCCTTATCCATAACACAGGAGAAATACCTGACTCATAGGATTGTTGGTAGTTGTGAAAATTAAATGAGATAACACACACAAAACACCCAGTGATGGAATTATAACACAGAGGGTAATCAATACATATTAGTTAATAAAAATCTATTATAAACATTTATCTTTCATTTAAATACTTACTTTTTTGACCCAAGAAGTGAGTTTACTAGACTACAGCTTGGCATATCTTTTAAATACCCAGGATGAATGGAATGATAATCAATTTAGAATATAAAAAGGCAAACATATTATTTTAGCACAGTATCCTAGAGTATAAACTGGGAATAGGTGTTACTGGATAGAAAGTTTCAAAGGCTCAAATAAATATGAGAAACACTGGGCTAGAAGGTTTCCTTACTGCAGAACTTCTCAGCACCTTTCAAATGAAATAGGCACCTGAATGTCCCAGAGGAGGATATGATTCTCAGCAGTGACTGTAGGGCTCCCTTTTAAAGGCTTGCCTCAAAGGATTAACACTCTTTGGAAGACGCTTTGGGAAGCTGTTCTAATACAAACCTACACACTTACACATTTCCAGGAAGGTTTTTTCAAACAGGCCATTTCATTATCAATGAATCATAAGCATCTAATTTAAAACAGAGGAATACATATGTTTAATTTGTAACACTTAATTACGTAGTATTTGCAGATTTCAGGGTTTTTTTCCTGATTTATGACTCCATAAAATAATGATTTCTACTGTGATATTTATTACAAGGAGTTACTCTGTGTATACTTAAACTGCAATGGCATAAAATGAATTTATTGACCACAAGTAATCCTGAATGGGAAGTTCCTAAATCTGGAAACAAAGAAAGAAAAAGAAGACTCCTTATTCTTTCATAAGCCTGTTACAGATCATGAGTGATCCTTTCTTTTTTCTTGCTCTGAACAATTTTCTGCATTATTCTTTATCAAGTAAGATGCATGGAAAATACAGACCTGGTAAAGCTGTTTTAAAACCTGGATTATGGTAATATTTTAACAGGAAAACACTGTGAATGATATTCACATGGGAGGTATATCTAAAGTAAAAGTTTAATCATCTTTGCTAACATTCTTAATTCTGTTATTTCTTAAATCCTTTACATCGTAGTTCTTGGATTCAAAGAAAAAATTTGTAGTGAAATTCAAAGAAAAAATACTCGAGAAAAAAATCTGTAGTAAAAAAAATAGTTTTTAGAGATTTGTTGAGACTGAAGACATGTAAGACTGATGTCAAAAGAAAAGGCCTATGAAAGTATTCATCATTTTGTGTATTTTAGCTCGGATTGTCCACTCAGTGTGGGTTGTGATGCAAAATCCCACCACCCTGGGAATTTCCTGCCTAATTGGTTTTAGTTGCCAGGTGCTAAATTGCTGAGTGCTAATTGGGGGGGATTTCCACTAGTTCTCTTTAAAATTCAATTAGACAGAAATCAGTTAAGTGCATCTGGGTTTCTCTTACATTTGTTCCAGCCACCATAGGGTTCCCAAGGTCACACACCACCATTCGGGTGACATTGTCCATCTTGTACTCACAGCTCAGTGGTCTCAATGCCTGCAACGGGAAAGAACACCAGTGTAGAGTCAGGGGCAGAATAAACGACATCCTGTCGCAAAAGCAATGCTGTGGGCCAGGCAGCTCCCCTTGACTTCAAACACCTGTGTGAGTGCCTGAGCCCAAGGGTTCATGTGTGACCATCAACTCAGAAGAGAAGCTTGTGAGAAAAGACCAAAGTTTAATTTTAAGAAGAAACGTGTTGGATGGGTAAACACATTTGTTGTGTTTCATTGAGGAAGAAAATGCATAGTAGAATATATATATATATGTGTGTGTGTGTGTGTGTATATATATATATATATATATATATATATATACATATACACACATATTTTTTTTTTTTCTTTTTTTTTTTTTGGCCGCTCCGCGTGGCATGTGGAATCTTAGTTCCCTGACCAGGGATTGAACCTGCACCCCCTGCAGTGGAAGCACTGAGTCTTAACCACTGGACCACCAGGGAAGTCCCTGAAAATGCTTAGTAGACTATTTATATGAACATTTTTGAAATGATTTGCACTACTGTTCATGTTCAATTTGGGCCATGAAGATCATGGATAATTAAACATGACTAAACAAATTAACTTTTGCAAACATGAAATGACAGCAATATGTATATTATAGATTATCCTACAACCCAATGACCATTTGCAAGAGAATTGCTTTGGACACAGATTTCTCCATACCATGGTTCCATTTTGAGATTACATACCCAATCTTTGTTCAATCCTATAAATACTTAAGATGGGAAGAGAACACTTTTTTATGTTTACCCACTGCTTTTCATCTCCCGTCTTGCCCCATATCCTGTTCTGATTAGAATGTATTAAAAACTCAAGTTTGAAGAGGCACTTAGAACTATGTGCTGGAGAAGGTCTCAAGGTTACACCCGACGGGCTTATTTTACTTAGCCAGATGTCCTTAAGGGCCATCCATGTTGTAGTATGTGGCAGAATTTCCTTCCTTAAGGCTGAATAATATTCCATTGTATGTGTGTACTGTATATTGTTCATCTGTTCACCCATTGATGGCCATTTGGGTTGTTTCCACCTCTTGGCTATTGTGAGTAGTGCTGCTACGAACATGGATGTGCAGATATCAATTGAGATACTGATTCTATTTCCTTTGTATATATACACAGAAGTGGCATTGCTGGATCATATGATAGTTCTTTGTTGAAGTTTTTGAGGATGATGTAATTTTTAAGGGGAAAATTTTGGGAGACTATTGTTTTGCTGATTGTATGAGGTGGTGTTAGTGTATTTCTTATTGGGCCCCAGTTCTTGAAAACTGCTTTGTTTAACTGGGCACCAGGAGCATCTGATAGCTCAGGAATAATTTTTTGATTATTGTTCATTCATTTTGGAGATTTCTTTGAGGTTCAAAGAATAATTTTAGAAGATGATCTGGATCTTTAACTGCATTTTTGAGTCCATTGCCAAAGCCTGTTATTTGTACCATAATGGCAATTTAGTACACAAGGGAAAATAAGGGTTATATTTATTGCAGCATTTGTGTTTGTGTTTAAAATATTGTTTATTTTAGCAAGAACAAGATTGTGATTCAACACTGGTTTCAGTTTAGTGGAAAAAACTGAGATTGTGGTGTTTTGCTTTCTAGTCTTCTGTCCTATGTTTATGTGGAAAACAAATGAAAGGAAAACAGTGAAATCTAGTGGAAAAGGAGTTATTAACCTATGTTTGTGTTATTATAAATGTTCCTGTGTTTAAATTAATGGATCTTTACAGTGGAATATTATGCCAGAATTACAAAGGATGTGTTATATCTATGAGTGTTGATGTGGAAAGATAGTCTATGAAACGTAGACGTAGAGATGGAGGTGTGTATGTGTGGGTAGAGAAAATAGTCTGCAAGGATATACAAACTGAGTGAAAAGAATTAAAAGTTATTTCTATGTGGTAGCATTAAAAAAAAAAAAAAGTTACACCCGACGGAGGGGAAAGTAAAGGGGGTTTATCTTTGGACTCCTGTCCTCTGCTCACAGCTCTCCCTTGTGTCTTCAGGCTAGAAATCCGCATCTGGATCTCCACCCTGAGCCCCTTTCCATCTTTCAAAACCTAATGTCCCTATGGCCCTGCTCTTGCCTTTGGTAACAGCTACATATGTTCATCCATTATTTCACTCTAACTTGTTAAGTGCTACTGATATATTACCTGTCAGCCTCATGCCCAAAGATAAGCTTGCAAACTGAGGACTTTCACAAAGGACCCCATGAGAGGACCATGGAAGAGGGTTCCAAATACAAGGACCACTTATCCGTCTGTCAGCTCTATCGAAATTTCATTTAAGGAAGTAATGTGAATTTTCAAGGATAAGTTTCAGAAACCACCTCCTTTCCATTCTTTCCACATGGTTGAGAAAAACCAAGAGCCAAAACCAAAGCAAAGAAAAGGCAAACAAACCCCAGACACCTAAGTCAAGAGCTCTGTGGGTAAATCATACACTTTAAGAAAATAAGCTTAAGCAGGCAGGGGTATTTTTGTATCTGTTCTCTTCCCAGTGCCTAGAAAAATGTCCAGCACAAAGTAGTAGACGGTGTCAGGAGATACACAGCAAACGTAGCTCCCAGTCTTCCCTACAAGGAGCCTGAAATGAAATGGACAAGCACACAGCTGAGTATAAGGCCCTCTTCCTGCCATCAGCCATTGAAAGGTCTGTTTTAACTCATGAGAAAGAAATGAAATCTCTGATATTCAGAGGCAGCATTTAATACCTGCTCTTCCCAAATAACCCGAGTGACATGTTAGTATCCTAAGGAGGTAAGAAACATATTTTCCAAAAGCTGATAATATTTTTGCTTCTCAAAGGTAGCTTTAGCATGTATTCAAGTTCTGAAGGATCCATAACTAACCCTAAATGTACAGAGATGTTTTGTGTTGGGATTACTAACTCAATCCTGAAAACAGAAAAAAAAAAAAAAAAAAAGAACTCAGCAAAAGCTTTCCAAAATACCCACGTGTCCCTTGAATATAATTCAAGGATTTTGTTTCTATAGTAAATATTTTTATCTTATCTGAAGGTTGAAAGTCATATGTACATTTTTTCCCCAGCTTTCTAGAAATAGCTTTTTCACATCAATCAGAGATCTTTTCTCTCCCCAGATTCCCCACCCTTGTTCTTTTTTTAACCTTTATTTCCTCTCTCTGAGTGGGAGAAACAATGATTGTTTTTCTAGATATTTCTAGATTATTTTCCTCAGCTGTTCCTTGGACTATCTTGTTCTCATCCATTTATAGCTCTTAGAGTATTATTCATTCACTGAAAATATTTACTGTGTACCTGCCACTTACCAGGCACTGATCAAAAAAAAAACCACGCTTGTCCTCCTTAAATGTCCTATTATTATTAGACTCGTAATAAGGAATCACAAGCAATTGTAACAAGCAGTGGAAACACACAATTAGTACAGTTTGTTAAGTTTCATGAGAGCAGAAATTCACAGTGATGGAGGAGGACAGGCACCTAGAAGTAAGCAATCAGAGAAGACATCCTGGAGGAAGTGACGTAAGCTCATAGGGGGCCTGGCAGCTCAGTGGTTAAGAAGACGGGCCTGGACCTGACAGCTGAGGTGTCAATCTTGGTTCTGCTACGTAATAGCTGTGTAACTTTGGGCATGTTTCTGAATTTCTCCTTATCTATACAATGGGGATAATGATAGCCTTACTGTTTCTCTATCAGGCTGTTATGAGGACTAAGTAAATTGAATACTTGGAAGAGCACAGAGCAGAGCCCAGCTCATAGCAATTGCTCGGTGAATTTCAGCAGCCTCAATCGTTATTAGGCTGAGGCCTGAAGGGTGAGTAGTAAGAAGTAAGCTGGGGAAAGGGGATGAGAGAGTAGAGTTACAGAGGGAACAGCAGTGCAAGCTCTCTGTGGCGGGAGGGTGCATAGGTGTTACAGAAACAGAAAAGAAATTCCATCCCTCGAGGACTAGGGTGGGAGGTAAAGGAAAGAAGCAAAGACTCGTGATGAGGCTGAGGAGGTCAGCAGGGGTGATGTAATTAAGGGCCTCATAAGTCATCTCAGGGATTTGTAGGACTTTATCCTACAAGCAATGGGGAGCTAGGGTTTTCAGCCAGAGAGTGACAGGGTCAGATTTGCATTTTAGAAAGAGGGCTTCCCGGAGCTTCCCTGGTGGCGCAGTGGTTAAGAATCCACCTGCCAATGCAGGGGACACAGATTTGATCCCTGGTCTGGGAAGATCCCACATGCCGTGGAGCAGCTAAGCCCGTGAGCCACAACTACCGAGCTCGCGTGCCACAACTACTGAAGCCCACGCGCCTAGAGCCCAGGCTCCGCAACAAGAGAAGCCACTGCAACGAGAAGCCCATGCACCACAACGAAGAGTAGCCCCTGCTCACCGCAACTAGAGAAAGCCCAGCAACGAAGACCCAACACAGCCAAAAAAAGAAAGAAAGAAAGAGGGCTTCCCATGCAGGGAAGGGGCTGGAGGCTGGGAGATGGGGAGATTAGTTAGGAGACTGGTGTAACCATCTCGGGAGAAGATTGTGTCAGCCTGGAGGAAGGCAGGGACTGTGGCAGTGAGACGGATAGAGGATAGGGTTGGACAGGTGTAGGACTGACTTAGGCTTTAGAAACTGGGTGGAGACTGGCGCGATTCTCTGAGATAGACTAGAGAGAGGAGGAGGAGTGTGGGAAGATGACGTCTAGTTCCGGACGTACTGAGTGTGAGGTAGGTTGAGACAGAGGAGTGGAGCATGTATGAGGTCCCTTGAATAGACACAGTCATAGTGAAAGAATGTGGAACGCTGAGTAACAGAGGCTGGGGAAAGGGGGTAAGAGGGAGTTGGTGTTTCATGGGTACAGAGTTTCAGTCTGGGCTGATGAAAGTGTTCTGGAGATGGACGGTAGTGATGGTTACACAACAACGTGATTATACTTCATGGCACTGAACTGTACACTTCAAAAGGGTTAAAATAGTACATTTTATGTTACATATAGTTTACAACAATAATAATAAAAAGACAGAGCACATGGGCCTTTATTCCTAGAAAAATTTAGAAGGTCATCGAAAAGAATTGTAAAGGCTGGCTCCGTTAAGGTCTCCAGAGAAAGAGATGATCAGCTTCTACATTTTCAAAAAGATGAATGTTTTTAGCCAAAGAACAACAAAACTGACAATCAGATAATCCCTCATACTTTTCCCCTTGAGAGAAAATTGTTAAAAAAAAAAAAAAAGAAAACTTGAACCAAGTATAAATAAAAAGAGACACAAACTTCAAACTGCTTAACAACAAAGGAGGAATTAGAATGTGGCTTAGTCATGTCAAATCAAATTCTGCCCAAGGGAAACTGATGGAGGAAAAACAGTTAAAGACTCATTGGAGATTATAGATAATGTCTGTTAAAATGTTTAAAGCCAAAGATAGAAATGATAAATGTTTCCTGTGTTTTCCACCCAACGGTGAACAGTAAACTAGATGTTTTGCTAAAAGAAGAATATTTTGAATAGATGCTTTGTTTAACAAAGTCAGGGGTGCAGTGACAGAAAGGGAGTTGAAATAAAATATAGGAAGAACCCTGGAACATTTTTTAAGATAACATACTTGAGCTTCATTGTTTGTTTGTTTATGTATTATTTGCATGTAATTATTCTTAAGTGATATGTTCCTACAAATTTCTTCAACAGAAACTCGTGATGATTTTACAACTGTCAAAGATACTTGATTATTGCTCCTCTGGGTTATTTTTTCACTGAGAAGATAATTCAGTCAAAACATAAGTCATGAGACTAGAGGTGTGCACAGATAATTTTGTATTCCCCACGTTTGTAAATGCCTTTCAAATACTGACATCACAACCGTTGTTAGCATTGCTTTAGAGGAATTATTTTTCATTAAATTATTTAATCATTAGAACGT
This sequence comes from Balaenoptera borealis, assembly GCF_965194805.1. Classification (NCBI taxonomy): domain Eukaryota; kingdom Metazoa; phylum Chordata; class Mammalia; order Artiodactyla; family Balaenopteridae; genus Balaenoptera; species Balaenoptera borealis. Next base: position 178,429,093 of record NC_138866.1, read on the forward strand.
GCACGTTCCCAAGAGGATGCAGTTTTTGGAAAGTAGCAGAACTTTAATAAACTTCAGTTAAATGAACATATCCATCAGCAAGAATTTAAATAACACTCATCATGCCGACTTCTATGTGAAGTGCAGGGGTGACTATGAAAGTGTGAAACTTGGTCTCTGCCCTTAATTGTGAGTCTGTGTATCTCCGAAACCAAGGGACTCTCTCTGTTATCCTTCAGTGTATTTATAATGGTTTTAGAGCAGAACCTGAGGATATTCTGAGTGGGAAGATTCATATTGTGATAAGGAAAGGAAATCGATAAAAAGCATTGCCGTCAGTTTAACAAATAGTGGCATTGCAGGACTGGCAAATGACAAAAACCTGACTTTTTCTTGGTCCCGGTCCCGAAAAGGTGGACCAAGAAAAAAGAAAACATGAACGTGTTTCCTTTCCAGTGCCTGTCTAGGCTGTTTTCAGTGCTCAGCTGGGATTGCTCGGACCTTCCTCCATAAGCAGTAATGAAAACCAGACCTCCTGGGACCTGCTTGAAGCATAAAGGAACTCAAAGACCAGAAAGCAGCCAGGGAGGGTGGGAGTTCGCTTGGGAGTGTAGCGGATGGATCACGTTGATGAGGGGCTGCTTTCGGACAGCTGTCTTCCGTGGTTCAGCTCCCAATCTCGGGCCAGTTTATCTCTGCACCGTGGCCAAGAAAGATATTAATACTGCTTAAGACCATCTTCCTTCCTGGGCCGTTGCTATTCTGCTTAACAAAATAAGGTGCCATTTTGTTTTCTTTCATTGAGGAAGAAATCCTCAGCTAAGATGACTTAACATGGATTTGTCTTCAAAAATACACCGAGCTCTTTCCTCCTCCAGATCACCTACAGGCATTACCTTGTTGCTGCGTTCAATCCCAACATAATCAGCCTCTTCTGGAATTATCACAAAGAGCTCGGCTTCGTAGGCACCTTCCCCTTCATTTCTCGCGTTGATTGTGAGCATAAGGTGGTTTTCATCTCCAATGATGACCTGATGCTTATCTCTAAAAATAAAGTTTAAAAAGAATCATTAGGTACTATGCACCTCTGGATTCATGGATATTTTATTTAAGGACTTAGAGGAGGATGTAAACATGCAACACTGGGAAAAAAAACAAGATGGATCGTCATGAGGGGGCGGTGAGAGGAATCAAAACTATGTCTGCATGAGAAGGGCAGGAAAACATCCAGCGGTGTTCTGGTAAATGTTTAACAACCAGCGCTTCAAACTAGTGGTTACCAGTGGAGGAGGGGGCAACATCGGGGGGGGGGGGGCGGCGAGGAGGAGGTACAAACCACTGGGTCTGAGACAGGCTCACGGCTGTATGTACAACTCAGGGAATAGAGCCCCTACTTTGGAATAACTGTAAATGGAAAGTAACGTTTCAAAACTGTATAATAGGGCTTCCCTGGTGGTGCAGCGGTTAAGAATCCGCCTGCCAATGCAGGGGACACGGGTTCGAGCCCTGGTCCGGGAAGATCCCACATGCCGCGGAGCAGCTACGCCCATGAGCCACAACCACTGAGCCCACGTGCCACAACTACTGAAGCCCGCGCGCCTAGAGCCCGTGCTCTGCAACAAGAGAAGCCGCCGCAATGAGAAGCCCGCGCACCGCAACGAAGAGTAGCCCCCACTCGCCGCAACTAGAGAAAGCCCACATGCAGCAACAAAGACCCAATGCAGCTAAAAATAGATAAATAAATTTATTTATTTAAAAAAACCTGTATAATAAATAAAGTAACAACCAGTTCTCAAAAACAAAAGGAAACAAAGAAAACCATTATGTGTAGCATTTGCCGATTCCAGTGGTGTAAATCCTCCCACTGTGATCAATTTCAAGCTCCCAACATACTTAACAGTCTGCCAGCAAAAATTCCCAAAAAGTTAACAGTTGGCTCACAAGCCAGGAGGAGATGGCTTCAGCACATCACTGAAAACATCCCATAGGAGGAAGATGGGCAATGGGAAGAGAGGGAGAGAGATGGTTTAGAAAGTAGGAGGGGAAGCTGTGTGTGACGCAAAGTGGAAAATAAGAGGGAAGAAAGAGGCAGATAAAGGAAGATCTCAAATAGCTGATTGTGAGGTATTTTGAGGAAATTTAATTCACTCCAAACTTCAAATTGAAACAGCATTTGGAAATGCCTACTTGTGACCCTTAATCAAAGCTATTGCTTTGGACCCTGGCTAGATTATGAAGTTTGGAAAAAGTCCCCTTGAGAGGTTACCAAGAAGCTTCCAAACACTGGCAGCGAGATAGTTCCTGGGGTGGGGATGGGTTGAGGCGGGTAGAGAGGAGCAAAACCGGAACCACCAGCGATGAGTTAACTTCAAACAAAAACACTTCCCCCCGCTTTTGGTGAAGGATGGAACGGCTCAGGCAAAGTCTTGGGGTGTGTCACTTGACACCAATGACAAAGACCTAAACCACAGGCTAACCCAAAGTGTAGCCAAGCTCAGAAATTTCACGCAGTGCACTTATTTTGGTAGTGGCTGGAAGTGTATACTTTCTCCAGAGAAGCTTTAAGTAAACACCTGTATGCCATTAGATAAAATGGACAAGTTTATTTATTTAAACTTACGGTCTAGCTGACAGCTTCAAGTCAGGAATGCACATGTTATCTTCTCCACAGTCGACCAGGATGTGAGCCTGTGTTGTGGAAAAACACGTATCAGGAAGAATCTGGGAAAACCTGAATCCCATCCTTTCTCTTGAAAATTATGAATGATCCCACAAGTTAAACCAAAGCTCTCCTTTCACTCTGCATGAGTCTACCTAGCTAGAAGCTCTGTTTGGCAGTGACCTCCCCTTTAGGCTAGTTTACTTAGGAGCCCAATTCCAATTCATTCTGAAATGTCTGTAAAGAATGCTACTCTGACCGATGTTTTGAGGATTACAGGCTGTACTGCTTCTATTACAGCCACATTTTGAACAAATTAAATCTTGGTTCCACAAGGGGAAGGGCTTCTGAAAACACAGGGATGCAGTGTTTCAGGAAACATGTTCAGAAAATCTCCCAAATGTTACAAATGTGTGTGCAGGAATGAAAACAAAAGGGCCTGGATTTCGTCTTAAGGTCACAGGAGCAATGCCCAGGGCCTGATTGAGAATATACCATCAAAGACAGGCCAGGACCTACCTGTTCGGTAACAACGTTTTCCCTGTAGTAATTCAATATTGGTTTCACCTCCAGACCTTCTTTAAAGGTGGATTCATCCAAACTGTAATTCAAACTAATGTTGATTGGAGACAATTTATCTCGGAATTCAGTTTCATCCTAGGGAAAATAATCACAAACTCAAGAAAGGCCCTGTAAAATGGCTGCAAGATGTTAGTTGGTGAAAGGCAGGCAGCACTTGACTTTGGCCCTTAAGAGTGAACGATGAAGTAATTACCACCCCAGCGGGCCTAGGCACATGCTGTGGACGTGGCATAGAGAAGCCAGTTTAATGAACGTATGTTCAGAGTTGGAATCATTTAGAGCTGTGGCTTCGTTGAAATACATGCTTCTAGAAGCAATCTTCAGGTTCTCCAGATCTTCAACAACTCAGACGGATTGGTCAAATTGCACAGTTAAAAATCAGATGCACAGTAAACATCACTGAAACTTTCGTGAACTGGGATTTTTACTTTAATGAGGTTGGCAGAATTTATCAGTCCCCTCGGGCTCAGAGGAAGGAAACCTCTGGATTCTCTTCCTTTCTTATCATCTCTTTAAGTCCTTGTTTGCATGAACTTCAAAACACCTTCAGCACATCTGAAGTTCCCTTAGAAAAAGCACCAGAACCTTCCTGGGGAGGGAGGGGGTAGCACCAGCAGCAAGGTCTGGGCACACAGGAACTCCCAAACCATGGAGTGGGCATGCCACCCTTCAGCTGGGTGCCAGTATCAGTCATAATGAGACACGAGGGTCGTGCACCAGCTTTTCGTTCTAGAATGTGTTTGTAAACTCTGCTTTCTACAGGTTTTCCCTTACTATATCCCTTCAAAGAGGAGACCAAATGAAAAGAGGCTTCACCACCTCACCACTGGTAAGAAGATGAAATAACTATATCATAACACATTTTGGCTTTTTATTTCATGGTAGGTTTGGGAGTTATTGTAAAAATACATTGCTTTAAAAATGTAATTATAGGGCTTCCCTGGTGGCGCAGTGGTTGAGAATCTGCCTGCCAATGCGGGGGACACGGGTTCGAGCCCTGGTCTGGGAGGATCCCACATGCCGCGGAGCGACTGGGCCCGTGAGCCACAATTACTGAGCCTGCGCGTCTGGAGCCTGTGCTCCGCAACAAGAGAGGCCGCGATGGTGAGAGGCCCGCGCACCGCGATGAAGAGTGGCCCCCACTTGCCGCGGCTGGAGGAAGCCCTCGCACAGAAACGAAGACCCAACACAGCCATAAATTAAAAAAAAAAAAAATGTAATTATAATTTACTTTTAATAAAGCCTTTGAATGCCTCACCCTTTTCCTAAGTTGGCTCAGAAATGCACATTGATAAAATCTGGCCAAACATCCTCACGTAGGATAAAAATTCAAATAAATTGTGTCTAACTTTTATGTGTTTTGGGGTGAGGCGGTTAGAAATGAAAACCACCTGAGTTAGTACTAGTACTAAAGAGGGTATTCAAAACAAGAAGAAGCTTAGGAGCAGAAACTCACACCACATTGTAAACCAACTATACTCTAATAACAATTTAAAGAAAAAAAAGAAGCAGCTTAGGAATTAAAAGCAATACGTCATTAGGTTGGCTGAAGTCAGGCTCAACAGAGGGGTGTGTGGCCTTACAGATTCCTCCTATAAAGTGAACATAGATGTGGGTCTGTGTGAACCACTGTGATGTTTAAATGGAGAAAAATGGTTGGAATTTGGACTTAAGTGTTAGAGGCCAGAAAGGTGATTCTGGAACACTTACTCGAAGGTAAACGATAAAATCCTGGCATTGGAGGGATTTCTGCCCCTTTATCACGAGAGGGAAGACGAGATGTGACTGATGGTTATCAAGGAAGAGCGTGCGTTTAATGGCTCCTTTTTGTTTCAGGGAATCTAATTGCACCTCGGCAGTCAGGCCTAAAGGACAGACATAAAGCAAATATAATCCAGAAAGGAAAAGTATTCAGTGAATGTAGCGCTTTATCAGAGATATGAATTCCTATTTCAACTTGCTTATTCAGGAAACATCTTTTCCATAGTTGGGATCAAAAACAATACATGAGCTGCAAAGATTTGATAAAATACTCCCCAAGCTAAAAAGCTTGTTTTATAATGGTTTTACATAAAAAGTCATTTCCCCCCATAATTAGGTCTGTTCTTCCAGACAGTACCAATTATTCAAGGACTATTTATGTAGAAGTTCCCATATTTATAATAGAAATCTTGGTGCTAATGAAGAGCTCTTTGAAAGCTTTATATGGTCTATGCAGTGAAACGCTTACTGTTGACTTTTCTTGATACGGTATAGGAGTGGAAAAATGAAAATATGCTCACCTATTGTGTTTGAAATGCTCTGGCCTGCCACAGATGCACACACTCTTAAAGAAAAGCTAGGGAAAATGATAATCAATAATTTATTGGTTAATAAACTTTTTCAATCTGAAGTAGCAAACTTCCTTTACCTTACCCCAGATAAAACGAATGCATTATTTTTCCTCTATACTTCTCTTAGTGTACACACACACAAAACCAAACAAATAAATATGCATATATTTATTGATTGATATATATACTTATCAAAAATATATTTATATACATATATATATCCGACAATTCTAATACGATTAAGAAAGGTGACATTATTACATAGGAAGGTAATACTTAAAATATTACTAGAGGTCGATTGATTTAATCAGTGGATTAATTGATCAATTACTTGCTGCCTTTTTTCAAGAAATGCATGTGAATATCTTCCATGTGCCAGGGAGTGAAGAATTGGGCAGAACAGCAGGGGGACAGCTAGTGGCAGAGCCTGGAGGTGAGCAAGCAGGTGACCCCAATTTGAGGAACCTGAAGAAATCTGGTGCGTTAGAGAAGCATGGGGAAAGCTGTAGGAAGCCGAGGCTGGCTGGGTCAACAGGTAGGGAACAGGGCTTTGAAAATCACGTTAAAGAATTTGGATCAAGAGGTGCAAACTATTAGGTATAAAATAAACTACAAGGACATATTGTACAACATGGGGAATATAGCCAATATTTTATAATAAGTATAAATGGAGTATAATCTTTACAAATTGTAAATCACTATACTGTATACCTGTAATTTATATAATATTATACATCAACTACACTTCAGTTAAAAAAAAGTATTTGGATTTAATTCTGAGAGGCATGGAGCATCACGGTACGATTAACCCATAATCCACTCTCCGTGGAAGGAGATAAGAACTCAGGCAGTTACTTGCCAGGAGTGGGATATAATTTGAGGCAGAGACACCAGAAGAGGGAAGGGAAAAAGAAAGAAAATGGGGAGCGTAGAGTGACCGTCTCAGGCTTGGTAAGCACAATGATACAGTGTATAAGGTCAATAAAAAAAGGATGGATATGTAGGAGAGACCTTTATAGTTTTGCCTTGAACATGCCCTAAACTCAATCCAGGGAGGTGCCTGCTGTGGCTTGTAGGATGGCCTGCACTTGGGTCTATCCTGTGGCCTTGGAGGGAATGAGGACCGGCCAGTGGTCTCTGCCTGACTGTTGCATGTGCTGACCTCCCTATGGAAAAATGTCAAGCTCTAAGCGCCAGCATTCAAGATGAAGCTTTTTCACATTTCCAAGAAAGTAAAAATGTAAGAAAATACTTAAGTATGATTTAATGACAGCCTTAACGTTTTTACTAGTAAATAGTATGATTTGAATATTTCCACAGAATCCAAAAGGAGTAAATAATCTCTAGTCGCGCTTTAATTATGTGTCAGCTTCCTGTGTCAGATATAATGAAGATGTGTCACATCTGGGATTCATCTAGCTCCCGTGACCTCAGTCAATGTCTCCCTTCAGGGTAAGTAATTTGTCACATACCATTAAGCCTAACGTTTTCCGAGATGTCTCTGCTATTTCAAGTGTTTGTACCACTTCCCCAGAGAAATCATGAATTCCAACCCACTTCCACTTCAATTGGAATAATTCAAGAAAGATGAATAGTTAATCACATCTTTAAATTTTGTAGCAGGTCTGGCTTTCAAAATTGGAATTTTTTCTGTGTCTGACTTTTTTGGAGGTACTTGGGTACGTGTTAAAACTGTTGACCATTTTTCTATTCATCCTTATACTGAATAGACAAAACTCATTAGCTTGTATAAGATAAATTCCTATTTGTAATAAAATTATCATTATATCTATAGATTAAAATAATTTTACATACAGTATTTTGTCTAACACAATTGAGAAGCAATAAAAATTTTTGCAAAAGAGATAAAGTTATGAATGTGAACATTATCTCCTCCTTTTGAGAAGAATTTGATTGAAAAACGATGTCATCAGCTGAAGGGTCACTCGGTTTATAAATTATATGTCAGTGTTATTCTATACTTCTTAGTTCCCCCTTTCTGTTACCTTTATATCATTAAGTGGACGATTTTAACTTTTTCATACAAGTTTAAATAACTGCTACGACTTACTGAATTATTGATAATAGCACTCCAACCTAAACTTTTTGGCTTATAGATGTCTTTAGCAGAAAAGAGTTGCCAAGTTATAAGTTTCAAAGCACTCTCTTCTGATCTAAAAAGAAAACCTCACTGAAGTATTCATTCTGAATTTAGAACATTTATATTATATTATGTTATATATAAACACACACATATACATCGTATGTTTTATATAACAAATACTTAGGTGCACTCACAGGTCTATACCTAATTATAACGCACACTTGTTGTCAGAGAAAGCTGTGAATTATTGTTAAATTAGAATTAAAATTTCAAACTAGCATTTATGATCATAGTCAATACGAATAGGTCTGACTGGAGCGAAAAAACTCCATTAAACCAGCCCAGATCCCTCATCACATAATTTCTAAATGAAACTGTTGGGCTATACTTCTGGTGCTTCAGAAGGCAGGACAGTACCTTACAAATGCTCTAATACTAGTCCTAACCCAATGCAAGAAGGGTTAGAATAATGACCCTGTGATGTAATGGTGCTCGTAGCCACATATGGGAGAGGAGGAATGAGATAAATGTGAAACAGGACTTAAAAGTACAAAGCAATTCATTTTTCAATCTAACCAATTCAATACTCTTTCAGTGATGGCAAATATCAGGTTTTACATAAAATCAGGTATATCTGAAAAGTTTTTCCAAATTTGAAAAGGGGATAGTTATTAACTTTTAAATTTATAAAATAATTTTTTTTACCAAATAGTTTTAATCTTTCTCATTAGATAACAATTATGTGAATATTTATGCATTGGCTTTATTGTTTTTTTCTAGTTTAGAAATGCAAGTAGCAGAAATTTTATAAAATTACACAGCTGTTTGAAAGGCAGAGAAATTCACATTGAGGGAAATGGAGAACTATTTCCCAGTTAGAGGTTTACTTAATAGTTTTCAGATGTACAGTACGAGATTATACCAAATACAGACAAAAATTACAGAAAAGAAAATCAACAAACACTTTTCAATCATTTTGAAAAAAATGAGCTAAATTCCTATAATAAATTTTAAAAAGTATCCGAGGAACACATTCGAGACTGAACCCACTGTTAATTTTCCATCTTCTAATACTCTGAGTTACCCATTCAAAATTTTTGCATGTGAAAATAAAACATCTTTCAGGAAATGGTTGCAATAGAATCAAATAAATAATTGTAATTGTAATTTGTCCACGTAACAAATCGTATTTTATCTAAGCAATCTGATTTAATGCAACAAGAGTTCGTGAAAAGAAGGAAATTTTCTTGTTAAAAAGTAATATTCATGTCGATCCCAAACTCCCAATCTGCTATATTTAAAATAAAATGCCTTTCCATGAAAAAAACAATTAAAAAATAAAAAATTTTTAAAAAATAAAAATAAAAGGAATATTCTTTCCATAAAACCAAACAGATCCCACAATCTGTTAAAAAACACTTAAATTTTTAAAAAAATTCAAAAACTGAAAAATCCTGAGAAAAGATGATCTAGTTCGTAACAACATTTCACACCAGAGTGTGCCACACACATATGCGTTAAAGAATTCAGTCTAGGGGGCTTCCCTGGTGGCACAGTGGTTGAGAATCTGCCTGCCAATGCAGGGGACACGGGTTCGAGCCCTTGTCTGGGAGGATCCCACATGCCGCAGAGCAACTGGGCCATGAGCCACAATTACTGAGCCTGCGCGTCTGGAGCCTGTGCTCCGCAACAAGAGAGGCCACGATAGTGAGAGGCCCGCGCACCACGATGAAGAGTGGCCCCCACTTGCCACAACTAGAGAAATCCCTCACACAGAAATGAAGACCCAACACAGCCATAAATAAATAAATAAATAAATAAATAAAAATTTAAAAACTAAAAAAAAAAAAAAAGAATTCAGTCTAGAAGTCCATTCAGTGATGAATGTGCGAACAGAGGACTATTGGGCGAAATACCAAAGTTTTAATACTTGTGCCCAAGTAGCACTCATTGTTCATTTCATGTTCATTTCATCCAGGGTTAGGAGAGATGCTAGCTAGCTCTTTCACATACTTTCTCAGATCAGGTTTTCATTATAGTATTTTATGGTTTCATACCATTTTAAAATGTGCTCAAGGCATTTCCCAGCTACTTTCAGAAGCTGCTTAAGGGGAAGACAGGCCTCCCTGAACCGAGAGGTCCCAGCAAAGGATGTTTTTCAAAGAATTCTTCAGGGTCCTCCACACCCCTATCCACCACCCTCAAAGGCTTTGACTCCAGTCTGAACCCCTGTCCAAGGCCATGAGCAACGTGCTGAAACTGGCTGGGAATAACTTCTGTGGGTCTAGACTGGTGTGTTCTGCATTCTGACTTTCTCAGGAACCGACCATATCATCTGGAAATGGAGGTAAATCTCAGATGCTCCAAATGTTTGTTGATTTTTCAGAGAATATACCCTAAGGCATTACCCAATATGACAGACTTCTGACCCTGGAGGACCTACATATTGAGAAGCAAAGTGGCATTTTCTTGACCTGTGCTACAGCCAAGTTCCATTTCTTACTGCCTTCGGGTGACCGGCCAGATTCACAAGGAACGTTCTCAGAAGGTGTACGAGCCTGTTTGCCTACAGGCCAGGCAGAGGACTATTCCTGATGATGAGATCATGGCCACAGAAATATAGCTGAGGACACAAAAATCTCTATTTTTACCATGTTTACCTTCTGTCTCATTGTATACAGATGTGAGGTTATAAAACTGACATCTATTTTCAGCACAGGAAACCAAGTAATTTAATCCAAGCCTGACTATTTAAGAAAAAACAAAAAAACAAAAAAGGACAATACATATGTCTGAAAAGTGGTTTCCATATGCATATGCAAATACGAGCATCAAGGTATTTTATTATATTTTCAGTTTGGTTAATGTTTATTTTAGTATGCCAAGATTCTAAAAGAGATCTCCAAGATTTGCTTTGTCGGGAATTTTCTCAAGTGCTTTTGCTTCTCATCACACGTGGAGGCTGTAGATTGGAGAAATGGCCTTCCCATGACAGCAAAAGATCAGCATCGTGTCAGAGATCCTTTTATTTTTCTTTTGAGAGACTAACAACTGGCCACTCAGATTTGGTGCACAGACCCACAGCATTAGCACCCCCTTGGAGCCTCTTCAGCAATGTGAAGTCTCAGCCCCCATCCCAGGCCTACGGCCCCCAAAAGCTGCATGTTCACCAGATCTCCAGGTGATCTGAGTTCACACAAGAGGGCCGGAAGCCCCACACTGACTCACCACGCCACAGATGCCATCGATTCTGGAATCTGGCAGGTTTTATTTTCCAGATTGATGATCACCGGGTGCAGGAGAAGCTGGGCTCCCACCGTCACAACCGGCCTCGCTCTGCAAGGAGAAGACGCACGGTTTTAACCAGCCCCAAGAGGGGCCAGGCAGAAGCCCACTACTCCACTTCTAGAGGCCATGGCCAACATTCCCGGCCCTGGTGCCAAGAATTCCCCTCACTGAGTGAACAGGTGGGCTCCAGACTCAACCAACGACCTCCAGACACATCTGGTGGCTCATGAATACAAATCAAGGAGCCATGGGCCCATCAAGCACAGCCGCGTTCACGGACCTTCTCTGTCTGTGGAGGCGCTCACGGTATTTTGGCGACGTGGCTGTGAAAGATTTCTCCTCTGGGATCTGCTAGTCTGTCCATATTCCCATCTGAATATGAGGAAATATATCATCCTACAGTCACTCATGTTGCATCTGTAAGTACTCGAGTTTTGCTAATTTTGTCACCATATTGGCTGGTGATTTTTAACCCTGATTGATCATTTTCTAGACAAGCTTTGCAGATGGAGCTAAACGCATGAGGGTGAGCTGACTCATTCTGTGCTTCACGCGGAGCAATGGTTCTCAACCCTGACTGCACAACAGAAGCACCCCAGGAGCTTTAAAACAGAAGCCAGTCTCCCGGGGTCAAGGCCAGGCACTGGAATGTCAAAAAAACAAAAAACAAAAAAACCTCCAGGTGATTCTATTGTGCGGCCAAGTTTGAGGGGAGGGTCTAATACCGAGTAAACTCCATTCCAACCACCCAGTGAGGATAAATCAGACAAGAAAGTAAGTCACTGGGGAAAGGAATGGGGCAATATTTATAAAGCTTGGTGCCAAGATGTGAGAACTGGGAGCCAAATCTCCAGATGACAGTGTGAAATGATGCCATGTTGCTTAAGTTTTCCTCTGACAGGAGGGAGGGCTGGGCCTTGGGGCAGCGTGTTGTTTAGGGCACTGGTTTAAACAATTCCATGATTACCGTAATGGCGCCCAATGGGAATTTTCCTGAACTCCTGTGCGCTATTATCTGTACTGTGTTACGTGATTTTTCTTTTCAATATTGTGTTAGCTCCAGCCCTTGGAAAAGCAGGTGATAAGACAGGATTAGACACACAAGACACTTATTAGGGCAAATACTGATGAGGGAAAAAGGGGAGGGAGGGAGGAGGCTGGGACCAGCAGTCAGAGTGTGATGTACGTCTGATTCCTGTGAAGAAGTAAGGAAACGAAAGAGGATCTGGGAAAGAAGCTCCAGCCAGGGCACTGGGGAGTCCTTGAGCCAAATCTGCCTGCTAGTGGAGCTCCAGGTGGGCCTGTGTTTGTATCCCTGTTGTGTCCAGTAATCGGCTGGGAGCAGCTCATGGGAAATAGGGCCTTGTTGCAAATGTAGATTCAGAGCACAGTGGAGGGACCATGAGTCAATTTCACTCCATCAGCTCTGAGTGGTGCATCTTCACGGCCACCACAAACACAGCCCCATCCTTCAGGTACTTTGAGAGTTTCAATCACCTGATTCTCTACCCCCTGAAGTGGAGAGCGGCTGGTATAAACCAGCCCTCTGAGTATGTCTTGGGACTGATGAAGAAGACAATCTTGCCTACTTGAGGAAACCTACTTTAGAATCCCTCAGGGAGTTGACCTAGGTTCGTACTATGTGCCCAGAACACCTGGGTTGGCCCTCTGCCTTTTGTCTTGATATTCTGACCTAGTGTCTTGCATTCCTATAAAACTTTCTTTTAAGAATAAAAAAGAATCTAAATTTTTTTTAAGAAGAAAAAAGAATCTAATAAGTAATTGGTAGCACTGTCTACCAGTTACTTATTATTCCATGTACTTTACATGCAGATTCTCACTTAATTCTTCCAACAAAAATAAACTTGTAATGTAAATATTATGCCCATTTTACAATGAAAAAAATCTGAGGCTCAGAAAGTTACAGAAACTCGCCCAAGATTACAAATGGGTGAGTGTGTGGAGTGGCCAGGTTTTTTAAATCCAGACCTGTCACATTTGAACAGTTGTTCAATTCTTGCTTTTGGAGGCTACCAATTCTTGGTATTTCTGTTCCTTAATTTAGTGTCCACGCTTGATGATAGAGGCCAGGGTGTATAGCAACACTCCCCCACCCTGCATTCCTTATCTATAGGCACATTTTAATGCATTTCTAAAGCAAAGAGAAGTATTTAAATGTAATACCTTTAAAATGTGTGTCATTTTAGAAGTTCTGCTAAGATTCATATCTTATTTAATGTTATGTTAGTAGAAGCTGGAAGTTTGGTCATGAGGTATGAGAACAAAAAGACACAAGAGCTGAAAGAAAGGGGAAAATATTGAGAGCAAATATTCCTCCAAACTTTACAAAGAGCATCTAAATGTTCTCCAAAATAAATAGTTGGGATTTACTCTTTAAGGCAAAACTAACAACGAAAAAGAAATGCCTTTGAGACAATTAGAAGAACATGCCCACAGATGGAGGAATAAAGAAAATGTGGCATTCAGCCGTGAAAAGGAAATCTTGCCATTTATGACAACACAGAAGTACCTTGAGAGCATTACGCTAAGTGAAAAAAGTCAGACAGAAAAAGATCAATACCATATGATCTCACCTACATGTAGAATCTAAAAACAAAAATCAAAACCAAAAAATGAACATATAGATACAGAAAACAGATTGGTGGTTGCCAGAGGTGGGGATGAGATGGAGGTGGAAATGGATGAAAGTGGCCAAAAGTACAAACTTCTATTTATAAGATATATAAGTTTGGGGGATGAAATATATAGCATGGTGCCTAGAGTTAATAATACTGTGTTGTATATTTGAAAGTTGCTAAGAGGGTAGCTCTTAAAAGTTCTCATCACACACACAAAAACCGTAACTATGTGTGGTGATGGATGTTATTAACTAGACTTATTGTGGTGATCATTTTGCAATATATACAAATATTGAATCATTATGTTGTATGCCTGAAACTAATATAATGTTACATGTCAATAAAAGAAAAGAGCATTTGCATACCACCAACCACATACCTGTAAACAGCTACTTTTCCTGTTCCAAATGCACCCACAATTAAATCTAAAAAAGACAAAAACACACAACACATGCACAAATTTTATAGAAATGATCCAAACTCATAATTATAAATAGCACATAGAGCATCCTGAAATGCTGATTGCAGAGTGAGAGTCATAAAAGTAAGAACAGCAAATCACACCGTTCTTAAGACAGTTTGGAAAGGATACTGGAACTTCACTCTAGCTCCATATGACACATGCATCAATAGATCTCAAACCCTTCTGGACTCAGGAAGGCCAGCCTTCTAGAAATGCTTCAGATACTCATCGTAACACCATTTCTCCTATCCTCCAGACTCAGGGCACACATCTTAAATCAATAGGGGAAAAGCAGGTGCTAAGGGTCTACTAAGTGCCAGGCTCGTTGCACATAGTATTTTATCATCCCGCTACCGGAACAACCCTATAAGGAAAGCATTTTACCAACGAAGTGGGACATTTTGGCTGTCATCTTGTCACAGCCATTTGCTCTTGACAAATATGCGGATGGCAAGTATGGTTTTGGCAGAGTGGTCGGTAGCATATGAAATAACTGACATAGCGTTACAGCTGGCTCTCCTCATTTGCGGTTTTGCTTCTTCAGTTTCAGTTACCTGTGGTCAACCACGGTCTGAAAATATTAAGTGGAAAATTCCAGAAATCAACAACTCATCAGTTTTAAATTGCACGCCATTCTGAGCAACGTGACGAAATCTCACGCCGTCCTGCTCTGTCCCGCCCGGGATGTGAATGATCCCTTGGTCCAGCGTGTCCTGTCCGTAGTCACTTAGCCAACTTGGTGTCTCACTGCTTGTTCAAGCGACCCTTACTTTACTTAATAATGGCTCCAAAGTGCAAGAGGAGTGAGACTAGGGACTTCCCTGGCGGTCCAGTGGTTAAGACTCCACGCTTCCACTGCAGGGGGCAGGGCTTCGATCCCTGGTCGGGGAACTAAGATCCCGCACGCCGCGTGGCACGGCCAAAAAAAAAAATTAAAATTAAAAAAATTTTTTAAAAAGGAGTGATGCTGGCAATTAAGGTGCGCCAAAGAGAAGCTGTAAAGTGCTTCCTTTACGTAAAAAGGTGAACGTTCTCCACTTAATAAGGAAAGAAACAAAATCCTATGCCGAGGTTGCTAAGATCTGTGGTAAGAAGGAATCTTCTATCTGTGAAATTGTGAAGAAGGAAAAAGAAATCCGTGCTAGTTTTGCTGTCACATCTCAAACTGCAAAAGTTAAAGCCACGGTGGGTGAGAAGTGCTTAGTTAAGATGGAAAAGGCATTAAATTTATAACAATATTTTGAGAGAGAAACCACATTCACATAACTTTCATTATATTATATGGTTATAATTGTTCTATTTTATTATTAGTTATTGTTATTAATCTCTGACTGTGCCTAATTTATAAATCCAGCTTTATGTATAGGAAAAAACGTAGTATGTATAGGGTTCAGTACTCTCCGCGGTTTCAGGCATCCACTGGAGGGTCGTGGAACGTATGCCCCCCTGGATAAGCAGGGAAACCACTATACAAAAAATATTAAATAACAACAACAATGATAATAATAAATAGCACATATTGAACACTTATTCTAGGCCAGGAATTCTTTTAATGGATTTACTTTAACTTATTCTTAACAAGTTAAGAAGTCTCTATCATATTATTAGCACAATTTTACAGAAGAGTAATTTGAGACTTAGGGAGGCTCACCGATACATTCACTGAAGTTCACACAAGTACATAAGAGGTGAAGCTGGGTTACAGTGGTGCTGGGCAACAGAGCAGTCTTAGACTATTTGAGGGGTAATATTCATAATGACCTCAGTGACTGGCTGATATATAGGCAGAACTCTCTGTTTTTCTTAATCTCATTTATAATGCTTATTCTTTCTCGGTGGATGCAGTCAAACAAAAATTAAAATGACCATAGTGATATCTGCAGAGTAACATTTAGAAGCAGAGATGAGAAAACTGGATTCGGAAGAAATAACGGCCACAGAAGAAAACTTACAATAGCTAAAACTCTAATCGGTTAATTCTAGTAGGACAGAAGTGAAAATGAAAAAAAAAAAAAAAAAAAAAAAGAAAAAGAGAGGGGGGAACGCCTTTGTCAGTGCCATATGGAAAACCAATCAAGAAATTATACTGGTTCAATGGAATTCATACAGGAAAATGATTTGTAGCCACATGCCCTTGGCATTCACCTTTCCAGAACAAAGGAACTGGCCAGGCTGCAAGCAACTATGATTCTTCTCTAGGGTCCTCTCTTGGCTGGGCCACGGCATTGTCCTCGGTCCCTGATGGATGGGAGTTGGATGGATAACCAGGTACATGAGCTCACGTGACTGCTTTCTTAGGGTGACTCTGAGACATGTACTTCCTTGTCTCCCAGATTTCCCCAGCTAGACAGAGCCCGAGTTGCCCACCCTGTCAGCCTCTTGATAATAATCTTCCCTTCCCACATCTCTCTTCCCTACTCCCTTAGCAATGATTTTCTGGGGCTATTTTTCAAACCACTTGCCTTCTTTTTTTTTTTTTTGAACTTTATTTTTTTATACAGCAGGTTCTCATTAGTTATCTATTTTATACACATCAGTGTATACCTGTCAATCCCAATCTCCCAATTCATCACACCACCACCACCACCCCACCACCACTTTCCCTCCTTGGTGTCCGTACGTTTGTTCTCTACATCTGTGTCTCAATTTCTGCCCTGCAAACCGGTTCATCTGTACCATTTTTCTAGGTTCCACATATATGCGTTAATATACGATATTTGTTTTTCTCTTTCTGACTTACTTCACTCTGTATGACAGTCTCTAGATCCATCCACATCTCTACAAATGACCCAATTTCGTTCCTTTTTATGGCTGAGTAATATTCCATTGTATATATGTGCCACATCTTCTTTATCCATTCGTCTGTTGATGGGCATTTAGGTTGCTTCCATGACCTGGCTATTGTAAATAGTGCTGCGGTGAATATTGGGGTGCATGTGTCTTTTTGAATTATGGTTTTCTCTGGGTATATGCCCAGTAGTGGGATTGCTGGGTCATATGGTAATTCTATTTTTAGTTTTTTAAGGAACCTCCATACTGTTCTCCATAGTGGCTGTATCAATTTACATTCCCACCAACAGTGCAAGAGGGTTCCCTTTTCTCCACACCCTCTCCAGCATTTGTTCTTTGTAAATTTTCTGGTGATGTCCCTTCTAACTGGTGTGAGGTGATACCTCATTGTAGTTTTGATTTGCATTTCTCTAATAATTAGTGATGTTGAGCAGCTTTTCATGTGCTTCTTGGCCATCTGTATGTCTTCTTTGGAGAAATGTCTATTTAGGCCTTCTGCCCATTTTTGGATTGGGTTGTTTGTTTTTTTAATATTGAGCTGCATGAGCTGTTTATATATTTTGGAGATGAATCCTTTGTCTGTTGATTCGTTTGCAAATATTTTCTCCCATTCTGAGGGTTGTCTTTTTGTCTTGTTTGTAGTTTCCTCTGCTTTGCAAAAGATTTTAAGTTTCACTAGGTCCCATTTGTTTATTTTTGTTTTTATTTCCATTACTCTGGGAGGTGGATCAAAAAAGATCTTGCTGTGATTTATGTCAAAGAGTGTTCCTCCTATGTTTTCCTCTAAGAGTTTTATAGTGTCTGGTCTTACATTTAGGTCTTGAATCCATTTTGAGTTTATTTTTGTGTATGGTGTTAGGGAGTGTTCTAATTTCATTCTTTTACATGTAGCTGTCCAGTTTTCCCAGCACCACTTATTGAAGAGACTGTCTTTTCTCCATTGTATATCCTTGCCTCCTTTGTCATAGATTAATTGACCATAGGTGCATGGGTTTATCTCTGGACTTTCTAGCCTGTTCCATTGATCTATATTTCTGTTTTTCTGCCAGTACCATATTGTCTTGATTACTGTAGCTTTGTAGTATAGTCTGGAGTCAGGGAGGCTGATTTCTCCAGCTCCGTTTTTTTCCCTCAAGACTGCTTTGGCTATTTGGGGTCTTTTTTGTCTCCATACAGATTTTAAGATTTTTTGTTCTAGTTCCGTAAAAAATGCCATTGGTAATTTGATAGGGATTGCACTGAATCTGTAGATTGCTTTGGGTAGTATAGTCATTTTCACAATGTTGATTCTTTCAGTCCAAGAACATGGTATATCTCTCCATCTGTTTGTATCATCTTTAATTTCTTTCATCAGTGTCTTATAGTTGTCTGCATGCAGGTCTTTTGTCTCCCTAGGTAGGTTTATTCCTAGGTGTTTTATTCTTTTTGTTGCATTGGTAAATGGGAGTGTTTCCTTAATTTCGCTTTCAGATTTTTCATCATTAGTGTATAGGAATGCAAGAGATTTCTGTGCATTAATTTTGTATCCTGCTACTTTCCCAAATTCATTGATTAGCTCTAGTAGTTTTCTGGTGGCATCTTTAGGATTCTCTATGTATAGTATGTCATCTGCAAACAGTGACAGTTTTACTTCTTCTTTTCCAATTTGGATTCCTTTTATTTCTTTTCCTTCTCTGATTGCCATGGCTGGGACTTCCAAATCTATGTTGAATAATAGTGGTGAGAGTGGACATCCTTGTCTTGTTCCTGATCTTAGAGGAAATGCTTTCAGTTTTTCACCATTGAGAATGATGTTTGCTGTGGGTTTGTCGTATATGGCCTTTATTGTGTTGAGGCAGGTTCCCTCTGTGCCCACTTTCTGGAGAGTTTTTATCATAAATGGGTGTTGAATTTTGTCAAAAGCTTTTTCTGCGTCTATTGAGATGATCATATTGTTTTTATTCTTCAATTTGTTAATATGGTGTATCACACTGATTGATTTGCGTATATTGAAGAATCCTTGCATCCCTGGGATAAATCCCACTTGATCATGGTGTATGATCCCTTTAATGTGTTGTTGGATTCTGTTTGCTAGTATTTTGTTGAGGATTTTTGCATCTATATTCGTTAGTGATATTGGTCTGTAATTTTCTTTTTTTGTAGTATCTTTGTCTGGTTTTGTATCAGGGTGATGGTGGCCTCATAGAATGAGTTTGGGAGTGTTCCTTCCTCTGCAATTTTTTGGAAGAGTTTGAGAAGGATGGATGTAAGCTCTTCTCTGAATGTTTGATAAGAATTCACCTGTGAAGCCATCTGGTTCTGGACTTTTGTTTGTTGGAAGATTTTTAATCACAGTTTCAATTTCATTACTTGTGATTGGTCTGCTCATATTTTCTATTTCTTCCTGGTTCAGTCTTGGAAGGTTATAACTTTCTAAGAATTTGTCCATTTTTTCCAGGTTGTCCATTTTATTGGCATAGAGTTGCTTGTAGTAGTCTCTTAGAATGCTTTGTATTTGTGTGATGTCTGTTATAACTTCTCCTTTTTCATTTCTAATTTTACTGATTTGAGTCCTCTCCCTCTTTTTCTTGATGAGTCTGGCTAATGGTTTATCAATTTTATTTTCTCAAAGAACCAGCTTTTAGTTTTATTGATCTTTGCTATTGTTTTCTTTGTTTCTATTTCATTTATTTGTGCTCTGATCTTTATGATTTCTTTCCTTCTGCTAACTTTGGGTTTTGTTTGTTCTTCTTTCTCTAGTTCCTGTAGGTGTAAGTTTAGATTGTTTATTTGAGATTTTTCTTGTTTCTTGAGGTAGGCTTGTATTGCTATAAACTTCCCTCTTAGAACTGCTTTTGCTGCATCCCATAGGTTTTGGATTGTTGTGTTTTCATTGTCATTTGTCTCTAGGTTTTTTTTTGATTTCCTCTTTGATTTCTTCAGTGATCTCTTGGTTATTTAGTAATGTATTATTTAGCCTCCATGTGTTTGTGGTTTGTACATCTTTTCCCCCTGTAATTGATTTCTAATCTCATAGCCTTGTGGTCAGAAAAGTTGCTTGATATGATTACAGTTTTCTTAAATTTACTGAGGCTTGGTTTGTGACCCAAGATGTGATCTATCCTGGGGAATATTCCATGCACACTTGAGAAGAAAGTGTTATCTGCTGTTTTTGGATGGAATGTCCTATAAATATCAATTAAATCTATCTGGTCTATTGTGTCATTTAAAGCTTGTGTTTCCTTATTAATTTTCTGTTTGAATGATCTGTCCATTGGTGTAAGTGAGGTGTTAAAGTCCCCCACTATTATTGTGTTACTGTTGGTTTCCTCTTTTATAGCTATTAGCATTTGCCTTATGTATTACCTATGTTGGGTCCATATATATTTATAATTGTTATATCTCCTTCTTGGATTGATCTCTTGATCATTATGTAGTGTCCTTCCTTGTCTCTTGTAACATTCTTTATTTTAAAGTCTATTTTATCTGATACGAGTATTGCTACTCCAGCTTTCTTTTGATTTCCATTTACATGGAATATCTTTTTCATTTGGGATGACCTGTCCATTGGTGAAAGTGGGGTGTTAAAGTCCCCTACTATGATTGTGTAATTGTCGATTTCTGCTTTTATGGCTGTTAGCATTTGCCTTATGTATTGAGGTGCTCCTATGTTGGCTGCATAAATATTTACAATTGTTATATCTTCTTCTTGGATTGATCCCTTGATCATTATGTAGTGTCCTTCTTTGTCTCTTGTAATAGTCTTTATTTTAAAGTCTCTTTTGTCTGATATGCGAATTGCTACTCCAGCTTTCTTTTGATTTCCATTTGCATGGAATATCTTTTTCCATCCCCTCACTTTCCGCCTGTATGGGTCCCTAGGTCTGAAATGGGTCTCTTGTAGACAGCATATATATGGGTCTTGTTTTTGTATCCATTCAGTGAGCCTGTGTCTTTTGGTTGGAGCATTTAATCCATTCATGTTTAAGGTAATTATTGATATGTATGTTCCTATTACCATTTTCTTAATTGTTTTGGGTTTGTTTTTGTAGGTCCTTTTCTTCTCTTGTGTTTCCCACTTAGAGAAGTTCCTTTAGCATTTCTTGTAGAGCTGGTTTGGTGGTGCTGAATTCTCTGACCTTTTGCTTGTCTGTAAAGCTTTTGATTTCTCCATCGAATCTGAATGAGATCCTTGCCAGGTAGAGTAATCTTGGTTGTAGATTCTTCCCTTTCATCACTTTAAATATGTCATGCCACTACCTTCTGGCTTGTAGAGTTTCTACTTAGAAATCAGCTCTTAACCTTATGGGAGTTCCCTTGTATGTTATTTGTCATTTTTCCCTTGCTGCTTTCAATGATTTTCCTTGTCTTTAATTTTTGCCAGTTTGATTGACTATGTGTCTTGGCATGTTTCTCCTTGGGTTTATTCTGTATGGGACTCTCTGAGCTTCCTGGACTTGGGTGGCTATTTTCTTTCCCATGTTAGGGAAGTTTTCGACTATAATCTCTTCAAATATTTTCTCGGGTCCTTTCTCTCTCTCTTCTCCTTCTGGGACCCCTATAATGTGAATGTTGGTGCCTTTAATGCTGTCCCAGAGGTCTCTTAGGCTGTCTTCATTTCTTTTCATTCTTTTTTCTTTATTCTATTCCACAGCAGTGAATTCCACCATTCTGTCTTCCAGGTCACTTATCCGTTCTTCTGCCTCAGTTATTCTGCTATTGATTCCTTCTAGTGTAGTTTTCATTTCAGTTATTGTATTGTTCATCTCTGTTTGTATGTTCTTTAATTTTTCTAGGTGTTTGTTAAACATTTCTTGCATCTTCTTGATCTTTGCCTCCATTCTTTATCCGAGGTCCTGGATCATGTTCACTATCATTATTCTGAATTCTTTTTCTGGAAGGTTGCCTATCTCCACTTCATATAGTTGTTTTTCTGGGGTTTTATCTTGTTCCTTCATCTGGTATATAGCCCTCTGCCTTTTCATCTTGTCTATCTTTCTGTAAATGTGGTTTTTGTTCCACAGGCTGCAGGATTGTAGTTCTTCTTGCTTCTGCTGTCTGCCCTCTGGCGGATGAGGCTATCTAGTCAAACCACTTTTCTTCTAATCCTTGTCTTAATGTCTGCTCTAATAGAACCCAACCTAAGACACAATAATTCTTGTTAAAAATGTTTTTTAAAATATGGACTGAAATGCCTTCAGGATTAAAATCACAGTAAAAATTCAAGCAACCCAAGTGTCCATCAACTGATGAATGGATAAAGAAGAAGTGGTATGTGTGTATATATATATATATGTGTGTGTGTGTGTTTGTATACACACACACACACACACACACACAATGGGATATTACTTTGCCATAAAAAAAGAATGAAATATTGCCATTCGCCGCAACGTGGATGGACCTAGAGATTATCATACGAGTGAAGTCAGAGAAAGATGAATATTATATGATCTCACTTATATATGGAATCTAAAAAATAATACAAATGAATTTATATATTGAGGGAAATCAGAAACAGGCTCACAGACATAGAAAACAAATGTGTCATTACCAAAGGGGAAAGGGATGGAGGAGGAATAAATTAGGAGTGTGGGATTAGCAGATACACGCCATTATACATAAAATAAACTACAAGGATATACTGTATAGCACAGGGAACTATATTCAACATCTTGTAATAATCTATAATGGAAAAGAATCAGAAAAAGCATATATATATATATATATATATATATATATATATATATATATATATATCCATTTAATTGAGTCACTTTGCTGTACACCTGAAGCTAACAGAATATTGTAAATCAACTATACTTCAATTTTAAAAGTTTTAAAAAACTCTCTTGTTTATAGATACAGAATCAGATTCAGATCATAGGCTCAAGACTGGACTCCAAATCTCCATATTTTAAAAGATGTGCATGCTAATGTTTAGTAAGTCAAATGAAGGTCATCTGAGGAGCTCTGTCTGTGAGATTAAGCAAGACTGTTAAGTAAAGGGCTGCAACTTGACCATCTATGATTCGTGGAATAAAATATTCTCTTCCAAGGGTTCAAATCTTTGAAGCCAGAAGTCAAAGTTTCTAAGTCTACCAATTTTTAAAATCACATCAGAATTTCAAGTTTTGCAAAGATTTTCACATTTATTTTTTTTCTGTTACATTCGTCTCTCCCAGCACATCAGTGCGTTTTTGCTATGTCAGAGGAAAAAGAGCTACTGATTTGAAGAAACACGAACTCTGTTCTTCCCGTATAATCCTGGATTTAATTATTCAGACAAGTATAACACAGTTGGCACTCTGCCTGATCCGTATCTATTGACATGACAATTATGAAACTGATTATGAAACTGATTCAAGGGAGTCATGTGCTTTGTTTTTGTCTCCAAATAAGGTGAAATGTTTGTATCTTGAGATTAGACACTTTATAAATAACAGAAGAATTGTAAGAATTGACTCTTTGGAAATGGCCAAGAAAATGAGACTATGAACTCTTCCAGGGCAGGAATCTTTCCTCAGGTTTGCATATCACAAAGAGTTTATGGAGTGGTAGGGGTTGAGATAAATGAAGAAACATATAATCTTTGCATCCACAGCACCAGGCACAGTGCCAGAGACAGGGCAGGGACTTTATAAATACCTGTGAAATAGGAGGATAAGTAATCATGAGATAATATACTAAAGAAGAGAGAGATGAGGAAAATGAAGCAGTTTTTAAGACAGGCTAATGTCAACTACAATCAAGTTCTGCTGAATTTTGGCATGTGCACTTGAAGGTGTTGGGAGAGAAACACATACACACACAGAGGCTCCAGATTCAGAGGCTGCGTCATGATCAGACTGTCATTACAGAGGAGAAGTTGAGAGCCACCCTCCTGATGGTCAAGAGCAGCAGGGCTTTTTCTTTGGGAACTCGGATTCCTAGGCCTCAGGGTGGGAATTTTCCTACTCTGGAAAAATCAAATAACTGGCAAAACAGCCACATTTCCTTTTTTCATGAGAATGTGGCCACAGTTATTCAGAGGCCAAGAAAACAGTTATCTACCACCAAAAGTATGTTTGTCTTTTGAGACACCACCTTGGTATTGTGCCTGCTGGAAAAGGCCAGAAGCATTTATGCTCAGGACCTTAACGTTATCAGATTTCTCTAGGGGAGGAGAATGGATCTGCTGATTTGTGTTTCTAACCAATTTGTCCTTCCAGAATATGTGATTTGCTTTGATAAGTGCTATGTGATTTCTATATATATATATATATATATATATATATATGCTGTTATGTTCCATATATACACATACATATATTTGAGTATATAGATGTATATACACATATGTATCTCTATATATACACACATATGTATATATGTGTGCATATATATACACATACACACACAATTTTTAAAAATCTTGCATAATTCTGCCATGCTTAGGAATTTCTTCCCCCCACCCCCACCCCCCCCCCGCCTCGGGACTTTTACTGTATTCTTTTTATTTTTATTTTATTGGCGTATAGTTGATTTACAATGTTGTGTTAGTTTCAAGTGTACAGCAAAGTGATTCAGTTATACATATATTCATTCTTTTTTAGATTTTTTTCTCGTATAGGTTATCACGGAATATTGAGTAGAGTTCTCTGTGCTATACAGTAGGTCCTTGTTGGCTATTTATCTTATATACAGTAGTGTGTGTATGTTCACATCACGGAATTTCAATGATAATCTGATGACAAATTTTGGTGCTAATATTTGGATTCATAACTCTGAACTCTTTCCCTCACTTTGAGACAACAGGTCTTATACCTTTACCTAATGTTTACTTTCCTTTCTTATAGAAACTTCTTAAAAGCACATTCTGAAAACAAGCAAACAAAAACTTTGCCTTTCTTTATACAAAGACATTTAGCCTTTTAATTTTTCCCTTGAAGAAACATTTGGCCACTAAAATTGGTTCTTTCCCCTTAATCAAAAACTGTTCTAAAAATGCTGGAGTCCTTTGTTATCACCTCACATTGCCCGAGAAACATAGTTTATTTTCCTTTTGGCTTTTGATGGAACTGAGTACTTTTAAGGATACGAAAAGGGGACATTAGCATGAATGCAGGATCAGTTGGCAAGAAAAAATAACCCTAAAAAATGTGAGGTCATAGGACATGTATTACACCTCTGTTTTGTATTTTATTTCACTAAAACCATTGTTTTTAAACGAGGAAGAAGCAAAGAGCCAAGTCTTTAAAGTGGTACTTGGACTATAGGGTCTGATTTCATTAACCTCTGAAAGAAATTTTAGAGTTGGAAGAAGTTCAATGTGAAAACATCAGCTTTGTTCTGAGTGTGGATTTGAGGTCTGGGCCTAGGTAGGCAGGGGGCAGAAAGGAGAGAATGGAAACTTCATGGAAGGGGGCAGATGGGAGGGGAAGACAACAGGAAGAGTGATGACAGGATTAGATGAAAGAGTCTGCCAGAGGCATTTCATGGGGGGAAGCCTCCACGGTCACCCAAGCACTGACATTTCATAAGCTGTGAGCCTTCTTACCTGCTACCTTCTTTCTTCCTACTTCTTACTCTCTCATCTTCTTAAGAAATATACGAGTGCTGGTCTCTTGCTCAAAATGCCATCAAACTCCTCCTTTTAAATTTTGGAGTTAAAAGACATTTACTATTTCAGAATAATTCTGGACAGTGAGATGTGCTATAAAGAGCTTCCAAATAAATGAGAAACATGGGAATGTGAAACTAAGAGTTGTATGAAAAGATAATGATGACTCAAGGGCTTCCCTGGTGGCGCAGTGGTTAAGAATCCGCCTGCCACTGCAGGGGACACGGCTTCGAGCCCTGGTCCGGGAAGATCGCACGTGCCGCGGAGCAACTAAGCCCGTGCGCCACAACTACTGAGCCTGCGCTCTAGAGCCCACGACCCACAACTACTGAGCCCGTGTTCCACAAATACTGAAGCCCGCGCGCCTAGAGCCCGTGCTCCACAACAAGAGAAGCGACTGCAATGAGAAGCCCATGCACCACAACGAAGAGCAGCCCCCGCTCGCTGCAACTAGAGAAAGCCCGCACGCAGCAACGAAGACCCAACGCAGCCAAAAATAAATAAATAAATAAATTTATATTAAAAAAAAGATAATGATGACTCAAAAGGAAAGCGCTCCCCTTCAACATGACCTCCCAAATGTAGAAATCACAAAGGAATTTTAAGATTGAAACTTTTTAAAAACTGAAGCAAGTTCAAAAGAGAAGTGAAAGAAACAGGAGAAGATGTTTACAATGCAGACCTCTGATCAAATGGGAATATTTTTCAATGCTTTCAAGAATGTCTGGCACCTATGAAAACATAAATGTTAATTATTATTAACCCTATTTTATGACAGGCTCATACAAATTAATAAAACTATAAATAGTCCAATAAAAAGATAATAAACAGGCAATTCATGTGAAATTAAATAGCTGTGACCAATAAGTATATGAAAAGATATTCAACCTCATTAGTCATCAAAGGATTACAAATGGAAGAAACAATGAGATATCATTTTTGACATTTGAAGTTTGAAAAGGTGAAAAGTTTACTATTAGGCAGAGAGAAGAGAACCAAGGACTCATAGGCTCTGTTTGAGGGAGTATAAATTGGCACCATTTTCTTAGAAGGTGCTTTGTTGGTATGTATGACAATGCAAACCTTTGACCCAGAATTTGCACTTCTAGGAATTTATCCTGAGGCTATACTGGACAGCTGTGCAGAGATGTATCAAACAAAAGCTCACCTTCTAAACATTTTAAGTATATGCATTTCATTGCTACAACAATCCCATGTGGTAGATACCTTAATTATCCCCATTTTAAAGTGGGGAAAATGAGGTTCTGAAAAATTAAATACAGTAAGTGGCAAGGCCAAGTTTTAAACCCAGGCGGTCTGGCTGTTACCTGTTTTTGTCCCAGTGCTTCCCAGGAGCATAGCTACAAGCTACCTTTAAAAAAAATCTTAAAATTGAGGTTTACATACAGTAAATTTCACCCTTAAAAAGTATCCTAATATGTGGAATCTACAAAAAGGGTACAAATGAACTTATCTACAAAACATAAATAGAGTTACAGATGTAGGAAACAAACTTATGGCTACCGGGGGGTAAGCGGAGGAGGGATAAATTGGGAGATTGGGATTAACATATACCTACTACTGTATATAAAATAGATAACTAGTAAGGACCTACTGTATAGCACAAGGAACTCTACTCAGTACTCTGTAGTGACCTATATGGGAACAGAAACTAAAAAAGAGTGGATATATGTATATGTATAACTGAGTCACTCTGCTGTACAGCAGAAACTAACACAACATTGTAAATCAACTATACTCCAATAAAAATTTTTTAAGAAGTATCCTATTCTCAGAGCTTTGATAAATTCATCTGGTTGTGTGACTACCAACACAAGCAAGATATAGAACAACTCCATCATCCCAGAATGTCCCCCATGCACTTTCTAGTCAAGCCCGTTCCCACCTCTAGCCCCCTGAATCCTCTAATCTGTTTTCCAGAATGTCTCATCGATGGAGGCATACAGTATGTAGCCTTTTTTTTTGGTTTACCTTGTCTGGCCTTTTCTCTTTATTTTTTATTTTTTAAAATTTATTTTATTGGAGTGTAGTTGATTTACAATGTTGTGTTAATTTCTGCTGTAGAGCAAAGTGACTCAGTTACACATATATTCATATTCTTTTCCATTATGGTTTATCACAGAATATTGAATGTAGTTCCCTGTGCTATACAGTAGGACCTTGTTGTTTATCCATTCTGTATATACTAGTTGCATCTGCTAATCCCAAACTCCCAATCCCCTCCTCCCCCACCCCTCCCCAGCCACAAGTCTGTTCTCTATGTCTGTGAGTCTGTTTCTGTTTCTTAGATAAGTTCATTTGTGTCACATTTTAGATTCCACATATAAGTGATATCATATGGTATCTGTCTTTCTCTGACTTACTTCCCTGAGTATGATAATCTCTAGGTCCATCCATGTTGCTGCAAATGACATTATTTCATTCTTTTTTATGGCTGAATAGTATTCCGTGGTATATATGTGCCACATCTTCTCTACCATTCATCTGTCAATGGACATTTTGATTGTTTCCACATCTTGGCTATTGTAAATAGTGCTGCAATGAACACTGGGGTGCACGTGTCTTTTCGAATGACAGTTTTTCCTGGGTATGTGCCCAGGAGAGGGATTGCTGGATCCTATGGCAACCCTATTTTTAGTTTTTTGAGGAACCTCCGTACTGTTTTCCATAGTGGCTGCACCAATAGTATGTACCCTTTTGGATCCAGCTTCTTTCACTCAGCTTAGTGCATTTGAGATTCATCCACGATCTTGCATGTGTCAGCAGTTCATTCCTTTTTCTTTTTTTTTTTTTTAAATTATTTATTTATTTATGGCTGTGTTGGGTCTTCGTTTCTGTGCTAGGGCTCTCTCCAGTTGCGGCAAGCGGGGGCCACTCTTCATCGCGGTGTGCGGGCCTCCCACCATCGCGGCCTCTCCTGTTGCGGAGCACAGGCTCCAGACGCGCAGGCTCAGTAATTGTGGCTCACGGGCCTAGTTGCTCCGCGGCATGTGGGATCCTCCCAGACCAGGGCTCGAACCCATGCCCTCTACATCGGCAGGCAGACTCTCAACCACCGTGCCACCAGGGAAGCCCCAGTTCATTCCTTTTTAATGCTGAGTCGTACCCCACTGTGCAGATGGCTCATGGTTTGTTTATCCATCCCTGGCTAAGGGGAGCTTACGTTTTTTCCGGTTTTTGGAAAGTCACTATAAACATTTGTGTACAGGTTTTTGTACCTATAGGCCGATTTTGATTTGTAAATTCTCTCTCATTGAATCTCTGTAATCTCTTTGAAGCCCTCTTTTAAATGCAGTGTTCTATTTCAAGTGGAAAATTCCTGAATAGAGGGTAGAAATTTAGGAGTTCTAACTTCCAGTTTACTTTGCCACTGGCTTCCTAATGACTCTGGACAAGTCGCTCTTGGTTGCCAAATCTCTGGTGAAGTCTTCAAGATTCTCCAGATGAGAAAGCCAAGAGCTCAGTAGAATTGGTTGGGGTCACATGACTGTACTTTCTCGGCTCTGATTTACAATCCAGGACTGTGCTTTTGCCTCTTGAGTCGGCTGGGCTCCTGCAGAGTTTGTGTCTCGTCTTGCCTCCTTTATGGGACAGTTTCTGGCATTCTCCCTGGCTTAACCAGACCTGGACATCACACTGGCTCGCCTCCATGACTCAGCTCCCTGAGCTCAACATCCATAGACTTCTGGCTCCTGTCTTGGCATTGCTCATGCTCACAGCCCACAGCATCTCCTCCAGACACTCCTCATCACTGTCCCGGCTCCGTCTCTGCTAAGCCCCTTCCCACAGCATCTCCTCCAGACACGCCTCATCACTGTCCCGGCTCCGTCTCTGCTAAGCCCCTTCCCACAGCATTTTAAAGATGAACGAGGGGGGCTTCCCTGGTGGCGCAGCGGTTGGGAGTCTGCCTGCCAATGCAGGGGACCCGGGTTCGAGCCCTGGTCTGGGAAGATCCCACATGCCGCGGAGCAACTGGGCCTGTGAGCCACAACTACTGAGCCTGCGCGTCTGGAGCCTGTGCTCTGCAACAAGAGAGGCCACGATAGTGAGAGGCCCGCGCACCGCGATGAAGAGCGGCCCCCGCTTGCCGCAACTGGAGAAAGCCCTCGCACAGAAACGAAGACCCAACACAGCCAAAAATAAATAAATAAATAAATAAATAATAAAAATAAAGGAATTCCTTTAAAAAAAAAAAAAAAAAAAGATGAACGAGGGTTGTCAAGTATAGCTGTTTACCTAGACCCACCCAGGGTCTGCTCACTTTCATACAAGGATGATTTTTAAGAGAAACAACAGGATTAAAGATAATGTGTAAAATGATGGGGTTAAAGATGCCGTGTCAATATGGCAACGCTGACTCGTAAGTGGGTTACGAAACTGGCTTAAGAGTTTGGCCCTGGAGAAACAGCTCATGTCTGTGCGAAGCAGGCATTTAGATAAGTCTCCTTGAATCTGGTAAATGTGTTTATCTAAAAATAGACAGAGGCTGCCTTTCCTCCTTGCTTTTTTATTGCAACATGTAAAATATTACTGAGAGGAGGGTTATGAGTTGAGGAAGAAAATGTTTGAAAAAAAAAATGCGTGATTTTATCCCAGAAAGTAATAATCCTAACAGTCTGTCTGAAATGCTTCCAAATGAACTCTGAAGGAAAACATTTATGAGTTGGATTGTGGTATTAGGTTGCAACATTCTGATTTACTGAGACTTTATTTTCTTTTTAAAAAAATCCCACAAAAAAATAAGAGTGAACTATCAAATGCTAAGTCTGCCTTATGAAAATTGTTTTCCATGTGTTATCAGCATCCTGTGGCTGTAAGCCTCACCCCAGTCCCCCTACCACTGCTTGGTGCTTCGCTAGTTGCACTTCATGTCACTGGATCAGAGGCATTTCACTTTATCCTTGTCGTGGCCACACTTACAGTATGTGTGCTGTCCAGTCAGTTGCTAAAAGTCTTGGAGAAAAGTTTGTTTCTTTAGGACCAGTCTCATTTATAAGTGGCTGACTACCGGGGATGATTTCACAGTCTCCAAAAGAGTCTGGTACTGAGGCCGAAAAGTCGGCCTCTGTATACCGGTGCTGAATCAAATCTCGGAGACAGAGTTCTGGGTGAAGTAGAAAAGAATAGCTTTATTGCTTTGACAGGCAAAGGGGGACACAGTGGGCTAGTGCCCCTCAAAACTGTGTGTCCCAATCCAGGGGGATTTGGTGAGGAGTTTTATAGCAGTGGTTCAAGGGTGGGGCTGCTGATAAGGATCAGGGCCTGAATTCCTTTACTCTGGCCTCAGGTGGTCTTCTGGTGAGCTTCTGTGATTCTCAAGGTTATCAAACTGTGACCTTCTCTCTGGGACATCTTCCATTTGTTGGGGGTTTTAGTTCTGTGGAAGAGCTCAAAGATATTGTCATGTGTGTCCCTTGAGGCGGAACCAGGACCCGCCCCGAGGCTGCACTGTTGTTTCTTGGCTGCTCCCCCTTGTCCCTGCATCCCCTCCCTTCACTGATCAACAACTGTTTGAACCTGCCCTTTGGAACTCAGGGAAGGTCATGGAGGCTGAAGTCTATTCCCTACAAACAAGAAACAGGGACACAGAAAGGCTTCTGTGCCCAGGAGCCCCACAGGGTCCTGCTCAGTTTCAGTATCCCACAAGACACTACTCCCACATCCATCCTGATAGAGAAAATCCTATGATGAAAACCTTGAGGGAGGGGCTTCCCTGGTGGCGCAGTGGTTGAGAATCTGCCTGCCGATGCAGGGGACACAGGTTCGAGTCCTGGTCTGGGAGGATCCCACATGCCGCGGAGCAGCTGGGCCCGTGGGCCACAACTGCTGAGCCTGCGCGTCTGGAGCCTGTGCTCCGCAACAAGAGAGGCTGCAACAGTGAGAGGCCCGCGCACCACGATGAAGAGTGGCCCCCGCTCGCCGCAACTAGAGAAAGCCCTCACACAGAAACGAAGACCCAACACAGCCAAAAATAAAAATAAATAAATTAATTAATTAATTAAAAAAAAAAAAAACCTTGAGGGACTCTAAAAGTTTGCTAAGTGTTATGGACTGAATTGTATCCCCCCATCCCCCAAAATTTGATGTTGAAGTCTTCATCTCTGGGACCTCAGAATGTGACTCTATTTAGACAAACGGTCTTTAAAGAGGTAAGGTAAATGAGGTCATTAGGGTGGGACCTAATTTCATCTGGCTGGTGTCCTGTAAGAAGAGGAAATTTGGATACAGACACACACAGAAGGAAGACCACGTGCAGACACAGAAAGAAGATGGCCATCTACAAACCAAGGAGAGAGGCCTCAGAAGAAACCAACCCTGCCCACATCTTGAACTTGAACTGGCAGCCTCCAGAAATGTGAGGAAATACATTTCTGTTGTTTGGGCCACCCAGTGTGTGGTACTTTGTTACGGCAGCCCTAGAAGATGGATACAGTAAGATACAAATTTATAGAGTTGCAAGGGAGGGAGCAGAGGAAGAAAAGAAGGTGTGGGCAGTGGTTCCCTATCCTGGGGACCCCCGTTCAGCAACTTGTGATTGAACACCCATCATGAGCCAAGTCCTGTCCCAGATGCCAAGGATTCAACGGTGAGCAAACCAACACATTCCCTGCCCTTCAAGCATTGATAGCCTATCAGTCATCTCTCCAAGAGGGCTTGTTAAAGATGCAGGCCAGCACCCACTGAATCTGAGTCCCTGGGTGCGACCTACTTCCCCTGCATCATTTATATCTGATGGGAATAAGTATATTAGATCCTTCTCTGCTGCACATTTGAGAAGAGGAAATAGTATAAGCTTCTGCAGCTGGTGTAGAGGAGCTGTCAGGGACAGAAAGAAAAGGAAGCCGGAGACGAGAGGGGCTGAGCATCCCCCCAGATGAGCTTCACCTACATCACAATTTAGCCTGAAGGCTGGCCAGACCCCACGCTTTCTGTTGTACCCTCATGCTCTCATGAATTTCCATTAGGGCTGGGAGTTTCTAGGAAATTGGCTATTACTAATATCATCCCAGGAAAATGCCAGCAAGAAAATACAAGATGATGGCCATACATAGAAAGAAGAGCGTCACAGGAACAGTGTTTGCTGATAAGAAGTACTAAAGAGGATTTTGCTGCTGGGTTAGTTATTCTGAAAATCTCTCCCCCTAGTCTCTTAGGAAGCTCTAGGCATGTTACCTGAGTCATCGCCTTAAGGCACAGGGCTAGGTCTGGTGCAAAGCATTAGAGCATCTGGATCTCAGCATTTGAGTTTCCTTCAGGTCCCTCTCACCTCCATTTAGTGGGTGAGGTTAAGAAATAACATATATTGACTGCTTAGAGTTCTTCACAGTTTGCAAATTGCCTTCATAACAATCCTGAGCAGTGGGAAGCTAAGGTTCAGAGACGTAAGTGGTATATCCAAGGTGACAGAGCTGAAACTGATGGGTGAAGAAACGAGAATATGGGCCCCCTGACTCCCAGTTTGGTGCTGTTTCTATCAAGCTGGCTGCTGGTTCTCTTAGTCTAGCAGTTTGGCATTTAAATGCCCAGTGAATACAGAACAAAGGTCAAGGGTTCTGCTTGTCGAGAATGAGTGCACCACCTTGAGTGGAGCCTCCCGTGATCCCAGGAGAGGAAGTCCAGGTTTATTTAAAAGAGCATCGTTGTCTCAACTTCCATGTCTATTCTTTTTTAAAAATTTATTTTATTGACGTATAGTTGATTTACAATGTTGTATTAATTTCTACTGTACAGCAAAGTGATTCAATTATATATATATATATATATATATACACACACACACACACACACACACACACACACACACACACACACACATTCTTTTTCATATTCTTTTCCATTATGGTTTATCACAGGATATTGAATATAGTTCCCTGTGCTATACAGTAGGACCTTGTTTATCCATCCTCTATATACTAGTTTGCATCTGCTTATCCCAAACTCCCAATCCATCCCTCCCCCACCCCCCTCCCCCTTGGCAGCCACAAGTCTGTTCTCTATGTCTGTGGTTCTGTTTCTGTTTCATAGATAAGTTCATTTGTGTCGTATTTTAGCTTCCACCTATAAGTGATATCATACGGTACTCATCTTTCTCTTTCTGTCCAGGTCTATTCTTATTCTACACAAGAATAAGATAATTTGTTGGACTTAAGTAGAGTTCGAAGATAGTGGCCAGGCAGAGAAAGGAGGGAAAGAGTTCGTATACCAAGGTGTGTGGCTGTGAGGAAATTGGTTTATTCATTCATTCATTCTCATTCATTCATTCAACAAGCATTTACTAGCCACCTCCAGTGCCAGCCACTGCTTGGGACACTAGAGTTCCATATGAGCAAAATTAAATCCATTGCTTGCCCTCCACTAATAAAGTGTCCAGTCTCGAGGGGTGAAAGATGCATTTATCAAATAACCACAAAAAAATGTGTCATTTCAATCTGAGAGAAGTGTTTTTAGAGGAAGGACAACAGTCAGGAAAGGCTTCCTGAGGAAGTGACATTTGAACTGGGCTCCTAAGTGGGAAGTGAACTCCCGGGAAGATGTCCAGGATGTGCAAAGACAGAAGGGATGCTTCAAGCAAATTACACTCAACTTTGAAATCGTATATTCATCAATTAAAAATGACTTATATGAAGAACACGCCCCAGGAGCTCAGAAGTAAAGGAGAGGTTCTAAGTACAGGGGAACTAACTCCCACTCACCAGCGCCCACCCACCCATAAAAGGAGCCATGGCCAGCCAGAGAGTTTTAACTGTACACTTACAACTAAGATCAAGGATAAATGATATCCTGTCATATTTACTGTTTCCTTGGGTTTCAGAAAGAAGCCAGCTTCTACAATTGAATGTTTGGAAGGTAGTTAGTTCGGATGTAAACTGTCAGACTTATGGTTTCTGGCCTAGCATGTAAAAAGCTTGGAAGTCGCCACTCCATCCAAGCAAGTAGAAAGCTGAACACGCTGAAAAATCAACCACTCTTCTTAGATCCACACGAGCGGTGAGATCCCAGGGCAATCTGCTGCCTCCACACTGGAGAGACAGACAGGCACGTGCAGAGACTCACAGCTTCTCAGAGCAGCAACTCCACGGGAACCAGAGTGGGGCAGGGAAACCCGGACTCTACTGGTGAATTGCAGGAGGCTCAGTGTGGACAACTCTGAAAGTTAAACCCCTCCAGGGATCCAGTCATGAGGGGTGCAGGTAGGGGTACACTTTCGTTAGGCTTTTCTCCTGGATCTCTACCAGGTTCTCCCAGGGAACATCAAAGAACAATTTCCTAGTACTTCTGGCAAGGGGAGGGGAGAAGAAATCAACTTGAAACACACCAGAGCACTCGTTCATCTTAAGGTCTACCCTCAGGAGAAGCTAGTCATCCAGAGCCTGACCTGCTGGGGTAGGAAAAAGAGTCTAACCTGGGGGAAGGGAAATACCCAACCTCAACCCACTCTAGCCATCCCGTCTCAATGAAGAAGCACGTGTGAAGGTCACAGTCCAGAAGCATAGGCTCGCTAAAAGACTGAGACCTAATCACACCCCATAAAACACTCCTCCCCTCCCAATTCCTCACCAACATCTACTGCCATATTAACTAAAGGCCTATTTACAGCAGTTCCTTTTACCCAGTATATCATGCCCAGCTATCAAAAAAAAAAAATGACAAAACATACTAAAAAGCAATGTGCATAGTTGAAAGAGACAGAGCAAGCATCAGAACCAGATTAAGATATGGCAGGAACATTGGAATTATCAGACCGGGAATTTAAAACAACTATGATGAATATGCTAAGGCGTCTACTGGATAAAGTATTTAAGAATAGAAGCATGTAAGAAAGGGAGGTTAATGTAAGAAGAGAGATGGAAATTCTAAGGAAGAACCAAAAAAGAAATGATAGAGATAAACAGTATTGTAACAGATATTAAGAACTGTCTTTGATGGTTTATTAGTAAACTGGATAAGACTGAGGAAAGAATCTCTGAGCTTGAGGATATCTCAATAGAAACCTCTAAAACTGGCAAGCAAAGAGACAAAAAGACTGAAAAAAAAAAGGAATGGAATAGTCAAGAATTGTGGGACAACTATAAAAGGTATCACGTATGTGTAATGGTAATACCAGAAGAGGAAGAAAGAGAGAAAGAAACAGAAGAAATATTTGAAAGAGTAATGACTGAGGATTTCCCCAAATTCGTGTCAGTCACCAAACCACAGATCTAGGAAGCTCAGAGAACATCAAGAAGGATAAATGCCCCCCAAAACTACACATTAGCATATCACTTTCAAACTACAAAAAAATCAAACATAAAGAAAAAACTCCTGAAAGAAGCTGGGGCAAGAAAGCATCTTATCTATAGAGGAGCAAAGATAAAAATTACATGTGACTTCTTCCCAGAAACCATGCAAGCAAGAAGAGAGTAGAGTGAAATATTTAAAGCGTTGAGAGAAAAAAACCCCACCAACCTAGAATTCTTTACCCTATGAAATTATCCTTCAAAATCGAAGGAGAAACAAACACTTTCTCAAACAAAAATTTAGGAACTTATTGACAATAGGCCTGCCTTGCAAGAAATGTTAAAAAGAAGTTCTTTAGAGAGAAGGAAAATGATATAGGTCAGAAACTCAGATCTACCTAAAGAGAGAAAGAGTACTTAGGAAGGAAAAAGTGAGGGTAAAGTTAAAACTTTTATTTTTCTCGTCCTTAATCTAACATGTAAGAGTTAGATGGGATCTCTTGAGAAGTGTGTACAACGGCCCCCAAACTGTCTGCCTGAAAGATGGGAGGCTGGATGCTTACCCAACGGTTCTCATCCCTCAAACAGCAGTTGAAGGTGGCCCTGAGGCTCTTTATCCCCAAACACCTCCAGGCTGCACTGGGATCACTGCTACACTCACCTGGTTCAGTGCATTATTCTTACCTAGGACACTTTAATGGCTTTTGACCTCAAGTTTCTTTTCTATTACAGCTCATTCTAGCCATTGCTAAAGACTGAAGTACTTAAAGTGTCATTTTTCAAGATAAGACATATTATCTTTTTCTGTTAGTTTCCTAATAAAGTACCAATTATTTGACATGCTATTCAAGGCCCTTTATTATCTGGCCCAAATCTTGCTTTTGTTGACTCTCTCCATTTTTGCTC
Source organism: Balaenoptera borealis (assembly GCF_965194805.1). Lineage (NCBI taxonomy): Eukaryota > Metazoa > Chordata > Mammalia > Artiodactyla > Balaenopteridae > Balaenoptera > Balaenoptera borealis. The sequence continues at coordinate 178,465,655 of NC_138866.1, forward strand.
CCATCACTTTGGACCAAATCACTTCCAAAATTGCCTTTTCTTATTTTTAAGTTTTTGCTCATGCTCTGTTCCTCTTCTGGAATGCCTTCTCCCTATCACCACTTAACAATCATACCTATATCTTAAGACTCTACTTAACCAATACTTCCCCCACGAAGCTTTGAACACCTTAGCCGGAAGTACTTTCTCTTTTAAACTCGTTCATTATAGTATTTTAACCTTCTTAACACTCTTCTCACATGCTATCTTGTATTAGTTAATTGTTGGATACTTTGTCTCCATGACTGCATTGTTTCTTAAGGGCACGTATTATGTCAAAATAGTATAAACGTGTCATTTATAACTAATATCTAATGATTGCCACTAGGTGCTATTCACAATGCTAACTGCTTTATATATATTTTCTAACTTAACATCCACAACACCTCTTTATTATTTATTTATGTAATTTTCATTGGAGTAGAGTTGCTTTACAATGTTGTGTTCGTTTCTGCTGTACAGCAAAGTGAATCAGCTATACGAACACATATATCCCCAATTTTTTGGGTTTCCTTCCCAATTTAGGTCACCAAAGAGCATTGAGTAGAGTTCCCTGTGCTATACAGTAGGTTCTCATTAGTTCTCTATTTTTCACATGGTAGCGCAACACCCCTCTAAAGGGGGAACTATTAATAGGCAGTGTTATATCCATTTTACCAATGACGACTAGAGCTTGAGGAAGTTCAGTAACTTGTCAGGGTTACACAGTCAGCCAATATCACAGCTAGAATTTAAACTCAGGCACATGAGAGCAGGATCTTTGTCAAATTCAGTCAAAACCTAGAAGAGCGCCAGGCACATGAAAGGCACCCGATAAGTATCTGTTGAGTAAGTTAATAAATTGTATTTCCAAAGCACAGTCTTCTTGAATATCATATAATCAGTAAATATGCTACTATTATCATCTTTAAAAAATGGAGAAAATTGGTAGTTGTTCTCAACATTAGCTGAATAATATTAATGTTGCCCAAATACCTGTTGTTGACAAGTGAAATGCGAAAATGCTAACTTACAAAATATAGGTTGAAAAATAAAAATGTAATTTGTTGATTTCAAGTAATAAACATGGTTTGAAATGTAATATAGTGTATGGGAATATGGCAATCTATAGAATTCAGTGCTTTGCAAGTCTTATCTTGACACCCTAGCAGCCATGAGTGCACCTAGTATCCAGATCTTGGTTTCTAAATACAATCCTTCAGTAAAAGGAACTAGAGCCCTTTGAAGAATGGTTGATTCCAGGGCTGGGGCAGGGCGAATACAAAATGAGCTTGCAGTATCTTGCGGTGTCAGAAGGTAAGGAATATGCTCATAAAAGGATAGGGAATGGTGAAAAAACACAGGAACCAAATGGCAGGAATTCCCAATGGCCAAATATAGGACAATTTAAGCAACAAAGATAAATAAATATGGATTATAAATAAATAAATATGGATTATAGCCCATAAAATAAAACATACACAAGTCCACAAAGATATAAAAAATAGAATAAATAAGTAAATAAGTAAATAAGTAAACAGGTAGAAGAGACATCTTTTTCTTATATTAGAACTGAAATTAATAAGTGTAGAAGGAATGACGGAAATAGAAAATCACAATGACGCAATAATAATGGTTGTAGGCGAGAATCACCAATGGGTGCTAAGATTAGTGGGCAAAAGTATGATGAGAAATAGAATATTTACATAGTGTTGTGGTATCTCTCCAAAGATAATTATTATGCAAAGGGGAAAGTAGTAACTTTACAGTGGGAAACCCGGCTGATAGACATCACTGCAAGCAAGTGATCAGAGTGTAAAAGGACCACAGACATCATCTTCTGCTGTGATACACTGGGAAGGGCATAGCATTTGTGTGGTACTTTTGCCAAAAATACATAACCTCAATCTAATCATGAGCAAACATCAGGCAAACCTAAATTCAGAGACATTCTTCAGAATGTCTCACCATACTCTTCAAAAGTGTCCAAGTGGTGACAGCACAGAAGGATCAAGTGGTCGCAGATTGGAGGAGACTGAGGAGATATGACAGCCAAATGCAGTGTGGGATCCTGGGTGGGATTCTGGACTAGGAAAAGAGCACTAGTGGAACAAATGGGGAAATCCTATTAGAATTTCGAATAGGTCTGTAGATTAGTCAATAGCCAATTTACTATGGCTATACAAGATGTTAATATTAAGAGAGACTGGGTGAAGGGTTTACAGGACTCTCTGTACTAACTTTTCAACTTCTCTGCCAGTTAAAAATTATTTTCAAGAAAAAGTTAAGGAGAAATCTTGTATGGTATTATTAAATCCTGTTTTTTTTTCAAAGATGGAGCCTTAATAATCTACCCAATATTACAGAAATCTGGGAGGCAGTAAGTCTAGATCTTGGATTATAGAATCAGAGTTTAGAGTTTTAAAAGCCCCTTGGAGGGCTTCCCTGGTGGCGCAGTGGTTGAGAATCTGCCTGCCAATGCAGGGGACACGGGTTCGAGCCCTGGTCTGGGAGGATCCCGCACGCCGCGGAGCGACTGGGCCCGTGAGCCACAACTACTGAGCCTGCGCGTCTGGAGCCTGTGCTCCGCAACAAGAGAGGCCGCGATAGTGAGAGGCCCGCGCACCGCGATGAAGAGTGGCCCCCGCTTGCCGCAACTAGAGAAAGCCCTCATAGAAACGAAGGCCCAACTCAGGCATAAATAAATTAATTAATTAATTAAAAGAAAAAAAAACAACTTAAAAAAAAAGCCCCTTGGAGAAGCATTCCGTACACCCACATCCCCTTCAGGTGAGGAAAGCAAGGCCCAGGGAGGCTGAGTTACGAAAGTTTTGGTTCTAGAACTCAAGTCTTTGATCTATGCATTCATTTTTACTTCTACTTTACAACACTGCTGGATTCAAGTCCAAGAACTCTTTCAGTTGATTTAATTAATTCAATTTAATCTAACTTCATAAGATATTTTTACAAGAAATATAATATTCTAATGTCTAATGTGTTTATAATGAAATTATGAAAATCTTGCTCAAGAAGAACAATGTTTTGCTTTTCATAAAACCTTGAGTAGCACTTTGAGAAGTAAAAATAAACTTTGACTGTAAGATTTGAACTTAGTTCAACTAAACTTCAAATCAGTTTCAAGGAGCTCAGGGTTTGATTAAAATGCATTATTCTCTTTGGTTAAAGCCACCCTTTGATTTCTTGTTGCGTGTAGGTTCTCTCTTGCTTGGTTGTTTGCTTATACACACACACACACACACACACACACACACAGCACATTCATTAAAACATGATAGGTCACTTTATGTCATTTGGTATAATTGTCTGAGATGGCTTCATGATATAATCATCGCCTAATAGGGGCCATAGCAAGACAATGATAGTCTTGGCATTCAGCCCATGTTTTCCTCCAGTTTTTATTGCCTGTTAAGATTTCTATTCCTCAACAAAACCTGCACTTACCCCCCTCCACCCTGCAATGTCTGGGCTATGCATTTAACAGATGGCCTTGTTATACAATGAACTTAATGGGATTAGACTAGATCATTGCATTTTAGAGATTCTTCCTTATCACAGCTGTTTCTTCTCTGAAATGCTATCACTCAAATAATGCATGCAAGATACTCCTCTGGTCAACCCTAGTTTTCCAAAAAGCACCAATACAGAAACCTGAACACATCTGTATTTTTTTCTTTTAGAAAAAGAGAATTTGGGTGCCAGAAATGAAAGTACTTATGCCTGCTATTTATGTATGTGTGTGACGACAATACTTACTGGAAAAAGTCTAAAAAATTACTGAGTGGTTAAGCTAGATGTTAGGAAAATTACTCCAAATATTATTTCTAGGGTAGAACCTCTGTGTCTCTAGAGCTGAAACTCCCCGTGTTGGTCCATTAAACTCTACTTTTCTCGGGTACGCGGGACCAAACTTCCAGAGTCATCTTCACCATCACCGCTCCCCACTCCTACCTCCTCCACATTCCATTAGAGCCAGTCGTTACCAAGCGTTGCCTATTTCCTATTTACATGATTTCCTCAGTTCCTTCCTCTTAGCTGCCATCATCATCACCCTCGTTTGGCCCCAGTTGATATGAAATGAAGTATCCTTAAATGGCTACGGGGCTGAGGGAAAAGAGTATTTTCCATCTTTGGTACCCAGCAGATCACAGTAGTGAGATATGGGGGAAGTTCCTTATGCCTCATCTCCCACTTAGGGGCAGAAGTAGGATGGGGTGAGTGGTGGGATTACATCATAGCAGGGCAGCAACCTCATACGAGCAGAAGCTTCTAGTGAGGGTCCAGAAACAGGAATCTGATGGGTGGTTCTCAACCTGGCAGGTCCCAGTAGTTATGTTCTTATCCTCATATTCCTATTTGGCAGGGGCAGGGGAAGCAAAGGTAGTAGTGTAAATTAAGATTGGGGACCATGGACATTGAATAAGCAAAAGAAAATAATATCAACTAGTGTAATAATATCAACTAAGAAAAAGAATACCTCCAAAATATAGAGTCTCGTTTTAAGACTTGATTGAAGAGCTACCATTTATTAAACTGTGCTCTATACAATCTCATATTAAACCCTCACCTCATTTCATATTAGATAAACAATCTCATTTCATCTTTATACCAACATATTATTATTTGAATTTACCGATAAGGAAATTGCAATTCAGAAAGGTTAAGGAATTGTCTTACTCTTATACAGCTAGAAAGCAGTGGAGTCAAGTTTTAAACCTGCGCCGTCCATCTCCAGAATCCTAGAATGCAGCTTTTCAACATCTTACGTGGCCCAGCATGTCTGGGAAGTAAAGTAGCTTTGATTCCGTTTATGTTAGTCAAACAGGTTTTCTTTCCTATTCTAAGCCATTTTACAACATTTTGTAAAAATCCTCTCCCAGCCTAGAAAGTGCTAGTACACACAGTCCAGTGAAGTCAGTATTATTTGCCCCATAATACCAGATAAGGAATTGGAAGCTCAGAGAAATCAATTAACGTGTCCACTGCCACACAGCTTATCAGTGACAGATGGGAATCTGAACCCGGGCAGTCTGATTTCCCTTCCCCTTCACAGCCACTCTGCCAGCTTTAATATGGTTATATTGATATTGGTTTGATGTTTCCCAAAAAGAAGTAGTGTGTCATCCAAATTTACCCTATATACTCTCCTGCTGTGTGTGTACACACACACACACACACACACACACACACATACATATAAGTGTGAGTGTACATATGTACATAGGGGAGAGATTCAGAAATAATATTCCAAGGAATATGAACTATATTTATCTTCTATGCACTGGCTGGCATGCTTTGGACTCTTAATTCTCAGGAGTAACACTGGCTATGATTGCAATAATGTTAGCAATATAATTGGCCTCATGCCTGCTTCTTGCCAGCATTCTTTTTTTTTTTGCTAAGACAAGAAGACTAAGTGTCTGGTCCTGCCCAAATACAGAACATCTGTAACTTGCAGAACAGATCATGTGACAAAGGGTAAATGTCCATCAAACCACCTCTGCATGTCTGTGCTTTTGATTATTTCAAGGTACTAAGTGGTCTGATTTCTAGTCAGTCTGGGGGGATGAAACAGCTGTAATTCACAATTAATATATGTATCAAACATCACGGTCAACCTTAGTCTTTCTCCCCATGAAAGCCAGCGGGCTTGTGTCAAGACCATGTAAAGAGTACCTCCTGCTGTCTAACGAATGGGGCAATGTGTGTGCCCCGCCGTTATCATAGGTAGGTTTCACAGCAGCCTGCCCAGAAATGGGTCAGTGGCAGGCAGTGTGGACCGGAGGAAGCACCTACAATGAGGGAAAATCGTTCACCTCAGGAATGGGAAAAACAACCCCATCAAAAGCCATCACTTTGGATAAGCACACTTTTTCAGGTGTGTTCCACTCCATAACAACTCCGAGTGGTTGGACGCATTTCAATTCAGAATTTCAAATCTGTTATTGGCTTTTGCATTTGTTTTCTCCTGAATTCTGCAGGTGACCAGGTAGATAAAGTGACAAGGTTTGAAATTTTGTTTCTGTTCTATTTAGAATGGAGGACCTGGAACAGGGCCACCGAGAGCCCACACCATGCCTGTGTGTGAATTTAAAGGTGCCTCTGCTTATCCCAAGGGAAGGGAACCACTTGGTAAGTGCACCTGCCCCCTACCTGCCCGTGGTGGGACACAACCTGTACATCATTGGCTGCAGCCCGGGTCACGAAATAAGCTCCGGTTCTGGAAGTATGTCAGGGGCTGTGCAGGTGCCTGTATATGGAGCTTACAGAGATTGCACATTTTCCTCAGCTAATTCATTTAATTAGGACCAAATAATTACAAAATTTCTAAAGTCCAACAATATTTTTTTCATGATATACTTTTAAAATTTACAAGCATAATGTTCAGCAACCATGCTTGAATTTTTTCAAGCGTTACATTATTATATTCCAAAATAAGTCTTGCATTTAAAGACAAATATTACAATGCTCATACTTTGTTATAATTCTCTGTCTGTCTTTCTCACCTAGAATATTAATTCTGGGAAGGCAGTGACTGTGTCTACCTTGTCACAGCACAGTGTCTAGCACATAGTAAATACTACTACATATTTTTTAAATGAAGGAAGGAATTTCTTAGTTTTCTTTTAGACCTTGAAACTAAAGGGACAAATATAAAATTTCTGATGAGCAGTTTAAAAATCATTTTTATTCCTTCATTTAAAAATAAAATTTTTTCTTTTCAAGTACTTTCTTCACTTCTTTCTACAATGCTTATTTCCTAGGGCCATTTTGTTTAGTTTGATAGGGGAGTCATCATGGGTATCTCTTGGGATACCTGCAAATCCACAAGTCAACTCCGACTTTCTTTGGAAAACGTCACTCACCCTTTGCGTCGGAGCCTATGTGCTTTCCTTCCCCGGGACTTAGGACTGAGATAAATTATATACAGTCTCTTTGTGAGCGAGTACAACTGCAAGGTGCAAGTGCTGGCACTGAAACAGCACCGTGTGCTCAGAGAAATACAGTCTGCTGGCAGAGAAAAGCAGATGCGTAGAGAGAGAGACCAGAAAAAGAAAGAAAGTCCTGACAGTCTTAGATGCCAGTCACTCCCTTCCAAGGTCTGGCAGAATCCCTGTCCTTAGGTTCCCTTGAGTTACTTCTGTAGCCTTCATGTAAATAGTAGCTCCTTTTATGGCTTAAGCCAGGTTAAGTGGGTCAATTCCTAACAAATGTGATAATATATTTTGAATGAAAAGTAAGTGAGGCATTGTTTTCAGGGCAAAGATAACTTCCAGGAAATGTAGAGCAGTGCAAGAAAAATTGAATAGTTTCAATGGGGCTTCCTTAACATCGCCAGATGAGGCAACAGCAGGTGGTATGCCCTAGCATCACCACACAGAGGCAATCTGGAGAGAAGAGCTTCAGGTTGGTTTGACGGCCGGGCGAAGAATAAATGAAATGCCAGAGCTCAGCTAATAGGTTCTTGCCAAAAGAGAACTTCGCACATCTGTCTGCTGTGAGCATGGGAACCAGGCAAGAGGACTCTAGGGCAGTGTTTCTCAAAGTAGGGTCCTGGGTAAAAATACAAACCCCTGAACCCCATTCCAAACCTGGGAAATCAAAATATCTGAGGGGATGCCATGCATTCAGCCTTTATTAATAGGCACAATGGGCAACTGGTATGCACACTGTCTCAGAGCTTTCTACTCAGGATGTGGTGTGAAGACCAGCAGGGATGGTGTCACCAGGGAACTTCCTGGAAATCAGGGGTCTTTCCCACCCACCTGACCTACAGAATGATGACCTGCATTTGAACAAGATGACCAGGTGATCGAGATGTTCATTAAAGTGGGGGAAACCTTGCTCGAGATCATTAGTTCCCTGCTTGGTTGTACACTGGAACGACCCAGGTCACTTAAACACATTACTGTGGTCTGAGTTTTACCCCCCAGAGAGTCTGAATTAACTGGTTTGGAGGGTGACCTGAGCATAAGCACTTTTAAAAGTTCCCCTAAATGATTCTAATGTGTAACCAAGATTGAGAACCATTGCTTAACAGGGATGACTAGATACCTCCTAGAAGAAGGCATTCAATTTGTTGAATGGATTTTGAAACTCATGGACGGGACCATAGTCTGAAGACAGATTTCTTTTGATTTGAAGGAGCAGGACCCCAGAGGGAAAGAAAATTGTATTTCTTTTTAAGTTCCAGAAAGAGCTGGTTTGGAAAATCATAAGAGAGACCACAGAGGAGGAGAACTCCGAGTTTACAAAATGAACTATGGAGTCTAGAAAGCATGCCACCCAGTAACCTTTGGGGGAAAAGAAGGCTTTTGCTACTTCTTAAGAAAAACCCAAGAAGACTGCAACCCTCTTAGGTGCTGGAGTTAACAGATGCCTAGGTGGAAAATTAGCAATGGCTAAAGGAATAATCTAGGATAAGCCTAAAGGCATCTCAGAGACCTGAAGACCCCAACCTGCGAGTCCCAACCGTAGCACAGAAGCATTTGCTGAGAGTGAACCAGAAGAGGCCAAGATAGAACAAGGAGGACCCAGGACACATGGAACTTTTGAGCAGTGGCCATTACGCAGACCATTGCATTAATCACCGAAGCTTGAGCAACATGTCAAAGACCATGAGAGACTGAGCTATCCTTCAGCCAGAGGCCAACAAGTACAGATGACGTGCTTGGTCCAGGCACCCCTTTCTCCGTCCCTGGACAAAAGGCCCCCCCTTTGCTACTCCATTCCTTGGGAGAGTTGCTGCAGAGGGAGGAAAGAGAGAGTTTTGAATCCAAATGAATACTTACCCAAGTGACATTAAATCTGAATCTAGAAGTGACTGCAAGATTGAGGTTTTCCACCATAGGAGGAATGGAGGCTTGAGAGCTAAATGGGATTCGCTTATAGAAAAATGAGGAAAGTTCCATGTCTAATTCCTGAATTATGCCTGCAAATTTCAAATCTGCTACACTAGCTAGGAGGATCTAGTCACCTGCCCATAAGGCAGTTTTCCTCACATTAAGTCCCTGGGACTTGGTATCAAGATAAAAAGGCTTCTTTGAATGGCATTCTTTTTGCAAGAAAATGAGGATGAGGGGAAATGTTACACAATCATGAAGCACAAGATATCTATATCTGAGAGGCAGAACTGGGACCAGAACTCAGGTCTACTATCTAAAATGTACTGATGAACTCTGAAAGCCTCAAGGCTATCTTGAGGTTAAGAAATCAACCAAGCGTCATTAATGGTCCTGTCTTAGTAAAGAGCATTTACTTTACAGACAGATGGATACACTGCATTAACGTCATTCATTACTGTAAAGTGAATCAGCCTCAGTGGATAAAGTTATTGACTAGTGAATGGCCTCAAATGGCCATTTTCTGATTGTTAAGAAGGGATGAAAAAGATGTAGTTAAGAGATGACCAATCACTGACATTGTACTTACTTCCTCTGTTCTCTGTCTCACTCCTTTACCCCCCTCCCTGGAGGGAATATTCTTTGAGAGAAAAGTTGTTTCATGTTTCTCTCCTTCCTGGCCCTTATTTAGAAGACTTCAAAGGAAATCACTGGACTTGACTATGTGATTGATATATCCTATATTTCCCTCACCTTGTGGAAGGCACGGCCATTCTCTGTCAGTTCCCTGGTACTAAGGGAAGACTATGAAGGGCATAAGGAATAGCAATAACTTTCTAAAATAACTGTTTCTCAGGACTTCCCTGGTGGCACAGTGGTTGGGAATCCATCTGCCAATGCAGGGGACACAGGTTCGATCCCTGGTCCGGGAAGATCCCACATGCTGTGGAGCAACTAAGCCCGTGTGCCACAACTACTGAGCCTGTGCTCTACAGCCTGCGAGCCACAACTACTGAGCCCACGCGCCACAACTACTGAAGGCCACGTGCCTAGAGCCTGTGCTCTGCAACAAGAGAAGCCACCGCAATGAGAAGCCCGTGCACCACAACGAAGAGTAGCCCCTGCTCGCCTCAACTAGAGAAAGCCCGTGCAGCAACGAAGACCCAACGCAGCCAAAAATTAAAAAAATAAATTTAAAAAGTAAAATAAAATAACTGTTTCTCTAAAATTGTGACCCAGGAATTGAATTTCATTAATCATCCTGACATAGTTTGGGAAGAAATCACATAGGGGATCTAATTTTTGGATTATTTAAAATTGAATATATTATGTATGAGACTCCCCTCCCCAAAAGAAAACCTAACCAATCATTGATTAGGCTAGTATAATATAACCTAAGAAAATGAATTTCACTAGATGCTCTTGCAATTGCTACAAGGAGGACCCATTCATATACAATACAATTCTAAATCCGCTTTGAGCCCACTACAACATCTATGTTAGTGCCATTGAAAATTCCTGGCAAATTTATAAGAATATGTTGCAGTATCCTTTCTGCCCAATCCTGGAGGGGAAGAGAAAGTCAAAGGATTGAAATTAGTGATGTATATTTAGGCAGTCAGCTTACTGGAATGCTGCCCCAAACCAGCAAATGCTCTACATATGGAAAATACTCAATTAGGGGAGGGGTGATGGAAAGAGACAAGGTCTCAATAAATGGTTGAAGCTGTCAATGAATTATTAATGATTTCTAACTATTTCTTGAAACCATCTTAAAATAACCAACATAAAAGGGAAAATTGAACCATAAAACCAAGAAGTCTAATGTTGTCTGCTAACAACCCCGATTATTGAAACAATCCTTTAAGACAAATCTATATTTTCATACAGCGTACATAAAACATGAATTATCTCACTGGGCTGTATGGATCTCCACTGAATCCTCACTGTGAATTAAGCAATCAAGAATTGGTAATTATCTGTATCACGAACCAGTTCTTTTTGCTTTGCTTTAAAAGTCATTTTATCTTCGGAAAACCCCCAAACGTGGCTGGAAAATATTTATGTTCCAAAACCATGAGCTTATGACAGAAGTGCTGAGGTTCATAAGTCAATTCATAGGAGCTGTGAACTCAACAGGGAATTATGGGGTTAAAATTAATTGCTCTGAAAAGTTATCTGATGCAGGCTGTCATTGTCAATGGAGACCAGATTACTAAGGAGTTTCAAATTATAAACTTTGGTTGCAAAGTTGATAAGTTTTATGTCCAATGTAGTTTTTTAAAAGCCATCTTGCTTTTTTAACTTCGTCTCTTGACAGGAAAAGGAGTGTTTGTTTTGTCTGTCTTCAGAGTCTCATGAAAGTTGCTTTGGAATGGTACCCAAAGAGCCCATGTGATGGGCAAGCTTGGCCTTAACCTGTACAAGAGAACTGCTTAAACACGATGCATCGTCCAGAGAATAGCTCTTTCTAGGAAGCAGACTCTGTTGTAGGAAAAGAAAGAAGAACTTACCTGGGTAATCATTCTTGTCTATGTCAGAATCTCCTCTTAAAGTAAAGCCGAATCCAGAAGGGACAGCCTGTGAGGCCCACACTCCTTGCAGAATTTGGGAAGCCTTGGCGTTTAAGCCATTCTTGTTCCCGTTGTAAATGAGCACTTTGCCTCTTTGGTCCTTGCCTGCAAAGGGCGCACCGATGGCAATGTCTACAAACAGAGACACACAATTTTTAAATAAGGAAGAGTATTTTAGAAAGAGAATTAAGTACAATCGAAGAGAAGTACCAAACAGCCCAAAGGGCTTCTTAAGGTTTCCATGAAAATCTGTAGTACTGCAACAAGAGGAAATTATTTGTTGTCTTTCATCCATCCAAGAAATATTTATTGAGTGCCTATTATGTGTTGGGCACAGTGGGTTCAACGGCGAACCAGACACTGCTTTTCAAAAGTTTATATTCTAGTGCAGGGAATAGACAATTTGAATAAAGAAATAATCAAGAAAAGATAGAAAGTGACAAATGCTATGCAGAGAATCTTAAAAATATTGATATGATGGAGAGTGATTGGATTGTTATTTTAGATGAAGTGGTCAGACAAGGTGTCTCTAAGGCTGATCTTGAAACTGAAATCTGGGGACAAGATGGAACTGACCATGTGGAATCAGAAGGAAGAGCATTCCAGGCAGAAGGAATGACTGTGCAAAGGCCCAAGGATGCAAGGAGCTTGGCCCACCTGAAGAGCAGCCAGAAGGTGATCTACGTGGGAGCTTAGTGAGTAATAGGGTAGAGCTGGGTCAGATTAATGGGCTGGGTAGACCAGATGAGGCACCTCTGCAGAGTAGTTAAGAGTTTCTTGTTAAAAGAAATAAACAACCTCTTTCACAAATATTATATCCTTGAATGATTACATCATTCCATGATGTAGGCAAGACCCGTTTCATAGTTGAGGACTCTGGGAAACCGAGAGAGAACCCTATCGCCTGTCTCCCTGTTAAACATAGCACTGAATGAAAACTACCTTCCATATATTGTGTTCACCAGGATTGCTCTAGACATTACACCTAACTACTTAGGTTTACATGAAAAAGAGCACCAATAACACAGCAACATAACAGCCCAAGCTGCTGACGGACGATGGTATGTGTCCTCATTTTGTCTTTCATCCATTTGTATTTGTTCCTAAGTAAGTCTGATAAGACTGAATGAATTGTAAACTGATTTTCACTACATAACAAGGATCGTAAATCCACTTTCATTTAACAGGTAAGGATAAACTGTCAAAAAACTCAGATCGTTGTGGAAAATAAAGATATTGCCATACGGTAGGTGGAAAGGGGTACTTGCTTCACATCCTCTGAGTCAGTGAATTTATATCTGTCCCCTGGTTACATCGCATTTTGGCATCATTTTAAGGACACCAAGGCTCAGAGAGGCACAACTCCTTTTAGGTTGTTAGAAATGTTTCTCTTAGCTCTTAGAAGTATCATTAAGGGTTTGAGAGAAAAGACAAATAGAAGAGATGATGAAAAAGATGACTACACAGATAATTTAGCATTATTTATTTCATTTGGTGCTCAGGAATAGGGCAGTTTTTGAAAGTAACAAATCAGTTAAAGATGAACTTGTCTCTTTTTTAAAAAGTTTCCCTGGAACCATGAGCCTTTAGTATGCATTTATACCTTATGGTACTTTAAAAGTTACTAACTATACATTGCTGAGACATGTTTTTTCAAGGAAATCATAAAAGTACGTGACTACTTGCCGAAGGTATTAATGAATACTTTGATTTGATGGGAATACTCCCTAGGCTATTTTGTTGGAGCAAATTCCTGTTACTCCCTGGAACTTCAAGAAACCCACTCTACCTTGGTTCTTAACTTAAAGGTCCTGAAAATGTATGCAAAATTTTGTGTGAGCTGGCATGTTTTTCTGTGGAGAGGGTACTTAGAAGGCATTCATAAATTCCTAACTTAAAGAACCATAAACCTAAACTAAGAATTTAACACTGCTTAACAGTGTACATTGAGAGTGCCTTTAAGCTGAAGTTGAGAGATCAATTAAAATTCAGCATAACCTGTACGTAAGCCATATGAGTTACTCAGAAGGCAATCCACTTGCTAATATATCAACATGTATTTATTTGTTTTGACTCTGTACATATAGTACATTCTCTAACTCTCTTCAAGTCATAAATCTGTATGTCAATTTTAAAAATAATTGCTGTTTTGTTTAGAGCTGTCATATGACACCCTAAATCAACATGAGAAAATTTCCATGTAACATCTATATTAGCCAAAACTAAAGTTTAAATTGCCTTGAGATTTTGGATAGTTTATTAAAGACCAATCAGAAGAACTGTACCACACACACCACCGTGAAGTCTCTTGTTTCCGTCATGCAACAGTAACATGAAATTGTGGCACATAAGTAATTTCCATGCATTGGTGTAAATTACCATTGTATCCATCTTGGTTCAGGTCTCCTAAATGTGCCAAAGCACTACCGAATCTCCCGAAAATGTCAGTGCCTGCGAGGATCTGCGGATTTCTGAAGGCCAGCACGTTCACTTGCAAATACAGGTAAACTTGCCCTACTTCTCTGGGGTTGCTCTCAAATTCACGTTCCATAAAGAGAGGTGCCCCGATCAATATGTCATCCATTCTGCAGGGAACAAAGAAAGAGGTCAACACAGACATGAGATGCTGTTGGGTAGATTTCTAATCAACTAGATTAGTACATTTCCACTGGTATATTTCCTTTTCCAAGGGATATTTTACAATTGTCATATTTCTTTCATTGCTTTGTTATGTCTACGGAATAGAATGCTGTAAGAAAATAAGAGTTGTTAAATTATCACACTGAACTTTTTAGCTATGCTAAAAATTACTACTTTAAGAAAACCACAGGTATTTCACCCTTTTCAGCTCTTTGGTGCATTTCCAGAAAATGTACTTACACAAGTAAAATGTATCAGAAAGACCTAAATAGGTTTTTCTAAACATGGATGAGAATTTGTCTACAATTTAGTTAACTATACATTTATATTATGAAGTTTTCTTGCAGTAATAAGGTTTAAAATAAAGTCTGTCCTCCTCTTTTCTTTTGTTACCTCCATTCAAATAAAACAGAGGCCAGAGAAGGTTCTCATACTGGCTAGAAAGCTAGAAAACAAAATTTTCCTCCCAAATGCGAATTTATAGTTTTTCTTTGTAGGTGAAGATATTATAGCAGAAAACCAGTAGATAATTTTTCAGGCTGAAAAAATTTCAAGAAAGAGATAGCAATTGGATTGCTACACACTTAGGTAAAACGTTTTCTTAAAAATGTTCCAAATGGGGACATCCCTGGCGGTCCAGTGGTTAAGACTTCGCATTCCAATGCAGGGGGTGAGGGTTTGATCCTTGGTCAGGGAGCTAAGATCCCACATGCCTCATGGCCAAAAAACCAAAACATAAAACAGAAACAATATTGTAACAAATTCAATAAAGACTTTAAAAATGGTCCGCATCAAAAAAACAAAAAAAATCTTAAAATAATGTTCCAAATGCATTTACTTGCCGTGCTTTTGTGCTCTATCTAGGCCAAGAGTAAGGCAGGGATTGGGGCTGCGCCAGGCCTCAGGCTTTGCCCTGGAGGAACTTGGTTGCCTCTCTTTCTGTTATTATTACTGTCAGTATGAAGAGACATTTGTTAAACACCTAATTGTGTGTGTTGCTGCCTTGTAGTTCAAAGACGTCTAAAACCACTGGTTCTCTAGTGCAGAGACTGAGTAGGGCCATCTTCTCATTCTCAACAGAAGGAACAAAGCCATACAATTGGTCCCTGAGGGACATGGGACTGACACATTACCTCACTACGTTTCTCACTGCCAACACTGTGGAGTTCTAGAAATGCAAAATTATTCGACCTATGATTGTGAAAGATTAGCACATCCATGGGATCTTTGGATTCTTGGACTATTGTGACAATGTTGATTTATTTTCGTAGAAATAGATTTCCCTAGATATTTAAGTGTAAGGCTTCTAAAATGTTCTAAATGCCAAAAACGGAGAAAGACATTTGTTCTTAATTTATAATTGTGTTCTCATAAAGCTGAGAGACAATAACTGTCTTGGATTCAATTGATTCAATGTGCCTTGTGCAATATTTTGCATTTAGTGTCAATAATATTTTATGTCAGCAGTACCACTTAAGAGTCACAGTATATATTATTGTTTAGGCTGGTGTTTTTAAATCTTGATTTGCAACTCATTAGTGGATTGTGAAATCAATTTAATGGGTCTTGACAAGCAATTATAAAAAAATGAAATAGAATACAATAGAAAATATGAGTCAATGCATTACACATACTAAGGGTGAATACGGTTCCATGAAACCTTTTGTTTCAGTTGTGTGTGTGTAGTGGGTTGCAATGTCAAATGTATTTCTGATTACGATCCCACAGGGCCAAAAACTCATTGAAAAACCACTGCAGTAGGCCATGCGTGCTATTAGGCTATTTCAAAATTTACTTGTCATATCCTTTTTTAGAATATACCCAATTCAAGTTTAAAGTTTTAAAAATATTTATTAGTAAAGACGTTCTTTACTGAGCTTCCGAAAAAGTAGTTGTGTAACAGACTGGGTGCCATTCTAAGAATATAATATATATAAAGTATATCATATTTTATACGTATACATGTAATCTCAAGAAAGAACAATGATGAAGCAATATTTATGATAAGGTTTTCACTAAAAACCATCTTTTCTGTTTGTGTCATGTTGGTAGTTTGGATGAGATCTAAGTTATTATGTAAAGGCATTTTATAAAAGTAGGATATACACACTAAATCTCATCTTATCTGAAATGTCTAATATTTGAGCACAGTTTTCTTTACATCTCTATGTAGCATTCACACAGGTTTTATTTGCGTCCTTTTTTATGTCTAAAAAAGTATTATGTCCACTCTAATAATACAATGCAAGGTGCAGGTTCTCATTCTTTCACATGTTCTTTGAGACAAAACATTATAAATATTTCCCTGAAGAGCAAAGCATAAATAGAGTGATAAACAGAGAGGGGGGATGAGGGAACTCATCAGTGAGAATATTCATTATGAAGAATCTGAATTCAAGTTTTCTACAGCCAAATGGTGTTTAATATGTTGATTTAACATAGACACGTCTCTGTTTCTTCTTTTTTCACAATAGTCCATAGTGCATGCTAATGCCTGTGACTGATTTGCAGAATGTAGTTATTAAGAGAATGCAGGTTAGGAGGCTGTATACTAGAATTGATATCTAATCAATATAATTGTTTTATGATAGGTGAGAACAAATATAGCCTATCATTTATGTTACAGAAATCAATTTGCAATTTCTTTATGTTTTAATTTTCTAGATTTTCTACTTAATTGAATCATAATGATTTCTCTTCTATGAGAGAACCCACTTGGAGTAAATCTAGCACCAAAACACAGTTACTCAAAGCTGCTTCCTTTCAAATAAATTTTCTCTAAAATGCTCTCAAGTTAACTAACTGCTAAGAATCTCTCTAAATTTAGTTCCTTTTGGCCCTGCAGAGGCTAAAACAATCCAATGGATTAAACTGTAATTCTGTGAATTTCTCAAATAGTATGAATATTTTGTTTCAAAAAGCCATAAGAAAATAAACAGATTTGCTTGTTTAGGTTCAAGAGGAAAATACTATCTCCCTTTGCTGTTAAATTTGTCCAGAAATGCCTAACAGAGTTTACATTGAAAGATTTGGTAGTTCTGGCTATCTTAAGATAACTGAAGTTAATTTCACCAGCTTGTTTATATTTTACAAAATAAGTCACAGGCTTGACAAGATCAACCACCAACCAGCATGCACGTAACTGTTTGGTCTAAACTTTTGCAGTCCACTCGTAACACCTGGAGATTTTTTAAAATAAAAAAATATTGGGGAAATCCCCACCAGTTTATATATTTGGTCACATTACTTAACAACACTGTCTTTTTTTTTTTTCCCTGATGGTGGGTTTTGGAGCATTTGTAGGGACTTTGCTTTTGTTGCACAGTGGATAGAGAGGATGACATACACTGTGAAAGAAACTTCACTAGGTAGTCTCGCGTACAATAGTACTTAGTTATCTCTCGGATGGAGAAAGGGAAGTCTGGTTCAGTTCCACAAAATGTGAGTCCTAACTTCTGAACCATGAATGATCAGCTAGACGACTGATGCTCTTAATCCTATTCTGAGTCACTGTACAACATCCACTCAGGTCCAAGACTTGAAAGATTCAGGCTATTAAAAAAAAAAAAAAAAAAGGCTATTGGAAAATTAGAAATTGGGTAAAGAAAGGGAATTAAATCTCAATTCTAGTATGAAACTCTGCTGATTAATGCTCATTTATAATTCCTTAATCACTGATAAATGCTGGGAAAGCTAGAAAGGGCTTTGTGAATTTTTTAAAAATTGGAGTTATAGACTCTCTAAAATTATTTATGAGTTAAACTAATGACTTGGTCAAATGCAGCAGCCTAGTAGGGCTACTTTTAATATAATCAAACAAACTGATTTTTCTTATATGCCATGATGCTGAAAACCATTCATAACTGAATATTTTATCAGTCAGTTGTTTTTAGCATCATTAAAGACAACCTTAAAGTTCTTTGGGTGAAAATAACTGAAATTATGGTTTTATATTTTTATAAAGTGGAAGTATGAGCTTGTTTATAAAAATAATGGAAATTAATAAAATGCACACTTAATAAACAGATTCTTATCAATGAGCAAAACAGAGTAAACACTTAAACACATGTATATGCTATTCTTCTACCCCAACCCTTATTTAAGGTCATTGAAATCCATGTGTATTCTACATGTGTATGTATATGTATATCTATATACATGTTATAGACAATATCTGTATGTTTTTACATGAATATGAGTACAGATAGGTCTATATGTGCATATATATGTGGAATCTATAAAGTGAAATTCACACAAGTAGAGAGTGGTGCTTACCAGGGGTGGAGAGACTGGGGAAATGCGGAGATATTAGTCAAAAAGTACAAAGTTGCATCTATGTAGGATGTATAAGTTCTAGAGATCCAGTGTACAGCATAGTGGCTATAGTTAATAATACTACATTGTATACTGGAAATTTGCTAAAAGAGTAGATTTTAGGTGCTCTTACTGTACAGACACACACACCCCCTCCCACGGTAACTATGTGATGGATGGACCACCCAGTTGGATGGATACAGATGAATCACATAGATGGAGATGTTAATTAGATTGAATGTAGTGATCATCTCACTATGTATATGTATATCAAAACATGTCCACCTTAAATATACATAGTTTTTTACTTAAAAAATATTTTACAGGTTATTATTGGATCTCTTCAGTGACAAGTGTACTAATTTATCTGTTTCCCAATTTTAAAAAGTAAGTGAGAGGCATGCCAGTCATTGTACTCACTTACTAGATTAAAAATTCTTACTTCTTACAGATTTTAAACCCTTGAAGACTGAAATTATATATATGCTTTCCTACTAGGTATTTTATAGAGCTTAGTAAAGAGTTCTCTGTATATAAGTGAACAAAAAATTTATAAGGTAAGTCAGCAAAAGTTCTGTGAACTAATCAAGACCTTCCCCTACTTAGTGTGTGCTCTTGGGCAATTCACTTAACTTTTGTGTCTCAGTTTCCTCATTGGTGAATTTTAGGTAGTTTCATTGGATTGTAGTACAGGTTGTCCTGTGCTATTAGACTTATTACACATAAAGGTACTTTGAGAGAAATAAAAAACACTGTCTGCTAATCATTCATGATAAAGGTAAAATGTGATTGCTTAATAGCATGTTAAGTTCTACAATTGTTTCAATGGAGAATCAAGATTTCTGCATTTGAAACTGCTAACCAACTGAGGTTTATATCCAGGAAAACTTTATTTGAGATAGAGATTTGTGTTTGCTGCAAATCCCATTCTAGCCTTAGGGTCCCTGCTAGAAATCTTGTCAGAAACTGAGAATGACAAAAGCACTCTTTGTCAAAACAAGGCCACACGTGTCCTGACGTGGAGCCGTCGCAGGAGCTTAGGAAAAGTCACTGACACATGCATGATTTACTGCCGTTTTTTTCTCATTCTGCTAAGATTTCTGAGGGATTACAGGTTTATGTCTCTGCCCTGATGGCTTGTTTTGTACCCTCCCTGGGGATGAATATCCACCCCGGGAGGTGAGGACACGGGCTGTCACCGTAATTAGTGGTTTTCAGGCCCCCGTCCTGGGATCAAGTATAAACCTAGAAGCACAAGATGCCATGTTTTCCCTATTTGTGTCTATCTGAAAGCCAACAATATCAGGTGATTGTTCTAGAAAAACAGGTGCTGCAAAAATGATGGCAAGTTATATATGCATTATTGTAATCTCAGACTTCACGTGAGTTCTCTATCTTTATTTGGGATGCAGTGTTCTCAATGGCTTCCAGAGCACACTCATTGATTATAGGACCATGAATGTACGCTGCATCGAAGTAATTAGAGCAGCAAGCAATATACAGACTGAGAATCTATAGGTACTTTTTTCTTTAAGAATGACAATATTAAGATAATAGATGTATTTTTCAATGTAGTCTAAAGAATTCAGAATATACTGCCTAATAAAAAGAAATTATGTGCATAGCAATTTTTAAGAACATCAAGAAAGAACAAATCATCACTGGAAAATTCCTATGTTTGAAACCAATGAGGTCCTTTTTTCACAAGTTTTCCTTTTTTTTTCTTAATGTGGCAAAAAAAAAAAAAATGTCCTATAAACGTTGTCACAAAACTTTTCTTTAGACTAGAATGAATGTGTTTTCAGGAAGGACATGGTGCCCTGCAGGGCATATTGTGACACTGGGGGGAAAGCTCAAAGGATTGAAAGGGGAGTGAACTACAGAAGGAAACACACTGGGTGATCTGTGCCCTAAAAAATGCTGCCTGGCTCCCAGGAGAGAAGCCCTCACGCGTGTTGTGTTGTTATCTGTTGAGGGAAATGCGTCTACACTTATCCCAAGGGCCACTGTCGGATTTTTTGTTTTCACTAAAGAATGGGCTTCCTATATCTGGACAGTACGCCATGTTTTTGGACCTCAAGTTCTTCCTCCACCATTTTCTTTCTAAATGACTAAAAGGCTCTGATAACAGATACAGTCTGTCCAGGTTGCTCATTTTGAATGGTGGTCCTAATTGTTACGTCCTTTCCGCAATTCAGACGGCTGAAGATTAAAGCAACTTCATTTTCAATTATCTGCAGGATAAGATCTTATCCAGGATAAGATTGCGTTCAAAGATCTTATCCAGGATAAGATTTGCATTCTTCAAAATAGACCCAGAGTGCAACCAGTTCTACTCTTCCTGCCACTGCTCTGGTCCAAGCCACTGTCCTGCCTCACCCGGCTTATGGCAATGGGCTCCCAGAAGGCCTCACTCCATGGAGACCCACGGAACAGAGCGTGGCTGCTAAGACCAAAGTGGGTGCACGCCACTCCCTTGCTTAGATTCCTCCAGGGGTTTTCAGGATGACGTGTCCCTCTTGGAAACAGACTCATTCTATCCATGGCAGTGTCCGTGTGGTGCTGTGTAAAGAGGCTCACAGACCTTCTCTCCAAGCCTCTTTGATGTTCCTTGACTATGCCAGCAGCTCCCCGCTCCGCTGGGAATTTGGACACTCTTCCCCATATACTATTGTGTTTTGCTCCCTCACCTAACCTAACACCCCGGCCTTCCCTGTTTACCTGAATAAAAATTGCATCCCTCCCAATTTTTTTCTATCCCCATTCTGTTTTTTTTTTTTTTAAGTTTCGTTAATAGACTTTCTTTTTTAGAGCAGTTTTAGGTTCAAAGCAAAATTGCACAGAAAGTACAGAGAGTTCCTGTATACCCCCTGCCACAAGCAAGGCCTCCCCGACTGTGAACATCCTACACCAGGTGGTACATTTGTCACAACTGATGAACCTACATGAACATATCATCATCACCCAAAGTCCACAGATTACATTAGGGTTCACTCTTGCTGGTGTACATTCTGTGGGTTTAGAAAGATGTATAATGACATGAATCCACCGTTGCAGTATCATACAGAGTACTTTCACTGCCCTACAAAGCCTCTCTGCTCCACCTAATTCATCCCTCTTTTCACCATTAACACCTGGCAACCACTGATCTTTTTACTGTCTCCATAGTTTTGTCTTTTCCAGAATGTCATCTAGTGGACTCATATAGTATGAAGCTTCTTCATACTGGCTTCTTTCACTTAGTAATAGCATTTAAGGTTCTTCCATGTCTTTCCATGGCTTGATAGCTCATTTCTTTTTAGCACTGAATAATATTCCATTGTCTGGATGGGCCACAGAATACTTACACATTTACCTACGACAGGACATCTTGATTGCTTCCGGCCTTCTGTTTTTATTTTCTTCCTGCATAGTGATCATCACCATCTAACATAATCTTTATTTGACTTATTTATTTTTTGTCTGTAGCTCCCACCCAAACTACAGTATAACCTTTATGAGGGTACGGGTTTTGGTTTTGTTCTCTGCTGTATCCCAGCACCTAGAACAGTGCTAGTATGTAGAAGATGCTCAAGAAATACATGTTGAATGAAAGAATAATAAAAAGATATTTTCCAAAAGGTACAAAAGTTACCAAATTTATCTCCAATCATACGGTACCACATAATAAATAAAGTTCATTTCTAGCTATGTAGAGGTCATAGCTAATGTCTATCCATGATGTAGCCCAGATCAGGGAACATAGTTCAGATTTTTCAGATATTTGCTTCTTACCAAAATGTGAGCTCCATGAAAGCAGAGACCTATTCTTCCTTAGTCACTGCTACACTCTGGGCACCCAAGAACAATGCCTGGCATATGGTAGGTGCTCCAACAATATTTATTGGATGGATAATCAGTTCATCTCAATTTATTGGTTTTCTTATTTAATCATTTGTCTTATCTGTCAGTTAGGTGCTTTTCGTGGATCAGAGAGTTGCTTAATAACAATTTTCTTTGAAGTAATAACTTAAACACAACCACAATTTATCATGCTGTTTGATCCAAGCTCAAATGTAATTTACTGCCATAAACTGGAAAAAATAATATTATTATTTCATCTTCTGCATGGGTGTCACTAGTATGTTGGTTAAAGCACTGTCAGGAGAATAAATATTTATGTGCAAATGTTTTATGAATAGCATGTGCTAAAGGGTGAAGACAGATGAGCAAATTCCTCAATGGCTATGGAAGTCAAATGGCCAAGGACTATTTAATTCATAAAATCAAAGACAAAACTAAGTAAAATAGTCCTTTCTTAGAAGTGGCAGATGTGGTAAAGACATAAAAAAGGATGATAGAGAATTTGTTAGTAGATGTATCCTTTTGCCCTGGACTAAAAAAAAAAAAGTTAAAACAAGAGAGCCTCGATCTTGTTGAGGAAGTACGGAAGGATGTATTTCATGAAGGAAAAAATATAACATCTTTAAGGACGAATATAATATCTGGTGAGTGAGGAAGTTCTTATAAACTTACCCATCATTGTTAACATCTGATACTGCAATTGTATATCCAAAGTAAGATGCCATCTGCAAAGGAAAACCATAAGATGATATATTTTGTGCTCAAAAAGTCATTTTTATAGTCATCTCTCAATTTTCCCTGAAAGATTAGCTACATTGCAGCACATTTTTGCATTTAAATTCATAGACCCTTGGACATGGACAGAGTCTTCGAGTCATTTAGTTTAACCCCTGACCTAATGCATAATGTTCCTCACAACACCCATGACATCTGCTCGGACATCCTCTGGAGATGTTCAACAATAAGCCCATTCAATTTGTAGATACAACTATTAGAATACTTTTTGCTAAAATTGGTCCTCCTGTAACATCTGGTCCTTAATGCTCCTACCTAGTTCTGCAATCTTGAATGTCACAGAATAAATCTAATTCCATTTCCATATGAAATCTCCTATGGAAATGTTTTCAGCTGGCTTGTCATCTTTCTTAGAGATACAACATGGGATACCAAAGAAAAGATGATACCCCCATGAGCACACTGACAGGAGAAGATAAGTAGGATGGACACCCTCTGCTTTGGACTCTTTATATCACTGAAGCATAAAAAGGTTTTAACTTGAGGGTAAACCACGTCTCTGTATCAATTCATATTGAGTTTATCATCTGCTAAGGTTTCTAAGTCTTTTCTGAGTGTAACCAGTGTGCCTAATCTCTCTACATTCTAGCTCTTATATTTTTGTTTTCAACCTATGTTTTCAAGGTTTATAATCTTTTCAGATTTGGCCAGTAGCTTTAGCTTGCCAAGATTTGTCAGTTCCATATTCTGCCATCCAATGCTTTAGCTCAGCAGTCCCCAGCATTTTTGGCACCAGGGACTGGTCTCGTGGAAGACAGTTTTTCCACCGACCAGGTTGGGCGGGGGGCGGGAATTGTTTTGGGATGATTCAAGTGCGTTACATTTATTGTGCACTTTATTTCTATTATCATTACATTGCAATATATAATGAAATAATTATACAACTCACCATAATGCAGAATCAGTGGGAGCCCTGAGCTTGTATTCACTTGCCACTCACTGATAGGGTTTTGCTATGAGTCTGCAAGCAATTAATTTATTATGGTCTCTGCAGTCAAACCTCTCTGCTAATGATGATCTGTATTTGCAGCCACTCCCCGGAGCTAGCATCACCGCCTCAGCTCCACCTCAGATCATCAGGCATTAGATTCTCATAAGGAGCATGCAAGCTAGATCCTTCGAATGCGCAGTTCACAGTAGGATTCGAGCTCCTATGAGAATCTAATGCTGGTGCTGACCTGACAGGAGGCGGAGCTCAGGCAGTAATGCGAGCGATGGGGAGCGGCTGCAAATACAGATGAAGCTTCGCTCACTCACCTGCCGCTCACCTCCTCCTGCTGTGCGGCCCGGTTCCTAACAGGCCACAGACCAGTACCAGTCCGTGGCCCAGGGGTCGGGGACCCCTGATTTAGCCAATTTAGCTTCCTGTCACCTACAAATGTAATCAGCCTACAGTCCCCTGGAAAGTGTGCTCCACAGAAGGTAGAGAGCTCCGTCTGTGTTGTTCATTCTTCTTTCTGCCCTGTCTGACCAGCGTTTAGCTCAGAGTAGGTGCCAGGTGCTAGATACTCTTTGCAGAGGAAAAAAACAGAGGAGTTACCAAGTGTAACACAATTATTCAATTCTCCCACCTTTTTTGTCTATTCCAGACATATACAGTTGCTATAGACTGATTGTTTATGCCTCCCCTCCTCCAAATTCAAATACTGAAACCTAACTCCTTATATAATGGTATTAGGAGGTGGGGCCTTCAGGAGGTGATTAGGTCACGAAGGGTTGAGCCTGCATGAATGGGATTAGTGCCCTTAGAGAAGAGACCCCAGAGGGCTCTCTAGCCCTCCTTCCACCAGGTGAGGACACAGTGAGAGGATGGCTGTGAACAGGAGGCAGGCTCTCAGCAGACACCAAATCTGCCTACGCCTTGATCTTAGATTCCAGAACTGTGAGAAATAAATGTTTGTTGCTTTAGCCACCCAGTCTATGGCACTTTTATTATAGCAGTCCATGGACTAAGACATGGGTGCCAGGTGCAAAATACTCTTTGCAGAGGAAATGAACGCCTCATTTAACTGCGTCATGCAATAACTCAATTCTCCCACCTCTTTTCTCTATTCCAAACACATACGGTGAAATTCTTATTCCTGGGTGGCATTGTGTGGTCTTCACTCAGAGGAATTTCATCACTTAGGTATTAAGTTCTGAGGTTCAAGATTGCAGAACTAGGTGGTATTGAAGATGAGAAGTTACAGAAAGGCCAAATTTAACAATGTTTAAAGAGCTTTTAATGATAAAAATGTAAAATGAAAAGACAAAGGAGAAGTCTTGCCAGATTTCCATTAAACCATTAATTGTCACCACTTGGGAATCATGGTTCAAAATTTATAAATCCACCCAACTTCACTATCATCACAGCCTTATATCTCTATATTTACCACAAGAGTACCATGAGGGACATTGTTAAATGCTTTGTTGAAATTGCACAGTAACGGATAGACTAAAGCCCCAGTTTGGGGGAGGAAATGTCAAAAATGCTCTGTGTTCTTTAAAAAACTCTATTTGCTTGACAAATATATGATTCCAAATTTCTGTGCGTAGCTAAGAGTTGAGCATTTCAGGATCTTAGACCTGGATCCTCCTGGGATCCCGTGGGCCAAGATGTAACTTGGCCGGAGTCAAGTGTGAGGCTTGCTAGAAGCGCCTTACCCTGGGTTGGTGGTTAGGAGAGGAAACTGGTTGCCCAGATAAATGAATTCAACTCACGATTGGCTCCCTTAGACGGGAGTATCACATTCATCCTTTAAAGAAATGTGACAGATTTCAACAGGTCAAAAACCCAGGAAACCCAGGGTAGTGAATGAAGTGTGACCTCAGGCCGTGTTAGGTCAGGAGGATGACAGCAGCCTGTTTGCAGGCAACTGACCCATTGATAATAAGACCCCAGCCAGTGACAGTGGGTACGGGGCCATACCTAGCCCCTGGGGGGAAGGGACCAGAACCAGAGAGCTTATCTTCCATGTAATGTTGGGATTGGGGAGGGTTCCAGTCACTGTGAGGACAGGAAGGCAGAGCCCAGACCCAGTGACTGACCAACATGTGAAACCTACAGGAATCCTGTGTCTTCCCGGGGGGAAGGCGGATACTCAGAACTCATCACCGCGCACACTACATAAGGACCGCAACATAACAGGATTGCTCTCGGATTTCAGCGATTAGTGGCTTTTGGGCTTTTAGGGAGCATATTCTGCCTTTACATCACTTATCATTTTCTGAAATCATCATGGGCATTTACTTGTTTGTTAATTGTCACCCCCCATCAGCCTCCCCCGTACTGCTGCGTGAGAGCTGGGATCTTGTCTGTCTGATACTTGGCTACACTCCCAGTGCTCAGAAGAGTTTGCAGCACATAGTAGGTGCTCGGTAAATATTTATTTTATGAATGAATAAATAACATATTACAATATACTATTAGTGCAGAGTGACATGCATTATTTGATTCTAAAATGTCTTCACCTGTTCACCAGTGAAATTCTGAATAAAGGTCATATCTGTAGAGTTAATGATTGAAACCTGAAATCATAGAAATTAGATAGGTTACATCGTTTGGCATAGAATTGGAACACTTTTTAAAAAGTTTAACTTAAATCATTTTAAAATTTTTGTGAGGAGTCATAAATGGTTAGCTCTATATGTAAAAAAAAATAAGTCCAAAGGAACGATCTTTAAAAAATCCAACTGAACTTTTTGTTTATGGTTAAATCTGGGATCCTTTCAGACAAAATGCATGCTTACTAATCTGATGTAGAGAAATCTGAACCCAGGAACGCTGAGAGCACCTAATCTGATAGTCAGTTAATTGATCTAATCAAAAATTTAATCTAAGTTTCATTTCTGTGCGTATGCTGTTATGAGAAATTGATGATTATGGTTCTCTGCAAAAAAATGAAATTTTAAAGTATTATCCATGTAGCAAAAGTATTCCTTTTAAATTCTATCCAGACAACCTAAAATCTATAGATATTATAAGTTTACCAGACTTAAACATTATTTAAAATATAAGTTTTTCTTTTCATAAGGTCGATTTATTTTCCTTTCCTATTTTTATGGTAACTAGTTGTAATGGGTTTGAATAGTATCCCTCCAAAACTCATGTCTATCCAGAACTTCGGAAGGTGACCTTATTTGGAAATAGGGTCTCTGTAGGTGAAATAAGTAAAGTTAAGGATCTTGAAATGAAATCATCCTGGATTTAGGGTGGGCCCTATGTCCAATGACTGGTGTCCTTATAAGAGGAGGAGAGGACACACATAGACACAGATGGAAGAAGGCCATATGGAGACCGGGGCAGAGATTCAGGTGAAGCTCCCACATGCCAAGGAAAGGCAGGGACACCTGAAGTTGGAAGAGGCAGGAAGAATCCACCCCTACATGCATGGGAGGGATGTGACCGTGCCGATCACACCTTGATTTCAGCCTTCCGGCCTCTTGAACTGCGACAGAATAAATTTATGTTGTTACAAGCCACCCAGTTTGGGGTCATTTGTTATGACAGCCCTTGCAAACGAATACACTAGTGAAATAACAATTGACCTTATTATGTCCACCGTATGGGACATATTAAAATGCTGATCACATCAACAATGGGATCCTCTGCAACTATTCCCAGATTATGCGCACGCACAGGGCTAGGCTAGCTTCATGGGCACGTGACGCATGCAGTCAGTCACAAAGGGTCCCACATGCAGACGAGCCCTACCCACCCTCTGGATAGCCCAGCTGTCACCGTCCGGACATTCTTAACAATTTTGAACAAGGGGCCAGGCATTTTCACTTTACACTGGGTCCCACAGACTACGGAGTTGATCCTGCACCCAGATCAGAAAAGAATCTAGCCTCCCTTTTCGTAAGCAAACAAGCGTGGATCAGTACCGCTCACTATTAAAGGGCATTTTAAAAGATTTGAAAACTGTATGCAGCAAAAGGTTTCTTTGCGTATGTAGAGAATGTAGCGTGTAACGCCTTCTTAGTACTCACGCATCCAAAATTCTGTGCTCCTCTGGGAACCCCAGCAACCAATTCTGTGATGGAAATAGTCATTTACAAGGTGAGTGGCATAGTACACTGTAAAGCTATACAACAAATCAGCTAAAGAGGGTGCCTCTTAAATGAGTAACTATCACGGATCCCTTAGAGAGATGGAGGTTTGAAGCCACAGTTTCGCACTGGCTTTTGCTTCTGCTACAGACGAAAGAAAACAGAAGACCCAAAGTCGTACTTTGAGATTTACCTGTCCCCATCACATTCTCCCTGTGTTTCTGCCTGCAGAACATAAGCCTGGCTTCTCAGATCTGTGTGTGATTTGTCAGTTAAAACTCGTACTCTGATTTCTCCAGTTTTCACTGTCTTTCGTACTAGTCTTTTGTACTAGTGTACAAAGTAACAGCTCCTGTCCCACTAATGTGTTCAAACAATTTCAGTTACCTAAGGAAAAGCCAAATACCATAAATGATTGAGTCTGGCCCCCTGGAACAGAATTATAGGACAACCTGGCAGCCAAGGGTACGCGAGGAAGGGACGCTTCAATAATAGAGGTAGAAAAAGCAACTCTGGTGAAAAGTGGGGAGCATATTCCAATGCACAATGATATGGCTGTAGATTCAGGAAATAGTGGTTTCAGTTCTTGGGTCTGCCATAAACCCGGGATCAATCACTGAAACTGATTTTTTCCAGTCACCTACAATAGATGGGAGTTGGAACTGCCTGATTATCAAAGATCTTTCCAGCTCTCATTTCTATAAATTTAAACTATCCTTTGATTCATTGGGGTCAACATTTTAGTTTAATTTAAAGAAAGGGGGCCTGGAAAAGGGTCCTCTTCCGTTCACATTTCCCTTCCCCCAAACCTGGTCCTAAAGGTATAGCACAAATTCTAGCATTAATTCTATCTGATGTAATAAACTCTAGCAGAGTTGGGCGCTCATGCTGTTGGAGCGTTAATAATCAGAGAAGATCCATTTGGGCTTAGATGTTGGACTTTTCAGTAGTAAGTTTACTCATTCAATCAACATATAGATGTTAATTGCAAACATAGGATACAGCATGGAGCAAAGACAAAATTCCCTGCTCTCATGGAGCTTATACTCGAGCTGGAAGGGGCAGTCAATTTGAAAAGTAGAGTCAAATGTCATGTTAGAGGGGGATGAGTATAGCGCAGAAAAACTAAGCAGTAAAATGGTACTGGGAGTGCTGGAATTGGGAGGCGGAAGGAAGTATGACTTATTGGGGTGGTCAGGGAAGGTCTCAGCAAGAAGATGACATGTTACCAAAGACTGAAGAAAGTGAAGGAGTAATTATTATGGAGATCTGGGAGAAGTATGTTCTAGTCAGAAGGAATAGCATGTGCAAAGGTCCTGAGGTAGAAGTGTGTCTGGAGTATTCAAAGAACAGCAGGGAGGGCAGGGTGGCTGGAGTGGATGGAAGAAGTCAGGGGTAAAGGACTAGGAGCTGAGGTCAGAGTAAATAGGGGCCTCATGAACAGAGTCTTTTAGGTCATTGTGAAG
Organism: Balaenoptera borealis; assembly: GCF_965194805.1. Taxonomy (NCBI): domain Eukaryota; kingdom Metazoa; phylum Chordata; class Mammalia; order Artiodactyla; family Balaenopteridae; genus Balaenoptera; species Balaenoptera borealis. The sequence continues at coordinate 178,495,196 of NC_138866.1, forward strand.
ACTTGGATTTTAGACAGAATGAGTTGGGCAATCATTGGGAGCAAAGAAGTTACACCACGTGACTTCTGTTCCTCGAGGACCACGTTGGCTGCTGGATCTAGGGAAGACCACAGGAGGGCCAAGATGAAAGCAAAGAGGATCAGTTAGGAGGCTATTGCCACAGTGCTGACGGGGGCTTGGATCAGAGTGGAGGCTGTGGAGGAGGTGAGAAGTAGGCAGATTCTGGCTGTCTTTTGAGTTTAGTTAGCAGGATTTGCTCATGGATTGGATATGGCTGGGGTGTGAGAGAAAGAGCACAGTCCAAGGCTGACTTGCAAGGTTTTTTGCTTGAGCAGCTCGGAGGATGGCGTTGCCATTTACTGAGATGGAGCTGATGGAGGGTAGAGCATGTTTAAGTGGAAAGATCAGGAGTTCAGGTATAAGCTTATTAAGTTTGGAAGAGCCATTCAAATAGAGATGTTGAGTGTTGAGTAGATTCTAGACCTTACACCACATTCCAGCTTCATGGACACAGGTATAGATGTTTACTAGGGGCATCTAAAAACAGACCACAGTCAGATATAACGGAGCTGACTGATTTCGGGATCAGGCTTGCCAAACAGGAAAGACTAAGGGGATTATACTAAGTGAGATACCTGGCAACCACGGCTTCTCATTTCCCACAAACATTCAGAATTTGGTTTAAAAAAAAAAAAAAAAAAATCAGCCATCACACTAGTAACTTTGGAGCCTGCAGCCTCATATGGCTGTAACATAAAGGAATTATTAAATGTAGTGCTGATTAAAAGTTTCAGAATTGTTTAAAAATCACAGTCCTAAAAGAGCTTTTTAGGTCACTGTACTTTTCCCTGTGTTTTGTATTGGGCTGGCCAAAAAAGTTCGTTCAAGTTTTCTGTAACATCGCATGGAAAAACCTGAACGAACGTTTTGGCCAATCCAATAGAGGGCTTCATTTCAACAATGTTTCTCACCTTGCTGAGAGTCCCCAGTAAATTCCCCAGCAGCAACTGAATATCCTGTTTTAAAGCAAGAAACAAGCAAATCACACGTTTGAAGGCTTTACAAATGATCTATATCTAGAAATATGAAGGCACTACCATAGTACTACTTTGTGCAGAAATTCCGACAAATCCTATTACATAAAAGTTTAGGGTTCTATAAAGAGAAAAATTAATCAAACCAGGATTTATACTAAATCTTGGAAGCATAATAGATCTGCTACTTCTGAGCCTGGCAACACCTTTGGATTCTGAGGTCCCTTTTAGAAGTAGGAATGCTTCATTGCCCACCTTGACGTGTGAATGGTGGTTGCTGCATTTTAAGAGTTGCTGACTCATCATAATCAGACATAATTACACTGAAAGGTATCTCTTGTGGTCAGGTTTTGCAATTTCTGATCATCAACAAGGCCTACTTCCTAATACCTTTAATGATGATTTCTCACAAGCTTCACTTGGCTGTAAAGTGAGATGAGGTGATAAAAGATGACTACAATTTTTAAAAGTTCATCAGGGAATCAAAATGCCAATACGATACCAAAGGTGGCAAACAATACTGATGAAATGGCATTGTGTGGTTTGCACATAATAAATTTTGAGAACATTCTAGCAACTGCAAAGTCTCGTGCTCTTTCTAGAAACTGGAAAGGGTCATCATCATGTTGCCCGGGCAGTACCGGGCATCCTCACTAATACATAGTATCTACGACTGGCAAAATATTTTATTTGCAAGAGATTGTCACGGAGCCTATAAAACAGCTATCAAACTATGGAGACTACATATAATGGCTGAATCAAAAGAAAAGAAAGTTAAGAGTCCCCTCGAAGCTAGTAAGAGAAGAAAATTTGCAAAAGGTGCCAAACATTATAAGTGAGGAATAAAATTTGCTTCCACATTTAACATGCTTGTCTTTTGAGAAACCGCAAATGTCTTGAGCAATGCATCTCACCAAGGTAACTGTCATCGTAGGAAGCAGGAGCCACTTCTGTCTGCTTTTCTCCAGCCAATTTTCTCAGGATATCCTTGAATGAGTAGTTTGCAATGATATCTGCAATACTGGCAGTGATCACCTGACCTGTGTTCAAACAAATGAATAGATTAACTGAATGAACGTGAGAGGCAGGCCCTCTCCGCACAGACACAGGGCGTCTGAACAACACACACGCCCTTGAAAATGGTCATGAGATTGCTTGCATTTTCGACAGTGAATTTTCCTGCCTGGCACTAGAACTGCAGGCTAAATTTGCTGACAGCTGGTTAGAGCTTTCCATTCTGATAGAAGAACCAAAGATGAACTATGTAATTGTTTTCATGTAACATTTATTTTTTTCTGTTGTTTAAATTAAGGTATAGTTGGTTTATAATATTATGTTAGTTTCAGGCACACAGCATAGTGATTCAGTATTTTTATAGATTATACTCCATAACAGGTTATTACAAGATAATGGGTATAATTCCCTGTGCTGTACAGTATATCCTTGTTACTTATCTATTTGATATAGAGTAGTTCATATCTGTTAATCCAATACCCTTTAATTTATCTGTAGTCCTCCTGCCTTTACCTTGCTTACTTCCTCCACCTCCAAATGATAAACATTTCTAAGGGTGAGGGCACCTGTAGGCAAAATTTATGTGATTAGTTAAAAAAAACTTCACTCAACTATTCATCTGTAATTTAAATATTCTAGAATATTCTAGCTAGCAGAAACATCATCTAGATTTGAGATCATCTAGCCCCAAATATATCTTCTTACAGGTGGGGAAACTGTGGCCTAAAGAGCTTGAGTGCATTCCCTAAGGTTACATGCTTTTGCTATTAGGATATTCAGCATTACAACCAGGGTCTTCTTTGGCATTCTAATAAGGCTTTTTGTCGTCTCTCAAAGTACAGATGTATTAAATCGAAATCACTTACTTAGTTAATAGGTTGTAAAACATATCAGCTAAGCTAAAGGAATGAATTATGTAATCTCTGAGTCATTCACATCTTATGCTAAAATATGTACATAAAGCATAAAATTATGACAATGGAAAGCATCGAGGCCCAGCAAGATCCAGAATTTTAGCAAAAAGGGAATCCGTTGCCACCAACATTGGCATGATAAGAACACTGGCTAATCTCCCCCAAATATAGTCACTATCAGAAGTCTTGAAATATGATTGTATCGGGATAGACATGAATCCAAAAGATGGCCAGCAATGTTCCACTACAACTTTTATGCATTCCTGTATTTATTATGGAAATCTAAGGAAAAAGTGTGATCTCATGCTCTTCGGGAGAAAACTGGAGGAATGCTTTCAAGAGACTAAAATTTAATATTAATTTTAAAGCCAAACTGTTCCTTGGGAATTCACACATTCCCACAGTCTTTTTGTCCGAAGTTCCAAAAGAATAAAACTGTTAAATCAGGCCGTAAATATCTCCAAGTGACCTTGCCTGAAATGACTGTTCTTATATTAAGACAATCATATTTACACATGAGTTTCTGAACAACGTCTGTAGAATTTGCCAGTTTTCTCTGGGTTAAAGCTAAATATCCCCTTCCCTGCTCCCACAGACACATTGCCTTTGCTTATTTCCTTTAGTTGCTTCTATAAATATTATAATCTTAGGACTGACTGAGTAAAATTTTAAATTATCTATCTCAGACAAATGCTCTCTATCCCCTTGACATGGCTAATTGTCAGCATATCATCTATATCAGACATTTTTTTCAGCATAAGGAAAGAATTATGTGAAATTAATCAAGTGCATTGAACAAAATCTTTTGAAACACATCATTTTTATTTTATACCTATCCTCTGCATAAGATATATTGTTTTCCAGTTTGCAAAATAATGTTTAAAGACTGAAAGGTTAATTATTTGATGTTCATAGTTGTATATGTATGAATTAAGCTTAACAGTAATTTCATGTAAAATTTTATCATAAATCCATCTCGCCTGTATCTTTCCCATTGGCCTTTTAAACATGAACAGGTCTCCTGCATTAAAAAAAACAAAACCCAAAAAACTTCACTCAACTATTCATCTCTCTCGTATTCTACTCTATCCTTATTCTAAACTTTACAGCCAAAATTAAGTCTATATTCTCTGTAATCTCTCTTTAGGCATCCCATTCACATCCATGGCTTTGGTTATCACCACTATGCTAGTTTTTATTTTAGCCTAGATATCTTCTCTGAGTTTAAGCCCATACATCTAAATACTTATGTGAAAAGTCTTGGACATCTCAAACATGTTCATATTCAACATAACCAAAAGTAAACTCATCATCTTCCTTCCCCAATCCACTCCAAACCCGTTCTCTTCCGGCTTTCTCCATTTCAGGGACTGGGACCCACCTAAAACCATTCAGTTACAAAAGTCAGAAACATATCCTTGGCATCCTCCCTATTCACCCACATACATCCAAACCATCATCCAAGCTGTTTATTCTGCCTCCGAAGTATCTCTCAAATTCCACCCCTTTCTCAGTCTGTACTATGACCACTCTAAGAAGCAAACATCTCCATCTGAACCTTACAGCTGGTTTACCTTATAGACTTATAACTAGCTGATAACCTTATAACTCGTTTGCTGATACTGCACTTTGGCTAACTCCCGATCCATTTTCCACGTTGCAGCCAGCGTGATCTTTGCGTAACACACATCCGATCATAGCATCCCATGCTTCAAATTCTCCAGTGGTTTCCCATTATTCTCAGAACAAACAACACATTCTTATTCTACCTCAGGCAATCCATTTAAACTCCAGCCATCCACCGGGGATTTCTCATTGTTTTGGAGATAAAGACAAAACTGCTTACCTGGGGCTGCAAGCCCTGCAGGGAGGGTGGGACCCCTCCATCCCACTCAGCAGCTCTTAACTCTAGTCCCCTGATCTCCCTCCATTCTCAGCTCACCGGGCTCCTTTATGCCCTAGAACATTTTCACACAACCCTTCCTCTCTTCGCCTGGTTACCTCCTACTCGGGTTCAGAGCCTCAGTTCAGGGTTGCTGCTTCCAAATTCGTTGACCTTAAGGTTGATGCCGGCTTATGTAACACCTTTTTAAGAATTAGAGGAAGTCATCCCCCCTGGGCAGACGCCATCCTGCACCTGGGTTCAGGGCTCCCTCAGCAGAGCACAGGTCGTATTTCATCTCGTCAGCCAGTGTTCAGAAGACAAAACATACCTGCATGGGGCCACCCTGGAGAAGCCTCCTGTGCTCTCATGGCCCCGTCTTGACATACCTTCCTAGTGAGTATCATGCCTGGAGTTTCTTAAGTACTCGTGTGAGTATTCGATTAATGCCTGCATCTTTCCCCAGATGCTAACCTCTGCGGGTTACTCATTATTGTACCCTCAGCATCTAGCACAAAGCCTGGCATGGTCTCAATAAGCATTTGATGAATGAAGGAATTAAGTTGCAACAGTATTTTAAAATATCATTTATATCACAAAGTACAAACTGAAATGATGCTTCCTTCATTGGAGAAACTACCAACATGGAGAGAAAATTAACATAATAAAAAGTCAACACTTGATGTTACTTTTGTTTCATCTCCCTGTTGGAAACAACCCATGGGCATTTCTTCTCTGCCAGCAGGACCTACCTTGCCAATAAAAACTGCCAGGGCCTCCAACTATAAGGTCTCCATTCTACAAAACAGAAACGGCAACAACAATTGGAAAAGAAAAACAGTTTCTTTTTTTTAAGGGTGAGAAATCATTGTTCATAAGCATTGCTCTAACAATTATACATAAAAAGTAATTTTTAAAAGAGGCCCTTACATCTGAGTCATGCAGGTCATTTTCTTTCCTTTTATTGCTTTCAATTATTTAGTGTGTTATCATATCAAATAATTTGAATTAGATTCAATTAGGTTAAGTAAAATTCTCTCCCCTGAGAATATATAAATTCAGTTTTTTGGCACTGCCTCAGGTAAGCAAAATATCTACATCTTTCATGCTGTGCAATTTAGTAGACATGGTCTTTTGAGCCTTAGGAATAAAAAGAAAATTTGGTTTCTGTTTATTTCAAGGCCACAGTATTGCCTGTTTTTTTTTTCTATACATCTGCAAACCCACCCCTTCCCAGGAGAGGGAGTGACAACTCCAGACTAGAAAATAAAAACTTTCCTTTCTACTTACAGCCCCACCTTCCTTATCCTGCATCCTCAACTTTTAGTGGGGGGGATGGGTGGGAGAAAAAGAGTAAAATTTCAGACACTGATGAAATTTACAGTATTTGCAAAACCATGGAAGCTTTGCCGCCCACATTCTTATTAAATATCTGTTTTTAATTTGTGAAAGGATACGTGAAATTAACATTAACACTAATGTGAAATCTTATCAGTCAATTACACCTAAGAGATAAAAACATAGATTCTTGTGATCATTTTAGAAGCATATTTCTTTACTGAGTTTTTGAGATTTTCATTTAAAAATGAAGCAAGACTGTTGCTTTTCAGCCTGTGTATTTCTTTTTTTTTTTTTTTCTCATATAACCATTTTTAATACATAACAAGCAAAGGAAGCAAGCAGAGGAGATTATCAAAGGGCATTAAACACTTCTCTAAATGCATTAAAGAATGTTTATATCATCCATTCCCTGGCATAACACTCTTGTCAAAGTAGCTTGTACATAGCAATCTTTTAAACATTTTCCTACATAGGTTTTTAAACAATTCTCTAAATGCATTACAGAATGTCTTTCAAATCCAGTTCCTTAAACAACTCTCTTCTCTGTGTAGCAAGCAGGTTTCACTGTTTTAACCATTATTCCATGTGTTTTTATTTTTTATTTTTTATTTTATTTTATTTTTTTAACATCTTTATTGGAGTATAATTGCTTTACAATGGTATGTTAGTTTCTGCTTTATAACAAAGTGAATCAGTTATACATATACATATGTCCCCATATCTCTCCCCTCTTGCATCTCCTTCCCTCCCACCCTCCCCATCCCACCCCTCTAGGTGGTCACAGAGCACCGAGCTGACCTCCCTGTGCTATGCGGCTGCTTCCCACTAGCTATCTATTTTACGTTTGGTAGTGTATATATGTCCATGCCACTCTCTCACTTCGTCCCAGCTTACCCTTCCCCCTCCCCGTATCCTCAAGTCCATTCTCTAGTAGGTATGCATCTTTATTCCCGTCTTGCCCCTAGGTTCTTCATGATTTCTTTACTATTTAATAAATTGCCATATGTATAGATTACTTTATTAAAAATAAAGAACAAACAAAAAAATTTAAAGAAGTTGCCAAAACAGGCCAGGTATATACCTAAAGGTTCTTTTGTTGATGGTGGTTATTGGGGGGTGGAAGTGGGAATGAGAGGTAGGGGGTAAAAAAAAATCAAGCAGATGAAATAAATTTTAGAAGCTATAAGATCAAAAGAATTTACCTTATAAAAGTCCAGACTGAATCCTGCTTGGCAGTAACCCTGACCTTCAGGATCCGCGTTGCCTGGCATGATCAAAAGGTACAAATGTTATAACGTCATTGTCCCCAAGATATATTTGAATCACCAGTTCAGGATACACTGTTGTTTTATCTATAGACTTCTAAATTTAAAATGATCAATGTGTGTTCTATATTCATTTTTAAAATTTATTCCAAGTAATTTCTTAAATACATTGCAATCTGTTTTCTTGTCCCAAATGGCACTGTGATTCTACAGTAAGAGCAATAGGAATAACGTTCCTTGGAGTTATGATACTGGGTTTTATAACTCATGTTTATTTGAAGAAATAAAACCTCCATCTCCCAACTATGTTCCAGGTTCCCCAAGTGCCAATAATGTGTTTCTGTGGTGCCCATGTGTTCTGAGTAAAGCAATGCCTTGAGAAAGAGAGAGCTAGATTTAGTCACCTGGGTGGACACTTTCTGCTGGGGTCACCGATAAGAGTTTCGATTTCCTGATCTCTCACAGGAAATTAACTTCAAATTCTTCTATTATCATTATGTAAATTTGGACATTGCATTTCTGATCACATTGCATCTCACAGGGACTGTAGTGTTCACAAAAGAGAAAACTCTCTAGCAATGGCTTATTTTATACTCTCTGCAATGTAATTCACTAGCTGAATGTCCAATAGGACTTTTTTGTAATACAGTTTTTTAAACCATAGGCAGGTCAACCTGTGGATTCCCAGGATATTAGGATCCTGGGACATTAGGATGAGGAATGTACTACTTGTCACTTGTACTTTAAAAGAGTATCACTTCTAAAGTGCTTCAATTAAAACCAAAATATAGTTCGGTAGACGGAATCTCAGTCATTATACAGTTAGATGCAAACATGCAGATAATTACTCCTTTCTTATCAAGGATATTCCTGAATGGAAACTAAAATAAGAGGGCAGGAAAGGAAATGCACATCATCCCAGGAAAAATGTATAGGCTGGACATGTGCCTGTTCCAGAAGCTTTTTGAAATGGATCAGGCCTTTCCAGCTTTGCCTAGAATGCCTTCTGTTTTTTCTTTTCTTTGGTTAGTACTTAGCTAATTTTAGCACTGTCATCAGTCATTCTTTCCAGATGTTCCCTTTATATTTTAAAATACTTTTCTACTTCATATACTGTATTTTTTTGATGATCTGTTTTTAATTCAAATGTCAATTGATGCTTTGTGTGTGTTTTTTTTAAGCTAAGTATTTTTTACATCTTTACTGAGGTATACTTAATATACCAAAAAAATGCACATCTTACTGTGTACGTTTTGATGAGTTTAGACATGTGCCTGATACAATGATACCACCACCACGATCATGAGAATAAACATATTATCACCTCCAAAAGATTTCTTGTGTTCCCCACCCTCAATCAAATTTGCTTTTTTGTTTGTTTTTTTGTGGTGAAAACACTTAACATGAGATCTACCCTCTTAACAAATGTTTAGTGCACAGTACCTTACAATATATTTTATTTTATAACTATATGTTGTGGTTTATAATTATGAATGCTACAAAGTTCCTTAAAGTCTCAAATGTCCAGGTACCATTCTTCTAGAAGTTCATGCCTGTAAATAGTTGTATGCACCCAGAAATATATTTGAACACAAGATACATGATTATGTGAACACAGATGTGTTGACTGTATTTAAGAAATGGATTTTTAATGCATAAATCTTTTTTATAAATCGTTTTTGAAAATCAACTCTGACTTTTTCAATATTGTAAATTATTCAGAAAGGAAGAAACAGGACCATTCTTTGAAATCATTTTGCTGCAAAACAGGAAACTGAAAAAATTAAGAGAAAACAGTCATTTTTCATAAAATTCATCGAGAAAGCAACCAACTTCAAATGTTGAAGTGGTGATTATAATAGAAATGGGAGGTTATTTCCTTTGCAAAGTAAGTTTTTCTCTTACGATTATAGTTTATGAGAGCTGAAGGAATCTTTCTTCCTAGAACTTCAGAGGATCTGTGAACTTTACAATTATGCCCTATAGAGTAAACTCAGGAATCCAGGGAATCACGCTATCATGTGTTGGCTTCCCAAGGAGAATGGAAAGGTGTGTGTAAACCATTGCCACCTAAATTATGAATGACCGTAAGAGCTACAGGCATGTCATTAATATGAATGAGCAGACTACCACCCAAATTGCTCAAAGTGTCAGTGAAGGGGCTTTGCGGTGTGACATGAACATGAGAGACTTCTTGAAATTCTCTTTTGAAAGTAATATCCCTATTCTGTGATACTGACCATACGCTCATGAACAAGGTGGCTTTGTGTTTATGAACCGTGAACTCCTTTGGGAACACAGGAAGCCGGCTCCTTGGGTACATTTGAGAAGGAAGTACTTCCAGTAAGAGACAGACCAGGAGGATGTGACACTGGAGTTGTGTACTAGACTGAACAGAATTCCTGGCCATTTGTTTGGCTATTCTGCAACTCGACATAAACTTCACCTTTACCTGTGTCAAGCTATTCTTTTATTTAGGAAAGTAAACGCTAAATAAATTGGCAACATAATATACCCGTGTAACTCAAAATGAGAGCATACTATATGTTAAATTTTTAGATAATGGTTCAAACTCGCCCTGCAACTCTTATCCACAAGTCTAGATGGCTTATGCTGTATTTTAATCTGAGCTCTCCCATCACATGGGCAGTCAGATAAAAAGGCAGAACAAGAAGCAGTGACATGTTTTCTAAACAATCATCCTTGATGTTAGCTGGAAGAGGATATGTCATCAAGGTAAGAGGCATGTGAAGGACGGGCTCCTCATTTCAGCTACAATAGTTTACTGCTGTGGGGAGGTATCTCTAGCAAATCGTGAGAAATATGATATGGATAGGTGTAAAAATTGATGAAACAAGTTCAGTTTTGAATCTCAGTTCTACCATAAATTTTATGAATAAATTCAGGATTTATTTTTTATTTTTATTTTTTTTGCCATGATACATGGCTTGCAGGATCTTAGTTCCCCGAACCAGGGATCGAACCTGTGCCCCCTGCAGTGGAAGCGTAGAGCCCTAACCACTGGACCCCCAGGGAATTCCCTGACCTTTATCTGTAGCATAATAATAAGGACCTCTTACAGAGCCCAGCGGCATGACACCTTGAGTGGAACACGACACAAAATATCCCTCTTAATGGCTGCCGCCATGCTTGGCAAGCTCCTGCTTTCCTGCTCCAGTAACTGCTAAGAGAAGCCCTTCCCATCGTCCTGTCTGAGACAGCTCCTTTCCCCCCAAGGCATGTCGCTCCCCACGCTTTTGCCTTGCTGTATTTTTCTTTGTGGTACTTTTCACTACCTGACATTATATTAGAAACTTATTTATTATTTAAAAAAATTTTGTTCTTGAGATGTAATTGACATATTAGTTCAAGGTGTACAACACAATTTGATTTATGTATATACTGTGAAATAATTACTACAATAAATGTAGTTAACATCTGTCACCACACATCGTTACAATCTTTTTCTTTTGGCTGCGTTGGGTCTTCGTTGCTGCGTGCGGGCTTTCTCTAGTTGCGGCGAGCGTAGGCTACTCTTTGTTGCGGTGCGTGGGCTTCTCATTGCGGTGGCTTCTCTTGTTGCAGAGAACGGGCTCTAGGCGCACGGGCTTCACTAGTTGTGGCTCACGGGCTCTAGAGCGCAGGCTCAGTAGTTGTGGCATGCGGGCTTAGTTGCTCCACAGCATATGGGATCTTCCCAGACCAGGGATCGAACCCACGTCTCCTGCATTGGCAGGCAGATTCTTAACCACTGCGCCACCAGGGAAGCCCCGTTACAATCTTTTTAAAGCTCTTAAGATCTACTCTCACAGCAACGTTCAAATATACAATATCATATTACTAACTACAGTCACCATTCTGTACATTACATCCCCAGGATTTATCTTATAACTGGAAGCTTGTACGTTTTGACCACCTTCACCCATTTAACCCACACCCACATGCCCCACCATTGGCAACCACCAATCTGTACTCTTTTTCTGTGAGTTTGTGTGGGTTTTTTTTTAAGATTTTGCATATAAATGAGATCATACAGAGTATTTTTCTTTATCTGACTTGCTCCATTTAGCATAATACCCTCAAGATCCATCCATGTTGTCATAAATGGCAAGACTTCATTCTTTTTTATGGCTGAATAATATTCCATTGTGTATATATCCATATCCATATCTCTATCTATTCCATATTTCCTTTATCCACTCATCCATTGATGGATGCTTTGGTTCTTTCCATGACTTGGTTATTGTAAATTGTGCTGCAATGAACATGGGGGTACAGATATCTTTTCAAGATAGTGATTTCAGTTCTTTTAGATAAATACCCAGAAGTGGAATTGCTGGATCTTAACTTATATATTTACGCATATGTTGTCTCTCTCCCACCCTAGAATATGTTTTTTGAAGACAGGGTTTTGCTTTCTCTTGTCCTGTGCTTTATTCCCTAAACATAGAATAATTAGTGCTCAGTGTGTTCAAAAAACACGTGTTGAATGAATGCATAACTGAGTCTTATTATCTACAAGGAACACCTCTTTTATTTATTTATTTTTATAAGTTTATTTATTTATTTATTTTATTTATTGGCTGCGTTGGGTCTTTGTTGCTGCGCAGGTGCTTTTTCTAGTTGCGGTGAGCGGGGGCTACTCTTTGTTGCGGTGCACGGGCTTCTCATTGCGGTGGCTTCTCCTGTTGCAGAGCACAGGCTCTAGGCCTGTGGGCTTCAGTAGTTGCAGCATGCGGGCTCAGTAGTTGTGGCTCGCGGGCTCTAGAGCACAGGCTCAGTAGTTGTGGCGCACGGGCTTAGTTGCTCCGCGGCATGTGGGATCTTCCCAGACCAGGGCTCAAACCCCTGTTCCCTGCACTGGCAGGTGGATTCTTAACCACTGCACCACCAGGAAAAGTCCAGGAACACCTCTTTTAAAGCCATTTAAGGGACTTCCCTGGTGGTGCAGTGGTTAAGAATCCACCTGCCAGTGCAGGGAACAGGGGTTTGAGCCCTGGTCTGGGAAGATCCCACATGCCGCGGAGCAACTAAGCCCGTGCGCCACAACTACTGAGCCTGTGCTCTAGAGCCCGCGAGCCACAACTACTGAAGCCCATGCACCACAACTACTGAAGCCTGTGTGCCCTAGGGCCCACATCCGGCAACTACTGAAGCCCACGCGCCTAGAGCCCGTGCTCCGCAACAAGAGAAGCCACCGCAATGAGAAGCCCGCACACCGCAACGAAGAGTAGCCCCCGCTCGCCGCAACTAGAGAAAGCCCACGCGCAGCAACAAAGACCCAATGCAGCCAAAAATAAATAAACAAAATAAAATAAATTAAAAATTTAGACTGAACAGAAAAAAAAAGCCATTTAAAATAAAATTCTGAGTTGATGATTATTCATTCAGCTGACATTCGTTAAGATGTGAGGGGGTGGCTGATTTATTTCAGTATTTTAAAACAGGAAGTCATAATCTTCTCCTTGCCAAAATCCTCACCCAAATCCTCAGAGTTAGCTGTTTCACTCCCAGCCCTTTAGGTCTCTAAAGCTCAGAGGCCTCTTTACGAACCCTCTAATATCACCCATCCATTTTCTACCTTCATTGTTTGATTTCTGATGGTTGCTCGTTATCTGGCCTAAATTAATCTAGAAATTTAAAAATATTCACATGGAATGGGAAAATTTTACTTATAGTTTTGGGAATCTAATTTGGGTTGAGTTTTTAAAAATCAGTATCCTGAAATCAGTCACTAGAATGTTCTTTCCAATGCCATTTCTTTCCCTAACGTGGTCTTGTGAATTATCAAGAATGAGAATGCAAATCTCTTGGTTTCTTGCTGACAAATCCTAATGATCTACATGACACACAGCAAACTGGAGGAATTCACAAAAGGACTCGGGTAGATCAGTGACTGAACAGCCGTGTCCCAAAGATGGCACTCACAGGCTTGCTTCAAAGGATACTTCATCAGAAGTTTTCTAGAACTACCAGATGAGACGTGGACTCCAAAGGTACAGAATCTTTTTGAAAAACGGGATTAAACACCTTAAGAAGAAAAGTATATCATACAGACAACCTGAGTACATAGCAGCCAAAGAAAGCAACAGGCACTGAGAACACAGGCTAGGCGGAGAACTCATATCCACTGTGCCCTTGGGTCCAATCATGCTAATTAACACCATTCCTACAATTAACAAGCCGACAGTTAGCATTTTGCAAATGCAGTGTGAATTTTGAGTAGAGACGGAGAGTTTAAGGCCTAAAATAAGGAACCAATCAATTTGACTGCAGAATATCTAAAAACAGAAAATTTCTAAAACACAGAAGAGGATCTGCATAATTCCGTGTCTTGGTCCTCACGTCACAGTAAAGCATCCTGTAAGACCGTTCATCATCTTTACCGCCATTGCTTTCTCCTTACCGGTGGTGTTTTGGGGTTACCTGCACTGTCTATAGCAGAAAAGCTCTTGAGCTAAATTTCAGTTCCAAGAATAAAAACAACTTACTGTTCCGACAAGGCGAGTACTCAGCGTACGCACTGAAATTCTGAATCGCTACGTAGCAAGTGCCAACTGGGTCCTTTTCTGGTGTCGGTTTAAGAGTTCTCCAGTGATATAATGGAGCACAGGCCTGGGAAACATCAAAGACAATACATTTTTTTTTGATGTAGATTCCTCATACAGTGCTTTGATTTGACTTGTTGATGAATGGACCTAAATTTGTAACAAACAATGCTAAATTATTAAGTGACTTAATTGGCCGCCAATATGCTAATGAGTACCTCGGTAGTCAGAGTTAATTAAACTTCCAAAGCCGATATTTCAACATTAAGGCACCACAGAATTGGAACAAATTAAGCATATACAAAGGAATGAGATTTTTCCCCCACAGGATTTTAAATCAAATCAAAGTAGCCTAGCAAAAGTAAATATTTACTAAAGGCAAAGAACTCATACTTTCTTTTTTTTTTTAATTGGACCTACATAAAAGCAGATGAACATTTAAACAGCGAATGAATCAGCGTGATGTCTTAAAAAGAGAACTAGTTCCTTTCTTGGTTTAATTGTTGCTTAAAGAAAAACTACTTTCAAATCAAAAGATGCAGACAAGTTTATAAACCTCTGTTTCGTGGATTCCTCTGGTTTATCACTGAGGGTGTACCTGACGATTTTTTTAAAACAATGACTTACATTTGGACTGCTACCCCCTTATCACAGTGGGTTTATTTTTCATTTGATGGTTTTTATTCATGATAAAACAAAAATTAATTCAAACAATGGTAAGAAAAACATGATTCTTGGATTATCAAATATAGAAGAGGAAATATGAAATCCTCTTGAAGTAAATTAAATAATTAATTGCGCTAGGAACGAGAGAGGCAATAAAAATAAACAGGTAGAAAACACAGGCACCTTTCTGACTTCCGTTTTGCTAGCTCAAATCCTACGTAACTGTGTTTTACCTGAATATTCAAGCACTCATTTCTAAGGATGCAGAATTAGAGACTTCTAGAATATGGAACCACTAGCCTCTCTCCTAATTTGATGACATCACACTTAAAACAGTGCCAGAAAAAGAGAAGGCAGATCCTGATTTTAAAGTCTTTTTATGATTCCAAACATGTCCTTGGTAATCAGTCCAATGTGTAACGACTTTTAGATAACTTTACTAAGTAGCACCCTTCTTACTTGAGAATATAAGTTATCTTTACTAAAATAACAAGCTTTTTGGGTTTTTGTCTCTCTCGGTATTGTGAGGTCTTAGCCAATACTGAAAAGCTCTCTAACTCATCTAAGTCCCCTTAACTTCGGGCCCTATGTGGTTAAGACATATAACGTAAGGTGGAATGGTGAAAAGTAGGAGTTTGGAAGGGAAAGCATTACCTATGTGGCTCAGTATAATCCAACTCGCATCACCTTCCACATCACCATAGAACACTTTAATGCCATGAAAATTCTTTCCAGTGCTTGCCTGCTATCAGCCCTAAAAAGTTATCTTTTTTATACCTGCTCAGTTAAACACTGATGTGAAACACGATGATGTGATAATATTCAGGCTTTGACCCAAACACACATGATACCTGGATATTCAAAATCGATACTTCTGTTCACAGCAATTTGAAGTTCTAAGAATTGTCACACAGTGTAGCATTTAATTCTTTATGCTGCTAAGTTTCAGTGCTCAAGGAAAAAATTAACTTGAAAGGTACTTTATATTATCCTATTTCCTACCACATAATTTTGAAAATGCAAGCATGCCCTCAAATTAAGCATATTTATTATGAACATGGTGTGTTATTTTACGTTCAGTAATTCTGAAGATTTCTACAAATATTGAATAAATGCACAATAATATAAGTTTTCAAGACTTTATCAAAATCAATATAGTACCAAAAGATTTTTTAACCCCAAATAGTTATTAGATGGAATTAGCTTTTCAATAGCTATTCACATACATTGTAAATCACTAAAGGATTAAAAAGTTTTTACCAATCCTGGAATGTGAGAACTATATTAATGCAGATACAGTTCTGCAGAGAGCCTATTGTAAATTCTGGATTTGTCACTAAAGAGGGCTATCTATGTTTTATATATTACTTGTTTTATGTCAAAATTTCTGTGGGGCATTAACCACAGACCAAATAAAGCAAGGCATTTCCTTTAGATACTTATTTTTATTAAATCATAATTCAAACACCTTTAAACAAATCCCAAAAACAAAAGTTATTGCTTTATTTTGTAAGGAAATTAGAGCCAATAGTAAAAAAAAAAAAAAAAATCCCCCAACAACAAAAAAGTTTCCAGATCAACTTAATACACTTATTTATTTCTCAGTAAACCAGACATGTATTATCACTCGGAGCTACAGAGAAGAGAATCACAAAGTCATAGCATTTTAAAGCCAAAAGATCTCTATCTGTGAGTGAGACATTTTTACTTTAGAAAGTATCAGTGTACTCAGAGAACCATGTAATTGGTAGTTATGTTTTTAAAGAAAACTTTCCGTTAGTTCTAAAGAGGATCAATGACATCACAGTAGATTAACGTTTAAAGTATCCTAACAGCAGAAGTCCTGTTTCTCTGGTCAAACTTTAATCAGCCCTTTAAATCAACCTTAAGCAATAAAATATTTACCTTTTTAGGATTTAGCTTTTATTTTTCTATCTTCCATATTTGTTTTTGAAATATTTGAAAAGATCTAACCAATTTTCTGGAAAACCAGCTTTACTTCCTGTAGCTTTAAAGACTAAAATATATTCTTTAATTTTAAGCACTAACTTTTTTTTGGAATGCTGATAGCTTATCTTTGAAAATCTGATATGTTCTTACATGAACGGATTTTTGTAGATATGAGTTTTGAAACATTTCAGTGTACGTATTATTCCAAAGCAGCCCCACCAGCACACGGTTGATACTCACCACCACTTTTCCTTTATGAGCTTTCACTGTTGCTCCAAACCATTGATTCGATTTAAACTCTATAGGCTCCTTGGTTCCATTTACTCTGATCTTTCTGTTGTCTGACAGGGAGAACATGGATTGTTAATAATTTGTAAAACGTGGCAGCCAGCTAAAATATGTGATAATAAATTTACCCATTAAAAACATTTTAAAAAATGTCATACACATGGGGGGTTCTTTTTGACTAAGTCTAAGCTAGACTTTTCACTTAGAAAAATACTAGTCAAATGAAAATACATATTTGAACATGACATTTCACAACTTAACTTTAAAAAAGCAATTTTTTTTAATGACTTACATTTTCAGGGATAACTACTGTAAACTTGATGTAGACTCTGACAGTCTTGAATCTACACTTCTGTCATTGATTTGCCAGATGGAAGACCAAACATTTATAACTGCTCTAAGGAATTCCAAACCTTTTCTGATAGTGAAACTACTTGGAACCTCCATGCTCCAGGAAGCACAGCTTTCTCAGCACGGTTTAGCAGGAATCTGCTTAAAGGACTCCAAGTTCCTGGTTTTTAACTGGGTAACATGTGTCCACGCAGTCACAGAAAATAACACCTCTACACAGTTTTATCCACACTTTGCAGATGTCAGCATGAGGGGGACCATCTGGGTGGAAATTCAACCCAATTACGACACACTTCAGGTCTTAATAAAAAGCAGATATCTTTTCTTTCACTCCTGATTCCCAATCGACATATCTCCCATGTGGTTCTAACCGCATCGTTCTAACTGAACTTCATCAGTAACAGCTAATGAATTTCAAAAGACATTTGTACCAGGGCATCTTATTTCTATGTGTTCTCTTTGGTATGCATTTTGTTTTTCCTCCTTGACTCTATAATAAATGCATTACAAATGAACTTTTAACTTCTATTAAGGGAGGCCAAAATATACACGCAATTAATATTCAGTTGAGTTTACATATGATTACAGACTTTTCAAGAAAGAACAAATTATATATACTTAGGTCTTAACCTAAAATTTATGCTTTGACATGTTAGTAGGAAATTACAAATTTCCTTCTTTAAAATCTTATGCTTTTGATGTTTCTGGACTTTTAAAAAAGAAAAAACAAGTTCTGGAAATCCTCACCCAAAATGCACACAACTGGCAAAGAACTGGAGCATCTTACAGATTAGAGCATAAAAATGAAAATATCAACATTCCTATTTGCATCTAGGCAAGAAGATCGTAGACCTCAGAGAGAAAGGATCTTGTCACCCTGCACTGGGTGATCTTGGGCAATTCATTTAATCTTCTGCAGTTTTAATTTCTTCTCTAAAATTAGGTTGAAAATACCTCCCCCTTTTCTCTTTCACAGGTGATCAAAGTCATAAAGATCACATAGGTAATGTGGAAGTACTTTATAAGCTGAGAATATACTACAGAATCTTGCAGCAATACAACCCTTTAAAAATATCTCTTAATTAGAAACCTGGAAACTCAACCTAAGTACAAGAATTAGAAGGGACCTCACAGACACACAAGTCAATGTTCCAAATTGGCCTTCTGCTAGAGAAAATGATATGACTCTACCTTTGTGGTGCCTAAGGCATCTTTTCTGCTATTATAAGGTTGAACTGTGTAATAACTTGATTAAAAGTGTAAATTGTGGGTTATTTTCCAGCAACAAATTTCTTCGAGACCAAGAATACAAATGAATGGACGTCACTAATTCCATCCCTAATCCAAGGATTACAAAAGAGAATAATCCCACTGTCCCAGGTCTCTCTTTACTGAAATGAGTTGTGATCTAGGTGTATCCTCCTTACCTTGACCTTTGAGGTGGACGAGTCATCTTTTTTTTTTTTTGGACGTGCCACGTGGCTTGCGGGGTCTTCGTTCCCCGATCAGGGATCGAACCCATGCCCCCTGCAGTGGAAGCACAGCGTCCTAACCACTGGACCGCCAGGGAAGTCCCAAGTAACCTTTAAAAACTTCTATTTTATTATTTTTATAAATTCACTGATGTAAATCTAATATTATAATGTCATAAAATTCAAATGAGTAACATATATTTGGGTTGATTGTGAAAGTGACCTTTCCCTAATTTCTCACCTTTCTTTTCTGAACAAGATTCTTTCATGCCAAACAACCCAACACAGGGCTTAGTACTGTGCACACTGGTGCTCGATGAACAGGGAATGTTTTTGATTCGATTTGATCTGATCTTTCCTGAAAACAACCTCCTGTAAAAACTCAGCACAATTTCTGTCCTTCTAAGCTCTCCTTGGTATGGCAAAGGGCTGAGAAGCTGGAACCTACATTTTCCAGACCCTCTTACAAGTAGGATTCTGGTTGAATGAGAGGCTCATGGAGAGATCTGGAAAGAGGAGAAGATGGAGAAGCCATTATTTTCTGGCAGCAACTATAAGCATGCACGGGGGCATCAGTAGCTGCAGGTGTGATGTTCTTCCTGCAGCTCTCAAGTATCCTTTGACAGTCATGCCTTTTTGGTGCTTCAGACCACTGAGATCAAGTCCTGAACTTCCAGATTTCTTGATCTGCAGGCAGTGACCTTCCTAACTCACATACCCAGTCTTTCCAATAATCATATAAACCTCTCAGTCCTAATTATAATACTCAAAGTGGTTTCTGTTTCCTGACCAAACTCCCGTGATATGGACCAGTGCATTTAGGATAGGACCACATGTCTTCTGGAACAGAAGGAAGGCACTGTGCATTGTCAACCGCAGAGAATTCTTGGAAGGGCCAGTGGTTCTGGGAGATGGTGGAGACCATTAGTTACTAAAGCAATTCTCTCCTTGGCATATCCCAAACTATGCCAAAAGCTAGGAAAAAGTTTTATAGTGACTGCATGTGATGTAAAGCTTTCCAAGTGCCAGAAGACTATTAACAAAGTTAATAAATATAATCCAGGTGAATTTTTTTCAAGAGAAGAATCAATATATTTAATATGTAAAAGAGTTCCCAAATCAATAAGAGAAAAAGACTAAAATTCAATAGAAAAAGTTCTAAGGGTCTAAACAGGCATTGCAGGGAAGAAGAAATCAAATATCTCATAAATTCATGCAGAGATCCTGAACCTCAAATTAAAACCATAATGACTTAATACTTGTCACTTAGCAGTTTGGCAAAAAATATTAATAATCTCTGTTTTCAAGATAATAACTCAATGCAGCATTTTGGAAGGGCGATTTGCAACATATATCAAATTTTTAAATGTACATTTTTTTGAACAAGGAATTCAACTCCTAGGATCTTGTTCAATAGAAATAATTACACAAATGCTTTAAGATGCAATGTGAAGATATTTGCTGTCCTGGTTGTGATAGCAAAACTGAAACATCTTAAATGTTCATAAATAAGGGATTCGAGAAGAAATTCCTATTATCTATAAAATAGAGTACTATTCAACTATTAAAACATATATTGGGAGTTTGGAGTTGACATGTATACACTGCTGTCTTTGAAAGAAATAATCAACAAGGACCTACTGTATAGCACAGGGAACTCTGCTCGATATTCTGTAATAAACTAAATGGGAAAAGAATTTGAAAAAGAATAGATACATGTATATGTAGAACTGAATCACTGTGCTGTACACTTGAAACTAACACAACATTGTAAATCAACTATACTCTGATATAAAAGTTAAAAAAATACATATGACAGATTTAGATGCATTGATATAGAATATTGTCTACAAAATATACTTTTCTGTTTTACCTTTTCTGAGGCTTTAAAAAAAAGTATAGAAAGGCACGAGGACTTCATATAACAAACACTTGTATTCCCACCAGGCAGAACTGACAATTGTTAAGTTTTTTCACATTTGCAAACATCACAGTACCCTTTGACATCTATCTCCAGTTCCATCCCCTCTTCATCCAGAGGTAGTCACCATCATGAATGTGATGTGTATACTCCCGGCCATTTAAAAAATAATGTCCATGAATAATATAGAACAGAGGTCTGCAGATACTTTCTATAAAGGACTGATAATAAATATTTCAGGCTTTGCATTCTCTATGGTCTGTCAAAACTACTCATCTCTGCCCTTGTAGCAAGAGCAGCCATAGACAATATGTTTTTAAAAATGCTCTTGGCTATGTTCCAATAAAACTTTACTTATGGACAATGAAATTTGAATTTCATATAATTTTCATGCATCATTTAAATATTATTCTTTAAAAAAAATTTCCAATCATTACAAAATGTAAAAACTACTCTCAGCTTATAGGCATGCACAAACAGGTGGTGGGTCAGGTTTTGCTGTAGTTTTGCCAACGATTTACTATTGAGTATTCTTTGTGTGTTCTTTTTTTTTAAAATTTTTTTATAATTAATTTATTTTTATTTTTTATTTATTTAATTTTTGGCTGCATTGGGTCTTCGTTGCTGTGCGCGGGCTTTCTCTAGTTGCAGCGAGCGGGGGCTACTCTTCATAGCGGTGCACGGGCTTCTCATTGCAGTGGCTTCTCTTGTTGCGGAGCACGGGCTCTAGGCGCACGGGCTCAGTAGTTGTGGCACGTGGCCTTAGTTGCTCCGTAGCATGTGGGATCTTCCTGGACCAGGGCTCGAACCTGTGTCCCCTGCATTGGCAGGCAGATTCTTAACCACTGGACCACCAGGGAAGTTCCTGTGTGCTCTTTTTAACTGAATAAAAGTGGTATTATACTATCTGTATGGAACAGCGTGTAACTGTGTTTAACATTCAATTTTATGTTTTTGGGAAATAACCTATGCTTTGATAATTAGATAGATAGATAGGTAGATAGATAGATAGATAATAGATCCAACTCACTCTTTGAAACTCCTGTAAGTATTGTATCTCATTAGATAGCCATCTGCATTTTATTTATCCATTCCATTTACACATGAACATTTAGGTTTCTCAGTTTTTCTACTACAACAAACATGTGCCCTGAGTATCCTTATATTCATCTTCATCTGCAGATGGAGAAGTGTTTCTCTCCAGCACCAGACTAGAAATGACATTGCTGGGTCATAGAGAATTATTATATCTGTTTTATCAGTTCTGCCAATCCACCTCCAAAGTAGCCCCAATTTCCATGCACACTCGCAGGGCACGAGAGAGAGACTATCAGCTCTTGTCATCGTAGAGCTGTTAAATTTCTGCGAACCTGGACGACTATGAAATGGTCCTTCATTTTGTTCTGTTTTCATGTGCATTTCCCTGATAATTAGTAGAGTTAATCATCTTTTTATGCTTACGGACCATACACTTTTTTCTTCTGTGAATTGCTAGCTCATATCCTTTGTTCATTTCCTTGTTTGGTTATTAGTCTTTTTGATTAGAAGAATTCAGCATATATTCTGAGTACTGATTCTTTTTCCCACATATACGTTGTCAATATCACCTTCCGATTTTTGCTAGTCTTTTAACTTTACGAGTATTGTCATCCATCTGGAATGTTTTTATATTGGACGTGGCATGGGCATCTTACTTATTTTCAATATGAAAGGCCAGTGTCTCAACACCACTTACTGAACAATCCATCTTTTTTTTTGTTCCTTGGAGAGTTGTCATTCCACCTCTGCACTGGTACCTCCTGATGCGACTGGAAGGGCCCAGCATGATCTGGCCCCCACCACCTCCTCCTACTTTCCCAGCTCATTAAGCTTCAGACAACCACCTTTCTTTTTTTTTTTTTTTTTTTTAAGTCTTTATTGAATTTGTTACAATACTGCTTCTGTTTTATGTTTTGGTTTTTCGGCCATGAGGCATGTGGGATCTTCGCTCCCCAACCAGGGATTGAACCCACACCCCCTGCATTGGAAGGCGAAGTCTTAACCGCTAGACCGCCAGGGAAGTCCCTACACCGCCCTTCTTGAACACGCCCAGCCTTTTCTGTCTCCTCATTGCATATACTCTTCCCACAGTTTTCTGCATGGCTCCCTCCTTCCTGTCACTCAGGGTTTAGCTCAAATGCCACTTCCTCTGAGACCCCCTTCCCTGAGCAGCTAGTTCACCCTACCCTAAGTCATTCTCTCCCGTTACCCTTTAGACTTTCCTTCATAGCACTTACCATTAACTGAGATGATCTTATTTCGTAGTTTGCCTGTTTACTGACCGTCCATTCCCTTCCAAATATACATGAATCCCGTGGACAGAGACGTTCTCTGCTTCACTGCTGTGTTCCCCACTTCTAGAACAATGCCTGACACATAGTGAGTCCTCCGGAAGAGTTTGCTGAATGAATGACCAAACTCCCATCTATTCATTCAGAAGCTTGCCTAGGATATTGTTCAGTATGATCCTTTAAATTCAAAATGTTCTGTGTGTGGGTGTGTAAGTGTGTAGACACTGAACTGTTTGTGATGGTTCTCTCGAAGGCAGGGAGTGTACATGCTTTAGTGGCTTTTTGTACTTTAATTGTATATATTTCTGTGTTGTTTGAGTTTTTACAGTGAACGTTATTACGTCTATGATCTAAAAAAAGAAAACCTAGAGATAAAATCAAGACATCTGTAGGTCAACCTGAGAAATTTAGATGGTTGGTAGCAGTAAAACTGATTTGGCTTGTCTGACACTTCTGGGCTTTGAAGCCATCTCTCTTAATTGGTAGCTTTGGTCTCTGGGCAATCAGGGTATGAATCCCGGTGGGTGGCAAACCTACTAACATTTGGCTCCTTTTTCACGGGAATATTCATTTCTGAGCAGGAGTGAGTGAGGGAATGTAGAATATGGTGCACATATGGGCTACAAGCAGATTTTTCTAATCTTTTCACTGAGTAGAATGGGAGGAATTACAAGAAGTGAGGGTAGATCACCATGGGTGAGAGAGAAGAGCTGAGACTGACACAGGTGCAGCAAACATTTTGGCAGATGGGGTGGTTTCTGAAAAACTATAAAGTCCTCAGCCTTGTCCTGGAAAACAGTAAGTTTCCCTGTAATCTTCAGTCATTACTTCAAGTGCTTCACCCTAGGGATTTTTTTAAAGCTGTCGCAGGAGCTGTCCAGACATTTTTAATCAGGAAAAGGGGAAAGGAAATCTTTATATGTTTATTTATAATCTTTTCCTTCATCAGTGTATGCTGTAAATATTTCATTCAAATTGAAATTATGTATCTGAGAACAAGGAATACTCCTATGTAAAATTTAAAATAAAATATCGGTAGCCAGAGAACTCCTTGTCTAAAAGAAACAAATCCAAGAAAAGAATCTGGGTCAATTTTTATGTACTGGAAAATTAAACTTCCAAATGTATGCCTCCTAATATTCCAAAACCATAATTAAAAGCCATGAAGGAATACCTCTGTAGCCTTCATACTCTTGATCATCTTACTGGGAATTTTCAAGTATTTAAGGAAATACCACACTAATTCATTGTTTCATATAACGTTCAAAAAACGTGTTACTCTTTTTTCCCCCAGTTACACTGAGATATAATTGACATACAGCACAGTGTAAGTTTAAAGTGCACAGCATAATGATTTGATTTACGTATATTGTGAAATGGTCACCAGAGTAAGTTTAGTTAATACCTATCATCTCACATAGACACACACACAAAAAAAGAAAAAATATGTTCCTGATGATGAGAACTCCTAGGATTGAGTCTCTTAACAACTTTCATATATACTATACATATATATGTGTGTGTGTGTGTTTATGTGTATGTATGCATTATTTTATATATGTTAACTATAGTCATCATGGTGTATATTACATCCCTAGTACTTATTTATCTAATAGCTGGAAGTTTTTACCTTTTGACTCCCTTCTCCCATTTCCCCTTCTCCCCATCCCCCAGCTCTGGTAACCACAAGTCTGATCTCTTTTTCTATGAGCTGGTTTTTGTTTTTTTTTTTTAGATTCCATACATGAGTGAGATCATACAGTATTTATCTTCCTCTGTCTGACTTATTTCACTTAGCATAATACCCTCAAGGTCCATTCATGCCAATGGCAGGGGTTCCTCCTTTTTAATGGCTGAGTAATAGTCCATTGTGTGTGCATGTATATATATACACATATATATAAGATATCTATATCTATCTTCTTTATTCATTCATCCATTGTGGACAGAAATATGTTATTCTGATTAAATAAACATTCTATATAACTGAGATTTATTATTTATATCATATATGTATACTGTATACAAATGTGTGCCTGTACACAAACACACACACAAACACACATGGGCATACTCGTTTTCCTGCCATTACCTAGTAGATCAGATCTAACTGTCCCGCCCTCCACCATGTAGGTCCCAGACCTCACACCTGATCTCCAGATATGGCGTTTCCTTCCATTCAGGCAGCTTCCTCTCTGTTCCCTATTGAGTCTTACTCCCAGACTTTGTACATGAAGCTTCTCTTACAAAATTCCACTCCTCCTTGTTTGTCAACTAATCCAAATCACTTTCTTAAAAACTGCTTTAAAATGTAGGGCCATGCTTGACAAATAGCCATTCACACATGGTTAAGAATCATGGAGGGACTTCCCTGGTAGCGCAGTGGTTAGGAATCCGCCAGCCAGTGCGGGGGACATGGGTTCGAGCCCTGGTCCGGGAAGATCCCACATGCCACGGAGCAAGTAAGCTCGTGTGCCACAACTACTGAGCCCACATGACACAACTACTGAAGCCCATGTGCCTAGAGCCCATGCTCCGCAACGAGAAGCCACCGCAATGAGAAGCCTGCGCACCGCAACAAAGAGTAGCCCCTGCTCGCTGCAACTGGAGAAAGCCCACATGCAGCAACGAAGACCCAATGCAGGCAAAATAATTAATTAATTAATTATTTTTTAAAAGTTAAAAAAAAAAAAAAGAATCATGGAGAATATATGGGAGAAAATGTAGTAAAGAAATGCCAGTGATATAAAAAATGAAGTGAAATAAAATAACATGTAAGGCCCAAAACTCTTTTCAAATTGAAATTCTTTCAGATTATTGTTTTTAAAAATTCAAACAATATAAAGTAAGAAAACTTGTATAAAAAATTGTAGGGCTTCCCTGGTGGCGCAGTGGTTGAGAGTCTGCCTGCCAATGCAGGGGACACGGGTTCGAGCCCTGGTCTGGGAAGATCCCACATGCCGCGGAGCAACTAGGCCCGTGAGCCACAATTACTGAGCCTGCGCATCTGGAGCCTGTGCTCCGCAGTAAGAGAGGCCGCGATAGTGAGAGGCCCGCACACTGCAATGAAGAGTGGCCCCCACTTGCCGCAACTAGAGAAAGCCCTCGCACAGAAACGAAGACCCAACACAGTCATAAATAAATAAATAAAATTTAAAAAAAAAATTGTAGAAAGTAGTAAGTGAAAGGCCATTGGAATCCCCCCCTCCCTGGACACACTCACTGTTGTTTTATAAACCCATCCAGCCATTCAGAGTTTGAGGCTTCTAGCTCATTCCTCTAGTTAAGACATTTCTTTTCTGGAAATCATGAAGCTTTTATTTTAAATTGTATTTTTCATATCACTATTTAAATGTTTGGTTCCACACATAACTAAATAACTAATAAAGTTAAATGAGCTGAAAGTATGCTTTTAGAGTTTTAGTAACAGTGTTCATAAATATGGGTTTCGGACAGCACTAGTAAATATTGTATTACAATCTTCCTATTATATAGTTTTCCTGATCTAGATGAGAATATCAGTTTTATGCTACAATTATTTCCACATCTATATCGTCTTCTGGAGAAAGATCACGTTTCCAACTTCCTGTTTTTAATAACCAATAGGGCCTAGCTAGTGTTCCTCAGACATTTGTTTCTACATCATATAAAATCATTTAAGTGTTTTTCATATGTAATTTGACGGAGGCCATATGTAAGGTTTGTTCTAGAAATACATATGGACTTCTGTTGGTATGATGCAAGTAATTTCTCGGGTGAGTGTTCTCATCTACGTGATGCAGCTAGAGGAGCAAATACCAAGAAATGAAAGAATCACGTCTCCAAGGGGAAATGAGACGCCAGCTGGGGCAGCTCAGACACAACACTCTGGCTCCTCGTAGGAAACACGCAAATCTGCAGGGCAGAGCTGGTTACAGGTGGGTGGTAGAGACTGAGATCTCAACTTTGACCTCACCTGCTACAACCCACCCCACCTCACATACACTGGCTGGAATGGTTTTCCTTCCCATCTCACCCACCCCGAGACAGACACATGTGTGCATGTGTGTGTATACACACACACACACACACACACACACACATTCACCCTTCACCTCTGACCTTTAATGATGCCCCCTCCGAGACGCTTTCCCAGCCACACAAAAAGTTCCCCCTTCAGTCAAGAACAAGAGCCCTCTTTTGCACACCTAAACCCTTTTACACTTTCTCCTGTTCCAGCGCTTATCCCTCTGTTAGGGCTGCCAGGCACTAGTCTTCTCTTCCACTGGACTTGAACGTTTCAAGCCCAGCGAGTACGTCTGTCTTGCTTGCTGTTTGTACCTAGTAGAATGGCAGCCCCGTGAACCAAGCCAGAAACTTGGAATGCATCCTTGACAACCACCAACCCTGCACCGCACCTCCTATCGCCACTCAGTAACCAATTGCTGCTGGTGCCTCCTTCTAGAGCTCTCTCAAGTCCATCTGTTTCTCTCCATTCCTGTGCCACTTCCCTGGGGTGACTCCCATTTCTTTAGCCTCAGTGGCTGTAGTGGTCCCCTACCTGGTTTCCCTTCCTCCAGGCTTGTCACCTTCAAATGCATTCTCCGTCCTCACACTAGAGTTCTTTCTAAAATGCCAAAATTCTTAAAACCAGCCATATCCCACCCTTATCTTGCCAGCATCATCATTTCATGCCATTCCCAGCCATAGTGATCTTCTTTCAGCTCCTTGAATTTTTCACACTTTCTCTCATCTCTAGATTTTCTCACACTTGGAATAATTACCTGGGATCAAATATCTTGGCCATCGACATAGCTGGGGAAATGAGAACTCTTGACTTAACTTATATGTCACCTTCCAATTGTGAGGAGAAGAGCATGCTTCTCTGTTCGGGGCCCCAAAATGTATTTGCTTCAAGAAATCATGAAAATCTCTCAGCATGGGAATCTCAGCAAGCAGACTGAATGACATAAATCTCTTCACTATGACCTCAAAGCAGTACTTTTAAATACAGGATATGATTGGGTTTCAGGATGAAGGTTATATAAACTTGCCTCCCAATAGCACTTGAAAAGCTCCTGTTGTATGCTTGTATTTTCCTCAGGACCTCATCCCTGTTGCCAGAAGACGTGGTAAAAAGGGAACCAACCATCATCTAACAAAATGGTTCATTTTGTGGTTTTAAAAAAAAAATCACCGGGCTTCCCTGGTGGCACAGTGGTTGAGAATCTGCCTGCCAATGCAGGGGACACGGGTTCGAGCCCTGGTCTGGGAAGATCTCACATGCCGCGGAGCAACTAAGCCCGTGAGCCACGACTACTGAGCCTGCGCGTCTGGAGCCTGTGCGTCTGGAGCCTGTGCTCCGCAACAAGAGAGGCCGCGATAGTGAGAGGCCCGCGCACCGCGATGAAGAGTGGCCCCCACTTGCCGCGACTAGAGAAAGCCCTCGCACAGAAACGAAGACCCAACACAGCCAAAAATAAAAATATAAATAAATAAATTAAAAAAAAAAATCACCATTCCCAACATTACACAAAACAGGAACTTCAGCATTCAAACCTTCTGTTTCTGCAGTGTATACTTACGGAAGATTAATACCCAAGATGGAATTATCCTCTGGGAAATCTTAAACTCTACGCCAAACAAGTAGGACCATACTATAGGTTGAGCAGAGGCAAAATGTATTCCTTCCCCAAATAAATTCAGATTTTAAATAGGATTTACCGGGCAGTCCCTGTGCACTTTGTTGCTTAATGCATTCTGCCATTTCGCTGATACTATTTACATTTTCTCCTTATCTCAGCCTTCTCTGTCTACCTCCTCACTCTCAGCTGATAATCTTGCTTTTTATGTCACTGAGAAAATAGAAGAAATGAAAGAAGATCGTTTTCTTCCTTCTATTGCCAAACCCACAAACCCACTCTGGCTCTGCTTTCTCTGCTCTCTAAGGATGGACCGTCTTCGTGCTCCTCCAAGGCCAATCCCTCCATCTGTGTAAAGTCCCACCCATCCCTTTTCATCTACTCAGGAATCTGTTTCTGCTCATTCCTCTCCTACTCTAATCAACATCATCATTTCCCTATCGACTGGACAATTCCTATTAGATTACAAACACGCTATCATGTCTTCATGATGATTACATTTCTGTGGTCCCATTTAGGGTGGAACTCCTTGGGAAAAAATGGCTCTACAGACTTGCTGTCTCCTGTTGGTCTTCTCCCATTCTCTCCTGACACTCATGCCACTGCAACAACTTTTATCAGCTGTCAGTCACTTTCTGTGACCAAATCAGGTGTTCCAAGTTCACTCCAGTGCACACGAATTTCTTCATTGGCTTCTTGACTTCTTTTGTCTAACCGGCCAGCACCCTTCTTATCATTGTTTATACATCCTCCTCAATTCTCTGATTTTTCTTTAAATGTCAGAGACTCCAGGACTCTGTCTCAACCTTGACCTTTCCCCTCCCCTCCCCTTCTCTCTTCTCTTTGCTTCACTTCGCTTCTCCTCACTTCTTGTCTTCATTCACACCATCTCCCTAAGTCATGGCCTTAAATATCATCTACATACTTAAAACTTCCACATTTAAATCTCCAAACCTCTCGCCTGCACTCTGGGTTTATTTATCTAACTGCTCGCTTGACATCACTTGGATGTCTAATAAGCATCTCCAATTTCTCGTGTCTGGACTCAACTGGATATTTTCTCTAAGATTTGCTCCTTCCCCACTGTTTCCTTTCTCAGTCCTATTCCTCCAGTTACTCAGATCAAATTTTTCTCTTTCTTCTGTACCCTTCATCTGATCCATAAAGAAAATTCTACCAACTGCACTTTCAAATAAATCCCAAATCCAACCACTTCTCAACCCTAAGTGCTATCATTCAACCCAAACTGCACTTTTCTACCACCAGACGATGGGTCTGTCTCCTACCCCATCCCCTTGCTTCTGCTCTTGGTTGCCTACACGCTATTAAACCGATCCTTTTAAAAACATAATTCAAATTCTGTTACTTGTCTACTCAAAACCACCACTGGCTGCCCATCACTCTTAGAATAAAATCCAAAGTCCTGACTCTGGCTTTTAAGGTGCTATATAATCTTGCCTAGACCTGGTTCTCGGGCCTCATTTTCTATCATTCTTTTCTTGACTTACTTCTCTTTAAACCAGTGGCCTTTCTCCATTTCCCAAGAACACTATCCTCTCCGGACTTAACAGTGACTCTCCTGCAACGTAGAACATTCCCCCTGCCCCATACCACATAGTTCCTTCCCTCACTTGATTTAGGCACGTGCTCAGACATCACCTCCTCAGTGAAACTTTCTCTGACCACCTCCGGTAAGCAAAATAATAGCCCCCAAGATGTCTCCATCTTAATGCCCCAAACCTGACTATGTTAGGTAGCACGACAAAGGAGAATTATTAAGGTTGCTAATCAGTTGACCTTAAAATAGGGAGATTACCCTGGATTATCTGGAGGGCCCAAAGTAATAACAAAGATCCTTTCATGTGAAACAAGGAGGCAGAAAAGGAGAACCAGAAACAAGGCAGTGTGAGAAGGACTCAGCCAGACAGTGTTGGCTTTGAAAATGGAAGAGGACCATGAATCAAGGAATGTGAGCAGCTTCCAGAAGCTGGAGAAAGCAAGAAAACAGATTCTTCCCCAGAGCTTCCAGAAGGAGCACAGCTCTGCCAACACCTTGATTTTAGTCCAGTGAGACCTATTTTAGACTTGGCCTCCAGAACTGTATGATAATCAATTTGTGTTGTTCAAAGCCACGAAGTACGTGGTAATTTGTTACAGCAGCAACAGGAAAATAATACCCCAGCCAATCTAAAAAAGAAAGTGCACATGTGTGCATGCACACGCGCACGCACACACACACACACACACACACACACACACTGCTCTCTGTCCCCTTAGCCTTACCTTACTTTTTCTCAACTTGCCACTGGCTATTCACTATAAATCCCACAAGGGTATGTTCATGGCCATAATTCCAGGGTCAAGGACAGGACCTGCTTGAAGAAAGTTGCTAATGCTCCTCTTGTCCCTGAAATTTGATTTTACTGTTTGCTAACGCTAAGCTTTATTTTCAAGTCCACTGTTCCTTAAGAGAAAATAGTTGACCCTTGAACAATGCTGGGGATTGGTTCTAGGACTCACCAAGGATACGAAAAGCCTCAGATGCTCAAGTTCTACAGTCTGCCCCCTGTAACCGCAGCTCTGCATCTGCAAACTCAACCATCCAAGGATCCTTCAATAATGTAGTATTTATTGAAATAAAATCCTCCTATAAATGGATTGGCACAGTTCAAATCCCTGTTATTCAAGGGCCAACTGCATTTTGTAAGTAAAAATGAGTTAAAGTTAACCAAAGGGTGCTTTGAAGGGAAAAGACATAATGATTTAATAACATGTCACCCAAGGAGCCTGACTTAAAGGATGAAGGGTACTCAGACCTCCCAGACAATATCTGTGCCAAAGAATGGAGACCAGGTGGAACAAGTTGAGAACTGATTGTCAGTATGAGTTTCACCCATATCTTCACATCTGTTGATGGAAACACCTTCGTTTCCTTGCCATGTGTCTGCTTCTTACCATAAATGTGGGGATTGGGACCACAAACCCAAAGAACTATGCTATATCAGCTCCCCCCAAAAAAGGTCCTGAAAAATAAGTCCATTAGAAATAGAAGAAAAACCTGTTTTCATCGCATTTGCAAAGACAACCTCTTCTATTGCATTTCCTTTCTAGTATTCTTTTAAAGATTGTGCATAAACAATTTTGATAGGTGTGC
Source organism: Balaenoptera borealis (assembly GCF_965194805.1). Lineage (NCBI taxonomy): Eukaryota > Metazoa > Chordata > Mammalia > Artiodactyla > Balaenopteridae > Balaenoptera > Balaenoptera borealis. The sequence goes on from NC_138866.1 coordinate 178,526,947, forward strand.
GTAAAAACACCAATCTACCACAAAGTGTTAGATATTCAAATAAGTTGGCCTGGCCAACCACCTAGGTGTGCTTTGGTCTACCAAACGTGAGGAGAAGAAGTAAATGTCAATTCCAGGCGGAAGTTTTAATAGACGATGTGCAATTTGCCACATGCCTTCCCAGTTAGAGGGACCTTGAAAGCACGTATCAATAAGGAATCTCCATCAGCCTGGGTCTTTGGGTCACTTGAATAACCAGAGGCTCCTCTCCAGTTCATATTAACCAGATAGTGTGAAAAAGCAATAAACCGTGTTGGTTTAAGCCAGAGATTTGGGGGGTTATTTGATACTACAGTAATCCCTAGGCACTCTTTGGCTTAAGAAATGTGAGGAGAAATGACTGTTGAAAAATATTCTATCCTATGGATCCAACGGGTTTCTTTTGTTCATGAATTCTCAGTGCCTTTTCAAGGAGACTATATATCATAAGTCTCAAAGAAGATGTGATGGTTAATTTTGTGTGTTAACCTGACTGGATCATGAGATGCCTGGATATTGGACTAAACATTATTTCTGGATATGTCTATGAGCGCGTTTCTGGATGAAATCAGCCTTTAAATAGGTGGACTCAGTAAGGCAGTTTGCCTCCACAAACAGCTCTCTTATTCTAAAAGGCTCTAGAAACTGTCATGTCAGACCACCAAGCCTATGTTTCTACTGATGTAGGAGCAATCTAGAATGAAAACAGGTGATACACTGCATCTTCTTATTTTTACACATATAACTGTCATTGAAAACACCCTTGGTCTTCAGTATTTTGAAGCATAAACACCTATACGTAAATAAGTACATTTCTAAACTACTCTACCACCTACACCCAAGACAAAAGAGGAAGCAACTAAGATTGCTTTCAGCTAATACAGAACCTGAATTGTGGTTTTCCATTGTTAATCTCCATAACACTTCCGTGAACTCAATAATTTCATTTAGAAATTTTTGCATGTTTCATTTTATCATTATTTTTCCTGATCATAAATAAATACCTGTTCATGGTTTTTACAAATAAGTAATAAATGCACTAGAAAAAGAAGAAAAAAAAAACAGTTTTAATTACATTTCCCAATAGCCTCTCATTGCCTATCTCCTCTCGTACTCTTCTACAAGTTGTAGACACAATTTTAAATTTTATGTTTTTCACTTTTTTTAAAATAAATTTATTTATCGTTGGCTGCATTGGGTCTTTGTTGCGCGTGGGCTTTCTCTAGTTGCGGTGAGTGGGGGCTACTCTTTGTTGTGGTGCGTGGGCTTCTCATTGTGGTGGCTTCTCTTGTTGCGGAGCATGGGCTCTAGGCGCGTGGGCTTCAGTAGTTGTGGCACACGGGCTCAGTAGTTGTGGCTCGTGGGCTCTAGAGCGCAGGCTCGGTAGTTGTGGCACACAGGCTTAGTTGCTCTGCAGCATGTGGGATCTTCCCAGACCAGGGCTTGAACCCATGTCCCCTGCATTGGCAGGTGGATTCTTAACCACTGTGCCACCAGGGAAGTCCTCACTTAATATTAAAACAAAAGCATTTCCCCATTTTAATCCTGATTCTTGGTAGGCTTCATTTTTTTATGGTTCTGTAATACCCAATTGTGTGACTTATACCATCATTTACGTGAGACACATCCATATGTAGGATGTTTGAAAATGTTATTTTTTAGTGTTATGCCCCTTTTCTTCTAAAAAAGGATCTGCAGCAACTTTAGAATTAATTTTGAAACATATTTTCCACTGGGAATTGTAGAAAGAGAGAAGCCAGAAAAATACCAGAAAATCGTTCCTGGAAAATAAGATGTTCTGGGTGGTTAAGAGAGAGGCACCAGGACATGGGCTCAGGGTAAGTGGGGACACGGGTGTACGTAATAGATGCCGAGAGGTAAGCTGTGCCATGACGTATTATGGAAACCATATGGTAAGAGGCGGGGGTGGCTTATGCCAGAGGCACGTGGGCACATCACGGGGAATGACAACAGACCGATCTGAAATGGAGCCATAACCTGCCTGGGGGGAGTTGGCTCTGACCCAATACACCTCGGGTAAGATGTTGTGTGTAACCTGGGCTGTGTAGGGTCCTTGCATAAACCTATTCCTGTAGCAATGGTGTGTGCCCTTCTCTCTCATCTCTACATGTCCTGGAAATCAGGGCAGGTTGATACAGAGGCTTTTGCAATATCATACACAAATCTGTGGCCATATGTCAAATATCAGAGCTTAAGTATAAAATTGACCTAATGTTAATAAGTTAATGCTCTGCAGTGCAGTTATACTGCTTTTGATTACTACAATAATGTTTGAAGTAAGACCTCCTTAGTTTAATGATGATCAATGAGAGGTCCCATGCCTGAATTTCAGCAAGGATATGAGAATTACTAAGTATGATGCTTCGTTGCAAAGATTTATTCTGATTCAACATGTTTCCATTCACAGTTTTCTTGCCAAACACATTCGGAATATAGTATTTTTTATTTAAACAATGTATAGAAGGTCTGATGATCTGACACATTGTTTGCCCCTATTTGGGGGCAGTAAGGTGACTTACTTAGCTTTTCAGGGATGTGTCCTTATACTTCCAGATATTATTACATCAGACCTTCCTGTAGTCGAAGAGTTTAAGCCCACATGCTTATAGCAATGGCCATGCTCCATAATGTTTTTTCTTTCTTTTTTGGTTTTATTTACACGCAGTACAATTCACTCTTGGTGATGTACAGTTCAATGAATTTTGATAAACACATACCATCATGGATCCATCATCACAATCAAGATGCAGGGAGTTCCATCAGCTCTCCAAATTCCCTTGGTCTTCCCCTTTGGAGACAACCCCTCTTTCCTACTCCTAATGCCTGACAACCATTTCTATAAAGACTTATTTTTATAATCTATGCTTTACTTCTACTAAAACAATTAAAAGGATAAATGATCACTTTGGCCAGTGTCTGTGGATCTAGAAGAATTTCTCCACTTGCAGACCTTTGGGTCTAAATCTCAGAGATCCAGGAGCTGGCCTTTCTGCAGGGCTGGAGACGAGCCCCATTCCCTCCCAGCTAGTCTGAGAGCTGCCTGCCTGAGGTCCACAACAGAGCAACACCGGTGTATTAGGTAGAATGTTTAAAGTATAAATTGCTTATTTGTGCATCACGATTTGCTTATCTACCTTAAATCCCCATATAATGTAACCCAGAATCGAAACTACTTTTAATCTATTTTAGCATTTCATTATACACGTACACCTTGTTTGATGCACTAAAATGTTATGTGAAAATGTATTTGAACTGAATTCTGAAAATTAAATATTTTTAAAGTGAGCGCTTTTAAGAAGATCAATAATTAGTTTTTTATTTCTCTTCCTCAAAAATCCATGTTTGTGTATCTGGATGGTGTCCATCAGGGCACTGCTTAGCTGAGCTTGTTAGAAATGTCAGCAATTCCCTTCATCAACACAACTCACAGATACAGGACTCTGTACACAACAGGTAACGTTTGAACTCGCACATCACACCTGGCTGGCTTCAATGTGCCAGTGCGTTTTTCTTGCCTTCACAACAATTTCAAGACAATTTCCTACGTTCCTCCCAGAATGCTGCAGCTGCTGCATGGATTCTTCCTGCCAAGAGCCTGGACGCCTGTTGCATCACACACACGTCCAGCTTCTTGAAAGAATTTTGCAGATTAAGCAACAGGCGCCTAACGCTCATTCTACTCAACTAGCCGTAGAGCAGATCTGTTTCCCATTTCTAGTGGGACTTTCAAGGACTTCCGTTTTCTAATTGCTTCCTTCGGTGCTGTGAGCTGTGGGGACCGCTCCCCCTTCACTTCTCATGTCAGGACTTCGATGGCCATTGCCTTTTGTCACATGAAAGTTAGAGCCAACTGCGAGAAGCTGAGGGATGTTGGTTGCATCTGTTGGGCCAGCCTGTCAGTCATGGGAGCCATCATGAGCTGCTTCTAGAATAAGTAAGCCTTCCAGCTTAATCACCCCTGATGACTCAGCGGGATCAATAATTAGCAGAGTAAGCTTTCTGCCCTAATCTGTGTGTGTGTGTGTGTGTGTGTGTGTGTGTGTGTGTGTGTATGTGTGTATACATATATATATATATTTTTTTTCATGTGTGTGTGAGAAGCAAAACTTACCCTAACTCTGGCAATATTAATTCTTAAAAGGAGCAGGTTATCTTTGGGCTGCCTTCCGCCTTTTTTGTTTTTTCCACTTTCAGTTGAACTTACTGGAGTCCAGATATCTGCTATCTCTGAGTTCTGTCACCTTGGTGTTATCTCCTCTGTCATTTACTGGGATAGCTCTGCCCTGCATTTGCCTTTGCTTTGTTCCTGAACAAAAACTGGTTTCTTTCTGAGGAGGTTAGAAAAGCAAGACTTATGTGACCAATATGTTTCCCAACCCTCACATGAGAAAAAGGGCACACCCAATGCTATGGAAAAACAACCCTGTACCAGTCACAGCGCCAGATGCTTTAAGCTGCTGCTTATTGTGGGCTCACTCGACATGAAATGAAAAATAAAACAGACCCCTGCCCGCCCCTCCACCCCCAACAAAGGCTTCCGGGCTCGAAGCTAAAACACAATTCCGAAAAAATCTTACCATTCTAGAGCTTTGAAATACCCTAACCAAATTGTCTTCCATTTTAAGTTTTTCTTTTTTCTTTCTTTCTTTCTTTCTTTTTTTTTTTTGGAACACAAAGATGCTAAATTAAGGCCAGGCAAATTCTGGTAGTCTTTCTCAGATGACTTCCAAATCTCAATGGTACCTCCCACCTCTTCCTGTTCAGTCTTTAAGTGGGTCTCTAACTGGGAGTGTTCCCAGCTATTTGCCCCTCCCTGATTACTAATGCTGTGATGATTATCATCATTATTAGCACATGCAATTATCTTTCACTGCAAAAGGTTGCATTCGAGCATTTAAAACAATCAAATATTTGTGTATTATGCTTTTGTTACCACTGTTGCAATTTGCCTTTTCATCATTCCAAAGATGGAGTGTCTGTTTCATTCTGTCTCATTCACCCTTCTTCTAGCTGGAGAGCTGTAACCTAGGAGTTTTTATGTAATCCACACATGGGTTTGGAAAACGTAGGAAGAAGAAAAACAATGAACCTTGGAGTAGATTTAGAAAGGAGAGGCATGAATTTGGCAGATGCGATGTTTTACATTTAAGACGTGGGGCACAGTTTAGAGGCAAAAGTGGAAGAAATCAGTTCGGTGATGGGGGAATTTTATTCTAGTGAAGTAAGAGGGAAAGCCAGGAGGGAGCTGAGAGAAGGACATTTTTGGAGCCACTTGATTTTGTGCAGAGCAGGAAAATTATCTACCCTTTTCCCTCCCCACCACCATATGCTTCCCGAAAGTTTTCTTTTTTCATACTTGAAAGGACCACAGATTTTAATAGTATTCATACATTTGAAGTGCTAGGCAATTCCCAGCTTCCTCTATTTTTGCGTTTATGGTAAGTAATTTTTTTAAATCCAGGTTATAGGATAAAGTAAAAATAAAATAAATGACTATTTGATGAAAAAAATTTCAAACGCAAAGGCAGAAAGAAAAAAAAAGGCAGTTGACCTTAAATAAACTAAGGTTCAAGATCACAACCAGATTCACGGACTAAATTATAGGCCAGTCTCCCCCAGTGTCTAGGCTGAGAGAGTTTAGTAGGTTACCGCAGCGAGCATTAATTTATAGACACCCCCGGGGCCTGAACAAGTTGAAACAACATCATTAAAAGGTCAAATTTACTTAGAATGTCTCGAATTCAGATGTAATAGTAAAAGCAGACAGGGTGGAAGACAGAGACAGTCATGGTTCTCTGTACAAAGGTATATTTGCAATGTGATCTATATTGATGCCCGAGGCATCACACTCTATTATGTGCATCTCAGTTTGCGGGTGTCCAGCACTCAGAGCCCCTACTTTGTCAAGCAGAGGAATTTTCTTCCTCTTTGGGGGAAACCTGCACATTGCTGCCCATGGGCAGAGGGTAGGACAAGAGGCAGCTGAGGGGGCATATACAACCCATCATTCCCACCAAGACAAAGGCTGTCTCTACGACCTCTGGTTTCCACAACCTTCTACCCAAACTGCTTTCCCCTTTCAGATCTTCTCTGGAGGATCATTTTAACTGGAACCTGTGACGGTAACTTTGGGGCGGGGAAGTGGAAGAGGGGGAGGGAAGGTGAGCAGTGCCTCAGCTCCATAGGATCTAACCTTGAATTTGCAGTCTGTTAGGACCAGCCCTGCATCTACTGTTTACCATTGTGTGGTCTTGGATGTATCTTTTAAACACCTTTGATGTCTGTTGCCTTACTCATAAAATGGGTTTTACATGGTCATTTTGTTGTATGGATTAGAAATCATGTGTATAAGTGACTGGTACATAGTAGGTGATGAATAAATGCAATGCATCTGGTAGCATTGACTGCAACACCCAGAGTCAGAATGCCTCTGTTTCTGCCTTTCATCTTTGGTTCCAAGATCATACTCTGCTCACAGAACTGACACTTGAACTGGAAATAGCTCTACAGGCTCCTGCTGTCCTTCCCTTCCTTTCACAGCTTTGCAGCAAATGGCATTCACTGGCAATTCCACCGTCTTGTGGCTCATGGATAAGGTCATTGGTAGAAATGATGTGTATGTAGTGTGCTGGCCCTCACTCAGTAGCAAACCCCTGAGCCATAGTCCTCTGATTCCTATTCCCCCACCCATTCTCAGGCCGTTCCCAGTAGCAGCCCAGGTTCCTGGGCCCACAGTACCCCCTGATGGCTAAATGGGGAACTTTCTTTTCTCAGTCATTCTTATCTTCTCTCTCTGAAACTCCCCCAGGCTTTCACCGTTCACTGCTTTGTTCATTCCATCATAGACCATTCATTTCTTACAAATGTTGTGTGGCCTCCTATGCCTTGCTTTTTTTTTTTTTTTTCATTTCTTGCTCAATTATTTCAGAAACATCCATCTCCCTCCCTGTTTCCCTCACTTTGTTCCACTTAATGAACCCTCAAGTTATGGCGATTATGGTTGCAAGTATAAAATACTAGGATGAATGCACCTCTCAAGAAAAAAAAACCCCAGGGAATTCCCTGGTGGTCCAGGGGTTAGGACTCATGCTTCCACTGCAGGGGACAGTGGGAACTAAGATCCCGCATGCCGTGAGGCAAGGCCAAAAAACAAATAAAAGAGAAAAAAAAAAACACATCCATTTAGGAGTGAAATAAGACATAGTTGTAGAACCAGCAGCATTAATCTCGAAAGCCCTTTGCGATATCCAGATGTCTTCCTGAGAACCTGTGCAAAAGGTGCCATCTACCCCCCTCTTTCTCCAAGGAACACTGATGTTTTCTCAACACTCATTATTTTCCTATTTATTTAATCGCCAAAATTGTACTAGTTTGTCCCCTACTGTTTCATTGCAAATGTAATTCAGCTACAGTAAGGGTTAAGTGCATTCCTATGGGTTATTCTGGAAACCAAAGCACGATCTTTCAGCATTAGTTCTCTATGGGAAACTGAATTCAAAGCTCCAAACAGTTGCTTTAGAATGAACTTTTGGGAGATGCTGCCTATTGTAATTTAACATTGGAAATTTTTGGTTGGGAGTGGTCAGTTTTCAGTAATTTATATTGATGTCTGTATTCTCTGGTTTTCATTTGTTGAACGGTGACATCTACTGGGATGAGTACTTAGAAAGGTATTCAGGTGTGACTTATCTGGACAGATATTGATTCTTCCTTATCAAAGAGAAAATATACTAACCAGATCCTGATTTGATATGCTGATATGTTATGGGAATATTCTAGAAAGTTATTAAATTCATGTCCATGACTATAGATTGACTGTTGGTAAAAATACATCAGATGTCTCAAAATGCAAATGCTAATTTCCCTTAGCTTAAATTCAAGTATGCCAACAATTTATGTTTTTATTTATCAAGGCTTACATTTAAAATACTTTTTAAAATACAAATGATTTTGACGTGGATTAGTAAAATACCTTTAATTTTATGCTTAATTGTTCTGATTTAGGAAATTTATTCTCAAGCAAGAGGTCAGTAATTAGAAGCATCTAAAGTCCTGATTCAACAACTAATTGAAAGATTTCTTTCACAAATTAATATCAAGTGGTTTAATTTTTCCAGTTTCTAAGAGTTAAACTTTAAAAGTTTATAAAAATTGGTATGAAATAACTGAATTAGTCAGTAAGATGGTAAATGAGCTATTGTGACCATATATAGACACATATGAAAAGCATAATTTTAAAGTGTTTTCATAAAATATTTCCTAGTTTGGTCATAATTCAAGCTAATACTTGCGTAGGAGTTTTTTCTTTGAAATGATTCCCATATACTTAGAACTGAAATTATTTTCTCCTTTAAAATAAAAACTGCAAATCAGTTAAAGTAACAGGTAAATACCACCCATCCAATTTCATCAAAATTCTGTGAAAATTGATGTCCTACATAAATTCTAAATGAATACTAATGTAACAATAATGAAGAATAGGTCATAAAATAGCTGTGTGGTGCAAAAGGTATTTTAATTGATTGTTCGTCAAAGAACATTATTTGAGTTGACACATTCACATTTTTCTGAAAAGAGGTGTTTTCTTCCTGATAATGTATACCTTTTGAATTCATAAAGTTTTGGAGGTACAAATTAAAACATTCAGTGTTAACGTTTTTGAAAGCATTAAGTTTAAGTTGTTTTCTCAAGACCCAAGGAGAAAACACCAGAGGAAACGTAACCAGCCTGAATTGTTTAAAATGTATTTTCCCTTTAATTAAATAAGAAACATCTGTCCAGGGATTTTGGAAATGAATGTAATCCATCCACACTCTGCCTGTACTCGTTTGCATCCAATGTCCGATATTTTGAAAGAAAATTCTTTCTTTCTGTAAAGAATTAAACAGCAACATGGAGTGATATCTGGGTCTGTAGCAGCTGACTCTTGCCTCCGGAGCTTGGGCACTGGAAATGCTAAGGATCTGTCTTTTCCCAGATTTGTCCTTGGGAAGTAACCAAATTCTCTCCGGAATCAAGGTTAGGGTGTAACATCTGCCTTTCTCCAAACCGACCACTCCCCCTGAAAATGCTTATCTCGGAAGAGTAAGGAAACAGCAGTTACCAGGATGCGCCCAAATACCCACGCTCACAATACCGTTTCCCCTCTGGGGTGCACTCAACATTTTCCTCCCCTTCACTCCGGCTTTAAAAAGCTGGTTTCTCTGGGGACCTGCGCTGCCCACAACACAGACCCATCAGACAGGCCACATGAGCACAAAGAAAGTGGACAGTTGACTCCAGGATGGCTGTGGCTCTTTGAAACCAGGACCCACAGTTGGGAATGACAAGTATCACTTACTGGTGGTGTCAAACGGTATCTGCCTGCACTGCACGGACCCCTCGGCGGGCCAAGGACAGTAGTAGACGGCTCCCCCTTCCACGATGTCTGGCTGGCTGGTGTTGGCTTTGGGCGCTCCCACCAAGACACTCGCTCTGCGCAAAGGGTTGGAGAGGAGTCACTCCTTGGGAATCACAAACGTGAGCGCAGGCGACGCAGTCTCTGGAGCCCCACCGAGACTAGGGTCGGGGTCAAGGGCAGAAACGTGTTTAGGATGGAGACCGACCGTCAAACCTGATTTTCTCGCGCAAACCTATGGGCGTCTGAAACCTGGTTTGGAAGAGGGTGCAAATAGTCCTAATTCTTCTCTAGGTGGAGCTATGTATATAGTGAGTTGAGGGAAGAGGGGCGGGCGGGGGGGAATAGCCAAGGACAGAGCCCAGCTGCTTGTAGCAGGCAGCACTTGCGCCCAGACCCTTACTGGTTACGGGCTACGTATAAACAGACCGTGTTGCGGTCGTGGTTTTCACTGGCTTGAGTCCGCTCGGTCCCGTTTCCCCCTTTGTACGACGCTTAAGTCTTTGTCTCGGGACCTCCCCGGGACCTTCGGATTCTAGGCAAGCGGCATGTCCCCAGCTCAAAGTTCACAAGGCACATCTAGCATGGAAGGCGAGAGAAGAGGCTGGTGGCGGGGAGCCGGACGGGACCCCCAGCGGGCAGCGCGCTGGGCTCTCAGGATCGCCTGCCATCAGGCTGCGGGGACAGGCGCGGGTCCGCCGGCAGAGGGCCAGGGACCCATCCTGGGGCGGGGGTGGGGGGCCGCGCGCGCGCGGGGAAACTTACGTGCGAGCGGCAGGTACGTGGAAGTCCACCGCGTAGCCGAAGTAGCTGCCCTCGGGGCCGCCGTACACCGTGAGCTGGTCCACGTCCAAGTTGAACGCCTGCGAGGCGGGCGACCACAGCACCACCAGCGCGGCCGAGAAGCAGCAGAGGGGCGCGAGGGGCTGCGCCCGGTTGCCCCGGGGACCGCGGCGGGCCCGGGCGGACATCGCCCTCCGCCCGGCCGGTGCTCACCGGGCGGCGGGAGCCGAAGACCCCGGCCGGGGAACGGCGGGCGTGGGGCTGGCGGTCCCCGATGCCCGCGGCCCGGGTCGGTGCGCGCGGCGCGTCCGCGGTGACAGCCCCGGGCGATCCTCCGCGCGTCCCCTGCGGTCTGCCGGCCGCCTGGTCCCGCGGCTCGGGGGGCTGGCGGAGGGGATCCGAGCCCTCCTCTGGCAGCGGGAGGGGCCGCGGCGCGGTCGGGGCGCCTCCTAGCGGCGCGTCCGCGCACTGCGGGCCGGAGCCCGCGACTCCCCGGCCGCCCTCGGCCCCGCTGGCGGCCGGCGCCTGCTTCGGCCGCCCGGCTTTCTACATCTCAAGAACGATCTGAGCCTCACACAGGCCAAGTCAAGCCATTGCTTTTGGAAGCCGGTCTCCCCCCTCCCCCGGCCCCCGCCGCATGGGGCGAGGGTTTACTCCAGTGTCTCGCAAATGGAAGACTGTGAAAGCGTACCCCAGCACGAGGGACGAGGCCAGACCAAGCCGGGATCTTTGCGTCACCTCTGCAGCCTGAAGACCCTTTCAGGGTCGATGTGCGTTTGTTCGCCTGTGACTGAGAATGAAAGTTTAAATCCAACAATCCCCTCCTCCCCCACCTCTACCCGACCTCCCTGCCGAGGTAACTGATAAACAGAGCAATCCTGGAGATTTTATTTAGGTCTTTCTCAAAGGCACGTGGCGTACGTCAAATGACTCGGCCCTATATGTCCTTGACCCTGTGTAATTGTGGTGAAGACTGGCAAAGTTGGGAATGTCGGAATTTCCAGTTTACCCCCAGCAGGGGTCGAGGGTGTAGGTTGGAATCAGCAGGAGGTCAAACTTCAGTTCCAATCCACCACCGGTGTTACTGATCTCTTTCTGTGTCTTCTGCTTGGGGTAGGGAGTGAAGGATGAGTAGGGGGAGAAGGCAGAACAGAACCGTGATGTAGAAGCCCTTACGTAACATGTGGTCTTCCGGGGAAACAGGACTGATGGGGAAAGAGAGCAATTAAGCGTTAAACAGGGTGGCGCTGGGGTTATATAGGTATAGAGACGGGAGAGGTGCGTAGGGTCTACAGTATTTTAAGGAGAAGTGTTGGTAGATTTCAACAGAAATTTGAATATGAGGCTTGGCTTTGGACATTGTGGGCGGAGTGATTGAGGGAAGGTATTAAAGACAGAAAGGCTGGGATGAAATGGTTGTGCAAGGGATTAGAATAAAAGTGTGGGCTGGAGAGCAGTGGGAGATAGGGATGGACGTCCTGAGAAAGGATCTTAATGACAAGAACATTTATTGAGGCAAAGGGAGCCGGTTCTACAGCAAAGGCGTGACATGCCCACAGGGATTCCGGAAGTTCAGTGGAGGATGTGTGTGTGTGTGTTGGGGGAAGGGAGTCAGTTGTTAGAAGGAAGAGACAGCAAAGCAGCTGTTGCCCAAATGCACTGGCTGATGAGGACTTCGACATGACTAACAGATGGAAGGGAAAGGAAGCCCACAGGGTTAACTAGCAGGAAAAGGGCCAGAAGACTGATGGCAGAAGGACAGTGAAGGCGAGCCCAAGGTGAGTCTGCAGGTATCGACTAAGAAGAGGAGAATCACAAACAGTAGCAATGGGCAAGGAGAGCATAATGGGAGGTAGATGGTGAGTTAGATGCCGGACCTGTTGAGTCTGTTACTAGCATGGGATCCCCAAGAAGCTGGAAGCGTCAACTGTGATTCAGAGCAGTGGTCTAGTCTGGTGGTGCCGATGTAGGAGTCCATCCACGGAAAATCTCTGCTGCCATTGAAAAGCTAGACTCTCTCTCTCTTACATTAGAACCCACTTGGCAGACTGATTTAAATTGTATATTTTTGTCATCTTTGCTTGTCTCATCCCTGTAAAAATGCTAAAAATTAATAAGCTATCAGAAGATTATGTAGCAAATCATCACATCTGGATCATTTCCTAACTGGATAGTCCTTTCCCAGACAAGGACTTAAAAGTAGAGGATAGAAAACATTTTTCTCAGTCCAAAAGTCCACTTGTGTTGGATACAAAGTCCGCTACCCTGGGTCAGGTTACTATTGTTCATAAAAGGGATGTTCCCTAGAGTAAATTTCAGTGAGTAATTCACATGCAACATACACATGGGCATATTCAGAGCTGTGGGAGACCTTGAGACTGGGAAATAACCTCAACTCCATCATTTCCTGAGACTGCATGCTGAAATGTGTAAATTCATCACGTGGCAGGCAAGTCTTATGTTGAAATGGAACACCTAAATAGGTAGAAAGTAATGGGGGGGGGGGTGATGAATTGGGAGATTGGGATTGACATATATACACTATTGATACTATGTATAAAATAGATAACTAATGAGAACCTACTGTATAGCACAGGGAACTCTGCTCAATGCTCTGTGGTGACCTAAATGAGAAGGAAATCCAAAACAGAGGGGATATATGTATATCTATAGCTGATTCACTTTGCTGTACAGTATAAACTAACACACTATTGTAAAGCAACTATACTCCAATAAAAATTATTTTTAAAAAAGAATTTTGAGTTAAAAAATCCAGCCTTTTCTCAAGTCTTTATGAGGGCATGTTTCAAAAGATTTACAAAGATAACATAAGCAATCATTATCTCTATTTGTTTAAATTAATAAAGTGCAATTAAAAACAAAAAGAAAGTAATAGCATAATCCTAGATGTACACTTGGTCCACATACCAACTTACCAGACAGAAGTAGCTCAATATTATAAAATGCTTTGATCTGTGTAAATCAGCACATCACCAGGGTATCCCCTTTTGTCACTGTCTCGCTTTTTGATATTTCTAGCATGTTCCTTATTTTTAATTCAAGATAGGGGTAGGCCAGGAAAGAAAATTCTACTTATTGACACATAATTGGATACATATAGTTGTCCGTTTCTTCTAAAACACACTTGTTCTTGATTTATACAACAAGCCTATATTCTTAATAGTGTCACTTTCCACTGTACAGATGAGGGCATTAAGGTTCAGAGAGGTACAAGCATATACAAAGTTACAGAGCAAGTAAGTGGTGTGATCTGAACCCAGGACCGGCAGATGCCAAAACCAGTTCCTCATACTATTAGGTCTATAAGTATGTTTTTGTTAAGTTATGGCAATAATGGGAAGTCACCTTTCTAAAGTAGCAAGCTCTTCTGGGCTGGCCCTTTGAGCATGCCCACGCGTCGTGATTGAGAGGTGGCATAATGTAGCAGTGTGTTAAGAGGTCTCAGAAAAGGGTTTGGTGGTACCTGGGTATTCAAAGAGTGGAGGGAAAGCAAACTTACTTGAAGCTCTTTGACCTTCCTGGGAGACCAAGAGCCTGGGAGAGTAGTAAGTCTTCCAAGACGCCAGAAAAAAAAAAAAAAATCTGCAATAATTACAGGGACAGAATAGGTCTGCATAGGTGTCTTGCACATTGCACTATTCTGACACGTGGGAACCATGCCAATCAGTAAAACCTGGGGCACCGTCAGAGAAACACATGGACAGGGACAGGCCTTATGCTGAATGAGAAGTTTGACATTTTAAAGATCTACTAGCACTGATTTATTTGTCAGAAAAGCAAGTCTGGGAATTGTTTGTCATGCATGTGAGTACGTGTGTATATTTAATACTGAGAAAGGTATACATAGTTGTTTCCCTAAACAGAAAAGAAAAGAACCCAAAGGTCAAAGATGAAACAGATTTGGCCCAGACATTCCAAAAATAAATAAGTAAAGAGTACCCTAGGAAAAAAAAAAATGCTCTCTGGGTTGTAGCCATGTCTGAAGTACTTAAAAATAGAGATGTTGTAACATTTAACCATTAGTGCATACTTTTTAACAGAAGACCAAATACCTTTGTAACTTAATAACCAATTACTATTCCCCACTGTTTATTTTATTTTTTAACAGTTTTTTAAAATATTTATTTCTTTAACTTATTTATTTTTTTAATTTTTTTGGCTGTGTCGGGTCTTCGTTGTGGCATGGGGGCTTCTCTCTAGTTGTGGTGTGAGGGCTCCAGGGCACGTGGGCTCTGTAGTTTGCAGCACACGGTCTCAGTAGTTGTGGTGTATGGACTTAGGTGCCCCGTGGCATGTAGGATCTTAGCTCCCTGACCAGGGATCGAACCTGCGTCCCCTGCTTTGGAAGGCAGAGTCTTTACCACTGGACCACTGGGGAAGTCCCTTCCCACTATGTTTAAATCTATTTCTTTATGTGATAAAAAGTGATCCTGCCTCCAAATCAAGAGCTAGGGGAGTCCCGACCTGATTATTTCATTAATACAATCACAATTTCAATATGTTAATTAAACTATTTACAAAACAAGCCAATGTAAAAACAATGTGTTCTTGAAGATTCCATCAGCTTTAAAAATGAATGCACCACAAATGGAAGGTAGTTTTTCAATCTCTTCTTGTATTTTGGGTAACTGAGGTGATCTCAGGGGTTTTTTGGTTTGTTTCTTTGTTTGATTGTTTTTTTCTTTTTTTTGCCCAACTGGACTCAGAGTTTCTGCAATACTAGAAACCACTGATTAGTAAACACTGGTCAGTTAAACTTACTTTGGGCAAACAACTTTTAAATCTGTCAAGTGTCTCTGCTAGCATAAGCTTATGTCTGCAAATTTTCTATTTCTGGTCCCTGGAAGATGAATCTCATTATAGTAAAATCTTTTTTTTTCTTTTTGATAATTTTGTTTGTAATTCTCTTTTATGATTTCCCTTCATGATTTTATTAGCCACTTTTAAGTTAAAAGTGCTGCAGCAGTGGCCCCCGTGCTGGCAGATGTTCAAGCACAGCCAGCAGTTGGTTTAGCTGAAGGAAAATTCCCACCAGACTCTGACTTGATCTCTTTTTAGAATGAGCCTTTTAAATACAACTCTGCTTTAAACAAAAATAAAAATAAATAAAACAATTCTTTCTCTAAAAAAGGAAGGTAACTGAGGCCAATGGTGTTCTTCCAGAGCCTTGACATCTGGGGATAAATCTTCCTGAGAGTCAAAGACCCCAGGCAGCTGAGCTTATACGCAAGACCTTGATTTACAGATTTTAATTAGGGCCAGTCCACTCCAGAATCTTGAAAAACCTACACACGTCTGACGGGTTGGCCACAGTGACTAAAGCAAACTTCCATGGGAAAAAACTCACAACATCTTAGTTGTAAATTTGGAGTCTGGCAGTTGGGAAGTGCAGTTCCCCAAAAGCTTATGCTTGAGTCCAGTGCCAAAGGAGGCTGTGGGAATATATTCGAAGGGCTTTATTATTGTTAAATTTCAATAAGGTATTAGGGGTCCTGGGGAAAGAGAGTCACTTAAAATGAGGAGTGAGGCATTCTCCCCACCTGTGCATGTGCCAGGTGTCTTAATTCATTCAGGCAGCCGTAACTAAATACCATAGACTGGGCGGCTCATAAAAAACAGAAACTTATTTCTCACAGTTCTGGAGACCGGAAGTCCAAGGTCAAGGTGCCAGTGCGATTGGGTTCTCATGAGAGCCCTCTCCAGGTTGCCCACTTCTCATTGTATTCTCACATGGCAGAAAGGGGGTGAGAGAGTCCTCTGGGGTTCCTTTTATAAGGCACTAATTCCATCATGGGGCTCCACCCTCATGACCTCCCAAAGGTCCCACCTCCCAATACTATCACATTGGGGGTTGGGATTTCAACATATGCATGGGGGAGGGGGGGCGGGCTGGACACAAACATTCACCCCGTTGCACCAGGACTTGAAAGCAAAGGCTTTTGTGAACACAATCCTGCAGGCATCTCTGTGGACCCAGGACAAGGGTAAATAGTTGTGGGTTCCAGGGGGAGACAGCAGCTGTGGCCTTCTGAAGCAGCCAAACTCTTCATTCAGCCCTTGGAGGATGCTGAAGGACTCTGGCGAGACACCAAAGGTCTCCTACAAATAGGTGGGGAAGTCATGGAGGAGTCCTCCTCTTATGGGAGGAGGTGAAGGCTGGAGCATCTGATTGGTGATCTGAGTGTGTTTTCTTTTTTCTTTAAATTTATTTAATTTATTTATTTATTTTTGGCTGTGTTGGGTCTTCGTTGCTGCGCCCAGGCTTTTTCTAGTTGCAGCGAGTGGGGGTTAGTCTTCGTTGCGGTGCACGGACTTCTCATTGCGGTGGCTTCTCTTGTTGCGGAGCACGGGCTCTAGGCGCGCGGGCTCAGTAGTTGTGGCTTGAGGGCTCTAGAGTGCAGGCTCAGTAGTTGTGACGCATGGGCTTACTTGCTCTGTGGCATGTGGGATCTTCCTGGACCAGGGCTTGAACCCATGTCCCCTGCACTGGCAGGCGGATTCTTAACCACTGCGCCACCAAGGAAGCCCTCTGAGTGTGTTTTAAACCCCAGACTAGGCTGCTGTGTTTATTCCACGGTGGGAAGATGCTAGGAGGGTGTCTAGGACTGCCCTCTAGTGTCTGTGACCCTATTAAAGCGTGTGAGATTTTCTTGTGAAAAAATGATGTAGTCTCACAACAATTTAGATGACCTTTTCATTACAAAGTTCCCAAATTTGAGTTGGTCTCTCTCACGTTTATCACCATCTTTATTTCCTTGTGGTAGCTTTGCAAATCAGGTAAAAAGGGAAAAAGAAGAGAGACGTAAAGGAGAGAAGGAAGGAAAGAAGGGAGGAGGGAGGGAAGGAAAGAATTTGCCCATAAAAACAGTATTTCATATTTTCCCAGCTAGCTATTAATCAAATCAGATTTCCATGTCACTCGTGCAAGGACTCTATTCTACTCAATCTCATTGGCCTACCTAACTTTGTTATTTGTTTATTCCTTCTTTTTATCCCATCAACAAATATGAGCACCAACTATGTCTTAGGTACTGTGCCAGCCCTGGAGAAACACTTGTGAATTTAAGAGATATAGTTCTTCCCTTCCTGGAGCTTATGATGCAGTGAGGAGATAGCAACCTGATAAGAATATAATTAAGTGGATAAGTGCCAGGAGCAAAACTAACAGGGTGTGGTTAGAGAAGAATGGCTGTGGGGAAGATTTTAGGAGATCATTTTCCTTCCAAGAATATGGCCACATGATCAACCAAAGAATAAAATGGACTACTAATGATGCAACTTTAAAAAAAGATACGGTTGTTACTCTGCTCACTCTGATCTGGAAAACAAGGGACCCTATGGCTTGGGGTCCCTTGGGGCCCCTGACTTAGAAAAGTTCAATCTTAGCAAAATTCATCTGTGCTAAGACATGGAACCAAGTTAGGACGTTTAGAGCCCCTATAGAATGCCATATGCCTCCTATGGTATCCGTGCGTTTTGTCATCTGTGTAACGTACATACAAAAGCTTCCTGCTTACCATGACAGTTAAGTTATCTGTACCCATGACCTTGATCACTTTAATTCTCTCTGTGCAGGAATGCCCTAGTCTGTTTCCAGGGTTAGCAGTCTTTTTTTTTTTTTTTTTTTTAACATTATTGGAGTATAATTGCTTTACAATGGTGTGTTAGTTTCTGCTTTATAACAAAGTGAATCAGCTATACATAAACATATATCCCCATATCTCCTCCCTCTTTCGTCTCTCTCCCACCCTCCCTATCCCACTCCTCTAGTTGGACACAAAGCACTGAGCTGATCCCCCTGTGCTATGCAGCTGCTTCCCACTAGCTATCTGTTTTACATTTCATAGTGTATATATGTCCATGCCACTCTCTCACTTCTTCCCAGCTTACCCTTCCCCTCCCCGTGTCCTCAAGTCCATTCCCTACGTCTGCGTCTTTAGGGTTAGCAGTCTTTGAGAGAACAATTTGAAGGCTGGAAGTGAATTTCTTGTCTTCTACTTAGATTGCTTGAAACGTGACTAATTGACTTAAGTTGACCTTTCTGGTTTTTATTGTTTTGACTTATTAAAAAATGTGTCCTTTTCCCAGAGGCCTCTGGGCACACGCACAAAAAAAATAGAAATATGACAAGTTAAATTAAAACCAGCAGATGAAAGTTAAAACACTCTCATAAAAGAAAAAGAAAGATGCCAAGTAGCATTTCTGGAAGGAGAAAACTAAACCAAATGGATTAAGCTTAGCCATTTTTCAACTGGTTTGCGAGGAGGACTTGTTCAATGTAGACGTTAGAGTGACTTCCTATGAAATCCCTGAAAAACCTGTGCCTCTACGTATTTTCGTACCAAATCATGGAAATAATGGTAATCCCAGGGAGAGAAGGGCTCTAAAACTTAATTCTTTTTATAGTGATGTTAAGATTGCTGTCTAGCCCTTAGTCACAGTGTGATCTCATTCACGTGAATCTCACTCTTGGGAGGTGAGAGATTAGCTGTAAACACAGTTAACATTTCTCTACTGAACTCTAATCCTTGCTGTCAGCTCAGTCCTACTATGATTCTGTTTAGAAACCATTGCTGCTCATACGTGCAGAGACAGTAGGTATTAAGAACATGGGTTCTGGAGCCAGATATCTGGGTCCATAGCTCAGCTTTGTCGCTTAGCTGTGTGACCATGGGCAAGTTACTTACCATCTCTGTTTCCCCAGCTGTAAAATGAAGATACTAACAGTATATCATATGGAGTTGTGAGGACTAAATGAGTTAAAATACATCAACCTATGAGGGTCCATATGAAAAGCATTATGAGTGTTAGTCATTATTATTACTTACACTTCTGATTGCTTATGGATTACTAATGGAATTATGTAATCTTTCCTTTCAATTATCCACATGTGCCTGCCCTTCACCAGGGACCTCGGGTGCTCACTGTGTCCTGCTGTCTTAGTTGATCCTTCTCAATTTACACTCCTTTGGGCAATATCAGGTTGTAGAGAGGTTACCAAATAATTCTGAGTATTTTCTGGATAAGAAATGATGTTTGAGGAATATTAATTTGACAGCTTTGTAAATGAGGGAGAAATAGAGAATAGTAGTTACATAAATATATTAGTCTACTTGTGAAAAAATAAAGGTCAGAATTAGGATGGTGCAGTGCAGTGGAGATGGGTAGTGAAAAGTTTTTGTTTTAGTGCTTTTAATATGTGTGTAGTTGTGATTTTCTTTTTATTTATACTTCATGAGGTATGGAACTTCTTGAACCTGTGGGTTAATATCTGTCATCTTTAAAAAAATTCTCAGTTATTATCTCTTCAAGTATTCCTTCTTTCCCACTGTCTCTCTCATCTTCTTTCGAGACTCCAATTAGTGTATGTTTGACCTTCTCACAGTATAGCCTCTATTGTTATTTTATGTTGATATTTTCCATCTGTTTAGTTCTACATGTTTCATCTTAATATTTTTCTTGTGATTTATCTACCAGTTCACTGATTAGCTCTATAATTGTGACTAATCTGCTACTAAATTGGTCCATCAAATTCTAAATTTGGTTAGTGTACCCTTAAGTTAAAGAATTGCCATAGGTTATTTTATTTTTATAGTTTCCAGTTCTCTGTCCAAGATCTCAATCTTGGTTTTTGTTTTATTAAACATTTTTGGAGTTATTTTAAAGACTGTGTCTGTTAACTTCATTATGTGACTTATGGGGGAGGGGTTTATTTACATCATCTGTTGTTTCTCTTGTGTTTTGATCACATTATCTTGTTTACTTGGGTGCCTTTCAAATAAGAACATATTAAAAAAATTAAATGCCAGATACCATATATGAAAAACTACACAAGTAACTTGAGCCCTGCAATGATGTGCTCTTCATTTAAATAGAATTTAACACTTATTTTTGGCAGGCGACTATGAGCAATCATACCACTCACTCATTTTAATCAATTTCCAGGGATTGAGATGACTTGAAGCTGAGCTTCAGTCCCTGGGGAGGCCAATCTATTTCCAATTCCTCCTTAGGGTATAGACTTTTAGAGTCTCAACACTAAATATGGAGTATTTGCCATTGAACAACCTCTTTGCAAGACCATGGATTATGATTTTTGTTCCCTTCGTCCCGTAAGTCCTATCCACCCCAGACTCTCAGTATTCCATTTCATTAAAGGAATAGAAAATTCTTCTAGGGCAAAATGGCTCCAGATATTGGCTACCCTCTCTGAGTTTGGACACTGGCTTGACAATTCCTTAATAACTTATAAATGCTCCTATGTCTTTAAGACTATTGAAACAGTACTTTGTCAATATTTTATTTTATTTTATTTAAAAAAGTTTTAATTAATTTTTATTGGAGTATAGTTGATTTACAATGTTGTGTTAGTTTCTGCTGTACAGCAAAGTGAACCTATTCCCATATAGGTCATTACAGAGTATTGAATAGAGTTCCCTATGCTATACAGTAGGTTCTTATTAGTTATCTATTTTATATATAGTAGTATGTATATATCAATCCCAATCTCCCAGTTTATGCCCCTCTCTTTCCCCCTTGGTAACCATAAGTTTGTTTTGTATATCTGTGATTCCATTTCTTTTTGTAAATAGATTCATTTGTACCTTTTTTTTTTTTTTTAGATTCCACATATAAGCAATATGGTATTTTTCTTTCTCTGTCTGCTTTGTCAATATTTTAAAATTATACTTAGCAGGAGGGTTAGTCTGAAATATCTAGTCTGGTATTATCAGAGTTTGAATCTGGATAATTAGGATGAACTATGGTACTACTCCTTTTAGAAATGTAAAAATCTAATGTTGGGGGAATTCCCTGGTGGTCCAGTGGTTAGGACTTGGAGCTTTCACTGCCATGGGGGCAGGTTGAATCCCTAGTTGGGCAACTAAGATCCCACCAGCCACGTGGCACAGCCAAAAAAAGAAAAAAATCCAATGTGGGACTCAGTTTAGGGAAAAGAATTTAGCTTAAAATATTTCAAATTTGAAGTAATATCTATATACCCATTTAGAGTTGTCCAATAGCTAGTTTGAAATACAGGACAGAATCTTCATAAATAAGTCAACTTATTCTTGCATTGGATTTTGCATGTGGAGAAAACTACTTACCAAAGTAGTTTTTGAGCAATTATCTCTTGCTCAAAAGTCCAAATTGCAGACGTAATAGGTGGCCCATGATATGAAAAGGGGTTACTGATATTTATTGATCATGAGCTTTATGGTTTGCTTTGCCCTTTATGTACATAATCTCTTTCAACATATTTTTAAATATTCCATTTTAAAAATAAGGAAACATAAACTTTATGGGGTTAAGTAACTTGCAGGAGGTTACTTGTCTGGTAAGTGGTGAAACCTGATGATAAATCACAGGATTCCTCTCTGATTCCCAAGAACTTACTTTTTCTGTCAACCTATTTCTCTTTTTTAGGTTTGGGACAAGACACTATATCAGACTTTTTGAAAAGTCAACATAAAAAGCACTAAAAGAACTGCTATTGTTGAGAGGGCCTAGAGGCAACAGCACCCAATAGCAACAAGCAAACCCAGGAACCAGATCTGGGTTTCTCATACCATTGTCCAATAGAAGGAATTCAGGTCCTTTGGAGAAACAGCTGATTCTAAGGCTGGAGCACATAATATACAAGACTAACCTGGGGTATCTTGTAGCACAGAAAATAAGGAAGTGCTCAAAAACCAAACTGATGGGATATGTCAAGGGGACACAAGAGTCAACTGAAAGAGCTCCCACAGGCTACTTGAAGAGCAAAATAAATAATATAGTATTGGATTATAACCCAAAGTCTAAAATAAATAATTATGAGCCCTGTTATGGGCTGAATTGTATCCTCCCACCCCCCAAAATTATTTGCTGAAGCCCTAACCCCCAATGATACTATATTTGGAAATAGGGCCTTTAAGGAAGTAAATAAGGCTAAATGAGGTCATAAGGGTGGGGTCCTAATCCCGAAGGACTAGTGCCCTTTTAAGAGGAAGAGACACCAGAAATCCTTCTCTCTCAGCATGTGCACAGTGAGGATATGGTGAGAAGGCAGCCATCTGCAAACTGAGGAGAGAGGTCTCATCAGGAACCAACCCTACTATTACCTTGATCTTAGAGTTCCAACCTCCAGAACAGCAAGAAAATTAATTTCTATTATTGAAGCCACCCAATCTATGGTATTTTGTTATGGCAGCCCTAGTAGACTAATGCAAGTCCATACTAATATAAATGATTGAATAAACAGATAAGTGGGGAGAAGAGACAAATTCCTACACATTAGAATTTTTAAAAAATGTATGAGGATACTGCCCCCTTGAGGAGGTGCAGCACACTCCCTGCACTGTGTGCAGTGACTTTCTTCCAAAGATACAGTATGGAAAGGGGGTGAAAGTACAGAAGATTAACATCATCAGTGGTAATTCATGTTGATAATGTACCCTTGATATGACGTAGTGAGAATGGCACTTTACCTCCCCCAAACTATAATCCCAGTCGAAGCAAAAGAAACACATCAGACAAACCCAAATTGAGGGACACTTTACAGAATTTCTCCAAAGTGTCCAGGTCACCCAAAAGAAGCAAAGTCTAAAACTGTCACAGTTTAATGGATCCTAAGGAGACATGATGACTAACTGTGATGTGGGACCCTGGATGGAATCCTGGAGCAAAGGACTAGGTAAAAACTAAACACATCTGAATAAGGTATGGGCTTCAGTTAATAACAATGTGTCAATATTGGTTCATTAGTTATGACTAATGATGAACATATTCATGTTAGATCTTAACAGGGGATACTGGGCACAGGGTATATATGGAAACTACCTGTACTTTTTTTTTTTTTTTTTTTTGGTAAGCTTTCTGTAAATCTAAAGCTATTCTAAATTAAACAGTGTATTTAAAACAAAAATGTGAAATGGTGCGTTTGTTATGTCTTCCACACGACTTCTGTTTTATATTGTTTCTCTGAATATTACAAAGTGAATATTCACTTACTTTGTCTTGGGAGCAGAGTTTAGCTTAGTTTTGTTTCTTCTCACTGAGCAGGGCCCATGTGTAGTCCATGTTCTGCCACATCTTGGTAGAAGCCCAGCTGATAAAGATTTGGGGGAGAGGGGAAGGGGAAGGGTCAGCAGGAAATTGAGCATGTTTATCTGTACGAATAAGGAATTCTTGTAGGTATATTTTAAAGATTCAATTCTTGTAGGTATATTTTAAAGAGTCCTCATGTTTGAAACATCTTCACAGTTTTATTCTTCTCTTTCAATTTTTTTTCTCTTTCTGTAGACAATCTCTGAAAATCCCTGAAAAAAATACTTGCTTTTAGATGTTTTGGATTAAATTCTCTATTGTCTTTTTCCTTTGAATCCTCTTGTTCTCTTTTCCCACAGAGAAACTCCCCGATTTTTTCATTTTATTTTAAGATTATGTTACTGAACCAGATGATACAGTTTCATCCTTTGCTTCTCAGGCTTAAAAAGAAAGAAAGAAAGAAAAATGCCCATGCTGTGGGATTTAGCAAACACTCCTCTCTTCTCTTCCAGACCCTGTCAGCTGCACTTTTCCAACCACAGTCAAAGTGGATCTACAACTCCTAAACCCTGTTCCTCCTGGATTTTTGTGCTGGCCGTCAACCAAGAACTGGCTCCAGCTGTACTGGCCTCTAATTTGCTTAACTCTTTCCTCTTCTTTACTCTTATGTTGAGAGTTAGAGACGGAGGAAAGGAGATTCATTCATTCTTCCCACAGGTATTTATCGGACACCTATTATGTGCCAGCCACTGAGGTTACAGCAGTGAACAAGGCAGGCGAGGTCCCTGCCCATAGAAGCCACATTGTGAAGGATGGGTAACGTCATGGCGCACTTATTATTGCTGCAAGATTTACTTGCATGTGTGCTTTCATTTAGTGCTGGATGTTGTAGGCACTACTGTTATCCTCATTTACTGAGACACAGATGCCAATTGACTTACCCAATATCATGCAGCTAGTACGTGACGGAGGCACAATTTAAATCAAAGGACTCAGATTCCAGAACGCTTGGATTCCTAACCATGATAATATTGATAAAATTGTTCTTTTGTGTAGATAAATACGGTCCTATTTCTATCTTTCTCTTTCGATTCTAAAAAAAATTAAATGCTGCTTCTAAACAATATCTGTAGTCTCTTGACAATTCGAAAAAGAAAAAGCAGTTTTTTTCTTTTTTTTTTTTAAGAAAATGGTGCCGTTGGCATTCAGTAGTCGCTTTTGTAGCATCCATCACCTCTCTTTCCCATTTCTAGGGTGAGCCACAGCCCCCCGCCCCCACCCCCACCCCCACCCCCACCCCCACCCCACTGCAGAGTATCCAGGTGGTTCAGGTGGGCTGAACCCAGCAGGAACTCTAGGGCGAGGCTCTGATTGGCGTAAGCCAAACAGCCTGTGCATCTTTCTGGCCATGTGATTGGTGGGGGATGAAGCTCATGCCCCAGGCATAAACCAATCAATGCCTGTCATTCTAATAGCTACTGTGATTGGTTCAGGTTTATAGAACGAGAGATGCGAGGTGAGGCGCTTTCTCCTCCAGGTTAGGAAAGAGGTGGTACGTAACCCCAGTTGCAGGCAGCCATCCTGGAGGAGGAACTGAAAGCACAGATACAGGGAGCTGAAGTTCTAATTCCACCGCGTCTGATGTCTTCCTCACTCCTCGACTTTTCAGGTACGTGAGTCCTAAATACTCTTTATTAAGTCACTTTGACTTGGAGTTTCTTTTCGTTTCATTCAGAATCGTGCCATCTGACACAGGTGATTTCTTATATTAGGCATATAAACCTAAACATTTAAGTAGACTTTTAAAGAACAAATTTCACGAGAAACTAAACAGAAGCAAACAAAATACTTCACTGAATTATCCAAAGGGCTTCAAACGTCCAGAGAGCATTTGCAAACAAATTTGGGTCTCTGATTTATGTGAAAAAAAAAAAAAAAAAGTAAAATACACCTAGACCTGGGATTCCTTTGTTTTACACGTGAAGATAATCAAGATTGCGGTTAATAGCTTGGGCCCAGATGTAACAGATGCTCAGTTAATTGGCCCTCACTATACTGGGTTCACGTTTTAGCACACAATTGTCTTGGATTTTGTTGCTAAAAACACTCCTGTTTTTGCCAAACAACACTGTTTTGGAGGTTTGCCACCACAAACACAGAGAGCTTGCTGTGATGAAGATTTGTGCGTTTGGCGGGACCACGAGATTATAATAATGTGAGAGGCAAGACATAAACCTGTATGTCTTCAATTAGTCATACATTATCCAGCAGATTTAAAACAGCGGCTTCATTCTCATTAACTAGCAGCTAAGAGTGGAGATACTAGTGAAGCGATTTAGGACCTGAAAATGCACGGGAAGTTACGCTCTGTCTGAGTGTGTACACTTCCAAGGACATTCTCTCCATGTCCAACTTAATGTTCTACAGAGATCTTAGCCTCTAAGGACACAAGGCCAAAGCTAATTAGGAATCAGTTGAGATGTAGCCCGGTAAGGCTCGACTTTTACCAAATTGGGAAGATGGCAGTCGGGAGAAAAGTTAGCTCTCTAATCTGAGACAAGCCATGATGCTTTCAGCTTCCCTGTTAGCTGAAAGGATAGCACAGTGAAAATGGCAGCTCTCCACTCTGCTCTTAGAACAAAATATTAAGAAAATAGAAATCTGCCTGGCAGTGGAAAAAAAACAGATGGTTAGAAGATTTTACCTTCCATTTTTATTTCTTTTAACGTTAACTTCTGTATCTGACACTTGGGCCGTGGATAGGCTTCAGTCATATATTTATTCCCACAGGAATAAAATAAACCTGGATCTCTGCCCTGTTCTAGTAACACTAAAGAGGGTGCAGCTCGTGTCTAGTACAGATGTGACTTCCTCTGAAAGCAGCGCCTGGGCTCTGAACACATGGTGCTGCCAAAGCCAGTGTTTTTGGGTTGTGTGGAACTTGGAACGTATTTTTTGATAGGAACAAATGGGATTAGCCCAAAGGCCAGCCCACCTGGTTTGCTCATAGTGGCTCCGTAAGGGAACCGTCTATCACAAAACTCAACCACGGTGTTAACGGTGCTTCTGGGGGGAAATGGTTCGGACTGCACTTGGGTTGCTGTCCTTCTCTCTGGCAGCAGTGGGATTGGGGTCCTCCTTGGCTGTTGCGTAGGGACACAGAGTCGGTTGAACTCTGTGGAGAAAGTTGTTGATGGGTGGGAATAGGCGAGGACTCAAGTATGGAAGCAAATAGGATTGAGGGGCTGTGAAAGAGAAGACTAGAGAGTGAGGGGATGAGAAAGTTGGAGGCTCCTAACAGCATAAGCCCAAAGGTCTCTGCTTATGACTTGTCTCCTTTTCAAAAAATTCTTATCTTTGAGGGCAATATCAAGGTTGCAGATTTTCCTAAGGTCACCTCATAGACAAAGGAAATGATGGGGCATTCGTTAAATGTAAAGAATTGGGGTTTCCAGGGAATCTTGACATAAGCCCGAGCTCTTCTAACACAGTTGTTACCAACCAGGGTTCTTGGCCTCCTTAATCAATAGAAATTGATCGGAGGCCAGACAAGAAATTCAGGCAAGGCTTTACTGGGGCCCCTGCTGCAGCAGAGGGGAGTGAGAACAAGCAACAAGTTCCCTTGCTGAGGGAGGCAAGCTGGTTCCCTGTATGGGGTGAGGGTAGGTAGGGATGGGTCCAGGGGTCGGGCCGGAAGGGTGGCTTAGGTGTTTTGCCCACCACTTTGCGGTGTTGAGCGCAGGGGGCATGCGCAGTACCCCGCTTTTGCTCCCGACACCTTGTTTTTGCTCGCGGCTCTTCAGAAGTGGCAGTTGGGCTTTTTTTGGTCTTTTTGTATCTTTTGTCCAGAATTTGCCCCAACTGTGCACGCACACAGTTATTTTTAGTCCCTTGTAGTTTACTTGTATTTTGTAGCTGGAGGAGACATTTGTCCAGGTGCAAGCATTTCAGCGCTGCAGCAAAGGGTCCCAGGCCTGTCTCACAATGAACTATAGAATTCTGATTGTATTGAACACCTCATAAGAGTTTCGTGTATTGGACTTTTCAGCAGTTACGGCCATCAGAAAGAAAAGGCAAAATTGAATAGATGTCAGACATTACCCCGACATGGACATCACTCTACCCAAGACCTCATTATAATTTCATCTTCTTCAAGGCAAAACAAAATTCAGCTGCTCGTTGAAATGTGAGCAGAGTTCAAATTTTATTTTTCTTTATTTGTCAATTTTAATTTAGTTCAATTTTTATTTCCGGAAGTACACATTAATTTTTGCATGGAAAACACAACTACACATCTTTTAAATGGTTGGTCTATGTGAACAAAAGCCACCTACAGAGAATTATATAAACTTGGGAGAAAGATCCATACTGGCAAAGTACTCATGTCCCCCAAATCGTCAACATTCATTGCCCTACAAGAATGAAAGTACAGGCATTAATTTCGGGTCCACTTTATAGTTAGTTGTAATGTGATGGGTGGCTTTTGAGAGGAGCTGGAGAGTTTTCAGCAGCATTCAAACGGTGATTTTAGGGCTTATTCATTTGAGAGTACTAAATGCCTCAGTTCCTGTTTTAAGATGACAAATGCAAATTTTAAATATACTTGTGGGGTTTTTTTAAGTTTGAATTATTATTATTATTATTTTTTTTTATTTTGACTGTGTTGGGTCTTCGTTTCTGTGCGAGGGCTTTCTCCAGTTGCGGCGACCGGGGGCCACTTTTCATCGCGGTGCGCGGGACTCTCACTGTCGCGGCCTCTCTTGTTGCGGAGCACAGGCTCCAGACGCGCAGGCTCAGTAATTGTGGCTCACGGGCCTAGTTGCTCCGTGGCATGTGGGATCTTCCCGGACCGGGGCACGAACCTGTGTCCCCTGCATTGGCAGGCGGATTCTTAACCACTGCGCCACCAGGGAAGCCTGAATTTTTATTTTTAAAATTTATTGAAGTGTAGTTGATTTGCAGTGTCATGTTAATTTCTGCTCTACAGCAAAGTGATTCAGTTATATATATACATATATATATGCACACACATTCTTTTTCATATTCTTTTCCATTATGGCTGATCACAGGATATTGAATATAGTTCCCTGTGCTATACAGTAGGACCTTGTTGCTTACTTGTGGGGTTTTAACCTATGACTTAGTTTATGAAAATGAAATATAGTTGTAAATATATAATATTTATATATAACATATTTGTATATAACATAATAGTCATATTATAGGTATTATTTAAGCTGATAATAATCCCTGATTATTAAATTATTATTTCTTGCTATGACACTTGGTCCGGGTTATCATTAATGGAAAAGTGTTGCTTTCTGCCATCTTTCCGTGTCACTGTCATGGTGCCCATGAAGGTCCTGGCTGGTGTTCTCAAGAGCATCTACGATGCTGAAAAGAGAGGCGAACCCCAGGTTCTCATTAGGCCATCCTCCGAAGTCATCATGCAGTTTCTAACTGTGATGATGGAGCATGGTTATGCTGGCGAGTTTGAAATTGTTGATCACAGAGCTGGGAAAATTGTTGTGAACCTCACAGGCAGGCTAAGCAGGTGTGGAGTGATCAGCCCCAGACTTGATGTGCAGCTCAAAGATCTGGGAAAATGGCAGAAAAACCTGCTCCCTTCACGTCAGTTTGGTTTCGTTGTACTGCCAACCTCAGCTGGCATCGTGGACTATGAAGCAAGATGAAAACACACAGGAGGGAAAATCCTGGGATTCTTTTTCTAGGGATGTAATACATCTGTGCAAATAAAATGCCTCAGTGGACACACACACACACACACACAGACACACGCAAAGTATAATGTGTAAGTTCTTTGAAATTGGGAACTCTACCTTCCATGTTCTTTGAATCTCCTTAAGACCCAACCTCTTGCTCTCCATCTTTTTATATAAATCAGAATCTATTCTATAACCCGGCAGTGTAAGTAAGTATTCACTCGAGGTCTGGTTATCTTTCTTTACTCTGGTCTTCTTATCACCTCCACCTACTCAGTATTCTAGTTATTCTCTTCAAATGTTGCTCTTTATTTGTCAATATCGACTGTGAATCCTCTTAATTATTTCTGATATTCCATTGTAATCAGCTTTGCTCACTTTACCAGCTTTCTGTTATCACAGGCTTCCTGAAATCCCCCCACGTTCCAGTCTCCTTGCGGGGCAAGAAAAAATGGAACACAAACATTTGATAGCCATCGTCTGAGCACACTTTGTATATGTCAGGCAGTAGGATAGGTTCTGGGGATAAGATACAGTCTCTGCCCTCAACGAGTTAAAATCCAGGCAGATTAGCAACCTGGTAGACTCTTCCAGGAACTTCTGTCTCTCTGCTAGGAAGGGAAAGGGCTGTTGTGAATAGGTTGGGTGCTACCCACCCTGCCATATTTACCTATCAAGTGTGCCCCAGAGCATTGTATGGGTGCTAAGTGAATATGCCATTCCCCAGTCTCATGTTACAGAGGGCCAAGCAGACGGGCAGAGGTGGTGGCCATTTTATAAATAAATTCATTTCAAAAATTAAACACTCCAAGAACATTCCAATTTTCCTACCAAAAAGTCTCGTTCCTTTTTGACCACTGTGATTTGTGTCCATACTTACAGAAAGATTGCTTTGAACTTTATTTAATCAGCAAATTAGTCAGTCCACAAAAGTTTACTGAGCAGAGGTTGTGATGTGCCAGATTCTGGGGACACAGCAGAGAACAAAGCCAAGACCCTGCCCTCAGGGAGAGAAGAGATGGGGGATCTGTTACATCGTCACTGAGCTCATTTCTCTTAGGCTTGGTCTGATTTAGTTCATGTCATGTAAGTCTATAGATTGCTGGTTTGCTTTGCTCAGTGAAAGCAAACTTGGAACTCAGAACTTCCAAGCCTGCAGGGCGTGACAAGACCCCTTAAAGTGGTTTACTCTGCAGCAGTAACAATGGCTTCTTCTCTGCTCTACTGTTGATTTTACTGGCTTTGTGCGGATTGCTTTTCAGTAGAGAGACAGTGGTAACCTTAACTGCCCTGAATTGAGTCACAATAGTCTTCTTTTGCCAAATTCTTCTACAAGATACTGTCTCCCATTCGTTGTGTACTCCTGTGAAACTCATAAAGGTGGACACAATCCACAATGTGACTAAGTTTTTCCAGAGGGATTTTGATTTCTGGGAAAACGAATGGTAAACAAAAGCCTGGGGTACAGCCTTCAAAGCACTGAAAAGGCAAATATTTAAGCAGAGTGGGGTTTGGACCATGTGAGACCACTCCTGGCCTCACCCTCATACAGCCGACAATTTCCTCCTACTCACTGAGGTCACGACGTGTCCCTCCATCCTCATTCAGGACCCTATGCAAATGCGCGCTGGCAACAAGGACTTTCTTCAAATGGCACTATTAGTCTCTCTCGTTCTTTCTAACACTGTGACTTCCAGAGGGGATGAATACCATTCTGGCCAGGTGGTGTTCTGATGGATTGGGGGGGTCTATCTAGTTCTTTTCACCACCCCTCTACAACGTGGGAAAGAAGGACACCCCTGTTACTGACTACCTGTACCTGGTACTCTCTGATGCTTGAGGAGGGATGGTCTTCTAGGCTGATGAGGGTGCCCACTCGACGCTGTGATGGTTAATATTATGTGTCCACTTGGCTGGGCTGTAGTGCCCAGATATTTGGTCAAACGCTACTCTGGGTGTGTCTGTGAGGGTGTTTTGCATGAGAGTAACATTTAAATGGATGGACTTTGAGTAAAGCAGGTTGCCCTCCATAATGTGGGAGGGCCTCACCTAATCAGTTGAAGGCCTGAATAGAACAAAAGATTGACTTCCCCCAAGCAAGAGGAAATTCTGCCAGCAGACAGCCTTTGGACTTGAACTGCAACACCAAATCTTCCTTGGGTCTCCAGCGTGCGAGCCCACCCTTCAGATTTTGGTCTTGCCAGCCTCCATAATTGTGTGAGCCAATTCCATAAAATACATCTCTCTTCTCTCTCTCACTCTTTTTAAATAAGTTTATTTATTTATTTTTTGGCTGTATTGGGTCTTCGTTGCTGCATGCAGGCTTTCTCTAGTTGTGGAGAGCGGGGGCTACTCTTCGTTGCGGTGCGCAGGTTTATCACTGTGGTGGCTTCTCTTGTTGCAGAGCATGGACTCTAGGCATGTGGGCTTCAGTAGTTGTGGCTCGTGGGCTCTAGAGTGCAGGCTCAGTAGTTGTGGCACACAGGCTTAATTGCTCCGCGGCATGTGGGATCTTCCCGGACCAGGGCTCGAACCCGTGTCCCCTGCATTGGCAGGCAGATTCTTAACCACTGTGCCACCAGGGAAGCCTCTCTCACTCTCCCTCTTGTACACACTATCTATCTACACACACACACACACACACACGCAGTACATCCTAGTGGTTCTGTTCTCTGGAGAAGTCTGACTAATATACTTAGTCAACAGATATCTGGGCTCCCAAGTGTCCTCACAGGGAGTCCTTTGGCCCCCAAACTTTGTGATGCTATCGCTCTAACCAAGTGATGGCACATGTGTCATGGCCCCTCCCTGAACTGAAGAGGCAGTCATGAAATTTGGAGGGTGCAAAAGAATATGGAGGAAGGATTGTTCTACATAGCAACCTGGGGCGGCTGAGCCCATGTACTGTGCCTGTGCCATGGCAATACCCCGGCTGACCCCTGGGCCCATTCAAAACATTAAATGCAATCCAACCAAACTTTGAGTGGCCATATATCTGCCATGACATTACGTTATGTGGCCAACTAGTGGACCTGTCCATGGATTGACTGAGTTAGTTAGAAGAATTTGGACCATTGGAACCCATTTTCGTCTTGGTCAAATTGAGCAATTAACACCAGGGACTTTATAAATTTATTTTTATTTACTTATTTTTGGCTGCGTTGGGTCTTTGTTGCTGCACGCGGGCTTTCTCTAGTTGCGGTGAGCAGGGACTACTCTTCATTGTGGTGCGTGGGCTTCTCATTGCAGTGGCTTCTCTTGTTGCAGAGCATGGGCTCTAGGCGTGCGGGCTTCAGTAGTTGTGGCACGTGAGCTCTAGAGCGCAGGCCCGGTAGCTGTGGTGCACGGGCTTAGCTGCTCCGCGGCATGTGGGATCTTCCCGGACCAGGGCTCGAACCCGTGTCACCTGCATTGGCAGGAGGATTCTTAACCACTGCGCCACCAGGGAAGCCCAACACCAGGGACTTTAAAATGAAATGTGACCTGCTTGCTAAAGAAGGATGTGGTGGCAACAGTAAACTATCTACGAGCTGTGCTTCTACCCAAGCTTACAAGGAGGATATTTTCACGGGGGGAGATTACACGGCTAGCAAAGGTTAATAATCTCCTTGTACCCTGGCTTGACTTGTGCTGGGATTACATTTTTGCCTTGCTTTCCCTATGGGGATATCCTCCAGAAGAAGGTGAGTCTTAACTGACATGTTTCCTGCAGTCGTCCCACTTTTCAAAGAGCTCTGCTTTCTTACAGTGTGTTCCACTCCGCCTCCTGCCCCTCCCCCTATTGTTTTTTTAAATATTTATTTATTTATTAAGGCTGTGTTGGATCTTCGTTGTGACACGTGGGATCTCTTAGTTGTGGCATGCGGACTCTTAGTTGTGGCATACATGCGGGATCTAGTTCCCCGACCAGGGATTGAACCCGGGCCCCCTGCATTGGGAGCGTGGAGTCTTACCCACTGGACCACCAGGGAAGTCCCTCCCCTCCCACTGTTATCAGAGTTGAGCTTTGTTTCCACTGGTGGCTCTTGTTCTGATAGCAAGTGTGTACAAGCCATGGGCTTATTTACTCAGTCAAGTCCAATCAAAAGAGCAGTGATTCAAATCCTGTTGGGGCCGGCTTATTTAACTTAGTGAATTAAATACTTAAGGATAAGAGATGTATCTGGCTAGCTCAAGCTGACAAGAAGATTCTCTCTGATTGATATATTTTAAAAACACTATCAATATCTAACTTTAAACATGTCCACTGTAACTTTCATTTCTCTTCCAAGAAAGATAATCAAAATAATATTCTTGGGGAAAGGCTTGAGCGCAGACTAAAATGTATTCTTCTTTCCCCTGTACCACGTAAAGGGAAATAATCTCAAACAGAATTTGAAGTCCTTGCCTGTTAGCCCCATACTGAAGGTACACTCATCACTGGATCAAGAGCTGTCACCCTGTTTGTCAAGAAGGCCTTCTGATTCCACAGATGACCTAAGCATATAACATCCCCACAGGTTACCTGGCCCCAAATATCTCCCAGTTTAGCTGACCACATAATATCAGAATTCAGTCCTCATTTTGTATCCCAGTGTTGTAAAGCATTGTTCGAGAATAGCAGTTCACCACCCTGGCTATGCCCCAGAATCACTTGTGGAGTTTGAAAAAATGTATGTGTGCCAAGCCTCCACCCCTGAATAGTCTGATTCAGTAGATCAAGGATGAGGCCCAATGATCCGTAGTCTTAACTTCACAGGTGATTTTGTTGTCAGACCAAACAGCCCACTGTCCTAGACCTTCTGGTTCCATCTGCCTACTGTACACAGACCATCAGCCATATGGGTTGCATCAACTGATACTCAAATGAGAACCCCAGAGTAGCACCTCTTGCTCAAAAAGACACACACTCTTTGTATTCACGACAGAATTCAGTTGTAATGACTCACTGTGGCTCGCTGGCCAGAGCCCTCCCTTTGGTATCCGTCGTCATTCCACTCTTGCTGGTTCCCTGCCATCCTTGGCACCACTGTTACCCTAACAGCTGGTCAGTATTAAGGAAGCTATTACCATATACATATAAGGAGTTTTATAACTAGTGCTGGGCCCCGGGGAGAAGGAGTAAGGGGGGATTTGTGAGTCTGGGCTGGCCTCCAGATACAATGTACGTTCTGCTCAAGCCAGCTGCTGGAAGACCACAACTTCTGGGTCTCCGAGGTAACAAGAGATGCTATCTTCAAGGTCTTCACACCTCCGTGCATTCTATTAATGCTTCTCTAGATCACCAAGACCCAAGACTCCCTTCTCCACCTCACATCCCTAAGTGTGTGCTGGAAGAGGTTGTGGGCATCCAACAGCATTAAAATCAGCCACTAGGAAGTGTCTGGGTCAGAGACGTAGGTGCAGGAACTCTTCGTCCACCTCAGAAACGTTCTAGGGAACATTAGGGTCGGCCCTGGGTACACTCTTGTAGGAAAGCTCCATCCCTCCCTTCCTGATGGGAAGGTGTCACACCTGGTGGGAAGTGGCGTCTGCATTCAATAAGCCCTTTGATGACTCAACCCACTAAAATCCATGGGTGCAATCCCTTTTAATAAAAGCTACTGCAACTGTTTTCTTTGACCTGGGGAATGTTCCCAGACTCTGTGCCCATCCTCTGGTTTCACTTACCCTGGCTTCCTTGGCTTCTAGCCAGGGGTCACCCTCCTACTTATATTTTCTTTCCGTCTCTTCTCTTTAATTCTAGCCTCTTTGAATTTCTCATTGGATGTTCTACAGGTTTCTGACTTAAATTCCTCTCAAAGATGCTGGTTCTTGGGTCTCTAGTGGTCAGGTGACCTTTTCCCCAACACCCTTCCCAGGTTTGGGGGATGGAACATCACAACTCAGGCCCAACACCTAAACTTCCATTTTTTGGGGTAGGTGAAGGGGCTACACCCAAAACATCCAGCAAGACTCAGTAGGAAAATTATTGCAACTTCCTGCATGTAGGGAAAAACACAAGAATACCCAGTCCTGGTGGGGTTTCTTCCTCTGATTGCCAGAGCAGTTCCACGAGGACTGAGTTATTTCTTAATTGCTTCATCATTATCTAACTCCTAACTTCTCGTTTCTTTCATCTTACTAGATTGTTAGCCCTTTGGGGTAAGAATAATGTACTGTGTGTCCTCATAGTCTCCGGTAGAGTCTTTAACTTGGAATATCGGACCAAATTACATCAATATGTTTAAACACTAAGAAATATGCAGATATACATAACTAGTGCTATCTCTATGTACAGAGCTAGAAATAAATGGGATGGCCTCAGAGAAATTTCTGTGATTTTTAAATGAAATGTACTAGTTGAATAATCAGAGGCCTCTAGGAAGAGTCAGTGAGAATCTACCCAGTCCTTCTAGGAGGGGAGCAGGTGTGTTACAAATCCAACAGAAGGATTTACTGAGAATGGCTGAACTCATGCTCAGAAATGAGAGCTACATACAATTACCTATATATTTTGCCAGATCTCTCCCGCAAAGCTAAAAGGAACATCTAGTGGGTTATGATGACAATCTTTACTTTTTCTTCATTCATGAACCTATGGTAGCAGTAACCTTGGTGGGTTAAAGACTCTTGTCTGGAATCTTCTTTCTCCAGGAATTTGTTGTGCACCAGCTGTGCTGTGATTTTTTGTTTGTTTGTTTCAAAGTTCCTATAACTAAGCCCCAAAAATAGCTAGTCTTATGTCACTGCTCCCGGTGTAGTCTCTAACTGATGAATCTTCATGAATTGATTTTTAGGGAAGATTTTGCTTTTCCCCATGTATTTTACAAATACTGGCTAGGCTCTTTAAACTGATGTTGCATCTCTCTGTCTCTCTCTCTCTCTACCTAGATTGAACTGTGTTTGGAGTCTCCTCGCAGGCTTTATTCTCTTTGGGCAACGAGGTTCTTTGTGTCCAACTAACATACTCAGTGTGTTGTTTTAAACAGCTTTGGGCGGGGGGTGTTCAGTCACTTTCTGCTTCGAGTCTGCGTTGAAAATGGGTTTCCATCTGTGCTGCCACGACACTTGCTGTGTCTCAGAATCCAGCGGCTCTGAGGCATTGTCTCCATCCACTCCCATTGGGCTCAAAGGCAGCGCCCGTGGGAGCTGTGGTTGATAGGGGACGAGAAGGAGAGTGGGCACTGCTGTTTGTATCAGTAATTGGAGATGACAGTTGTTCAATGATGGGGGAAAGGAATGCATTGTAAAAATCCCCTTTAATCCCTAATCATTTTTTTTAAATCGAAACAATGCATATAATTTAATCAATGGAGAGCCAGTGGTAGATTCTGTGGACAGAGTAGGTTAAGAAAATGTACTAAGGAAATATGATTTTTGTTTCTAGGCATGAGACAAAATAGGAGGAGACAGAGGTAGGAAGGTTGGGGAGGCACTTTTACAGGAGCCAGGCCTATGGCTGCTTAACTGTGGAGAAAGGAAACAGTTGGGACCGGGTAATGGATTGGAAGGAGGGAGGGAAGAGAGACGATGTGCACCACAAGGTCCAAAAGAACATGAACGCTGCTGCCAACGCTTAGAAACCAGAGAATGTGGAAGTGGGATCTTTTGTGGGTTAATGAGCTGCCTTTGTGACAGCCCTTCAAACAAGAGGTCAACTGCCCACGCTCATTGGCTCATATGTTCCTCAATCTTGGGTTCTTGAGTTGGCCTGAGCCCCAGCACTTCGCTTTGGGTGCAGACTTTACAGGCTGATTGTTCCCATGCTGCTTACTTTCCTCCAGACTCGCTCACAGCGGTTCATAGAACTCAGCTTGCTGCCAGCCTGTGTGCATCTTCAAGGACTCGCGTGACTTTCTGCTGCAGTTCTGTGAAAACAAAGCTGTATCGTCTCCAAGGGGTATTCCAGATACCCCCCCATAGAGCTCCTCTATAAAGTATAATGGTGGGTAGAAAGTAAGTTTTTCTTGAATCCATCAAAAAGTCTACCTGGTGGCCTTCTTTTTCAGTTTGCATATGGAGGGGGCTGTGGTTGGGGAAAGGAGTGAGAAACAAGGGACAACTCAGGAGACGCATTTGGGGCAATGAAGGGGGAGTACTTTCTGGTGTGGCTTGGCTTTTGTTTTGTTTCGGAGAGCCGTAAAGCCCGTGGCTCAGTTTGGTTTTGATTAGCTGCAATTGCTGAAAAGAGACCCTTTGTCTTGGGCAAAGCCAGAGAGCAGTTGATAGAGCAGTAATGTAATCCCAGATACTTGATTTGGGCTCCTTAATTAAGGCCAACAGTGATAAGCACAGGCAATTCTCTGTAGAGGGAGCTGAGGCAGTCAGTGTAAGGGCCTGATTCAAAATGGTGCCAGATTCCAAAGATGGGATTTCAAATGTATCTGGAATTATGGCTCAGTGGATTCCGGTCATGTAGGTGAGCTGTTTAAACCAGAGAGCATGGGTTTCTGAATAGGGCCGAGTTACAGGGTTACGTCTATGTTTTCATGAGGTCCTGGCCAGCAGCTGTGTGTGTGTGTGTGTGTGTGTGTCTTTGTCTATGTGTGTCTGTGTTTTGAGTTTAGTTCTAGGAAGCAGAGTTAGGGAATCAGAGGCTGTCTTGTGTGCTTCCACTGTTCCAAAAATTTTTTTCTGTCTTAACAACTCAGACATTCTAAATCTCATGCAGAAGTATTCAAAAATACCGTAACTGGAAAGACTTGAGTCAAGCCATTAACAGCTTGCTGGCACTAAATAAGGAAATGAAAGATGATCCCCCTGGTACTGGGGGATCTTTGTGTGGATTGTGAGGCTTTTCCTAGTCACAAGAAGAGGCTGCCCCATGGTTTGTCATTCCCTGCCACATCTGTCTTCCATGCAACTCCCAGCCCCTGGGTACTAAAAGAATAATGAAAATACCCTTTTCTTTTCCCTCCTCAAAAGATCTGGGACCCACCTTCACCCATCTCCTCTACAAAAAAGACATTTCCAAGTATGTATTTAAGTTAGGAACAGTTCCAATTCTTAAGGAAATTAAATAAAAATAAAACCCCTCAATTTAAGAATAAATCAAAAAATCTATCATTATGATACAAAGTTAATCACATAATCCTCATAAGTAATGGATAAAGTTTTAGCACATAAGTCAGTCTTTGAAATGATGACATCACAAATGTCAGTACATTCAACGGGATAGAAACGTGGAGCATCTCCAGTTTTTACTGACAGCACTAAGAGCATTGCATGCTAATATAACTGCATAGCATGCCTTTTATTAAAGCAATTATATTGGATTTTCCATGCTAATTGTCAAGATGTGAAAGTACAGAAAACATGCATGGGGAACATTTTTGGTAAATTGATAGCATGTCATGTCTTTGGGCTGGAAGATTTTCTCATATTATAAGAACTGCTAATATTTGACCCGACCTATATTTTGGGAATTATGCCATAGCGATTAATAGTTCTAGAGGCTCTATTCAATTTTTTTAAATGTCAAATTGGAATGAATGTGGTTTTTTCCTTATCATGAAACCAGCACATTTATGAAGAAATTAGAATATACAACTAAACATAACAAAGAAAATAAAAGCAATCTATAAGACTTCCTCCCCAGAATTAAGTCCTCTTAAAACCTTGGTGCGTACTCTTCCATGTCCTTTGCTCTGTATGCATGTAGTAGGGTGACCAGCTGTCCCAATTTGATGACTGAGGAGTTTCCTGGGGCTTTCAGTTATCAAACTGATCAGTTCTGGGCAAAATGGGAGAGTTGGTTGTGTAGATGTATTTGTGCATGTGCGCGTGCACGCACACACACACACACACACACACGCACACACAAACATAAACCAACACATACACATGCATTAATAAATATTGTAAAACCATTTTTATTAGAAATGTCAAGTGCTGGGCTAGCCCTAAACTCTTTCCATGCATTATCATGATTCCCAGTATTCAAGAGAGCATTTTTAAAGCTTAGAGAGGCATTTTTTCAGTAGCGCGTGTCCTGTTATATCCTGAGTCTGTTTCCTCATTGGGGCAGGGTGGTGGTCAGCCACGTCTATGTATTTTTTTCTATTTTGTCACTTCCTTTTTAATTTCAGTTCTGGTTTTCTACATACAGAAATTGTAAAATTTTATGTCAGTGCTATCATTTTCTCACTTTAGGTAATGCTTAGAAAGTCTTTTCTCCATCCCAAGGCCATTTAAAGTCACTTAGAACTTTTACTAATACTCTTAAAATGTTTTTTCTGATTTTTTACTGAGATATAATTGATAAATAACATTGTATTAGTCCATGGTATGAAACATAATGATTTGACATATGTATATATTGCAAAATGTTTACCACAAGTTTAATTAACATCCGTCATGTCACATGGTTACAGTTTTTTTCTTATAATGAGAGCTTTTAAGACTACTCTCTTAGCAACTTTCAAAATGCAATACAGTATTGTTAACTATAGTTATCATGCTGTATATTATATCCCAAGACATTATCTTATAATTGTCAGTTTGCATCTTTTGACTGCCTTCACCCATTTCACCTCACCCCCTGCTTTAGGCAAACACCAGTCTGTTCTTTGTATCTATGCTCAGTTTGTGTTTTTAGATACCACATATGAAAGAAATAACACAGTATTTGTCTTTCTCTGTCTGACATATTTCACTTCGAAAAATGCCCTCAGGGTCCAGCCATGTTGTCACAAAAGGCAGGATTTCCTTCTTTCTTACGGCGGAATAATATTTGTATATTTATATATATATGTATATATATATGAATATTCAGCCGTAAAAAAGAAGGAAATTCATATATATATATATACACATATATATATATACATATATATCACATTTTCTTTATCCATTCATACATCAATGGACACGTGAGTTGTTTTTATGTCTTGGCTATCATGAATCATTCTGCGGTGAACATGGGGACACAGATAACCTTTTGGAGACAGTTATTTAGTTTCCTTTGGATAAATACCCAGAAGTGGAATTGTTGGATCACATGGTAGTTTTATTTTTAATTTTTTGAGGAATCTCCATACTGTTTTCCATAGTGGCTGCACCAATTAACATTCCCACTAACAGTGCACAAGGGTTCCCTTTTCTCTATATCCTGGCCAGCACTTTTTCTCTCTTGTGATTTTGATAATAACCATTCTAATAGGTGTGGGTGATATCTCATTGTGGTTTCGATTTGCATTTCCATGATGATTAACGATGCTGAGAACCTTTTCACGTATCTATTGGTCATCTGTATGTCGTCTTTGTAAAAATGTCTATTCAGAGCCTCTGCCCATAGCTTAATCAGATTGTTTTGTTTTTGTTTTTTTGGCTTTTTTTGCTATTGAATTGTATGAGTTTTTATATATTTTGGCTATTAGCCCCCTACCAGACATATGATTAGCAAATATTTTCTCCCAGTGCATAGGCCATAGACTGCCTCTTCATTTTGTTGATGGTTTCCTTTGCTGTGCAGAAACTTTTTAGTTTGATGTAGTCCCACTTGTTTATTTTTGGTTTTTCCTTTGTTTTTCATGTCAAATCCAAAAAAATCATTGCCAAGACCAATGTCAAGGAGTTTTCTTCTAGGAGTTTTTTGATTTCATATCTTCTGTTAAGTCTTCAATCCATTTTGAGTTGATGTTTGTGTGCAGTGTAGATAGTGATCCAGTTTCATTCTTTTGCATGTGACTGTCCAGTATTCCCAGTATAATTTCTTGAAGAGACTCTCCTTTATGTCCCCCGCCTTATATATTCTTGGCTCCTTTGTTGTAAATTAATTGACCACATACATATGAGTTTATTTCTGGGCTCTCTGTTCCATTGGTCTATGTGTCTGTTTTTTATGCCAATACCATACTGTTTTGATTGCTATACCTTTGTAATATAGTTGGAAATCAGGAAGCATGATGCCTCCTGCTATGTTCTTTCTCAAGGTTACTTCAGCTATTGAGGGTCTTTGTGGTTCCATACAAATTTTAGGATTGTTTGTTCTGTTTCTGTTAAAAATCCCTTTGGAATTTTGATAGGGATTTCATTGAATCCATAGATTGCTTTGGGTAGTGTGGACATTTTAACAATTTAATTCTTCCAATCCATGAATGGTTATTTGTGTCTTCTTTCATCAGTGTTGTATATTTTCCATGTACAGGTCTTTACCTCCTTTGTTAAATTTATTTTTAGATATTTTATTATTTTGATGCAATTAGAATGGAATTTTTTCTCTTAATTTCTCTTTCTGATAGTTTGTTGTTACTGTATAGAAACTCAACAGATTTTTGTAAATTGATTTTGTAACCTGCAGCTTTGCTGAATTCTTTTATTAGTTCTAACAGTTTTTAGTGCAGTCTTTATGTCTTCTATATAAAATATATCATGTCATCTACAAATAGAGACAGTTTTACTTTTTCCTTTCCAATGTGGATACATTTTATTTCTTTTTCTTACCTAATTGCTCTGGTTAGGACTTCCAGTACTATGTTGAATAAAAGTGTCAAGAGTGGACATCCTTTTCTTATTCCTAATC
The DNA here is from genome assembly GCF_965194805.1 of Balaenoptera borealis. Taxonomy (NCBI): domain Eukaryota; kingdom Metazoa; phylum Chordata; class Mammalia; order Artiodactyla; family Balaenopteridae; genus Balaenoptera; species Balaenoptera borealis. The sequence continues at coordinate 178,568,420 of NC_138866.1, forward strand.
TTTGAGGAAACACTTTCAATTTTCTACTGTTGAGTATGATGTTAACTGTGGACTTGTCATATATGGCTTTTTTTATGTTGAGAAACTTTCTCTCTGTACTCAGTCTGTTGAGAGTTTTTATCATGAATGGATGTTGAATTTGTCAAATGTTTTTTCTGCATCTATTGAGATGATCAAATAACTTTTGATCCTTCATTTTGTTAAAGTGATGCATCACATTGATTTGTGGATGTTCAAGCATCCTTGTGTCCCAGGGATAAATCCCATTTTATCATGGTGTATGATTCTTTTAATGTATTGTTGAATGCAATTTGTTACTGTTTTGTTGAGGATTTTTACATCTGTGTCCATCAGGGATATTTGCCTGTAATTTTGTTTATCTTGTAGTGTCCTTGTCTGGTTTTGATAGCAGGCTAACACTGGCCTTATAAAATCATTTTGGATGCATTCCCTCCTCTTCTGTTTTTTGGAAGAGTGAGAAGGATTGGTTAATTGTTCTTTAAATGTTTGATAAAATTCACCAATGAAGCTGGTGATCATGGACTTCTGTTGTTGGGAGAATCAGTTGTTACTGATTCAATCTTGTTACTAATAATCATTCTCTTGAGATTTTCTGTTTCTTTATGATTGAGTCTTGGTAGCTTGTATGTTTCCAGGAATTTTTCCGTTTCTTCTAGGTTGTCCAATAAGTTGGTATAATTGTTCATAGTCTCTTGTTCTTTTTTTTAAATTTAATTTTATTTATTTATTTATTTGGCTGCATTGGGTCTTCATTGCTGTGCGCAGGCTTTCTCTAGTTGTGGTGAGCAGGGGCAACTCTTTGTTGCGGTGCATGGGCTTCTCATGTTGTGGAGCATGGGCTCTAGGTGCGTGGGCTTCAGTAGTTGTGGCACGTGGGCTCAGTAGTTGTGGCTCACGGGCTCTAGAGCACAGGCTCAGTAGTTGTGGTGCACGGGCTTAGTTGCTCTGCAGCATGTGGGATCTTCCCGGACCAGGGCTTGAACCCGTGTCGCCTGCATTGGCAGGCGGATTCTTAACCACTGCGCCACCAGGGAAGCCCCAGTCTCTTATTCTTTTTTGTAGTTCTAAGGTATCAGTTTTAATGTTTCCTCCTTCAATACTGATTTTGAGTCCTCTCTTTTTTTCTTGGTGAGTTTAGGTAAAGGTTTGTCAATTTTATTCATCTTTTCAAAAACCAACTCTTAATTTCATCTCTTCTGTTGCCTTTTTAGTGTCTGTTTCATGTATTTCTGTTCTGATCTCATTATTTCCTTCCTACTACTAAATTTAGACTTAGTTTCTTCTTTTTCTAGTTCCTTGAGGTGTAGTTAGGTTGTTTGAGATTTTTCTTGTTTCTTAATGTGGCCATTTATCATTATTTAATTCCCGCTTAGAACTTCTTTTGTTGTATCTCGTAAGTGTTGGTATGTTGTATTTACATTTTCATTTGTCTCTCTTCTGGTAATTGATTTCTAGTTTCATACCATTGTGGTCAGAAAAGATGCTTGACATGATTTCAGTCTTCTTAAATTTATTGTCTGTTTTTATGGTCTGACATATGATTTATTCTGGATTATGTTCCATGTGTGCTTGAGAATAATGTGTTCTGTTGCTTTTGGATGGAATGTTCTATTAAATGTCTTGTAATTCCATCCAGTCTAGCATGTAGTTTCAGTCCAGTGTTTCTTTATTGATTTTTTTTTGTCTGGATGATCTAACCATTGTTGAAAGTGGGAGTATTGCAGTCCACAACTATTATTGTATCACTGTCTATTTCTCCCTTCAGGTTTGTTAATATTTGCCTTAGATATTTAGGAGTTCCTATGTTGGTTGCATAAATATTTACAAATATTATATCCTTTTGTTGAATTTGTTACCAAACTCAGGTTTAGCTGCTTGCCACTTGAAAGCCAGTACTCGAGAGGCAAGTGTTAGGTGGAAAAGAAAGGTTGCTTTCTTCAGGAGACCAACAACCTGGAGAGAAGGCAGACTCATGTCCAAGAACCTACTCTAAAGATTCTGCTTTACCATGAAAGTTTTTAAAGGGAGAAAGGGGAAGTTAATCACAGTTGGTCATTTGGGAAGGGTGTCAGAGTCTTCATTATCTTCTACTGTGTGCAGACTTTCTTCTGATTGGTTGGTGGTGAGGTAACAGGGCAGTGTTCCAGGAATCTTGTACTCAGCCTGAAGTTACCATCCTCCCTCTGGGTGGGGGCCTTAGTTCCTGCAGCAGAAACTCAAGATATTGAGTTCATATTGAGTACATATATATTCCTTGAGGAGGAGCCACAACCCTGCACTATTGTTTCTTGGCTGCTCCTCCTTTGTTCCTGCATTCCCTCCCTTCCCTGATTAGCAACTGTTCGAATCTGCCAAGGAGGCTGAATGGAGCCTTGTTTCCTACAAACAAGAAATGGGGGACATGGAAAGGATTTGTACCTAGGAGGGCCCCACAGGGTCCTGTTCAGTTTCAAATTGACCCCTCTATCATTATATAATGACCTTTGTTTCTTATTACAGTTTGTGTTGAAGTAGAAGTACAGGTACCCAAGCTTGCTTTTGATTTCCGTTTGCGTGGAGTATGTTTTTCCATCCCTTCAATTTCAGTCTGTGTGTGTCTTTAAAGCTGAATTGCATCTCTTGTAGGCCATGTATAGTTGGGTTTTGTTTTTCATTGATTCAGCACCCCCACCCCCATCTCTTTTGATTGGAGAACTTAGTCCATTTACATTTAAAGTAATGATTGATAGGTATGGACTTAATATTGCCATTTTGTAATTGTTCTCTCACTGTTTTGTAAGTTCTTTGTTCCTTTCTTCTCTTACTCTCTTCCTTTGTGATTTAATGATTTTCTATAGTGGTATGCTTAGATTCCTTCCTCTTTATCTTCTGTGTATTTATTATAGGTTTTTGCTTTGTGTTACCATGAAGCTCATATAAAACATCTTATATTTACAACAGTCTAGTTTAAGCTGATAACAACTTAACTTAGAATGCATACTAAAGCTCGACATTTTGAAATGCTCCCCCTTGTTGTTTTGATGTCACAGTTTACATTTTTTTATCTTGTTTATACTTCAGCAAATTATGTAGTTATAGGTATTTTTAATACTTCTGTCTTTTAACTTTCATGCTAGATTTATGTGTGATTTAACCACCATGATGACAACATTAGAGTATTCTGAATTTATATTTACCTTTACCACTGCAATTTATTCTTTCATATGTTTTCCTGTTACTAATTAGTACCCTTTTGTTTTAGCTTAAAGAAGCCCCTTTAACTTTTTTTGTAGGGGGGGTATGGCCAGTCTAGTGGTCATGAACTTCTTCAGTTTTTCTGGTCTGGAAAACTCTTTATCTATCCTTAAATTCTGAAGAACAACTTTTCCAGGTAGAATATTCTTGGTTTTTTCTTCTTTCAGCACTTAGAATGTATAGTGCTATTCCCTTTGGCTTGCAAAATTTCTTCTGAAAAATTTGCTGGTGGTCTTATAGGGGTTCTCTTGTGCATAATGTTGTTTTTCTCTTGCTGCTTTAAAAATTATCTCCTTGTCTTTAACTTTTGACATTTTAATTATAATGTATCTTCATGTGTGTCTTGTTGAATTCATCCTTTTTGGAATGTTTTGGGCTTCTTAGATCTGTATGTCTGTTTCTTTCCCCAGGTTAGGGAAGTTTTCAGCCATTATTTCTTCAAATAAGCTTTCTGCCTTCCCTTCTCGTTCTGTGACTCCTGCAGTGAATATTCGCCCACTTGTTGTTCCATAAGTCCCTTAATCTATCTTCACACTTTTAAAAAAAATTACTTAATTAATTTGGCTGCACCGGATCTTCATTGTGGCACATGGGATCTTTGTTGTGGCACGTGGGATCTTTGTTGTAGCATGCGGGATCTTTAGTTGTGGCATGTGGGCTCTTAGTTTTGGCATACATTTGGGATCTAGTTCCCTGACTAGGGATTGAACCCAGGCCCCCTGCATTGGGAGCACTGAGTCTTAACCACTGGACCACCAGGGAAGTCCCAATCTTTTAATTCTTTTTTTTTTTTTTCTCCTCCAGTCGAATGATTTCCACTGCCCTGTCTTTGAGTTTGCTGATCTTTCTTCTACTTCATTTTTTCTGCTGTTGAACCCCTCAATTAAAATTTTCAGTTCAGTTTTTATATTTTTCTGCATCATGATTTCTGTTTGATACTTTCTTCTATTTTCTCTCTTTGTTGAAATTTTTACTCTGTTTATAAATTATTCTCCTGAGTTTGGTGAGCATCTTTATGACCATTATTTTGAACTCTTTATCAGGTAAGTCATTTATCTCCATTTCATTAAGGTGTGTTGATTGAGTCCTTTTGCTTTTGTTTGGAAAATATTCTTCTGTTTCTTCATTTTCCTTGATTCTCTGTGTGGTTTCCATGCATTAGATAAAACAGTCACCACTGCCAGTTTTAAGGGCATGGTCTCCTGTAGGAGATTAACCTGTCATTCGGAACTGCCCTAGCTCTGGGTTGTTTCTCTAACCTTTGTGATTGTCCAAGTGCCTTCTTTGTTCTTAGTGGCTCCTAGTAGTTGAGGGTGTGCCAAGACCTTTTAGTATCCCAAAGAGGGGAGGATCTTAGCACCTAGATGCAGGCTGATTGGAAGCTGGACCCTAGGCAGCAGCTTTTAAAGTGTGCAAATAGGGGCTTCCCTAGTGGCGCAGTGGTTGGGAATCCGCCTGCCGGTGCAGGGGACATGGGTTCAAGCCCTGGTCCGGGAGGATCCCACATGCCGTGGAGCAACTAAGCCCCATGCACCACGGCTGCTGAGCCTGCAGTCTGGAGCCCGCGAGCCACAGCTGCTGAGCCCACGTGCCACAACTGCTGAAGCCCATGCGCCTAGAGCCCATGCTCTGCAACAAGAGCAGCCACTGCAATGGGAAGACCGCTCGCTGCAGCTGGAGAAGGCCCACGTGCAGCAATGAGGACCCAACGCAGCCAAAAATAAATAAATAAAATTTTTAAAATTCTTAAAAAAAAAATTAAGTATGCAAATAGACTTCTTTCAGGGAAAGACTGGGAGTTGGGCATTTCCATCTGCTCCCTTGGAGCTCTGGGGAATAGTCAGTTAAGAACTGTTTCTTTGTTCTAATCCTATGGGACTGGTAAAGTAACCTGTGTTGACCACCTAAGCCAGGAGATCAAGGGCTGTGTCTCTTGGGTGGCAGCTGCACAAGCTCCTTTCACAGAGATATTGGCAACCTAGAGCAGGGCAGAGAGAGGGAGCATGTTGTTGGTGCCCACTGGCCTCTTCATTCTCTGGAGAAGATTGCCATCAGCCCCTAGATTTGTGTTAAATTAGAAGTCTAACCCTCAGGCTGAAGCTTTTAGGATAAGCAAATAGGCTTCTTTCATAACAAGACTGGGAGACTGTTTCATTCTGCAGCTTTTGTGCTGAGCCCTGGGATGAGAGCCACTATGAGCCCTCATGAGCCCGTTTGTTTGCTGTATACCCTTGTGGGTCTTCTTGACTCAAGCTCCACTGGCTTTCAGAGCTAGGTGTTTTGGGGGCCCATCCCTCAGGTGAAAGTCGTAAAAGTTGGGGCACTAGATGTTGGGTACAACCCTTTCACTACTCATGGAGAACCAGGGAGCTGTGAATTCCCTCCCAATTGTATGTTGCTGCGCCAGGGGGTGGGTTTATGGTGAGATTGTGTCTCATCCTCTCCTACCTACTTTGATGTTGTATTTTTCTCATTTGCCCTATTGTGTAGGTGACCTTCAGCTACTTTCTGGATTTCTTTCAGAGGGAATTGTTTTGTATGTAGCTGTAGAAACATTGTATCCGTGGAAGGAGGTAAATTCAGGCTCCTATGTTGCCATCTTGTACTGGAATCCTTACTATACTCTTATGATATCAAATCCTTTTGGAATATATTTTATTACAGGGTGTGAGGTAGGGATCTAACTAATTTTTTCCCCTCAAATGGATACATGTTGACACACAATTAAATCAACCATCCTTTTCCCTTTGGCTTGAAATACTACATATAAAACGTGTGCGTGCGCACACTCACACAAGCTCATTTCTGGATCTTCTGCTTTATTCATCTCTCTGTCTGTGCCTGAGTCTGTATTGAACTATGTTAGTTATTGTAGTTCTATTGTGAAGACAGATGAGCAGAAGTGTGAATTAATCCTAACCCTGATTTAGGAACTATGATAGTAAGTTTGGACTAAAGATAACAATTTAGCCATGAAAGATTTATTCCAACTCAACTGTGGTTTGTTGAGTTCAGTGAGAGGAACACTGTGTATTTCAAAGTCACGTGTTGATGTTTCGCAGTTCCTATGGAGACAGGCTGTGAAGTGCTACAGTGAGATTTTACCTTGTAAAGTTCTTAATAGCTGTAACAGACAATTTTTAGCCTCATGTCTGTTCTATTGTTACACAGCCCAACATAACATAATGTCTGAACTTCTGGTGTTCTCTCACATTGAGAGTACTGAGATACTTTAATGTTTTTTTTTTATTTTACTAGGTTCCATGTATTTTATGGCTAAACAAGTTTGAAAGGATGGTGAGGACAGGACAGCAGTAACAAAACTGTAGGAAAGAAATAGCTGCAATTGTAAGGGTGTCACTCAATCTGGAATTGTGGTCCCATTCTCAAGTGGCTCAGTGGAGCAGTCCAAGTTTTTCTTTTTATTCTTAGTGATGACATTAACAATAATGAAAGATAAAAATATTAGTATCACTACTTAATTGAAGCGATAAATGTTTCTCCTTGCTTAGTGGTGCTGTTAGATGCCTTGAGCTGGTTTTATCTGTTTACTCAGTAAGTGTAATTTAAGCTATTTCACACTTGTTTAAACCACTGAGGAAAAAGCTAAGTAATTTCTCTTTTTTCTAGAATTTCTCAGTGGCAACAAATTGATGTCTTACCAAAAACATGCTTGGCCTGTTTGCAGTTTGCTTTGGCTGTAAACTAATGATAAATATAGTTTGAAAAGGTTTATCAGGTTATAATATACATGACCATTGTTTTGTGGTCAAGTCCTTGAAAACATGTAGAGTCTTTTGTTTTTCCTTTCAGTTGCAGTGTTGTAGTGTTCAAGCAAAAGCATCCAAAAATAGCCAACTGAAAGGCAAAGGTTTTCTAAAATTCAGGCTTTGTTGGAGTTTATAATCAACTCCATACATTCTAAAAACTTAATTTAGTTCATAAAGTTTGCGTTAAGCAAATGAGCTTTAAATGTTAACAGAAAGTGAAAGGTATAAAACATGTATCAGGTTGGTCAGTCAGTGCAGTATAATCAAAGGGGCAGAACTTCTGTAATTAATAAAATAGTGCAATATGCCATTTGTTCTAAAATTATGTGTCAAAACTCTACTAGGAGACTTCTGTAGACTGAAATTTGTGGTCCCCCCAAATTCATATATTGAAACCTAGTCCCCAACATTTGGAGGTGGGGGGCTTTGGGGTGATTAGGCCATGAGGGTGGAGCCATCATGAAAGGGATTAGTGCTCTTATTAAAGAGACCTCAGAGATCTCCCCTGACCTTTCTACCATGTGAGGAAAAAGTCTCTCTATGAACCTGGAAGTGGGTTCTCACCAGACGCTGAATCTGCCAACACCTTGATCTTAGACTTCCAGCCTCTGGAACTGTGAGAAATAAATTTCTGTTGTTTGTAAGTCCCCCAGTCTATGGTATTCTGCTACAGCAGCCTGAGCAAAGACAGAGACATTCCAAGAGCCTCGGTCTCTTTTCAATTTTTTTTCACGTGAACCTTGAAAAATTTGGAATTTTCTTCTCTTAGCTCTTGCATTAATTCACCCAACAAATATTTTGTGCCCGGGGTGTGCCAGACACTCGGTGGGCAGACACAGCTGGAGTAGATAAAAGTCCTTGCCCTCATGAGGCTTTCACTCTAGAGAGGAAAGACAATAAAATAATAAACCAGTAAGGACATAATAAACCAAATAGTAGAATGTCCTATAGAAGAAAAACAACACAAGTTAAGGGAGATAGCCAAGGCCTGGCCGATGGTTGGCAAGGGGACTATTTTCTTTAGAGAGGACAGGGAGGGCCTCGCCAATAAGACAGCATGGTGTGAACATCTGGGCAAAATGAGAGAGTGAGCCATGGGGGTGTCCTGGAGAAAAGGATTCCAGGCAGAAAGTGCGAGAAGCACACAGGTCATGCCCAGTGGATTCTGCAGCACAGGGAGGTGGTGTGGATGTGATCTCTGCAGTGAGCAGTTCTGAAGAGAGATCTTAGTTCCCTGCCCAGGAGCTGGACCTGGGTAGCCTGGATGAAAACCAGGAATCCTAGCCATTAGTCCACCAGGGGCTCGAGGCTAGAAGCAGAGTGGCCCTGGCTCTTGCCCCCGTTTGAAAGCAAGAATGTTTCAAAGAGGCAAAAACTGTAAAAACAGGTACAAAATTTATTATTAGAGACACAGGACAGCAAGTGGGAGAGCACACAGAGAAGCAGTTTGTTTATTTAAGTCAGAAGCAAGGCAGAAATACACACCCGGAGAGAAAGGGTGTGGGCGTCCTCCCTAATGAGGAGGAGCTCAGTAACGAGGTGATTTGAATCACTTCCATAGGATGGTCCTTCCCGGTCTTTGTTTACCTTTGGCCAATTATCCGGCTTGTTTTTCCACACCTGACCTGCCCTAGGGCCCTCCCCAACGTGTATGCGCAAGTTCTTGCTAAGGTGGATCCCACCGCAGAAGCCTATGGGGGTGTGTCCACACTTATTATGGGGTGGTACCCCTCCCTTTGTGACCCCCAAGGAGCCTTCCTGTGCATGTGCAGCTGGGGAGGTTTCCTTGACCCCAGGAGTGGTCCTCTTATTTCTTGACTCCAGCAGAGCTCAGCTCCTGCCACTAACTTTGTCCTTGGAGTGTCCAGGAAAAACAAAGCTTCAGTGTTACTCCACTTGACAAGCACCAGCTGTCCAGCCCAGGGGCCCATCTACCTCCTACCTGAGATGGAGTTCAGGGGGAGAGGGCCAGGCGGCAAAGTGAGACTGATGGGGAGGAGGTGAGACGGGGCTACAAAATGTGGGGTCTTTTAGGCCATGTAAGGATGTTGGTTTGCTCTCAGTGAGATGGGAAGTCTTTGGGGGGATTTTGAGTGGAGACAGGACCTTGGGCTCTGGCTTGAATAGGTTTCCTCAGCTCCTGTATTGAGAACAGATCTTAAGGAGTCAAGGTGGGGGACACAGAGGTCTAATTAGGAGGCTGTTGGAATAATCTAAGAAGAAGGTCATGTAGAGGGGGAGAAGTGATTAGCTCCTGGATGTATTTTGAAGGTACAGCCAACAGTTATGCTCATGGACCAGGTGAGGGATATGAGGGAAGGAGAGGAATGAAGACAGCACGGTGGTTTTTCACCTGGGCAACTGGAAGAATGGAGTCGAGCTAACAAAAAGCAATGGCCATGCTTATCTCACTGATGGCTATGGCTGTGGGCCTGGGTCTCTTTGCAGTTACTTCAGGCCACACCACTCTACTGATTCCTTTTTTTTAAATTAAAAAACTAAAAAGAATAGTCTGAGGTTCACAGGAAAATTGAGCGGAAAGTATAGAGATTTCCTTTATACCACGTTGACGCATCATCACCCAAAGTCTGTAGCTTACGTTAGGGTTCCCTCCTGGTGTTGTACATTCTGTGGGTCTTGAAGACACATGTCCCCCCTTGTAGTGTCCTACAGAATCGTTTCACTGCCCTAAAAATCCTCTGTGCTCTGCCTATTCATCCCTTCCCCACTCCTAATGCCTGGCAACCACTGATCTATATATTGTCTCCATAGTTTTACCTTTTCCAGAATGTCATATAGTCTGAATCATACAGTATGTAGCTCTTTCAGATTGGTTTTTTACACTTAGCAATATGCATTTAAGGATTGTCCATGCCTTTTCATGGCTTGACAGCTCCTTTCTTTTTAGTGCTGAATAACGTTCTATTATCCGAATGTCCCACAATTTAGTTATCCATTTGCTTCCAAGTTTTGGCAATTATGAATAAAGCTGCTGTAAACATCCATGTGCAGGTTTGTGTGTGTACATACATTTTTGACTTCTTCGTATAATACCAAGGAGTGCAATTGCTGGATCGTATGGTAAGAGTATGCTTAGCTTTGTAAGAAACCGCCAAACTGTCTTCCAAAGTAGCTGCACCATTTTGCATTCCCACTCACAATAAATGAGAGTTCCTGTTGCTCTACCCCTAACCAACATTCAGTGCTGTCAGTGTTTTGGATTTTGGCCATTCTAGTAGATGTGTAGTGGCATTTCATTGTTTCAACTGATTCGATTTTTAATGGTTGCTAAGAATTCCTTTTTAAAAATAGATTGGCCCTTTCCAAGACCTCATCCTCCTGCATCACTAAGGCCTTTGGAGCTTCATCTCAGATTAGACAAACCAACAAACAAGACCATTGCTAGTAGACAGAGTCACCCAGACACTGTGTTTATGCTGCTTCAGTCCACTTGGTGCTCTCCCTATTCTGGTCATTTGTCTCTGGGAATAGCCCTCTGACTCTCCTTCATCCTGCTAGTTTCTTGAAAGTAGAATTATCTTTTTTGGTAGGTTTCAGTCCTTTTTTGTTGATCATTGTTCAGCAGTTAGTTGTGATTTTGGTGTTTTTGTGGGAGGAGGTGAGCTCAGATCCTTCTACCCCACCATCCTCGCCCCAAAGCCATGCTGCTAGTTTCTAAATAAGAATATTCCCTTTGGCATGACTTGCTGTTCCCACTCTATGCTTAGTCTAATAGAATGCATGAACATTGCCGCCATCACACTTAGGCTAAGAAGTCTCAAATTTACATCTCCAGTCCTAACTTTTCACCTAAATTCTAGCCCTATATTTCTAGGTACCTAGAGAATGCCCCCATCCTGAATATCTTACAATTCTTTCTTTTGCTGTCTCTCAAATTATCTGTGTGTGTCTCTCTCTAGTTCCCTCTCAGTGTCTCTCACGGTGTCTCTCTCTGGGATCTGCAGGTGTGAGTCTTGCATGATTACTCTGTTCCTCACACCCTACCTTGAATCCATCAGCAGGTCTTCCATCAAAATGTATCCACCGACAGGTTATCAATATGTCTCAACTCCTCTCCTGCTAGCACCCTAATCTAGACCAAAATCTCTTCCCTGGAGCCCTTCAGTAGCTTCCAAACTGATGTCTCACCTCCACTTTTACTCCTTAATAATACATCCGCCATAGAGCAGCCAGAGCAATCTTTTTTCCCCAGTTTTATTTAGATGTAATTGACATGTAACATCATTAAGTAAATGTGTACAGCATATTGATCTGGTACACTAATGTACTGCAACACAAGTGATTTTAAAAATCAGGTCCTATTACTTTCTTGTTTAATATTCTTCGGTGGTGCCCCATCGCTATCAGAATAAAATCCAACCTTCTCACCATTACTTAAAGCCTCTATATTATCTGACCTCTGCCTCCCTTCCCCAAACCAATGTCTTACCTTGCCTCTCTCATTTCCAGCTTTCAAATATGCAAAACTAGTTCCCACCTCAGGGCCTTTGCACTTGCTGTTCCCTCTGCCAGGAATGCCTTCCCCAAATGTTCCCTTCCCTAGCTCATTTCCACCATTCATGTCTCGGATTTCCCCTGACTTCTCGAAGTAATGTGGTTACCACCCTCCCCTATGAGTCCCATTCACTCTCTCTCCCATTTCCTAGTTTTATTTTCTTCGTGTTATTTATAAATTGTTATTCGGAATTATTTGCTTACATGTTTGCAGTCTGTTGCTCTCCAGTAGAATGTAAGCTCCATGAGGACAGGGTCCTTGTCTTATTCCCCACTGGAGCCTAGAGCTTAGAACAGTGTCTTCAAAGTGAGAGCTCAAAATATATCTGTAGAATGAATGAATGTATTTGAAACTCAACCCCCCACCCATGCCAATAAGTCATCATCCTATTTTTTCCATCCAATTCCAAACGATTTTGTTTCTCAAATTCCATTTTTTTCAATTCCCTAAATCAATATTTTGGAGTCATCTTTATTTTCCTCCCTCTTTGTGTACCCTGTATCCAATACAACCCTCAAAGCAAGTCCTTTTGGTCTTTCCTTCCTGTGATTTTTCAGATTCCTTCTTCCCTTCCCTAGTCATGGCCCACATCATGGATCTATTTTTCCTTCTTTAGTCTTTCTATATTTTCCTAACGTTCTGGAGGGCAATGCCAGACTGATGTTGCTAAACACTTGTTTTCAAATATTATGCCCAAATCGGGTACATTCCTTTCGGGAATTGGAGGCAAGTACAAAAATACTGCTCTGTATAACTGAGGCTAAGTAGAAGCATCAAGAAGTGAATGTGATTGGCTATTGGAGTAAGGTATGTGTGAGGTATTATGTATGTATTTTGCTGTTGATACCGGTATCCTTGAATTTCATCCAGAAACCATCAATTTAAATTTAAAATAGCAGAAGCTTTGTCCTTGGTAATCTGGTGGTATTTAAGTTTGAAATAAGAATTGCATACATCCATACCAAGTCTTTAAAGAAGAAATTTAGAGAATGAAATCTGGTTTCTTGGTCTAGCAGTTTCCAGAGGGCTCATTACTTCGATTCTAATGGCCAGTTCCACTGATTGAGATGAAATATTTTTAGACTTGGAGAATGATAACACACTAGGTATTTTCAGTTTGCTGAAAATGTCCTTTTGACAGTGCAGAATTTCCTTTTTACTGATTCTTTGTGCACCACATGAACTGCCATTTGGTCTCCTGTTGACCCTTCCCACCACGAGGACCTGCTGCCCCTATGTGTATGGTTCCAAGTTTTGATACAGATTTCCCAAGAAAAATGAATTGGCATTATCACTTATAAATCACACTCTCACAAAGTTGGTTTGTGTGAAGTGAACTCCCAAATTAGTTCATACTTTATCACTTGGATACAGTGATGAATTTGAGATGTTGGATGTTCGATCTGTATTTGGTCCAGATACTACCTGAGATGTTCCTTTGGCTGCACACAATGACCCAGACTCCCCAGTGCTCACATCCTGGTGTAGTTGCCTCCCTCACTGCCTCTGATCTTGGCCATGCGTCTAACGTTGGCCAATGGAACATCAACAAATGAAACACGAGTCGAGGCTTGCTTGGCACTTACAATTTGAAACTTGCCCTCTCGGGACATTGATTTTTAGAATCCAGCTTCTACTCTGTTCAGAAGGCCAAGCAGCTATATGGAGAGGTCCACGTCGCAAAGAACTGAGAACCCTGGATGTAACCCCAGCTGAACTCCCAGCCATCAGCTGGCAACAATCTCAGCTCTGTAAGCAAGGCCATTTGGAACTTCCTACCATCCCAGTGTCCTAGACCCAACACAGAATTTTCCCACCTCAAAATACCTGTGGCATTTATACCCTAATTTCAGTTGCATATACTCCTTGACCTACAAATAACAATAGTAGACATCATAGCAAACATTTATGCAGCATTTGTTATGCACCAAGCATACAGATGACTGGTTTACTATTGTGTGGTCTCAATGCTGTGGTATTCTTTCCCCCAATCACTGGTTTAAACCATAATTTGTCAAATCTCCTTTTCCTATCCTGTGACAAATTCTTGGCTAGAGTAGTTCATTCAACAAATGCTTACTGAGTTCCCACTGTATGTTAAACACTGGTGATATAGCAGTGAACAAAACAAGCAAAAGTCCTTGCTCTCATGGAGCCTACCTTTTAGTGGAAAATATAGGTAATAAACAAATTAAGTATCAGATTAGTTAGGTGGTTTACATATAATGCAAACAATTTTAAACAAGGTTATATTGTATGGCCTCTGTATGTTGGCTGCTTCTCTGCTCCATGTCTCCTTCAAGGTCAAGGAGACATCCCTCCCTGGGACATGCTGGTCTGTGGCAGAGGGAAAAGAGAGCTGCCTCTTAAAGCTTCTCCTCAGCAGTACCATGCATCAGTGCCTCTCACGTTTTATCAACACATGAACAATCCTGACGGCAAATAATTGGGAACATAGTCTTCCACAACTAGCAAAATATGTTAGATGTACACAAGGGCTGAGTTGAAAAATAAAGAGTAAAATGGGGAGGAGAGTGCTGGGGACCCGGAAAAGGAAATACATTTTAATAGCATGGTCAAGGGTGAACTTGTTCAGAAGGTGACATTTGAGCAAAGGTTTGAAGGGGGTAAGTGGGTGAGGTTTGGACTATCTGGGTAAAGAGAGTTTTGAGAAAAAGGAAAGCAAGTGCAAAGGCCCTGAGGCAGGAGCATGTGTGGTAACTTGAAGAACAGAAAACAGGCCAGTTGTGTCTTTGTGGGAAAATTACAGGAAATAAGATCAGAGAGAAAATGGGGCTGGGATGGGTACAGATCGTGTATGACTGTATCGGTGAGTGTAAAGACTTCAGTTTTGATTCTGAATGAGAAGGGCAACCACTGGAGGGTTTTGAACAGGAGAGTGTCGTGAACCGAATTGCATTTCAGTAGCATCTTTCTGTCTGCCACATTAGAAATAGGCTGTAGTGGGGCAAGATTGGAAGCCAGGCTACAAGTGGGGAGGCTTTTTGCAATAATCCAGGCAAAAAAGAATGGTAGCTTGTACCAGAATGTGTGGTGTACCGGGGTGGTGGTGAGAAGTGGTTGAATTAAGGACATATTTTAAAGGTAAAACTAACAGCCTCCTTTGATGGTTTGATTGGGGTGTAGAGAGAAAGAAAGGGAATTAAGGGTAACTTTTAAGAGTCCTTAACTTTCAGCTCACTTAGTTATTAAATCAATCCAGCCTGAAGCTTCAATTTCAAATTCAATGTCAATATCACCTCCCTCTCTTCCGCACCCTCACTAGGCTAGTACCGATTTGAAGTGAGACTCGGACTTCTCAGATTGGGGGGTAGGGAAAGTATTTGGAATGACGCTCCAATGTGCAGAGCAAGGATGGAGGAGAGAGAAAGGGATGGAGTTGGAAAGTTGTGCATTCCCCTCTTGGCTGATGGTCACTCCTTTCCTGGCTACACTAACCCACTGATATGCTCATTTCAGTGGGTTCCCACATGCTGCTCTCTCAAGGGTGTACATGGATGAGTCCTTTAGACTGTACTGGGGAGCTCCCTTCGGTGCAGTTACCTGGTGTGTGAAGTACTAGTCCCTGGTGGTGCCGCTCTAGCCGGGCCACCCGGAGACAGCTCCAGCACAACTACATCCCCTGGTGCCTCCGGCAAGTGGACATGATGGCTGCCCCAGCACCTCGTCACCGCTGTTCCAAGCGTCCCCCTCCTTGATATCCCCATAGCCTCTGTCTGAGGAGGTGCCTCATTTTGCCAGCGCCCACCATCTCAGTAGTGTTTCTCTTGGTGCCTCACTCATTTGGTTTCAGGGAGGGGAGACCCCTTCCCATCTACTCCCAAACTTGGTGTGAGGAGAGGCTGCTATTTCACCATGAATGTTCCACTCCCACAGGGATGGACAACCAGAGAGAAACCTCTCTGCTCCTCTTCTTTCCCTTCTCATTTTCTTTTTTTTTTTTAAATTGAGGTATAATTTTTTAAAAATAAATTTATTTATTTTTTTTGGCTGTGTTGGGTCTTCGTTGCTGTGCGCGGGCTTTCTCTAGTCGCGGTGAGTGCGGGCTTCATTGTGGTGCATTGGCTTCTCACAGTGGTGGCTTCTCTTGTTGCGGAGCACGGGCTCTAGGCACACGGGCTTCAGTAGTTGTGGCTCATGGGCTCCAGAGCGCAGGCTCAGTAGTTGTGGTGCACAGGCTTAGTTGCTCTGTGGCATGTAGGATCTTCCCAGACCAGGGCTCGAACCTGTGTCCCCTGCATTGGCAGGAGGATTCTTAACCACTGTGCCACCAGGGAAGTGCCGAGGTATAAATGACATGTGACATTATATTAGTTTCAGGTATACACATAATGATTCGGTATTTGTATATTTTGCAAAATGATCACCACAATAAGTCTAGTTAACATCAGTTACCATACATAGATAACATTTTTTTTCTTGTGATGAGAACTTTCAAGATCTACGAGTGTTAATACTTTCAAATATGCAATATAATATTATTAACTGTAGTCACCATGCTGTAAATACAACCCCAAGACTTATGTATTTTATAACTGGAAGTTTGTACCTTTAAAAAATTTTTTTAAATTGAAGAATAGTTGATTTACAATGTTACATTAATTTCTGCTGTACAGCAAAGTGATTCAGTTATTTATATATATATATATATATATATATATATATATATATACATTATTTTTTATATATTCTTTCCCATTATGGTTTATCATAGGATATTGAATGTAGTTCCCTGTGCTACACAGTAGGACCTTGTTTATCCATCCAGTATATAAAAGCTCACATCTGCTAACCCCAAACTCCCACTCCACCCCTCCCCCGACCCCCTCCCCCTTGGCAACCACCAGTCTGTGCTCTATATCCTTGATTCTGTTTCTGTTTTGTAGATAGGTTCATTTGTGTCATATTTTAGATTCCACATATAAGTGATATCATATGGTATTAGGCTTTCCTTTCTGACTTACTTCACTTAGTGTGATAATCTCTAATTGCATCCCTGTTTCTGCAAATGGCATTATTTTGTTCTTTTTTATGGCTGAGTGGTATTCTGTTGTATATGTGTACCACATCTTCTTTATCCGTTCATCGGTCAGTGGACATTTAGGTTGTTTCCATATCTTGGCTATTGTGAATAGTGCTGCTGTGAACATAGAGGTGCATGTATCTTTTTGAATTACAGTTTTGTCTAGATATATGCCCAGGAGTGGGACTGCTGGATCATATGGGAATTATATATTTAGTTTTCTGAGGAACCTCCATACTGTCCTCCATAGTGGCTGCACCTATTTACATTCCCACCAACAGTGTTAGAGGGTTCCCTTTTCTCCACATTTATTATTTGTAGACTTTTTAATGGTGGCCATTCTGACTGGTGCGAGGTGGTATCTCATTTTAGTTTTCATTTGCCTTTCTCGAATAATTAGTGATGATGAGTATCTTTGCTTGTGCCTATTGGCCATTTGTATGTCTTCTTTGGAGAAATGTCTATTCATGTGTTCTGCCCATTTTTCGATTGGGTTGTTTGTTTTTTTTGTTGAGTTGTATGAGCTGTTTGTATAGTTTGGAAATTAACCCCTTGTCGGTCACATCGTTTGCAAATATTTTCTTCCATTCTCTACGTTGTCTTTTCGTTTTGGGAAGTTTGTACCTTTTGACCTCCTTCACCTAGTTTGCCCGCCTCCCAACACCTGCCTGTGGCAACCACCAACCTGTGTGCTGTATCTATGAGCTTGGATTTTTTTTAAAAATTCACATGTAAGTGAGATCATAAGGTATTTGTCTTTCTCTGCTTGATTTATTTCAGCATAATGCCCTCAAGTTCCATCCACATTGTTATAATGGCAAAATTTTATTCTTTTTTATGGCTGAATAATTTTCCATTGTATATGTATACCACATTTTCATTATTCATCAGTGGACACTGAGTGGTCTCCATATCTTGGCTATTGTAAATGCTAACATGTGAACATGGGAGTACATATATCTTTTCAGTTAGTGCTTTCATTTTCTTTGGATAAATACCAGAAGGGGAATTCCTGGATCATACAGTAGTTCTATTTTTAAGTTTTTGAGGAAACTCCATACCATTTTCCATAGTGGCTGCACCAATTTACATTCCTACCAACAGTAAACAAGGGTTGCCTTTTCTCTACGTCCTCACCTACACTTGTTATTGCTTGTCTTTTTGATAATAAGCATTTTAACAGGTGTGAGGTAATGATTAGTGATCTTGAGCAATTTTTCATGTACCTGTTGGCCATCTGTATGTCCTCTTTGTAAAAATGTCTATTCAGATCTTCTGCCTCTTTTTAAAAAAAAAATCAGATTTTTTTTTGCTGTTGTGTTATATGAGTTCTTTATATTAATGTATTTTGGATATTAACTCCTTACCAGATATATGATTTGAAAATGTTTTCTCCTGTTCAGTAGGTTGCTTTTTCATCCTGTTGATGGTTTCCTTATCTGTACAGAAGCTTTTAGTTTGATGTAGCCCCACTTGCTTTTTTTTGTTGTTGTTGTTGCCTTTGCTTTTGATGTCAAACCCAAAAAAGTCATCGCCAGAACGGATGTCAAGGAACTTACTGCCTATGTTTCCTTCTAGGAGTTTTATGGTTTCAGGTTTTATGTGCAAGTCTTTAATCCATGTTTTTTTGTTTTTGTTTTTTTTATTAAAGTTTTTTTTTAATTAATTAATTAATTTATTTTTGGCTGTGTTGGGTCTTTGCCTCTGCGCGAGGGCCCTCCCCAGTTGCGGCGAGCGGGGGCCACTCTCCATCGTGATGCGCGGGCCTCCCACTATCGCGGCCTCTCTTGTTGCGGAGCACAGGCTCCAGACGCGCAGGCTCAGTAGTTGTGGCTCACGGGCCCAGCCGCTCCACGGCATGTGGGATCCTCCCAGACCAGGGCCCGAACCCGTGTCCCCTGCATTGGCAGGCAGACTCTTAACCACTGTGCCACCAGGGAAGCCCAATCCATGTTTTTAAAATAAATAAAGTTATTTTTTGGCTGTGTTGGGTCTTTGTTGCTGTGTGCAGACTTTCTCTAGTTGCAGCGAGTGGGGGCTACTCTTCGTTGCAGTGCGTGGCCTTCTTATTGCAGTGGCTTCTCTTGTTGTGGAGCACGGGTTCTAGGCGCACGGGCTTCAGTAGTTGTGGCACATGGGCTCAGTACTTGTGGCTTGCAGGCTCTAGAGCACAGGCTCAGTAGTTGTGGTGCACGGGCTTAGTCGCTCTGCAGCATGTGGGATCTTCCCAGACCAGGGCTTGAACTGGTGTCCCCTGCATTGACAGGTGGATTCTTAACCACTGTGCCACTGGGGAAGTCTCTTTAATCCATTTTGAGTTAATGTTTGTGTATGGTGTAGCATAGTAGTCCAGTTTCATTCTTTTGCATGTGGCTGTCCAGATTTCCCAACACCATTTATTGAAGGGACTGTTCTTTCCCTGTTATATATTCTTGACCTCTTTGCCATAATTAGTTGATCATATATATGTGGATTTATATCTGGGCTCTCAATTCTGTTCCATTGATCTATGTGTCTTTTTTAATGCAAATTCCATACTGTTTTGATTATATAGCTTTGTAATATAATTGGAAATCAGGAAGCATGAAGTCTCCAGCTTTGTTTTTTCTCAAGATTGCTTTGGCTATTTGGGGTCTTTTGTGGTTCCATATACATTTGAGGATTGTTTCTTCTATTTCTGTGAAAACTTCCATTGGAATTTTGATAGGAATTGCATGGAGTGTAGAGTGCGTTGCGTAGCATGAAGTGTTTAATGCTATTAATTCTTATAATTTGTGAGCCCAGAACATCTTTCCATTTATTTGTGTCTTGAATTTTTCTTTTTAAAAAAAAATTATTTATTTATTTTTGGCTGTGTTGGGTCTTCATTGCTGCACAGGGGTTTTCTCTAGTTGTGGTGAGCAGGGGCTACTCTCCGTTGCAGTGCGCGGGCCTCTCACCGCAGTGGCCTCTTGTGCTGTGGAGCACGGACTCTAGGCATGCAGGCTCAGTAGTTGTGGCTTGTGGGCTCTAGAGTGCAGGATTAGTAGTTGTGGTGCATGGGCTTAGCGGCTCCATGGCATGTGGGATCTTCCCGGACCAGGGCTTGAACCCATGTCCCCTACATTGGCAGGCGGGTTCTTAACCACTGCACCACCAGGAAGTCCCTTTGAATTTCTTTCATCAGTGTCTTAAAGTTTTCAGTGTATGGGTCTTTCACCTCCTTGGTTAAATTTGTTCCTGGGTATTTTCTTATTTCTGATGTGATTGTAAATGGGAATGTTTTCTTAATTTCTCTTTCTATAGTTTGTTAATAGCATATAGAAATGCAACATATTTTTGTATATTGATTTTTGTATCCTGCAACTGAATTTGTTTATTAGTTCTATCTGGGTTTTGGTGGAGTCTTTGGGCTTTTTCTATATAATATCATCTGCAAACAGTGACAGTTTTACTACTTCCTTTATAATTTGGATGCCTTTTATTTCTTTTTCTTGCATAATTGCTCTAACTAGAACTTCCAACACTATGTTAAAGGAAAGTGGTGACAGTAGACGTCCTTGTCTTGTTACTGATCTTAGAGGAAAAACGTGTAGTTCTCACTTGTTGAGTATGATGTTAGTTGAGGGCTTGTCATATATGGCCTTTATTATGTTGAGATACATTTCCTCTATACCTATTTTGTTGAGATTTTCCATCATAAAAAGATGTTCAATTTTGTCAGATGCTTTTCCTGCATCTAGTGAAATGATCGCACGATTTTTACGCTTCATTTTGCTAATGTTTTATATCATATTGATTTCGAGGATGTTGACCCATTTTTGCATCCCTGGAATAAATCCCACTTGACTATGGTGTGTGATCCCTTTAATTATTATTGAATTCTGTTTGCTACTATTTTGTTGAGCATTTTGGCATCTGTGTTCATCAAAGATACTGGCCTGTCATTTTCTTTTTTTGTGATGTCCTTGTCTGGTATTGGTATCAGAGTAATGCTGGCTTCTTAAAATGAATTTGGAGTGTTCCCTCCTCTACTATTTCTTGGAAGAGTGTGAGAAGGATTTATATCAATTCTTCTTTGAATATTTGGTAGAATTCAACTGTGAAGCCATCTGATCTTGGACTTTTGCTTTTGGGGAGGTTTTTATTACTGATTTAATCTCCTTACTAGTAATCAATCTGTTCAGATTTTCTATTTCTTCCAGATTCAGTCTTGTATGTTTCTAGGAATGTATCCATTTCTTCTAAGTTGTGCAATTTGTTGGCATAAAATTGATCATATTAGTCTCTTATGATCTTTTTTATTTCTGTGGTATGAGTTGTAACATCTCCCCTTTCGTATCTGATTTTGAGTCGTCTTCTCTTTTTTTACTTGGTGAGTCTAGCTGAAGGTTTGTCATATTTGTGTATTTTTTCAAAGAACCAGATCTTAGTTTCATTGATATATTTTATTGTCTTTTTAGTCTTTATTTCATTTATTTCCACTCTGATCTTTATTTCCTTCCTTCTACTAATTTTTGGCTTTGTTTGTTCTTCTTTTTCTAGTTCCTTGAGGTGTAAAGTTAGGTTGTTTATTTGAGATTTTCCTTCTTTCTTGATATATGCATTTATTGCTATGAACTTCCCTTTTAGAACTGCTTTTGGTGCACCTCATAGGTTTTGGTATGTGGTAATTCTGTTTTCATGATCTCAAAGCATTTTCTAGTTACCCTTTTGATTTTTCTTTGACCCATTCGTTTTTCAGTAGCCTGTTGTTTAATACTCACATATTTGTGAATTTTCTGGTTTTCTTCTTGTAATTGATTTCTAGTTTCATACCACTGTGGTAGGAAACAATGCTTGATATGATTTCAATCTACTTAAATTTATCAACTTGTTTTGTGTCTTAATATATGATCTATCCTGCTTTATGTTTCATGTGCCCTTGAGAAGAATGTTTACTCTGTTGTTTTTGGATGGAATGTTAAGTCCATCTGGCATAATGAGTCATGTAAGGCCAATGATTCCTTATTGATTTTATGTCTGGATGATCTGTCTCTTGATGTAAGTGGCTTATAAAGTCCCCCACTATTATTGTATTGCTGTTTATTTCTCCCTTTAGGTCTGTTAATATTTGCTCTATATAGTTAGGTGCTCCTAGGTTGGTGCATACATACTTAAAAGTGTTATATCCTCTTGCTGTTTGACCCCTTTATCATTATGGAATGCCCTTCTTTGTCTCATTTAAGAGTCCCTGTTATAGGATAGAAAGCCCAGAGATAAACCCATGCACATATGGTCACCTTATCTTTGATAAGGGAGGCAAGAATATACAGTGGAGAAAAGACAGCCTCTTCAATAAGTGGTGCTGGGAAAACTGGACAGCTACGTGTAAAAGAATGAAATTAGAACACTCCCTAACACCATACACCAAGATAAACTCAAAATGGATTAAAGACCTAAATGTAAGGCCAGACACTATCAAACTCTTAAAGGAAAACATAGGCAGAACACTATATGACATAAATCACAGCAAGATCCTTTCTGACCCACCTCCTAGAGAGATGGAAATAAAAACAAAAATAAACAAATGGGACCTAATGAAACTTAAAAGCTTTTGCACAGCAAAGGAAACCATAAACAAGACTAAAAGACAGCCCTCAGAATGGGAGAAAATATTTGCAAACGAAGCAACTGACAAAGGATTAATCTCCAAAATATACAAGTAGCTCATGCAACTCAATATCAGAAAAACAAACAACCCAATCCAAAAATGGGCAGAAGACCTAAATAGACATTTCTCCAAAGAAGATATACAGATTGCCAACAAACACATGAAAGGATGCTCAACATCACTAATCATTAGAGAAATGCAAATCAAAACTACAATGAGGTATCACCTCACACCGGTCAGAATGGCCATCATCAAAAAATTTAAAAACAATAAATGCTGGAGAGGGTGTGGAGAAAAGGGAACCCTCTTGCACTGTTGGTGGGAATGTAAATTTCCCACCAACGAAGTCAAAATAGATTGGACTCAAAGTCTTATGAGTCCCTGCTCTGCCACTTACTGTGGTAGGACCTTGAGGCTGTACCTCTGGGTTTTGCTTTCCCATCTGTGCAGTGGGGATAGAACATGACATCTACCAAGTACTGTCTACCTTTTGGGACAGCCCCTCCTGCCTACTGTTTGAAAGTTTCCCCATCTTGGATGGGGCTGTCTGGTTTTGACTCCTAAATACCCCGTCCCAGTTATGACACCTTTACCTTTTAAGAATATTGACCTGGGATGTTTGCATTTGGCCTTCTCCCACCTCCCTTTCTGCCAGCTGTCACCCACTTTCCACAGCCTGCACCTAGACATCTAGGCCCCAGGCCTCTACTCCTCAGTACAAGTATCTACACCCAAGTCCCTGGTGCTTCTGTTCCAGAATTATTATATACCGCCTCTATGGCCAAACCAAAGCTACTATTCCCTCAAGGTTTGGCTCTGTATTAGGAGAGAGACAGAGCCCTTTCCACCTAAAGCCGTCTTTCTTAGCCCAGTGCCTGAGGTGTTTACCTAATCTTATAACCGACTCTATTTCAAATTTCATCCATCAAGATTCATTTGGGTTACCCAGTATCCTCATTTATTGGAGTATGGGATCTGCAGATAATGTGTTACTTTAGTCCATATTCATCTCTTATCCTAGTTGTACTAGGTATTACATTTACTGAGGACAAGTGGAGGAAAGTTTTAGAACACCAGCAGTTTAAGAGAAAAATAAGATCATGACATTTCACTTCCTCAAATGAGTGAAGATTGTAATGGATTGCAAATAGGTATTATATTGAATAACAATTCAACATACCACTCTGAAGTCTCAACTGTGTTCCATAAACTGTTACTAGAATTACAGATATGAATAAGATCTGGTTGCTGCCTCTGAAAAGCTGAAAACTTATTGCAGTGATTATTAACATTGTAAGTGGGGTCTCAAGCCCACTTCTGCTGAAAACTGTTGCCCCATCCCACAAAACGTTGAATTGTTTGAAAGCTTGAACATTTTAAATGTAGTTATATTTTTCTATTGCCAATTGATTTGTGTACCGTCTCCTTTATAAAGTTAGTATTTTTGGTTGATCAGGATCCTGACTCATTTGCTGGCAAGTGAGGAAGCTGATAATCAGTAATAACGATTAGAATACCCACCACTGGGAATTCCCTGGCGGTCCAGTGGTTAGGACTCGGCGCTTTCACTGCTGGGGCCCAGGTTGAATCCCTGGTCAGGGAGCTAAGATCCTGTAAGTCGCTGGGCATGGCCGGAAAAAAAAAAAAAAAAAAAAGAATACTCACTATTTATTTACTTTGCACCAGAAAATTTATGCATAATATTTAGTATTCTTACAACCCACTTCTCGGGTGAAGAAAACAATATAGAAACCAAGGAACTGATTCAAGGATTCGTAGTGAGTGGTAGGACGTGTGTCAGGGGTCTACCCTGCTTTCAGAAACATCCATTATGTCATCTTCTGGCTCCAGCTTCTTGCAAGGAAATAATCTGTGTTTCAGTTAGAATTTTGGAATTTTGCCATGGGAAAAAAATGGTACTCACTTTCTAGGATTTGTAAAAGTAAGTAGATAAGAAGTGTGACAGAAAACAAATAAGACCACATAAGAAATGTAGTAAATAAAGAGAAACTTTTTTTTTCCAGAGCAATGTGATTTTGACATGGCGTATTTCCCCTATTAAATTTTAACAAGATTATATGTGTATTTATAGACAAAATGTTTTAATTTAACTCTACATGACAGCTGGAAATTGCTCACATTTGCTTTTTTGCTCAAAATATTTGTTTAGAATTAGTCAATTGATTTAATATGTAACATCAGTTAGTGTGAACAAGAAAAATAGTGCAGTCGACAGGGAAGAAAATATTATTGTATAATGTGACCATTGTGTTGATAGAATGAGTTAGTGTTCTTCAGTAGAGACGTTTCGTGTTAACTCTGATGTGGAATATAGTGAAAAAAATTGTACTGTCAATCTTATACTCAGATAAAAAAACCTTTGTAGCATAACAGGTTTTTTTAATTCATGCTTAGAAAATTAAGTCACATACCTTGATATGATAAATACTATGTTACATTACAGTGAGTCATGTAATGTATTTTCTTCTTATAGTTACAAATTCTGGGCTGGTATAGACTTGGTTGTGTGGTGCAAGTGTCTTCCAGGTACATAAAGCAATTCCGTCATCTTCATAAGGAAGCAGTGGGCAGAAAAGAACAAACGTTAATTTGATCATCTAGTATGATCAAAAGCTAGATATAAAGCTAGAAGGCTTTATATTTAAGATCTTATTTAGTATGTACAGTAATGCTTCCTAAGGTCTTGTGAATGAAAATGAGTATCATTTTCATCTCCATTTTACATATAAAATGCATTTAAAATATTTAAGTAAATTGTCCAAATCCATGCTGGGAGCAAATATTCAAAGTAAGACCGGGTTCCTCTTGTGTCTCACTGTACTGAGTGTGCAAAATCATCCCTATTTGCAGGTGTAGGTGACCTTGACTGTTCTCTGGGCTTAGTGCCACTGTGGTTCGCTGGCATTCAGGAGCAGGGTCACCAGAGATGGTTAAGCCTGCCTTGTGTCTCAACCCTGCCATGTTCTGATTGTGTGATTATGGGCAGTAAGTTCGTCTCTAAACCTCAGGAACTGAACCTATACAACCGGGAAACTTATACCATAGGGTTGTTGAAAGGTCACAGCTGATTCAGAGACACTGTAAAAAATGGTTCCTGTAATTATAACTTAAAGACATTGAGAAAATGATACTGGACACATGGTAAGAACTAATGAAAACTTTACCCACAGTTTGACTAATTTTTTCTAATTGCCCTCTTTTTGTTTTTTTCCTGATTATTATCAATAATCTTTATTCTGGGGACTTAAGCAAGTGAAAATGTTTTCAGTCAACTATTATTGAGTGTACCTCACTTTGCGAGGTAGGTATAATTATTCCCATTTTATAGCAGAGGAATTAGGATTCAAAACATTAAGTGGACTGGAGAGAGTCGATAAATGCTTGATCAATGAATAAATAAGTGAAGTAAGGGACAGAGCCAGGATTTAAAACCAGATTTTATAAGCTTAAGTCCAGTGTTCTTTTTGCCTTATTGTTTGTCTTCCTGGAAAGGATTGGGTGAGCCTAAGCCATCAATGGTATCCTGTGCTATTTATTCAACAATTAATGCTTGATTTTGAAAGAAGAGAATTATGTTGGTTTCATTAGCCTTTATTTAATGATAGATAAAGGATGTGTGTACCTTTTGCTTAGCCTATAATTTATAGGCTATCCTTAAAATTATTCCCCTATCCTTCAGATTATTTTTAGATATAACTGACATAACATTGGATTAGTTTTAGGGATACAAAATAATGATTCCATATATGTGTATATTGCAAAGTGATTACCACAATAAGTTAACATTAATCACCATGCATAGTTATAAATTTTGTTGTTCTTGTGATAAATTTTACCTCTTAGCAACTTTCCAATATTACAATACAGTATTATTAACTATAGTCATCATCCGGTATGTTACCTCATCAGGACTTACTTATCTATTAATGAGAAGTTTGTACCTTTTGACCCCATTCACCCATTTCACCCACTCCCCACCTCTGGCAACCACCAATCTGTTCTCTATATCTATGAGGTTTTTTCCCCTCCAGATTCCGCTTATAAGTAAGATCATACAGTATATGTCTTTCTCGGTGTCACTTATTTCACTTAGCGTAATGTCCTCTAAGTTCATGCATATTATTGCAGATGGCAAGATTTCCTTCTTTTTTATGGCGGAATAATATTCTTTTATGTAATACCACATTTAAACAATTCATTTATCTGTCAGTGGACACTTAGGTTGTTTCCCTGTCTTGGCTTTTGTAAGTAATGGCGCAGTAACATGGGAATGCAGATACCTTTTTGAGAGAGAGATGAAATTTCCTTCGAATACATACCCAGAAGAATTACTGGATCATAAGGTAGTTCTATTTTTAGTATTTTGTGGAACCTCCATACTGTTTTCCATAGTGGCTGTATCAATTTACATTCCCACCAACAGTGCCCAAGGGTTTCCTTTTGTCCATATCATCTGCAACATTTGCTGTTCGTTGTATTTTGATAATAGCCATTCTAACAGGTGTGAGGTGATACCTCACTGTGGTTTTGATTTACATTTCCCTGATGATTAGTGATGTTGACCACCTTTTCATGTACCTGATGGTATTTGTATGTCTCTTGCAAAAATGTTTATTCAGATCCTCTGCCCATATTTTTTTTTTTTTTTTTTTGGGCTGTGTTGGGTCTTCGTTTCTGTGCGAGGGCTTTCTCTAGTTGCGGCAAGTGGGGGCCACTCTTCATCGCGGTGCGCGGGCCTCTCACTGTCGTGGCCTCTCTTGTTGGGGGCACAGGCTCCAGACGCGCAGGCTCAGTAATTGTGGCTCACGGGCCCAGTTGCTCCGCAGCATGTGGGATCCTCCCAGACCAGGGCTCGAACCTGTGTCCCCTGCATTGGCAGGCAGACTCTCAACCACTGCACCACCAGGGAAGCCTCTCTGCCCATGTTTTTTTTTTTTTTTTTTTTTTTTTTAAAAGTAGCTGCTCTCTTTTTTTTTTAAGTTTAATTTTTATTAATTAATTAATTTATTTATTTATGGCTGTGTCGGGTCTTCGTTTCTGTGCGAGGGCTTTCTCCAGTTGTGGCAAGCGGGGGCCACTCTTCATCGCGGTGCGCGGGCCTCTCACCATCGCGGCCTCTCTTGTTGCGGAGCACAGGCTCCAGACGCGCAGGCTCAGCAATTGTGGCTCACGGGCCCAGCTGCTCCGCGGCATGTGGGATCCTCCCAGACCAGGGCTCGAACCCGTGTCCCCTGCATTGGCAGGCAGACCCTCAACCACTGCGCCACCAGGGAAGCCCTCTGCCCATGTTTTAATCAGACTTTATTTTAGGTGCATGAGATCTTTATATATATATATAGGTTGAACCCTTATCAGATATACAATTTGCAAATATTTTCTCTCATTGCCTTTTTGTTTTGTTGATGGTTTCCTTTTCTGTACAGAAGCTTTTTAGTTTGATGTAGTCCCACCTTGTTTATTTTAGGTTTTGTTGCCCTTGCTTTTGCTGTCAAATCCAAAATATCATCACCAAGACTGATGTCAAGGAGCTTACCACCTATTTTCTTCTAGGAGTTTTACGGTTTCAGGTCTTACGTACAAGTCTTTAATCCATTTTTTAAAAATATTTATTTATTTATGGCTGTGTTGGGTCTTCGTTTCTGTGCGAAGGCTTTCTCTAGTTGTGGCAAGCGGGGGCCACTCTTCATCGCGGTGCACGGGCCTCTCATTATCGTGGCCTCTCTTGTTGCGGAGCACAGGCTCCAGACGCGCAGGCTCAGTAATTGTGGCTCACAGGCCCAGTTGCTCCGCGGCATGTGGGATCTTCCCAGACCAGGGCTCAAACCCCTGTCCCCTGCATTGGCAGGCAGACTCTCAACCACTGCACCACCAGGGAAGCCCTTTAATCCATTTTTGAGTTAATTTTTGTTTCTGGTGTAAGGTAGTGGTCCAGTTTCATTCTTTTGCATGTGAACTGTCCAGTGTTCCCAGAACCTTTTACTGACAAGACTGTCCTTTCCCCACTGTATATTCTTGGCCTCTTTGTTGTAATTAACTGACCATAGATTGTATAGATTTGTTTCTGAGCTCTCTATTCTGTTCCATTGATCTGTGTATCTGTTTGTAAGCAAATACCATATTGTTTTGATTACTATAGCTTTGTAATATAATCGGAAACCAGGAAGCATGAAGCCTCCAGCTTTGTTAAGATTGCTTTGGCTATTTGGGGTCTTTTATGTTTCCATATACATTTGAGGATTGTTTCTTCTATTTCTGTGAAAACTTCCATTGGAATTTTGTTAGGAATTACATGAAGTGTAGATTGCTTTGTGTAGTATGAAATGTTTAATGCTATTAATTGTTACAATTTGTGAGCCTAGAACATCTTTCCATTAATTTGTGTCTTCAATGTCTGTCATCAATGTCTAAAGTTTTCAGTGTACAAGTCTTTCACCTCCTTGGTTAAATTTGTTCCTGGGTATTTTATTATTTCTGATGTGATTGTAAATGGGATTGTTTTCTTAATTTCTCTTTCTGTAGTTTATTAGTATATAAAAATGCAACAGATTTTTGCATATCGATTTTGTATCCTGCAACTCTACTGAACTTATAAGTTCTATCCATTTTTTGGTGGAGTCTTTAGGGTTTTCTATATATATCATCTGCAAATAGTGACAATTTTACTACTTCCTTTACAGTTTGGATGCCATTTATTTATTTATTGCCTAATTGCTCTGGCTAGGACTTCCATTGCCATGTTGAATCAAAGTGGCAAGAGTGGGTATTCTTGTCTTGTTCCTGATCTTAGAGGAAAAGCTATTAATTTTTTTTTTAACCAATGAGTATGATATTAGCTGTGGGCTTGTCATGTATGGTCTTTATTATATTGAGGCATGTTGTTCCCTCTATACCCAGTCTGTTGAGAGTTTTTTTTTTTACCATAAATGTATGTTGAATTTTGTCATTTGCTTTTTCTGCCTCTATTGATTTTTGATTATTGTTTCAATCTCCCTGCTAGTAATGAGCCTGTTCAGATTTTCTCTTTCTTCATGATTCAGTCTTGATAGGGTGTATCTTTCTAGGAATTTCCATTTCTTCTAGGTTGTCCAATTTCTTGGCATACAATTGTTCATAGCAACCTCTTATGATTCTTTGTATTTCTCGGTACAGTTGTGTCTCCTTTTTCATTTCTGATTTTTTTTTTTTAGTCATCAATTTTATACACATCAGTGTATACACGTCAATCCCAATCACCCAATTCATCACCACCCCCCCCCCCCGCTGCTTTCCCCCCCTGGTGTCCATACATTTGTTTTCTACATCTGTGTCTCAGCTTCTACCCTGCAAACCGGTTCATCTGTACCATTTTTCTAGGTTCCACATATATGCGTTAATATATGATATTTGTTTTTCTCTTTCTGACTTACTTCACTCTGTATGACAGTCTCTAGATCCATCCACGTCTCAACAAATGATCCAATTTCGTTCCTTTTTATGCCTGAGTAATATTCCATTGTATATATGTACCACATCTTCTTTATCCATTCATATGTCGATGGGCATTTAGGTTGTTTCCATGACCTGGCTATTGTAAATAGTGCTGCAATGAACATTGGGGTGCATGTGTCTTTTTGAATTTTGGTTTTCTCTGGGTATATGCCCAGTAGTGGGATTGCTGGATCATATGGTAATTCTATTTTTAGTTTTTTAAGGAACCTCCATACTGTTCTCCATAGTGGCTGTATCAGTTTACATTCCCACCAACAGTGCAAGAGGGTTCCCTTTTCTCCACATCCTCTCCAGCATTTGTTGTTTGTAGGTTTTCTGATGAAGCCCATTCTAACTGGTGTGAGGTGATACCTCATTGTAGTTTTGATTTGCATTTCTCTAATGATTAGTGATGTTGAGCAGCTTTTCATGTGCTTCTTGGCCATCTGTATGTCTTCTTTGGAGAAATGTCTATTTAGGTCTTCTGCCCATTTTTGGATTGGGTTGTTTGTTCTTTTAATATTGAGCTTCATGAGCTGTTTATATATTTTGGAGATTAATCCTTTGTCCATTGATTTCGTTTGCAAATATTTTCTCCCATTCTGAGGGTTCTCTTTTTGTCTTGTTTATGGTTTCCTTTGCTGTGCAAAAGCTTTGAAGTTTCACTAGGTCCCATTTGTTTATTTTTGCTTTTATTTCCATTACTCTAGGAGGTGAATCAAAAAAGATCTTGCTGTGATTTATCTCAAAGAGTGTTCTTCCTATGTTTTCCTCTAAGAGTTTTATAATGTCAGGTCTTACATTTAGGTCTCTAATCCATTTTGAGTTTATTTTTGTGTATGGAGTTAGGGAGTGTTCTAATTTCATTCTTTTACATGTAGCTGTCCAGTTTTCCCAGCACCACTTATTGAAGAGACTGTCTTTTCTCCATTGTATATCCTTGCCTCCTTTGTCATAGATTAGTTGACCATAGGTGCATGGGTTTACCTCTGGGCTTTCTATCTTGTTCCATTGATCTATGTTTCTGTTTTTGTGCCACTACCATATTGTCTTGATTACTGTAGCTTTGTAGTATAGTCTGAAGTCAGGGAGTCTGATTCCTCCAGCTCCATTTTTCCCCCTCAATACTGCTTTGGCTATTCAGGGTCTTTTGTGTCTCCATACAAATTTTAAGATTTTTTATTCTAGTTCTGTAAAAAATGCCATTGGTAATTTGATAGGGATTGCATTGAATCTGTAGATTCCTTTGGGTAGTATAGTCACTTTCACAATATTGATTCTTCCAATCCAAGAACATGGTATATCTCTCCATCTGTTGGTATCATCTTTAATTTCTTTCATCAGTGTCTTATAGTTTTCTATATACAGGTCTTTTGTCTCCCTAGGTAGGTTTATTCCTAGGTATTTTATTCTTTTAGTTGCAGTGGTAAATGGGAGTGTTTCCTTAATTTCTCTTTCAGATTTTTCATCATTAGTGTATAGGAATCCAAGAGATTTCTGTGCATTAATTTTGTATCCTGCAACTTTACCAAATTCATTGATTAGCTCTAGTAGTTTTCTGGCAGCATCTTTAGGATTCTCTATGTATAGTATCATGTCATCTGCAAACAGTGACAGTTTTACTTCTTCTTTTCCAATTTGGATTCCTTTTATTTCTTATTCTTCTCTGATTGCTGTGGCTAGGACTTCCAAAACTATGTTGAATAATAGTGGGGAGAGTGGACATCCTTGTCTTGTTCCTGATCTTAGAGGAAATGCTTTCAGTTTTTCACCATTGAGAATGATGTTTGCTGTGGGTTTGTCATATATGGCCTTTATTATGTTGAGGTAGGTTCCCTCTATGCCCACTTTCTGGAGAGTTTTTATCATAAATGGGTGTTGAATTTTGTCAAAAGCTTTTTCTGCATCTATTGAGATGATCATATGGTTTTTATTCTTCAATTTGTTAATATGGTGTATCACATTTGTGTATATTGAAGAATCCTTGCATCCCTGGGATAAATCCCACTTGATCATGGTGTATGATCCTTTTAATGTGTTGTTGGATTCTGTTTGCTAGTATTTTGTTGAGGATTTTTGCATCTATATTCATCAGTGATATTGGTCGGTAATTTTCTTTTTTTGTAGTATCTTTGTCTGGTTTTGGTATCAGGGTGATGGTGGCCTCATAGAATGAGTTTGGGAGTGTTCCTTCCTCTGCAATTTTTTGGAAGAGTTTGAGAAGGATGGGTGTTAGCTCTTCTCTAAATGTTTGATAGAATTCACCTGTGAAGCCATCTGGTCCTGAACTTTCGTTTGTTGGAAGATTTTAATCACAGTTTCAATTTCATTACTTGTGATTGGTCTGTTCATATTTTCTGTTTCTTCCTGGTTCAGTCTTGGAAGGTTATACCTTTCTACGAATTTGTCCATTTCTTCCAGGTTGTCCATTTTATTGGCATAGAGTTGCTTATAGTAGTCTCTTAGGATGCTTTGTATTTCTGCGGTGTCTGTTGTCTCCTTTTTCATTTCTAATTTTATTGATTTGAGTCCTCTCCCTCTTTTTTCTTGATCAGTCTGGCTAATGGTTTATCAATTTTGTTTACCTTCTCAAAGAACCAGCTTTTAGTTTTATTTATCTTTGCTATTGTTTTCTTTGTTTCTATTTCATTTATTTCCGCTCTGATCTTTATGATGTATTTCCTTCTGCTAACTTTGGGTTTTGTTTGTTCTTCTTTCTCTAGGTCCTGTAGGTGTAAGGTTAGATTATTTATTTGAGATTTTTCTTGTTTCTTGAGGTAGGCTTGTATAGCTATAAACTTCCCTCTTAGAACTGCTTTTGCTGCATCCCATAGGTTTTGGATTGTAGTGTTTTCTTTTGTCTTTTGTCTCTAGGTACTTTTTGATTTCCTTTTTGATTCTTCAGTGATCTCTTGGTTGTTTAATAACATAGTGTTTAGCCTCCACGTGTTTGTGTTTTTTACGTTTTTTCCCCTGTAATTCATTTCTAATCTCATAGTGTTGTGGTCAGAAAAGGTGCTTGATACTATTTCAATTTTCTTAAATTTACTGAGGCTTGATTTGTGACTCAAGATGTGATCTATCCTGGAGAATGTTTCATGCGCACTTGAGGAGAAAGTGTAATCTACTATTGTTGGATGGAACGTCCTATAAATATCAATTAAATCTATCTGGTCTATTGTGTCATTTAAAGCTTCTGTTTCCTTATTTATTTTCATTTTGGATGATCTGTCCATTGGTGTAAGTGAGGTGTTAGTCTCCCACTATAATTGTGTTACTGTCGATTTCCTCTTTTACAGCTGTTAGCAGTTGCCTTATGTATTGAGATGCTGCTATGTTGGGTGCATATATATTTATAATTGTTATATCTTCTTCTTGGATTGATCCCTTGATCATTATGTAGTGTCTTTCCTTGTCTCTTGTAACATTCTTTATTTTAAAGTCTATTTTATCTGAGATGAGGATTGCTACTCCAGCTTTCTTTTTATTTCCGTTTGCATGGAATATCTTTTTCCATTCCCTCATTTTCAGGCTGTATGTGTCCCTAGATCTAAAGTGGGTCTCTTGTAGACAGCATATATATGGGTCTTGTTTTTGTATGCATTCAGCAAGCCTGTGTCTTTTGGTTGGAGCGTTTAATCCATTCACGTTTAAGGTATTTATTGATATGTATGTTCCTATGATCATTTTCTTAATTGTTTTGGGTTTGTTTTTGTAGGTCCTTTTCTTCTCTTGTGTTTCCCACTTAGAGAAGTTCCTTTAGCATTTGTTGTAGAGCTGGTTTGGTGGTGCTGAATTCTCTTAACTTTTGCTTGTCTGTAAAGCTTTTGATTTCTCCATCGAATCTGTATGAGATCCTTGCCGGGTAGAGTAACCTTGGTTGTAGGTTCTTCCCTTTCATCACTTTAAGTATATCATGCCACTCCCTTCTGGCTTGCAGAGTTTCTGCTGAGAAATCAGCTGTTAACCTTATGGGAGTTCCCTTGTATGTTATTTGTCGTTTCTCCTTTGCTGCTTTCAATAATTTTTCTTTGTCTTTAATTTTTGCCGATTTGATTACTATGTGTCTCGGCGTGTTTATCCTGCATGGGACTCGTTGCGCTTCCTGGACTTGGGTGGCTATTTCCTTTCCCATGTTAGGGAAGTTTTCGACTATAATCTCTTCAAATATTTTCTCCGGTCCTTTCTCTCTCTCTTTTCCTTCTGGGACCCCTATAATGCGAATGTTGTTGCATTTAATGTTGTCCCAGAGGTCTCTTAGGCTGTCTTCATTTCTTTTCATTCTTTTTTCTTTATTCTGTTCCGCGGCAGTGAATTCCACCATTCTGTCTTCCAGGTCACTTATCCGTTCTTCTGCCTCAGTTATTCTGCTATTGATTCCTTCTAGTGTAGTTTTCATTTCAGTTATTGTATTGTTCATCTCTGTTTGTTTGTTCTTTAATTCTTCTAGGTCTTTGATAAACATTTCTTGCATCTTCTCAATCTTTGCCTCCATTCTTTTTCCGAGGTCCTGGATCATCTTCACTATCTTTATTCTGAATTCTTTTTCTGGAAGGTTGCCTATCTCCACTTCATTTAGTTGTTTTTCTGGGGTTTTATCTTGTTCCTTCATCTGGCACATAGCCCTCTGCCTTTTCATCTTGTCTATCTTTCTGTGAATGTGGTTTTTGTTCCACAGGCTACAGGACTGTAGGTCTTCTTGCTTCTGCTCTCATTTCTGATGTTTGAGTTCTCTTTTTCTTGGTGAGTCTAGCCAAATGTTGTCAATTTTGTGTATCCTCAAAAACTAGCTTAGTTTCAATGATCTTTTAATTGTCTTTTTAGTCTACTTTATTTCTGCTTGATCTGTTATTTCCTTCCTTCCACAAACTTGGGATTCATTTGTTTTTTTTGTCTTTGAGGTGTAAAGTCAGGTCGTTTATTTGAGATCTTTCTTGTTTCTTTACATAGGCATTTAGCAGTATGAACTTCCCTCTTAGAACTGCTTCTGGTGTCCCATAAGTTTTTGTGTGTTGTATTTCCATTTTCACTTGTCTTAATTTTTTATTTCTCTTTTTTATTCTTCTTTGACCCATTGGTTGTTCAGTAGCATGCTGTTTAATATCCACATATTTGTGAATTTTCCAGTTTTCTTCTTGTAACTGATTTCTAGTTTCATACCACTGTGGTCAGAAACAATGTTCGATATGATTTCAGTCTTATTAAATTTGTTAAGACTTGTTTTGGGGCCTAACATCATATATCCTGGAAAATGTTTCATGTTAGCTTGAGAAAAATGTGTATCCTGTTGCTTTTGGATGGAATGTTCTGTATATGTTAAGTCCATCTGGTCTAACATGCAGTTTAAGTCCAATGTTTCCTTTTTGATTTTATGTCTGGATGTTGTATCCATTTATGAAAGTGGATTATTAAAGTCCCCTATTGTTGTTATACTGATGTCTACTTCTCCCTTTAGGGCTGTTAATATTTGCTTTATATATTTAGGTGCTCCTATGCTGTGTGTAATTTACACATTATATCCTCTTGTTGGATTATCATTTTATAATTACCTCTTGTCTCTTATTACAGTCTTTGTCTGGAAGTCAGTTTTACCCGATCAACATTTAGTTACCCCAGGCTTTTTTTTGTTTTCCATTTGTGCAGAATATCATTTTACATCCCTTCACTTTTCAGTGTGTCCTTACAACTGAAGGGAGTCTGTTGCAGGCAGCATGTAGATGGGTCTTGTTTTTTGTTTGTTTTTAAACCTATTCAGCCATGATATGTATTCTGATTGGAGAACTTAGTCCATTTACATTTTAGGTAATTATTGATAGGTATGTACTTACTGCCATTTTGTTAATTGTTTTCTGGCTGTTTTGTAATTCGTTTTTTTTTCTTCTCTTGATCTCTTCATTTGTGTTTTGATGATCTTCTGTAGTGATATGCCTAGATTCCTTTATCTTTTGTGTATCTATCTATTACAGGTTTTTGCTTTGTTGTTACCATGAGGTTTAAATTTATAACAGTCTCTTTTACGGTAGTAACAACTTAAGTTTGAATGTACTCTAACTCCAGTCTTTTTAATATCTGGAGAATTTAAAGCAATGTTTCCCTTTTCTTTTTTGGTGTTAATAATTTATTTCTCATTTCGTTCTTGATCAGTTTTGTTAGGTGTTTTTATCCTTTATTATTAGTCCCCCCCCCCCCCCCGCCCAAGAACTAACTTCTGGTGTTACTGACGTTTTTTGTATTACATATCTGCTTTCTGTTTCATGGGTTTCTCGTTTTATCTTTTATTCTTACAATTCAGTGGTTTTTAGTTTATTCTGTTGTGTAACCATCACCACTATCTATTCTAGAACATTCTTATCACCCCAAAAGAAACCCCTATACATTGGCAGTCATTTCCCAATTCTGTTCCTCCACTCTGTCCCCATCCTATGCTCTTGTGACTGCTAACCCCTTTTCTGTCTCTATGGTTTGCCTATTCTGGACATTTCACATAAATGGAATCATAATGTGTGGTCTTTTGCAACAGGCTTCTTTCTCTTAGCGTGTGTTCCAAGTTCATCCATGTGGTTGTACATATCAGTAATTCTTCTTAATTTTCAAATAATTTTTCATTGTATGTATATACTACATTTATTTATCCACCCATTGGTTAATGGACATTTAGGTCATTTCCATTTTTGGCTAGGATGAATAACACCACTATAAATATTTAAAGAAAAAATTTTGTGTGTATATATGTTTTGCTTCTCTTGGGTGTATACCTAGGAGTGGAAATGCTGGGTCATATGCTCACCCTTGATTTAACTTTCTGAAGAACTGCACTACTGTTTTTCTAAAGTGACTTCACTATTTTATATCCCCACCAATTTAAGATTTCCATTTCCCCCACATCTTTGCCAACACTCGTTACTATCTAGCTTTCTGATTTTAGACATCCTAGGGTAGGTAAAGTGGTATCTCATAGCTTTTATTTTAATTTCCCTAATGACTAATTTTGTTAAGCATGTTTTTGTGTTTACTGGCCATTTGTATATCATCTTTGGAGATATATCTCTTCAAATCCTTTGCCCATTTAAAAATATTTTTAATTTATGTGTTGTATAAGATTTCTTTATATATTCTGGATACAAATTCCTTATGAGGTATGGTTTTCAAGTATTTTCTCCCATTCTGTGGGCTGTCATCTCACCTTCTTGACGGTGTCCTTTGATACACAAAGGTTTTAATTTTGATGAAGTTCAATTTATCTTTGCTGCTGCTGTTGTGTTTTTTGTATTCTAAGAAACCATCATCTAACCCATTGTGATGAGGATTGTTTTTTCTTTTATAATTAGATCTCTGATCATTTTAAGTTAACTTTTACACATGGTGTGTAAAGTCCAAATTTGTTGTTTTGCATGTCAGTATCTCTTTTTATCTCATTATTTACTTTACTTTCAGTTTCTTGTTTTTGAGATGAAAGCTTAGCTTTCTAATTTCCAAACTTTCTATTTTTCTACTGTATTTAAAGTTATACATTTCCCTTTGAGCACTGCTTTACTTACATTCCACAATTTTTACTATGTACTATTTTCATTATCATTCAGTAAAAAATATGTTCTAATTCCCACTGCAATTCCACTTTGACCCTTGGGTTATTCAGAAGTGTGCTGCTTAATTTCTAGACTCCTGGGGATTTTCCAAGTTTGTTTTATGGTCCAGCATATAGTCTGTTTTGGTAAGTGTCCCACTTGGACGTGAAGAGAAAATGTATCTGCATTGTTTGTTTGATGTCGTGTGTGAGTTAGATCAAGCTAAGGCCCCAGTCATGCCAGTCATGTGAGTTAAGAAACCTACAGTTTCCCAGCTGGGCCTCCAGATTGAGAGGCAGATAAGCCATGCCCACTGTATTCTGTTCAAACTCCTGAGCCACAGGCTTTGTAAAATGATTATGTTGTGGAATTTTGGGATGGTTTGTTATGAAGCAACTCTAAGGAGAAATGACTATATTGTAGGCTCAGTGTTTGAGAAGAATCTATGCTTTTTCATAATCCTTACGGAATTTAGGACCAGAGTTAGGGATTAATTCTAGTATAATGTGTTTTACAGCCATTTGGTAATAGGCAAGATGTACCAAAAATACATTTTACAGCTGTAATTGTAGTAGCTAGTATCACACTCCTGAACACAGTGCTAACAAAAGTTGTTATATATAAAATTTTGTGCTTTTTTCCTATGCTAAAATCTAATCATTGTAATTGTTAATGTCTATAAAAATATAAATAAAACCCCCAAGAGACTTAAAGAGGAAATACATATTCAACTATACTGTTGAAGGTAAAGTTCAGTTCTGAAATTCATAAGAGGATATCTTGTTGGCTTCTCAAGTGAAGGAAAGAAAGTATTTTCTGGCTATTCACATTTCAAATTGCTGGGCAACAAACCTATCAATCAATCAACATATAGTAAATCTCTCTCAGCAATGAACAGGATGGGGCTTCTGCAACTTTGTCCGCTGATGCAGACAGCTGCCCGTCAGGTTCTGGTGCTCCTGGCTGTCTGAGTTACAGAGGTCCTAGGTAAGCATAAGGTTTGGTCTCCCTTTTGAGGGGTCGTGTGCGTCCAGTAGGCGTCTGTTCTATGCTGTGCTCTCAGGGTTACTGGGCAGAATCATTTAAAAGTATTTGTTTATTTTGAGCCATGAATGTGAAAAATCAAGGATATGGTTGAAGGAAAAAAAGTGTTTATTTAGACCATCCACTAGGATCATAATAAATAATGCAATATACTAATGTAATAACAGATGTTCTCATGCATTTATCACATTTAAAATATACAAGAAAGCTGGCTTACAGGGCTGTTGGGACAAATTTGGAAAAGTGTATTTGGCAATACAGTGAAAGCTGACAGTCTTAAGACTATATCAGATTCTCTTTCCTCTATATGTCTGTGAATAAATGGTAATGTTCCCTTATAGCTTCTACTTTTTATAAACATGCCAGAGCTAAGCCAATTGTCAAAGATCCAGGTTGACAATTTGTTATTTATCAATGTTTCTAATGGAAACCAGATTTTAGAAAATAACAAAGATAAACTCTTTTGCATTTCAGTGTGGAGGCTGATATATTGCATGCCAGAATCATTTAAATAAACTGTGCCTGAATGAAATAAAACCCCAAAGTAGTTTATAAATAGTAACTTTGATACTCAATATTAAAATGTTATAATATGATGTTTGATAAATGACCAAATTATCTGACTGCAACAGTGATAAACTTTGATTACAGCTTAGTTTTGCTAGTAAATTTCACAAAGAGTTTAAATAGGGTAACCTTTAACTTAAAGCTTTAAAACAAATAATTTAAACATATCTTAAACACTGAAAATGTGTTTTCAATTGTTATTTACAGTCAATCAATGATACCAGTGTATAGCTTAATTGAGCCAATTGCCAGTCTTTCATCCCTCTTTCAACATCTGCTATTACAATCTTCCTTATAAATACTTCGGCAAATCAGTTGAGTGAAGGAGACCGATCTGTGGTCCAGAGTAATTCAATGTATGGCCATTTGGTTTGGAGACAGCGTTTAATAGGAGTGTCATCTGTCTGTAGCATGGGATCTTCAAAACCCATAACAACTGCAGTTCCTTCCACATACATTACCTGTTGAACAAAATAAAGCCACCAAGGTCAATCAATCAATATTCTTAGCAAAGTCTTGTGAGGGATACAGAACTTTTCATAGGCTAGCAAACAGGGCACTGTGTACTGTTTCATATGGAACTTTATATCTAATTTTATTTTGATAGAAATTATAAGCTAGAATATCTGCTTCCTGATTAATGTGAAAATAAATCTGGAAACGAGATGGTGAAACAATTTTAACTACTAGCTGAATTTAGACTGTAAGAAAGATCATGATTTATAAGAAGTGTATGCAAATCCCAAGAACATACTATTTCTGATAAAAGAAAAATCATTCTTCCAATAATATATACCCCTTGAATAAATTTACAATTTTCTTTTCCTATTGCTTTAATATGGAGGCACTCAGCTATATATTCTGAGAAGGACTTTATTTTCTACTTTCAATTTAAATGTTGAATTTCCAGAGCTGCAAGCAAACTGGATGTTTGTCAATGAAATTTTCTATTACTGTATTAAATACTTCTGAAATGCTGTTCATGAATGTACTTTGTTCTGCATGAAATATCATGGAGGAAAAAAAATTAAAGGACATCAGGTCAGAAACAAAAATCTCTATATGTAATGGCAATGACTATTAAAAAGATACACTGGCAGGTGGATATCAGAAAAGTTTTACTGATTTCTTTAAACAACTTTTAGAAGTCATCTGTGAAATAACATACTAACTAAAGCCCTAACTCATTATAAGCGCCCACTGTATACATTAAAGCATTCAGTCATGAATTTTGCTTTGTACCAAGAGAAATTCTAACTAACTGCGTAATTTAAAAGGAACAGATACAGATGACTGCCCTCTTCCAAAGTATGTGTAATGATTTTTACACTCAGTGGCTGATACACATGATTGTAATTACATTCTTCCAAGATAAAAGCTATGAACTATTTGACCAAGGAGCCAAGAGAAACAACTTGATTAGCCTTAAGCTGGAGTCTCCTTAAATAACATTAAATATGGGAATATTTTCTATTACTAGGCCAGATAATTTGGTTTCATAAATCTCCTTTTTTAGGAGGCTCTAAAGACATACTTTAATGTGAAACGAATACTTTTACTTTTTTGCATCTTTACTTTGGTTGCTGTATTACTTTCTAGTTTTGATGGAATAAATTTACTATTAAAACTGTAAGTCATGCTTTTCAGCTCTCCAGAGCAAAACTTTTTTCTGAAAAATTGTCCACGAAGAACACCCCTTGCTCATGGTGTTAGAGCAGACCTGCTTGGGTGGAGTACCCCGACCTGCCTGTGTGGCCGCCCTGGCCTGTGCCCCCTGGTGGATCACATTCCCCTCCGCTTGGCCAGCCTTCTCCTGTTGTCTGTTTTTTAATAGTACCTTACTCTGTGGTCTACCAGATTTCTAGCTCCTGAGTAACTTTATGTTATACCTCTGCAACTTAACGGCATACATGCTTCGTGTTAAGAGTGCTCACGTACTACTGTCATGTTAATAGTTCATCTTTGATTTCTGACCTCTTTGTTAGTATGTCAGACGCTTGTCATGAGCACGACTTGAAAACTTACTATATACAGGTAGCGTGGTCAAGCAGACCAAGGACACGATTGGGAATCAGGAACTCAGTTCCAATCCCTGCTCTGCCAATGACTTGCTGTGTGACCCTGGGTGAGTCACTTAATCTCCCTGTCTCAGAGGCCTCATCTGTAAAATACGGATAATATTTGACTGACCTACCTTGCAGGGATTGTGTAGGCAAGTAACTAAGTAGTGACTATAAAGTACCTTCTATTACAAGGCTACATAAAACTTCAAAATCTAGAGGAAGCACTCATTTACACATATTAGAACAGAGCATACAAGTTTGCTTATTGACAATTTATATCTTGCTATAGATATCAGTAAATCATTTTACTATGAAAAAAAAGATCTTCAAACCTAATGTAATAAAAGTTCTAATATATATTATGAAAATAAAAGTAAATTTTAGTCACAGGTTTAGATTTGCTCTAACTAAAATTATGCATCTAATATACATCATGATCTATTTTCTCTAGCCATCCTCGATTTAGATACATATGAAACCAGCATGGGTATTTCAAATTAAAAAGGCACGTTAGCCACCAAATGTAAAATAGCTAGTGGGAAGCAGCCACATAGCACAGGGAGATCAGCTCTGTGCTTTGTGACCACCTAGAGGGGTGGGATAGGGAGGGAGACGCAAGAGGGAGGGGATATGGGGATAATATGTATACGTATAGCTGATTCACTTTGTTATACAGCAGCAACTAACACAACACTGTAAAGCAATTATACTCTAATAAAGACGTTAATCGTTTAAGGTATTAAAAACGGAACCACTTGCTTCAGGTCAATGGGGCCGGTTGCTGGCACTGGAAGAAGACACCCCTACCACAGTATTTCAAGAGACTGGAGGCCATTCATGAGGGAAGTAAAATAGGGGTTCAGCACCAACGGTCTCTATGGTACCTTCCAACTCAAAAGCCAGTGGGCGCTCCCCACTGTGAGGAGTGAGTCTGTAGAGGCTACCGGGGGCGGCCCCGCTCTCTGGAACACAGCACACTCAATTACCACTTTCTCTCATCATTTGTTCAAGTCTTCCTTTACTCCCCTAGTACAGTTTTATAGTTTATTTTTTATTTGTATAAATACTTGGTTTTTTTGTTTGGTTTCTGCTTTCTGAGATTTAAAAGTTATAGTAAAATAAAGGAATAACTTAAACTTTTGTATTCCCACAAAAAAAAAAGGCATGTTAGGCTTTAGCTATATCTACTGTGACTGTTACTGGCATAAATGCAAACATAGGAGCTATATCTTAGGTGTAGACAAGGCTCATTAATCAAAGAGGGTGAATTGGCGAGACCAAAGTTTTGATTTAAAGCGGGTGAGTATATCTGGACGTGAAGCACTGATGTGCCTTTGTCTGTGGAGCAAAGCATAGAGGGTGAGCTGCGGGCTCTGAGGGGGAGCCCTCGGCTCCCGTCCCAGCTCCACCGTTTCCCGGCTGCCTGACCGCGGCAAGCTGCTTACCTCTCCCATGCGTCAGTTTCCTCCACTTTGTAAAAGGGGGATATACAGGCAATACTTACTTCATGGGATGGTGTTCAACTTCAGATAAAACAAAGTGCTTAAGACAATTCCAGGTAAATGCTCAATAAATGCTAGGTGTTATGGATATTAATTTAAATCCTTTAAAATATTTTTCTAAATCTCACTCTTACCCCTTCTCTCTCCATTTAAATGGATCAGTAACTTTCAGCACACTAAACTTGATTTAGTGATATCTACAACACCCAAGGGTAACAACATGTATGTAGATGGAGTTATCCTGTCCCAGTGAAAGTACTGCCCCAAAATTCCAATGAAGATCTCACTGAGTCCAGGTCTAAAATATGCTCTGATAGTAAAGAGACGCCTAGAATAATCTCCTTCCTTAGGTAGCAAGTTTATGGGAATCAAACATTGTCATATACTCCTATATTTTATCAAGCCAGGTGAAGACAAATTACAACGTGTGTTATCATACCTTTTCATTGTAATTTGATTGCTTCAGTCCATTGTAGTGGTAGACAGTAAAAGACTCTGGACCACTGGAACCCTGTTATAA
The DNA here is from genome assembly GCF_965194805.1 of Balaenoptera borealis. Lineage (NCBI taxonomy): Eukaryota > Metazoa > Chordata > Mammalia > Artiodactyla > Balaenopteridae > Balaenoptera > Balaenoptera borealis. The sequence continues at coordinate 178,611,386 of NC_138866.1, forward strand.
ACAAAGAACAATTAAAACTTTAAATCTTTATATCAGGCAATTTCTAATTAGCAACTGAAAGTAAAATGGAAGTTTCTTAATTCCACATCCTTTGATTACGGAATCATCTGACAAAGCAAGATACTTAGACTTATGCAGTTAACTACCATAAAACCTAAAAGCTGAAATTTGCTTCTGGGGAAGAGACTGGAAATTGGGGGAGTGCTGATTTTTATTATAAGCTCTTCTACAGTTTATATTTTTAAATACGTGCATGTATTACTGTAATTTTTTAAAAAAAGACACGGTTCTAAAATGCAAAAACATTTCCTAAAATGTATCTCTGCTTTTTTTCTGCTTATAAATAATTTGTTCCTCTCAATACAGAAAAGCAGTGATACCACTTTCACTCAGATTACAAACATATGCACCAATACTTCCAATTTGGTCCATAGTATCAAATTGGGTGTTTCCATCCCCACAAATATCTTCTGAATATTGTAAACTTTAACTGTGAAAAGGAAACATAGTGCTTAGAGACTTAAACAACATTCAACAGAGAAAGGAAACTGAATAAATCATTATACTAACTTCCAGAGAAAGTGATCATGTCATTCCCACTGTTCTAACTTTGGTTCTCAGTTCGCTAAAGCTCACGTTCACCTCTCTGAACATAGCCTTGAAGGCCGTTAACGGTCGGGCCCCTGCAGGTGCCCGACTCCCAGTGATCGATTCCCTTTAGTGCCTACGGCTGAGTCTCCCCGTGCCCATCCCCCTTAAGGATCTTCCTGGTCATATCTGATTGTGACAAAAGTTGGGCCAGTGTCCCTCCTTGGAATTTTTTCCAGTTGGAACCAAGAGAAGAAGCTCCTTTCCAACGAGCAGGGAGGAGACTCCCTCCAGCCCCAGAGGCTCCCGGCACCACCTTCCAGGCGCTGCTTCCTCTGTCCTTCCGTTGCTCTGAGCTACTCCTCCCAATTCCTATCTTTCCGGCCCACGTCAGGCAGTTAAGGCTGGGATTTGCAACCAAGAGTCCTAAACTACAGGACCTAACCTACCCTTCCAGTCTTATCTCCAACCTCTCACCTTCCCGAATTCTGCTTGAGACAAGCATATTTCTCATCTTCCCATGAAGAGACCTTTGGTTGTTGGCTCTTTGCACATTTGTGATTTTTTTAAACTCTTTTCTCATTTTTCAAGATCTGCGGTAAATCTTACTTTGTAAAGTTTGCCTTAAATACACTATTTGGGTTCCTTATTACTCTGGGATCTTTCTAACTATTGTCTCAATTAACTTGTGAATCATATACTACTTTGCATTATCTCTTCAGTTGTTATTTTGAAAGACTGTTTACATTTTTAACTGTTTTCAACTTTTCATGTCTAAAATCTAAGCTCATAATTTTTTGTATCCCCTTCAAATGCTTTACAAAACAGAAAAATCTAGAATTTATTCAATCATCTTAATTGTACACGAGTCAGTGCAATTAGTCACTTAGATAATTTGGCTGTTGATTTTCAGAGTTAGTTAATATACTTTAACTTACAAAATAAATATTTTACTATAACTGAATACAATTTACATCTCCAGTTCTAGTAACTAACAACTGATATAAAATAAATAGCAACAAAAGGTAGTGTAAAACGGTGGTTAAAGTACTTTGTCTCTTTGCTTAGATACCCTACACTGGATCCTGAACTGGCCTCATGCTAGCAGTATGATGTTAAGCCATTTTCTTAAGTTCTCTAATCCTCCGTTTCCTCACTGACAAAATGGGGGGAAAATAACACCTAATGTATAAGGCGCACGGTGCCCGGGTGCAGAGAACATGCTTAATAAGCGGTAGCTGCTCCTGCGAGCCTTCCCATAAACCATGCTGGTATCTGATGAAATGATCACAGTACACCTGGCTAAATCATTTGGGTGAGTGGTAAAACCCTGCACTCAGATAGGAAGACAAGCCAGGTGCAGGCTGTAGAATTAGCCAATGGCACAGACATAACTTGAGCATACTGGGACGAGTATAGATCCTTTTAAGTCAGCTCCCGTCACAGCCAGTGGAAGGCACGTCCTATAGCATGAAGCGGCACAGCTCCACTCCAGTAAAAGGCTTTCCTTTTACTCAACTAAAATCCTCCTCAAACTTAGGGGCACTGGTAGCAGTTCGCACTACATACAGGCTCCTTTACCTTCTTTGCTAGTGTTTAGAAAGTTCTAAAAAGATACATACCAATCTATTAACAGCAGTTACCCGAGAGAAGGAAAATAGGGGTGGGAGTGGTTTAAGAGAATCCTTCTCTTTTTACTCCACAAACTTCTGAATTTGAATCTTCCTTTAGAAAAATAATATCAATGTGTCTATATTGGTGTATATACTCTCTTCCACCACCCCTCTTCCCCAATCAAAGTTTTGCGTTGCTATATTGGAACACACAACTCTTCTATCCTCTCTGTTGGGAAAGTATTTGCATGATAATAGTGCTTTATTAGTCTAATATCTGCATGTTAGAACATTTTTAACTAGTAGGAAAAAATGCTGAAACAATCATAATATGATCCTCCCAACAGAACAAAACAATAAATATATTTCTTCAGCTATGTTACCTGATCAGGAAAAAATTCTTGAAGAAATGGACCCAATAATATGATTCCTAATCCTTCTGGATCTAATTTATTCTTCATGAGATTTATACTATGGGGAGAGAAAAAAGAAAAACAGTGGATACCAATGGGAAAAAAAGCTTATTTTTCTCCTTTCATGATTAAATTACTAGTACTGTAACACATTTGACTGCCAAAAATCCTGACAGCTGTTCTTTTTAGACCCTTAATGACAAATACACAGGATGACATCTAATTTGCCAAAACTTGGTTATTTTTAAACCAGAGTAATCTGTTACTATTTAGAATTTAAATTATGATGATGACTTTGGAATATTGTTCCTTATTAGGTAAAGTAACTTAAAAACCCAGGCTTGTAAAAACAGGCTTATAACCTCCCAAAGGCACATTCTCTTTGCTTCATAGCTATGCCTGAATTTAACTATCAAAAGAGCCATTTAACTTAAAATAAACTTTTTTTTTTTTTTAAGCCCAAAGAGGAAAGGAAACAGCATCAAAAGCAGTGGTACATCAGATAATCAAAAACATCTAAAAAGCTTACTATCAAGAACCAAATGAGGCGGAGGCATAAAATTCTTAGACAGTGTAAACTGAAGGTTAAAAAAGGTAAGATATCTTAATTCTCAAAGAGCTGAAGTATAGGTGTAGCCAAGGTTGCTGAAAGGTATTATGTGTGACTAGAAAGAAGGTGGAGAAAAGTGGACTGCAGTTTGAAGAGAGTTTTAAAAATGAAAATGGTCTTTTCAGAAAATTTTCATTCTCCATGTTATCTTTCAAACTATAAATGTCAGGTTAAATACAACTTACTGAGCCTTGAATAACATGGGTTTGAACTGCACAGGTCCACGTATACATGGATTTTTTTTTCAATAAATACATACATGTACCATAAATAAAATCTCTTCCTTATGATTTTCCTAATAACATTTTCTTTTCTTTAGCTTACTTTAAGAATACAGTAATAGAATATATATAACATACCAAATATATGTTATAGACTGTTTATGCTACTGGTAAGGTTTCCAGTCAACAGTAGGCTATTAGTAGTTGAGTTTTGGGGAAGTCAGAAGTTACACACGGTTCTTCACCTGCCGGGGGTCAGTGCCCCTAACCCCTGTGTTGTTCAAGGGTCAACTGTGCAACATGCAAAGGATATGACACTTTAATGGGTCTGAGTAATGCCAGGAGGTTATGACATGCAACAGAGGAAGGCAAGGTCATATTATATTTAATATAATTTATTAATCCTTGATAAGGCCCTGTTAGTTTATGGGCCATCACATATTATAAATGTGACTAGACCAAAGGACCGAATAAATAACTCAGTGCAATCTTTCAGCTACTTCTAGAAAAACAATTTGACTCTACTGTGCTAACTTTAAAATTCAGGGTATGTTATGTATTCTGATGAAACAAGGAAAATTAAGTAGATGACATATAGGCATCTACGTGAGAATCTGAAACAAAAAACCAACTTTGCCTTTTTCCTCCTTCCCATCTTAAGAATTGTTAGTAACCAAAATGACCTCAGTTCAATTCCCTTTTGCATATTAGAGCAATGTAAACAAGGTCTCCACTTGGTAATCAGTTGAGAAGAAATATGGTAGTTACTATTATACCATTTATTGGACTAGTTCAACTGTCTCTGAATTTCTCCTCTTTAAGTTGGAATCAACAATTATGTCTACTAAGTAAGGGTAACATCACAGTGCTAGGTACTGACATTGAGACATACTAATTCAGATGTGATTAGTTTGCAAATGTTTATATGTATTTCTTACTTTCGAAGAAAACACACCCTAACTATTTATTTAAAAACAGAACAGGATCAAGTTCTAAAAACTGTGTACCAATATGTTTTATGCTGCTTTTGCTGAATCCTTTCCTTAAATGTTTGTAAGCTAAAGTTTGTTCATTGTCAGATACATTTTCAGAAGGGGGAAATAACAAAACAAACAACAACTGTGCAGAAAAAGGAAAAGTTAGTGTAGATCAAACGTGATTTTTAAATCACCTATATTTGATCAATCTATTATATATTTGATTACCATATTTGATTAAAAGATCTATCCACTTAACCAGAGAGATATTTTCCCATGGATAATAAAGATCCCAAATTTATGCAAGAAGTTATAGATGTAATAATGTACATTAACGAAGACAACGACTGATATTAATGTTAGGCAATACTGAAAATTATATTCTGTAACATACTGGGGCCACTTACAAAGGTTTCAGATCATTTAGAACGTTCAGGGTCTTTAAGACTGAATGTCAGAGGCCTGCTGGTTATTTAAGCAGGATGACTAGCGATATAGACATTCTACATAACTGTCACTACTTTAGCTGAAGGTACTAAAGACATGCACAAAATTTCAAAATATGGGAAAAGTTTCAGTGAGAAAAAACATATTTAATATGGAGAAAGGCATTTATATTTTTAGGACCCTTTTTTTAAAAACTAGACCATAAGTGCAGAGTGGGAAAGGAAGCTCATTTTAGGTAAGTCAAGTCTCTGCTATAATACTGATTGGTCTGACTGCTTCCTAAATCGTTGCTTAATATAAAGTGCTATGCTTCATATATACATAAACGCTTAGATTTTTAAAAAAAGAGGCAACAATGTGTGTATAATGTTTTACACTTAACAGAATCAGAGTTGGTTAAATAATACTTTGTATGTAGCTTACTATTCAGGATCTGAAACAAGGTCCAATGCTTTCATCACATCTTCTAGAAGTGAATCAGGTATGAATCCATTATCTGGAAAAGAATTACAGAAACAATTTGGATTAAGTTTACTTCAAGAAATGCTATTATTGCTGCTCAGACAGACTCCAGCGAAGAATCACATAAGAGGGATACAAAGAATTAAGAAACAGCATATTAAGTTTATTTTGGGCACAATATTGTTATTAGGTACTCTCTTAGTTTTCTTGGGCACATAGGCAAAGATTTATTTTCAAGGTTAGTTTTCTAATACAAAAATGAACCACATGACTTCTCCCTGAGAACTCCAAGGAAACCTGAAAGCCAAATTACTTCTTAAACAGGCTTACAAATTTAAATGATACAAGTTTTTTTCTACTTAAGTTTCTAACAGTTATCCAATTAAAATAAACCTTTACCAGTAAATTCTTTTTGTCGCAATGTTATTTTAGCTTCTTGCAAGAATGTTCATGATCCATTGTTATTTAGATCTCTGACAATATACGATCAAGAAAAGATATCTCTTGACTTAAATCAACAGACCTGATTTAAATAAAAGCCATAGATTTAATAGGGAAAAAAATTCAAAGTTGGAATGCAGAGTAGAATCAAATGTTGATGCAGAGTAGTTTATGGAAAATATTCCTTTTCTTGGGCTCCATGAGGAAATAGCATTGGTAAATGGCCCAAACTCAGATGATGCAATAGAACGTGACACACACAAAAAGCTTGTAGGGCAGTTTGAAATCACAGTACTTATAAACAAGCGACTTGTTGATTCCCTTAAATGTACAATGCCTGACTTCCTCTACCCATTTATTCTTTCCTGAAGACTGTCTCAGCTTTAAATCAACTTCCAACACAATAACCTTTTCAGGGATTAGGATAATTAAAGAAAAAAGAAAAAAAATCTTGTCCTGGAGGAGAAGATGTCCAAAAGCCCTGCTTCTATAATCAAACTATAAAGTGTAGTTGCTCTTCCTGCACATAGTGTGTCCTCTACCAGCAAGGAAATAAAGAAGTTATGATTTTTTTAAAAGTCTTTTCTTAAACCTCATAAGCACATGCTTACCCATGTGAAGACAGATTGGCCTTGACTAAAAGGCTAAGAATCATTTAGGATAATTAAAAATTATCCTAAATATAATTTTAGAAAGTGAACATTTAGAATAATTCCAGTTTGTCAAGTTACCAATAATTGAAGGTATAGAGAATAAAAAAACTTGTTTGAAGGCACCTGTGAAAAATATTCAAGCTTTGTAAGCCTAAGTTTGATAAGTTTGAAAGGTAGAAAATTACTCATTTTGCTTAGTTAGGTCACAGCTAAAAGCTTAGCATTTCCAAATGTAAAACAGGCTTTATCTGGCTACTGGTAGCCAGGAACAGTTATCTGGATAGGTTTCTATGTTTATGGGCTATCACGTGTATCCACTTGACAGAAGCAGTGTGTATTACAATATTCTTCTGAAGCACTGAATGGCAGGCAGCCTTATCTCTTCTTACTGTAACCCGAGACGCAGCTCCCATCCCCAGAAAGGGCTAATGGGCTGTATACAGACACAAACAACAACTAGGAAAACAACACAATGACCTCCTTAACTCAAACGTGATTAACCTCAAGCTTAAACATTCCAACACATTTTTAAGGGGTCTAAGAGATTTACAACTTGTAAACATGGACATTCTGGAGTACAGCAATGACTACACCAAGCCAGTGACTCTAGTTTTTGTACATACAGTATTTTATACCTGGAGACTGCAGAATCATTTTTTTCAATACCTCAAAGACTTTTAATACACCCAAGATTAGAAGAGGAGATTTGGAATTACTTACCTTTTTAAAACACTGATTTTGAAATTACGTTATTCTTTAATAATCATACCTGTCAAGACAAATTCTTTAGAAAAAGCAGCCTTAAGTCTAAGCAGATCGAAACTCAACGCCATCTAGTATTTAGTCAGCTGGTTCCTCAGAGAATATGGAAACAGAGACACAATGATAAGAAGACCTCAATACCAAGAGCAGAGGAAATCTGAGCGTACAATTTGTTGATTGCTCAAGCCGACCTAAGAAGCACCACAGGAAAAAGTAGAACTTGAATGCATCGGTAATTTAACCACATGAATATAAAATGGACTTGTACAGGCTTTCAAGCTCAGAAGAATGGGGAGGATGGGCGGGGAGGACAAGGGGGCATTGCCCGCGGCTGTGACGGAACGCAGCTACGGTGTCAATATTCACATACAGTTAAATTGTGTTTAAGACGTTTGAAAAGGAGGACAAAAGCTGTTCGTTTATAAATTTAAAAAAGAGGGGTTTTTTTGTTTCTTTAAAACCCAGTAAACAGATGGCAAGAAGCGCCCAGCTCCTAGAGCTCGGGAAGAGGAACTCTGTGCAGAGCAGCGCTGGGTAGGGGCGCAACGGTGAAGTGAGTTAGCAGTTTGCTGGGTAGGGGGACCAGTTCAGAATGGTGGAGAAGTCGAGCTGGCCTCGAAGGAGAAGGAAGGCCCCATCATGATTCCCGTTTGGAAAGACGGGGGGGGGGGGGGGGGGGGGGGGAAGACAGGCAGGCCTCCTAGCAGAGGCGCCAGCTGAAGGGAGAGCTGCAGGAGAGAGCAGGTGTCAGGAGGCCACAGCGGGACAAGAAACAGCGTGAGAGGAGATGGGGACCCAGCACTGGGGACCGTAACGGTTTCAAACCCCTGCAGGTGAGAAAGAGTACAGTTCCTTAGGAACAGAGGAGACAATCAAGATCAAGTTGAGGAGAATTTAAATGCTGTTGGTTTTAGTAAAAAATTAACAAATTATTTTATTTTTACTCAATGTTGTATCATACTTTACCTAGCTATTATTATTGACGCTGATAATAACATATCCCTACAATTTAATAGAACTCTTAGTGAAAAAAAGTATGTGGCTTTTGCCCGGAGGCAAGGTTAGGACATTTTCGTAGTTGCGCTCGCCCCGGTGTCGCCTCTGGCCCCGTGAACGGAGGCCACGGGCAGCAGGAATGCCATGACCCGGGGGCCGAGCGCGGTGCTTGACACAAGTAGCTGCTCAATAACATTTGTTACAATTATTCAAGCTAATCCTAACTTCAGATTTAAACAAACTGCTCTGTTCAGGCGCCATGGTTCAACCAAAAACAGCTTTGTGAATTGTACCTATGAAGTTTACAAAGAAATGAGTAGCTGCTTTATGGCCTGTCCTACAGAACCACTTCAATTATGTGATGGGAAAGTTGCAAAACAAACCAAACATGGTGCACAGGATACAAAAAAACTATGGCTGGGGCAGCAGGAAACAGTGAAGAGAATGGTACAGCAAGGTGAATGGCAGTGACGGAAGGGACGCAAAGGTAGAGAGAAGACGACGTGATTTAAAAGGAAGAGAAAAGACAGAATTAAACAAAAGGCAACTTCTAGATAATGTCTAAGGATGGGTGTATACTAAACTATCTACAACAAGTAAAATTAGTCTTAAAGATTAAAAAAATGTACCACACTGAAATCATTCAGACAAAAGATGCTGTCAATATATTTTAGCAACCTAAAAAGAATACAAGGGCTCTTTAAAATCAAAATATATATTCCTTGTCCAAACAGGGTTGATGAAGTCTACAACGGGGCAGAGTGAAGAAAGAGAATAAGAGGGAGAGAGAGAGAAGAAAACAAAACAAACCTCATTACGGGTGATGCTAAAAATTTCAAATACCATCTGTGTAGAATTCAGTTCTTTGGAGATTACTGAATAAGCTCTATGCTACACAGTTTTGGATTTTTTTCTTTTTTAAACAACAGTATGGTCAACTTATTGAGTACCTGAATAATGATGTAAAGTAGATACAAAGGCCATCTTACAGCTGAGGAAACTGAAGTTAAGGAACTTGCCCAACATCACACAGCTGAGTTTACAGAGGTGGGATTTAAATCCAGGTTGTCTGATACCCACTGGAATGCTTTTAGCATTTTAGAAAGCCATTTTCTGATACCTGGAGGCACTCCAAAGTTCCTCTCTTGTCCACCAGTATCTTTGATCACATTGATCAATTTACCTCTGTCCCTACTCTTTCATTATTTTAAAAAATTACTATAAAAATGTATCTGAATACAAACCAAATATCCAAACTTTCCCCCACAAAAGAGATGTAAAAAACAAAATGAAACAAAACAAAACATAAAAACAACGCCACCCCCCAACCCAAATCCCCAGGAGACAAAACTATGGACTTTCTCTCAAGCCCATGCGTAACACTTATAGAGGACCAGTACTTGATTCTCTTTAGGATCTGAGCACACACACTAGTGTTCATTTCCATTCCTGAATTTGGGAGTCTTCATTAAAGGGACCACGTAATTAGAGATGGTATGTCAAGGTCCTGCTTGAAATTAAAACTCTGCAGGTATTACAAAGGAGAAACTAACAGCTAAGAATATGTTTTTGAACTTATTTTATATGTATGCTTGGCATCAAAACAATTATTGAGCTCCTTAGATCCTAAAGACTCTGACGTAGAGACTAGCTGCTCAGTGGGAACGACAGTCAATATCATACCCGTATTCCAATAAATTAAAAATAGTTAAAAGTAGACAAAGAGGTTAAAACACAGCTCTTTATGACCTCAGCCTTTTAAAAAGGTACTGGTAGTGGAGAGAGGGGAAAGACTGCTTGACGTTCTGGAAGAACACCCCAAACCGGGTCTCAGTTCTCATAACTAGGCGCGCAGCTCTGAAGAAGTGACCTAAACCCTCACGAGGTCGGTGTTTCTTAAGAACAAAACGGTGCTGGTCATCCCTGCTTATCTCCTAGGTTTATGCTAAGGTTTTAATGAGACCATGCAGGTAAACTGCTTTATAAACTGTGATGTTTCATGCAAAGGCCAGCCATCATGATTATTACTATTTTTAGACAGGTCGTCAGTTACTAATGGTCTTTTGAAACATAAACCTGATTTGTAAGTCACCTGTTTAGAACACTGAAAATACAGTCTCACGGAGGCAATGCTATAAATGGTGATTAGCCTGCAAGTGCATTTAATTCATAATACGCCTACAGCAGGTGCTAACACTGCCGATTACAGGTCTACCTACCTGATAGGCACATGCAGACACCAGGAGTGGGAGTGAGGGTGAGGTGGGGAGAGTGAGACAGATACAAAAGTACTCCACGGGTACCAGAACTTGAATTCTCTTTTCTTTAGCTTCCCTCTAGGTCAGTTTTTCTACAAATATTCTAAAGAGGGTGACAAAGGGCAACTGTCACCACACCAGCCTCTGCTAAACGGAAACCGGAACTACCGAGAAACTTGTAAGTACTGTTAATATAGTAAGTGTTCTGAGAAAGCCAGATCTGTTCAGATCTTGAAATAAAAGTGTGCTATGTTGGGGGAAGGGGGGATCAAATCAGTAAATTAGCTGATTAGTTTGTGACTAAAAATGAAGAATTTTCTATTTTTAATCTTTCAGCTTCCTAGAGTGGACTGTCTATAGCTAAACCATAAACAGTGATATTCAAATGAGAAAGCGGAGTTTATTTTCTCCGTAAGTCATAGACAGAAAGAGATAGCTTTTCTAAGATGACCGAACAAGTTTTGTTTGCTTCTTAACAATTCAGATTATAGTCCTGCTAAGTTGTCACACATAAAACTATACAGATGAAAACTAATTTATTTAATCAATAATTTTCTCTCTCTAGTAAAAACACAGCAAATTCATTTTCATATGTATTTCTCAGGACTCAATTCTGAAAAATTGCCACTGATCATAAATTATGTTTTAATATTGCCAATAAGATATTCTAATTTTCCTTGTAATTTAGTAGACAAAATGGAGCCTGCTACCTCATCAATGATTTAAAAAAATTGAAATTGCAAAAAGCAAACAAATCTACTACTTGTGACTATAAGATACTAAAGCTTAGTTTTAGTATCTTTGTATTCCTGACGGAGTTGTTTCAAACTGGCCTTCTAGATAACATCGGGCTCTTCAAGTCCACGTCTCCTATGGCTGTGAACACTCCTTCTTGCTCTGAAGGTGTTTCTCTATGCTGCCTTTGTTCCTTCACAGTTATTATCTCCTAAGATATTCTGATACCCTCCTTGTACATTTCCTTTCTCAAGAAACTCATTCGCATCCAATTTCAATTTCAGTTCTAAAATTCTCACTAAAGAAACGAATGCAGAGGGATCCAAAAAGGCAGATTACAGAAAAGCCGTACGTTTGGTTTGAGAATGGTCTGTAGTGGTTACGCTGGGGTAAGAGTACGCTTGATATCTTGGACAATCATTTCAAATCAAAATTAAGCAGCACTATAAAGACCTGACTGGAAACTCTGGAAAGATACCCAGTTTATCCATGTCATCTTACATACTTCATCCTATAATGTATTTCACTCTAGAAGGAATCCTCCTCTCATACAGTAACTATTATCAATATGGGTAGAAACATGTCACCTAATATATCTTGAACCAGAGCAGACATTTACATGTGTATGTGTATACCACTTCACGACCACTCTCCACTGGGATATGAGGTATAGAAAAGGCAAACATCTAGAAGCGGGGTGAGAGATGGCAGGGGAAAAAAACCAAATACTTTAACCTTAAGAGGCGGGTATGGCACAGGAAATCGCCTGACTCATTTTCTGAAATATATTTCTTTAAAATATAAATCCAAGCCTTGACCGTTAATTTCCTTGATTATTCCAATAACCACTTGCCTCTAAGCATCACTTCTCTTTAGTAAACGCTACGTAATTATTTTTCTTGTGTCCTGTCTTTCCATTCAAGTCAAACACTTTGCTGGCTATTCCTTGTATGTAAATTTCTATCTCCTACCTCGTGTTCATGGGTATCACTTTCTCTTCTTTGTGCTTCCATTTGCCAACGTGATCGTACCTCCTCAGGTCTTCACGATAGCTCTCTAGCTAACCTCAGTTCATGTTGATCACATTTCTTTTAATCTTATATTATTTATATCAATCTTATTTTCATTTTAACTTGCTACAGTTTCCAAAAACTGTACTTGATTAAGTTTGATCCTAACTCAAAATATATTAAAAGCATTTAGGAATAGAAATGATTTATTTCCTATCTTTTCCATCAGAGGATTCATATTGGTAAGAGAATGACTGTATTTGTCACCCTCCATGACATAGTTCAATGTGCTACATATCCCAATGATTCCAGCTGAAGTTGTTAACTTACTATAAGACGAATTTCGTTCAGTGGTGGGAAAATATAAAGAAGTAAATTACTTTTACTTCTAAAGACTTAGAATGAAATGTTATTGGAAGTTTAAAAGATTATTAATTCCAAGAAGAAAGCAACATTTATTTTTCTTAAGGTAGGGAAAAGGCACAGTGGTAGAAGCTAACTGAAGGTTAACTCACCAATACCAGCACCAATTAACTTGAGGTGTAGAGAGAGAGGAACTCACATTTATAAAGTACCTACTATATGTTAAGGACTGGGCAGGTGCTTTCTACAATGCTATTCATTTAATCTTCATAAGGACTCTCAAGAAACAGGTGGTTATTATCATCTGATATATAAGAAAACAGATTTATAGACTGAAAAGTAACTAAAGTTATATGGTTACTAAGATTCCGAGAATTTGTATGACTGAAATTTTCAGAGATGGAAAGAGTAGATCTCCAAGAGTTAAAAATTTCAAGACAGAAGAAAGTGTATTTATAAAGATAACTGAGTCCATTCAGGAGTTGATAAGGATTAACCCAACAACGTAGGTTCCTTCATGGTAATTTACAGTGGAACGTAAGGCATGGCTCAGTTTTAAAGTTATACTGGAAAAGTCAGTGAGCTAGCTATCATAGTTTAGTCATAACCATTATCGAAGTACATAAATGCAAAGACGATTAAAATAACCTAGCTAACAATGACAGAGTTGACATTACAGTGACATATATGTGAACTTTTAAGACAACCTTTGTTAGTGTGGTAGAGAAGCTAAGCTCAGGCTCAAAAGAGAATCCTAAAGATGATTTTTCTTATCCTCCTTCTGTATTTTCTTCTGGCACAATCAATTATACAGAAATATTCTGGGGAGTGACATCAGCAAGATGGAGGGCTAGGAGACCCCAGCTCATGTCTCCCACACAAGAAACCAACAAAAACAATAAACAAACAGCACAAACTGAAGAAAACAGCCCAGGGAAAGTACTGGGCTAGAAAGAAGCAGCAAAAAACCCTGTGGAGCTCCAAAATAAATCAAGGATAACTGCACAGGACAGTACAGAAGTGTACTACCTGAGTCAAGCCATTACCCAGTCAAGAGCAGCCTGGCACCAGGAGGGATGGCCTCAGCGGAAGTTCACCACACGGGGAAAAGGAGAACCCCTGTAGGCCTCTCCACTGGGGACATGTGCAGCCTTTGCTGCAGTGGTCTCCTACCAACATCGCTCCCAGCTGACGGAGCTGCCCACGGTGCTCCCCAGCCCCTGCACCTACTCGCAGAGGCTAGAGCTGTCGCTGCAGGAGACCTGCCCTCAGGGACCCCAGTCTCTGCTGCACCCTGCTCTCTGGAATGAGGTGCGCCTCAGCACCTCACCATATACAGGACTGGAGCTCTGGGCCTCATCCATGGTTTCAGGGTAGTGGTTTTGTCCCACCATTCCCAGCACAGTGTCTGCTGCCCTGGGCCCCGCCTACTGGATACCAGGTTACAGCTCTGACCCATCATCCTCAAGGATGCTCCATCACGGAGCCCTGCCCACCCCCCACCCCAGGTTGAGGCTCTGACACGTCACTGCTAAGACCAGGCTGCAATGCCCTGAGCCCTGCTCCTGATGCTCGGCTTTAACACATCAGCATTGCAGCTGTGCTGCTGCTACTGCCTTGTGACTGCCTCAGGGGGCCAAAAGTGAGACTCTGACCCACCATGCCCAGTCTATGCTGCTACTGCAGCCTGGGCCCAAGCCACCACCACAGCTTGTCATCCCAGGGCCTGTGCCGCTGTCGCACACCCCCACACCAGCGAGCCACTATGGGGAGCCCCTGAAACTCAGGTCCCAGGTCCACGGAAGAGCTGTACGTATGTATACCGCAGACATCAGTGCCACATCTGCAGCAAGTGCACCTGTACCTCAGGACTACTGTGGTAGCTCTGTATGCACCAGATCCTAGGACCCTGGCTCTGATACTATACTGCTCCACAAAGGACCCCGAATGAATAGCCAAAATGATCTTGAGAAAAAAAGAACAAAGCTGGAGGTAGCACACCTCCTGATTTCAAACTATATTACCAAACTATAGTAATCAAAACAGTATGGTATTGACCTAAGAACAGTCACACAGATCAAAGGAACAGAACAGAGAGCCCAGAGATAAACGTACACTTAAATGGTCAATTAATTTACAACACAGGAGCCATGATATACAATGGAGAAAGGTCAGTCTCTTCAATAAGTGGTACTGGGCAAACTGGACCACTATCTTACACCACACACAAAATTTGATCTATTTTGAGTTAAGACTTGAATGTAAGACCAGAAACATTAAAATTCTTAATATGTAGCAAACATAGGTGGTAAGCTCCATGACATCACTCTTGGCAATGATTTTTTGGATTTAACACCAAAAGTGGGGGAGTAGGTGAAATGAGTGAAAGGTGTCAGAGGTACAAGCTTTCAGTTATAAAATAAGTGAGTCATGGGGATGTAAGGTACAGCATGGTGACTATAGTTAATAATACTCTATTGCTTATTTGAAAGTCTCTAAGAGAACAAATCTTAAAAGTTCTCATCACACACAAAAAATTTGTAATTAGGTATGGTGATCAATGTTAATAGGCCTATTGAGGTGATCATTTTGCAATACATAAAAATATCAAATCATTATGTTGTGCACATGAAAGTAATATAATATTAAACATCACTTACACCTTAAAAAAATAAAAATCCTGTAGTGGTGGTGTGTAAATCACTTTGAACTCTACCATACAGGCTAAGAGACAAGGGTTAAAAATAACTATATCTACAATATTATGTTAATGGATACACAATATAAAGAGATGTATACTGGGACATCAAAATAAATTATGGAGGTCACATAAATGCATTGAACTTTCTTATGTAATTGAAGTTAAGTTGTTGTTAGCTTAAAATAGTTATAAGACTAAGATGTGTTACAAAAGCCTCATGATAACCAAAGAGCAAAAACCTATAACAGACAGACAAACCATAAAGAGAAGAAAATCAAAGCATACTACTATAAAAAAAATCAAGTCACAAAGAAACCAAAAGAAGAAGAAACTACAGAACCACAAAACAATTAATTAATTAACAAAGTGGCAATAGTAAGTCCTTACCTATCAACATTTACTCTAAATGTAAATGGTTTTATTTCTCCAGTCAAAAGACACAGAGTGGCTGAATGGATAAAAGAACAAAACCCAACTATATGTGAGTCTATAAAGACTCACTTAAGCTTAAAGGACATGGACAGGCTGAAAGTGATGAGACGAAAAAGATATTGCATACAAATGGAAAACAAAAGAGAACTGGGGTAGCAATCCTTAATGTCAGACAAAATATCTTCTAATCAAAAACTGTAACAAGAGACAAAGAAGGTCATTATGTAATGATAAAGGGATGAATATATCAGGAGGATATAACAACTATAAACATATATGCACCATATATTGTAGCTCCTAAATGTATTAAATGATTATTAACAAATCTGAAGGGAGAACAGAGAGCAATGAAATAAAGTAGGGGACTTCAATACCCCACTTTCAACAACAGTTTGATCATGCAGACAGAAAATCAGTAAGGAAATAATGGATGTGAATTACACTTTAGACTGCATGCACCTAACAGACATATACAGAACACTCCATATACCAGCAGCAGAATATGCATTTCTTCTCAAGTGTACATAAAAGATTCTCCAGGATAGATCACATGATAAGGCATAAAACATGTCTTAGCAAATTTAAAAGGACTGAAATCACACCAAGTATTTTTTCCTACCACAATGACAGGAAACGAGAAATAAACAACAGGAAGAAAATGCAATATATGCAGATTAAACAACATGCTCCTGAACAACCAATGGGTCAAAGAAGAAATCAAAAGGGAAATCAAGAAATATCTTGAAACAAATGAAAATGGAAGTACAATGTATCAAAACCTAGGGATGCTGCAAAAGCAGTTTTAAGAAGTTTATACTGATAAATGCCTACATTAAGAAACAAAAAAGACCTCAAATAAACAACCTCACGTTACACCTTAAGGAACTAAAAAAAGAAAAATTACAACAGAGATATATGAAACAGAAAACAGAAATATAGAAAAAAGCAATAAAACAGCTGATTTTGACAAGATAAACAAAACAGAGAGAACTAAAGAGGAGACATTATAACTGTTACCACAGAAACACAAAGAGTCAGAAGAGACTGCTATGAACAATAACACACCAACAAATTGGACAACTGAGAAGAAACTGATTAATTTCTAGAAACATAAAACCTACTAAAACTGATTCAAGAGGACAAAGAAAATCTTAATAGAGCAGTAACAAAAAAGGAGACTGACAGTGTAATCCAAAACCTTCCAACAAAGAAAAGTCCAGGAACAGATGGTTTCACTGGTGAATCTACGAAACAACTAAAGAGGAATTAATGCCAATCCTTCTAAAAATCATCCAAAAAATTAAAGATGAGGGGATATGTCCAAATTCACTTTGAGACCAGCATTACTCTGATACCAAAGCCAAATATGGACACTACAAGAAAAGAAAACTGCAGATCATAATCCCTGATGAATACAGATACAAAATATTAGCAAACTGAATTCAACAGCAGATTAAAAGGACCATACACTATGAGCAAGTGGGATTTATTCCAGGGATGCAAGGATGGTTCAACATATGCAAATCAACAGATCTGATATACCACATTTATAAAAGAAAAAAATTGTATGATCATGTCAATATGCAGAAAAGACAGGGAACAGACAGGATTGCCCACTTTTGCCATTTCTATTCAGCATATTATTGGAAGTCCTAGCCATAGCAATTCGGCACAAAAAAGAAATAAAAGGCATTCATATTGGAAAGGTAAAAGTAAAATGATCTCTGTTTGTGGATAACTTGGTCTTATATATAAACCCTAAAGACTCCACTAAAAGCCTGTTAGAAAAAATGATTTCAGTAAATTTGGAGGATACAAAATCAACATATTGTTATCAGTTGCATTTCTATACACCAACAAGAACTATCTGAAGTGAAATTAAAAAAGCAATTGCATTTACAATAGCATCAAAAACAATGAAACGCTCAGGCACACGTTTAACCAAAGAGGTATAAGACACTGAAAACTGTAAGACACCGATGAAAGAGATTGAAGAAAACACAAATAAATGGAAGGATACACTGTGCTCATGGATTATATCAAGAATTAATAGTGTTAAAATGTCCATACTACCCCAAGTGATCTACACAGTCAATGCAATCCTTACCAATATTCCAATGACATTTTTCACAGAAATAGAAAAAACTATTCTAAACTTTATTTGGAACTGCAAAAGATACTGCACCACCAAAGCCATCTTGAGAAAGACGAACAAAGCCAGAGGCATCATGTTGCCTGATTTCAAGCTATATTGCAAAGCTCTAACAATCAAAAGAATATGCTACTGGCATAAAAACAAGCACATAGCCCAGTGTAACAGAATAGTAAGCCCTGACATAAATTCATGAATATATGGTCAGCTAATTTTTGATCAGAGTGCCACGAACATACAATTGGGAAAGGATAGTCTCTTCAATAAATGGAGTTGGGAAAAATGGATATCCACATGCAAAAGAATGAAACTGGACCCCTATCTTACAGTATTCACAAAAAACAATTTGAAATGGATCAAAGACTTAAATGTAAGACTTGAAACTGTAAAGCTACTAAAAGAAAATGTAGGGACAAAGGTCCTTGCCATTGGTCTTGGCAGTGATTTCTTGGATAAGACAGCAAAAGAACAGGCAGCAAAACTAAAATAAACAAGTGGGACTGCATTAAACTAAAGAGCTTCTGCACAGCAAAGGAAATAATAAAATTGAAAAAGCAACCTATAGAGTGGAAGAAAATATTTGCAAGCCATATATTTGATAAAAGGTTAATACACAAAATATATAAAGCAAAATATATAAAGACCTCAAGAGCAAAAACACAAATAATTCAATTAAAAAGTTAGCAAAGGACCTGAATAGACATTTTTCTAAAGAAGACATACAAATGGCCAATAGGTATATGAAAAAATGTTCAATATCACAAATCATCAGGAAAATGCAAATCAAAATCACAATGAGGTATCACCTCACACCTGTTAGGAAGACCTTTATCAAAAAGACAAGAGACTGGACTTCCCTGGTGGTCCAGTGGTTAGGACTACACGCTCCCAATGCCGGGGGCACGGGTTTGATCCCCGGTCAGGGAAGATCCCACATGCCACACGGCATGGCCAAAAAAAAAAAAAAAAAAAAAAAAAAAAGACCAGATTAAATGTTGGTGAGTTTGTGGAGAAAGGGGAAACCTTATGCACTGTTGGTGAAAATATAAAACGGTATCTCTATTAAAGAAAACAGTACAGAGATTCTTCAAACAATTAAAAACAGAACTACCATATGATTCAGCAATTCCACTCCTGGGTATATATCTGAAGGTAGTGAAATCAGTAGATCAAAGAGATATCTGCACAACCACAATCACTGCAATATTATTCACAACAGCCAAGCTATGGAAACAGCCTAAGTGTTTGTCAATGGATAAAGATTACAGTGTGTATGCTGGTGTACACACACAATGGGATATTATTTAGCCATGACAAAGAGGGAAATCCTACCTTTTGTGACAACATGGATAAACCTTGAGGACATTATGCTAAGTGAAGTAAATCAGACATAGAAAGACAAATACTGTATGATATCACTTATATGTGGAATCTAGAAAAGCTGAATTTGTAAAAACAGAGTAGAGTGGTGGTTACCAGGGGCTTGAGGTAGGTTAATTGGGGAGATGTTGTTTAAAGGTAGAAACTTGCAACTAGTAGATAAATAAGTTCTGGAGAACTAATGAACAGCAATGGTGATTATAGTCAACAATACTGTATTATAAACTTCAAAATTGTTAACAGACCAGATCTTAACTGTTTTCACCACAAAAAAGAAGTAATTATGTGATGTGATAGAGGTGTTATACCTAATGCTAAAATAGTAGTCATTTTGCAATATATAAATATATCAAAGCAACATGTTGTGTACCTTAAACTTACAGAATATGTCAATTATATCTCAATTATTAAAAAAAGAAATATTCTGAAACATTCATTTGAATAAATAAATAAAACATGACTTAAGCTCTTTGAAAAGTTATTCAAGAGGTGGTATTTTTCCCTGTTTAACACCATCAGAGGTCAAGATTCAAGTAATCATAACTTTAGTACAACAAGAAACACAAAACCCTTATACCATGTGAGAATATGATGATCACTGAATTTTCCTATTTTTTTTGTTTCCCATTTTCACCATTTCCTATTTAAAATTTTCAAGAAATGCAAGCTACATTTCTTTCAATAATCCCATAACTCTTTAAAAATAAAACTCAGGAAAGTATCAATATATTTCAAACATATGAAGATATAAAACACAGAGTCAATGTTAATAAAAAATAAAATCTTTTACCTTCTGGATCGTAAGTTTGAAAAACTCTTCTGGCTTGTTCTGAAGGAGCCTCAGGGGCAACTAAAGCCATATCCTGAAAACATAAAAAAGCATGCTATCAACGAGCTACAATATCATGGCATTGAAAATAATGACTGATAGTTTTGCTTTATATTACTGTCCAAGTAAAAAATCTAACTGGAAGCATACTCTAGTTTTCAAATATTTAAAAGTTAAATCCAGAGATATGACAGCAAACAATTAACATAGGAATGCACTTGAAATTTACTACTTTAGGAAGTATGTTACATCAATAGCTAGGCACAGATCAATAATCAAGTTCTGCATGTTCAGAATTTTAACTTTTATTAAAGGAAATATCCAAAAGGCGGATTTCTTTTTCCCATAAAAGTAACTCTCTATCATGACTAGTTTCTTTACAAAGTAAGCAATATTACAATTTACCAAAAATAAGCACAAAATTCACTGTTATCTTGGACTCTTCACAAACCTTTACTCTACATATATTAACTATTATGAAACTCTACACTTGACTGACATGAAACTAGAATCTAGGTTCTAACTGTTTTCCTCTATTCATAAATCTGGTCCAAGCATCTGCCTGTAATTGTGTTCATTCAGACACACCTCATCAGAGAACAAGTTTCCAAGCATCCCTTTTTACCATCTTGAATCCTTTTTAAGAAGTGGGTATAAAGGGAACGTATCTCAACATGATAAAAGCTATTTATGACAAATCCACAGCCAACATAATAATGGTGAAAAGCTGAAAGCCTTCCCGCATATAAATTAATGAACTCAGAACACTCCCTCAACACCATACACAAAAATAAACTCAAAATGGCTTAAAGACTTTAATATAAGACATGACACTATAAAACTCCTAGAAGAGAACATAGGCAAAACATTCTGACATAAACCATAGCAATGTTTTCTTAGGTCAGTCTCCCAAGGCAATAGAAATAAAAGCAAAAATAAACAAATGGGACCTAATCAAACTTAGAAGCTTTTGCACAGCAAAGGAAACCATAAAGAAAACAAAAAGACAACCTACAGAATGGGAAAAAATATTTGCAAATGATGCAACTGACAAGGGCTCAATTTCCAAAATATACAAACAGCTCATACAACTCAGTAACAAAAAAACAAACCACCCACTCAAAAAATGGGCAGAAGACCTAAATAGACATTTCTCCAAAGAAGACATACAGATGGCCAACAGGCACATGGAAACCTGCTCATGGCTAATTATCAGAGAAATGGATTCAGAACTACAATGAGGTACCACCTTACACTAGTCAGAATGGCCACATCATTAAAAACTCTACAAATAATAAATGCTGGAGAGGGTGTGGAGAAAAGGGAACCCTCCTGCACTGTTGGTGGGAGTGTAGGTGCAGCCACTATGGAGAACAGTGTGGAGGTTCCTTAAAAAACTAAAAATAGGACTACCATATGATCCAGCAATCCCACTCCTGGGCATGGATCTGGGGAAACCCATGGTTTGAAAGGATACATGCACCCCAATGTTCATAGCAGCACTGTTTACAATAGCCAAGACATGGAAGAAACCTAAATGCCCATTCACAGATGAATGGATATATATATATATATACACACATACACATATACACACAATGGAATACTAATTAGCCATAAAAAAAGAATGAAATAATGCCATTCGTAGTAACCTGGATGCACCTAGAGATTATCATACTACATTAAGCCAGAAAGAGAAAGTCAAATACTGTATGCTATCACTTACATGTGCAATCTAAAATATGATACAAATGAACTTATTTCAAAACAGAAACAGACTCACAGACACAGAAAACAAACTTATGGTTACCAAAGGGGAAAGGGGGTGTGGGAGGGATAAATTCGGAGTTTCGGATTAGCTGATACAAACAACTATATATAAAATAGATAAACAACATGGTCTTCTGTATAGCATGGAGAACTATATTCAATATCCTGTAATAAACCATAATGGAAAAGAATATGAAAAAGAGTATATATATTTGTATAACTGAATCACTTTACTATACACCAGAAAGTAACTCAACCTTGTAAATCAACTATACTTCAATAAAAAATAAAAAAGAAGTTGTGGGGTATAAAAGTTAAAAAGTATTTAAATTGCTGTTTCTCTGTGGAAATACATTTTTGTAAGAAATCTACTAATTAACTTTTGTCCTAATCATCCCACCCTTACCTCAAAGATGAAGGAATAAACTCTAAGAGTCAATTAGAGTAGTTCCTTTTTAAAACTTAATTAATTAATTAATTAATTTTTGGCTGCGTTGGGTCTTCGTTGCTGCACGCGGGCTTTCTCTAGCTGTGGTGAGCGGGGGGCTACTCTTCACTGTGGTGTGCGGGCTTCTCTTGTTGCAGAGCATGGGCTCTAGGTGCGTGGGCTTCAGTAGTTGTGGCACACGGGCTCGGTAGTTGTGGCTCGCGGGTTCTAGAGCACAGGCTCAGTAGTTGTGGCGCACAGGCTTAGTTGCTCTGCGGCATGTGGGATCTTCCCGGACCAGGGCTTGAACCCGTGTCCCCTGCGTTGGCAGGCAGATTCTTAACCACTGCGTCACCAGGGAAGCCCCTAGAGTAGTTCTTACTGGGCCATGCCTGAACACCTCAATAGTATATTTGGTTCATATAGGAGTAGAAATCAAATGGGTATGGGAATCAAAACAACAGAATATATACAAGTTCCTACACAGTTTTAATGTGTTAAAATAAATGATAAAATACTTTTTAAAATCTGTTATTTTATGGGCTTCCCTGGTGGCACAGTGGTTGAGAATCTGCCTGCCAATGCAGGGGACACGGGTTCGAGCCCTGGTCTGGGAAGATCCCACATGCCACGGAGCAACTGGGCCTGTGAGCCACAACTACCGAGCCTGTGCGTCTGGAGCCTGTGCTCCGCACCAAGAGAGGCCACGACAGTGAGAGGCCCGCGCACCGCGATGAAGAGTGGCCCCCACGCACCGCAACTAGAGAAAGCCCTCGCGCAGAAACGAAGACCCAACATGGCCAAAAATAAATAAATTAATTAAAAAAAAAATAGAACCATCTTAAAAAAAAAAAATCTGTTATTTTATAACAGTAAAATTTGGTAATGTACAATTATTTCCCTTTTACCATCCCGTGTTAGCAACTTTTAGGGTCTCCTTTTTGTGCATTTTCAATGTTATTTTGTAGCTAATACACATGTCAAGGGACATGCTTTCATCTGGTTCAACCTTCAATGCCTTTCTGATTTTATGATCCAGTCCTTAATTGCTGGACCCTTGGATTGTGTCTAACCTTTTGCCATAACCAATGCTGCACCAAATAAACTTGAACATGTAATTTCATACATGAACAGCAGTATCGGCAGGACAGAGTTCCAGAGTAGGATTGCTGGGCCAAAGAAAGAAGGCATTTAAAATTCTCGTAGAATACTGCCAGATTCTTGGGTTAAATTTGTTCATTTAACCTATTTTTAACAATATTTCTTAAAGCGCTTTTCTTTGTCCAATACGTCACCCAGGACAGTCTTAGCTCTATAATTACCTTTATACCAAGGCTAGGATTGCAGCATCAGCTCTCAGATTTAGGGAGCAATTACTAGCACAGGGCTATCATTATTATTACTCCTTAGCTTCTTTTACCACTCCCAAACCTGAACTGCAAACATTTCTACATGTATTCCAGAATAAGCTTTAGCCCCATGAACTATTTCCAACTCTCCCTTCTTTCTTCAATTCTTCCCTTTAGAATGGCTGTTGGAATTTGTGGATGAGTACTGTCACTGAAATTCTCATGGAGGAGAAGGTATACAGCTGTAAATGAGATTTTTACGCAAGGGGGAACACTTGGAGACACAAGATGAAGATATAGTCATTCTTCCTATTCACCATCTGTTGCATTTCAACCTTTATTACTAGTAAGTGATGAGGCACAGTTTGAAATGAGTTTTACAACACTACTTCAAAATTTCTAAATATTAAGTAAAAGTATGATCTAAACAGAAGGAAAGGGAATATTGTTTTTCTTGGTCAAAATAAAACAAACACTCTTTTGGGGGAAGAGGTGGCAGAGAATATAAATGAAGCATCATTTTAATCTTCCTACAAAGTGAAGTTTTGGGAAATTACTACCATTTATAAAGTTGGGGGAACAAGGAAGATTCCATTTTTAGCCAGAGAAAAAGGTCCGCATCAAATTCTCCGGCATTAAAGATTTCAGAAAATGCAGGAGTGCAAAAAAAAAAAAAAAAAAATTAACGTGAACTACCTGATGCCTCATCTCTAAGTTCCAAGTGCTACAAATAAAAAATATACTATGCTTATGTAGAAAAAAATTAAACTTAATAAAATGTTCACTGCTTATCATCTGCCTCTGGTTATGAACATATAAAAAAATCAGGCTTCAGAGAATGTGTTCTTAGCTCTTGTTTGAATAGGCCTGGCCTGATATAGAAAGATCAGATGAAGCCTAGGGAAAACTCCTGGCATACTCTGGTTTAACAGGTGTTCATTTAGAGTAAGGGTTGCCAGATGTTTTCTGTAATGGGCCAAAAAGTAAATATTTTTGGCTTTGCAGGCCATAACATAGCATGATAATACAATGCATAGGCAGCAAGATGGTACGATATATAAACAAATGCACATGGCTGTGTTCCAATAAATTACAAAATAGGTGGTAGGGCTTGATTTGGCCTGTGGGCCATAGTTTGCTGACCCATGATTTAGAGAATATATTTTTTCCCCAAATGCTCTAACACTTAGTAAACATGCCTTCTTTTGACACATCTGCAGATATAATGATATCTTAATCACCTTACTAGGTTTTACAAAGATGGTATTTTAGGTCTCATCTGAGAGAGAAAAGAGGGTAGGAAGTTCTAGCTGGCAGGAACAGAATCATGAGAGGCAGAAAGATGTGAATTAGCGTAGCACAAGGGGAACTGAAAGAGCTGAAGAGGACTGAGAACTGAGAGGCAAGGAGTAGTTAGGCAGGGAAATCAGCTTTGATGGGAGAATGAACTGACTCCGAACGTGCAGAGTCTGGAGGTGATGCACACGTCTTTCTGGATACCTAGAAAGACGACTGACGTTGCAGTCCACACAACACTGGCCATCTAAGCTTGGTAGGCTTGGATTAGTATAAATGCAAAGTGAGGGACCTCCCTGACCCTACATTCCCCCAAATCCTACCTCCTTTCCTACTATTTTAAACAAGGTTTGACTGTGAAAAATAGTGAAAATACTCAATTTTTAATACTCTTAAGTTTTATCAAGCTTCACAGAGAAGTTCTTACTGTTCATTAAGTAACTGTTCTACTTCCACGAATAGGCTTTACATTCATGACTTGAATGTTCATGTTTAGCCTTTCATATCAAGATGAGCATGCAAACATAGTATAGTGAAGATGGTCTGGGGAGAAATGATTATTTCAGCTGGTACTGTACCTGATCCCAATTTCTGCTTCCATCTTAATCTCCTAGCACAACGAGTATGGTTCAGCCATACTGAACCAATTACTGTTCTCCAAATATAGCACAAAGTTTCCCATCCCACATCTCTTGCCTTTTTGCTTACTCTTTTCCCAAGACTAGAATACATTCTTCATTTCATCTAAGTCTAATACACATCATGTCCTTTAATTCAAGTATCATCCCTCTGCACACCCCTCCCCTCTTTCAGTCTCTGTTTCACACTAGAATAATAATTTGTTTGTTTTCCTAAGGGACAGAAGTAGCTAAAAGCTCGGGAGACAGAATCCTTGCTTTAGCCAGTAGGTGTTATTTTTCTCTGGCCCCAGAGTATAAAATGTAGATGAAAACGGAACGTATTTTACAGGGTTGCATTGAGGATTGAATGACAAATGCATGTAAGATGCTTATCATAGTGCCTGATACGTAGCAAACACTCAGTAGAATTACCTAGTAAACTATTATAATGTATTATTATTATTTTTGGCCGCACGGCGTGGCATTCGGGATCTTAGTTCCCCGACCAGGGATTGAACCCGTGCCCCCTGCAGTGGAAGCGTGGAGTCTTAACCACTGGACCGCCAGGGAAGTCCCTATAATGTATTATTAATCCTTGCATTGCAACAGTACTTAGCACCATGCCCAGTGTTTGCTCTACTAGGTACTGGGGGAAAGCAGATAAATCAGGTAGTACCCCTGATCACAAGAAGGTAGAAAGTTTAAAGAAATTACAGGAGCATAAGGGAGTAAGAGAATCAGCAATCACATCACAAAAGATGTCAAGCAAGGCTGGACCACGAATGCTGAGCAGGATTTTGATCGCAATCTGGGCAGATGATAACGTACACAGCAGCGCAGGAAAACAAACAGAATCATACACTTGTTAATACTTACTATCGTACATTAAGTATATGCTATAAGGCCTTTTCTGCTACCCACTCCATTTGCTACAATTATTTTCATCAATTCTAGATGGCCAGGTAGAGATGTGGACTCCTCAATGCTGATTCTAATGAAAACTCATGGACTTGACTCATAACAGAACGCCTTTAGGCCTTTATATCAGCGATACTTTATCTTGTCTGGATAATTATTTGGGTTCTACTGTAACAAAAAGTTATAAGAAACAAATTCAAATGGAAAGAGGGACTAATTTCAGTAAGCTGGGTGACATCACTGACACGACTGAGATAACTAAGAGAAAAAAATTCATAAAAACCAATACAGAAACATGACAAGTTATGATTTAAACTATAAAAATTAATACTTTAGCTCTTAAATCCATTTCCTTTCTGTAGCAGATAAGGCATGAAACTTAAACAAATGCACAAACTCTACAATTTACTTCGGATAAATGGCTGGGATGACTAAACCGCGTTAATACACGGGAAAACCCTAGTATTTTACAGAACGCCCAGCTGTGACTCTAATGATACTCCAACTCCCAAGACTTTTACCCAGTAATTAAAGATACAAAGGAGTGAATTTTCTTTATAATAAATAAGATCTATAAAGCATCATTTTACTTCATTTCCTTAAAACTGTGTGGATACATGTAGAGGAATGCATTAATGGTAAAGTTGAGCTGTCCAACTTTTGAACACCCTAAAAAAGGGCTCTATCGTGTAACTGCAGTCGTCTTGCTAATGTTACGCCGAGGAGTGACACACAAAGGAGCTTGCTCTGTAGACAGAATCCCGTCTAGATTCCCAGGAGCAGATACCGCTGTAAAAGCACTCTGCTCATGCAGGAACAGTGAAAAGTTTTGTTTCTCCTTTGCATTGAATTCAGTTTCTCTATATACTGTGCCTTTAAACAGAAGTGTGTTTTCATGTGTTCTTATCTAAAAGGAAAACTGCTTTGTCATAGGAAAGGTCAAAGGTGACACTCTGTATACACATGCAAAGAGTCCTTTTATAACCATAAAAGAGAACAAAAAGGAATGTAAAACTCATCTTCCCAACTTCAAAAGAAAGTCTGAAACGGATTACCAAGGAAATCAGTCACTGATCTTCTGAAGACGGAATGAGATGTTACAGGTAGGTTCCGACTACCTTTATGTTGGGTCAGCAGCTGTCCTCCCAGAGATTCAAACGCACAAAACCAAAAACGACAAATTTATTTGTCTAACATTTTATATATATAATTCTAATAATATTAAAGTATCATATTGTCAAATTTAAAGGCCTCGTCTTGAATTTGCATTGAAAATTAATTCCATAATTAGTTCCAATTCAAGGGGAAAATATGAAAGTGACCCAAGTAATTTAATCTTAGGCCCCAAATATAAAAAAGGAAGTCAATGAGGCAGAGGGAAAAATGATGATTAGAGAGAAGAAAAACATAACAGGACAAATGTCCAAATGTTCTATCAGGTAATATTTGAGCATTTAAAGTATATTAACATGTCTCAGTATGAAAAGGCCTGGCTTCTAAAAGGAGAAAAGATTTAATATATTATAAAACAAATGTTACACCATCTTGTTTTAACAATAAAGTTCTAAATTCCTTTAGCATCTACTATTCAAAATCATTTCTTTTACCTGTGCAGGAGATCTGCAAGTTTTCAACTAACTCATGAAGAGTACCATGGTATATCTGCATACCCTGCCCATGCACACAGGGCTCGCTCCCTCACAAGGTACAGATCCAAAGGTTTTATTCTGCCATAGTTCAGAAGGCCTGCTTGGAACACTCTCTATCCTACTTAATAGAAATTGTTTCCTTCTTTGAAGAAGTCCATTTATGTACACTGTACTACAATTCACCTCACCAACATCCTTTCCCCCCAACAAAGGTTGTTTTATTGTAAAACCCTAAATACAACACTGAGATGAAATCATTTAAGCAACTGATCCTCCCTAACCATTAAAAGGATGTCTTTTTGCCTTGGCATCAACCAACTGGGAAATAATGTTGCAAGAATTCGGAGGCTAGGGGGTGCTGAATTGTGGGCAGGGGCTTTTGGCGATTTAAGGAACCAAGTGGAACCTTCCTCTTCTCCCTGGGAATGTCCCACTTTTGGACAAGAACAGACAGGTAAAAAGAACAACATTTAAACAGCTCAGTTTTAGATTTTATTACTTTGTAAAAATGTGTTTTTTTTCTGTTCCTTCCCTCCATTTGTAAAAATCTTTTTTTTTTTTTTTTCTGTTCCTTCCCTCCATTTGACATCAGTAAAAGTTTTAAACACCACAAAACTGATTTGGCTGTAAATGGCAAACGGTACCAAAACGAAATGAAACCAAAAATCCAAAGGACAAACAGAAAAAAAGCCTAAATAAACCCTCAAGTTTGGTCTTGGGGGTTTACATATCACAAGAACCGTCAACTCAACCCCCATGCAACGTGACTCCTTGGATAACTGCTGGGTCCACACCAATGACACAGGAGACCAGAAACAACGTCTTTTGTTAATTAACACAGCAAGGGTGACACTAGGTAACTTTTTTTCTTAAATACAGTACACTGTACACAGGTCCCAAGAAAACCCTGCATAAGCCCCTTGTGGAGACTTGAGCCAAAGCACTGGCTGTTTATAAAAATATTGTGTTGCTACAAAAGTATAAATTAATGCTACTGGTATTAAGAAATATTAAACACATAAAACTTATAACGATTAAGAAAAATATTCATTAGTACCTGTAGAAAACTCTGGCCTAAAAAAGATTTTTTTGTGTGTGTTTTGTTTTTTTGTAAAATTTTTTTTTGTATTTTTTTAAGATGACTTAAGTTTCTTGCACTCAGAGAGAGAGACACAGTCAGCTGTGCCTACGGCATTGCCTAGAACGTCTTAACTGCTGAGAAAGGCTGGGGGTGCACACGCATGGGTACTGAGTGGGGCCCGGGAGGGAGGGGCACCAAGGCTTTCCCAAGATTCACCTGATGTGAAAGAATCACTGGTGCGAAGTCACGGGGAAAAGAAAACGGCAGGATCATCACAGAACAACTGAGAATAATTTATGCTTTTTAAAAAATATCTCTGCTTCAGGTGGTTGCACAAAATGATTTCCTGATGCTTGGCATCTGAATGGCCCTGGACACACTGCCCGGCGGGGCTGGGAGCCTCCAGCCCCATGCCAGTCCACGAGCTCGCTCACCGCTTTGGAACCCGGCCCCCCGGCTGGGTGGGAGGGAAGGGTCCCAGGTAGGGACCGGCTGGCACCTGGGCTGTTGGAGGAACCCCTCTTCCAGCTGGCCTCAGCCAACCTGGACTTCAGGAAGCGCCACAGGGATCCCAGGCCCCTGAGGTTGCGGACCAG
This sequence comes from Balaenoptera borealis, assembly GCF_965194805.1. Lineage (NCBI taxonomy): Eukaryota > Metazoa > Chordata > Mammalia > Artiodactyla > Balaenopteridae > Balaenoptera > Balaenoptera borealis. Next base: position 178,641,135 of record NC_138866.1, read on the forward strand.
GCCGGGCTGTGCCCCTTTCAGGAACTTTGGTTCGAAGAGTCAAGGTGCCCGGTGGGACGCGTGGGTGGGGAGGACCCCCATGGGTCCTGATGCTGACACCCAACTGCAAACTTAGCAAATCCTTCTCTGTACAGGAGCTGAACCTTTAAAGCATCGCCCGTGGTGGTGGAGGGGCATGAATATAACAAACGGCAACCCGCTGCCCTTCACCCTCATCAAAGCGGCAGCAGGTGCCCCTTCGCACAGAAACCACAGCGTCCCTCCAGGGGATGGCGGGGCTCCACTGACCACGATCCTCAAACGCAAATGAGAGGGAGAGAAACAACAACAACAAAATCCTCCAGAGACCCTGAAAAGGGGGAACTCGGAGGGAAACAAGAGGGAACACAAACACTGCACCACTGGTGCACCGTAACTGGCCTAGCAAACACTAGCCACAGTGAAGAGGGGGCAGCCCCTTCCCAGTTCTCCCACTGGCCCGGCTGGATACCGGGGGCTGAGGCGGGGCTGGCGGCGCCGAGACAGGAGCCCCCCAGCCACTGTCTCCAGCGGACAGCCTGAGCCTTACTTAGCCTCCTGGTTTCATCTAAACCAGCAGCCTTTCTAGAGGCCCTCCCTCACGTACGTCCCAGGGACAGAGGCGCTGCCGCTGTGCCCAAGGCAAGGGCAGAGCTATGAACTTGCGCGGCTCAGTGGGCAGGAGGAGACCGCCGGCCGAGCTTCGGGTGCCTCCTCTTCCCGCCTCTGCAGGCACATCCATCGTCACGGCAACACCCAAGTACGGTCCCCTTCTGGGCCATGGCTCACAGGACCTCCCTTCTCCTTCTGCAGCCCAGGTTCATTCCAAACCTTTCTTGTGAACCTGTGCCCCCAAGAGTGCATGCTGCATCCCTGACGGCTCTTCAGGTGCCCACTTTCCAAGGGGTCTAGTCCAAGTCCAGGCGCAAGCCTAGGGGACCCCTGAAGGCAGAGGGTCTGCTTCACAGTGGAAAACACGCCTTGCAGAGTTTTTCTCTGGTGCTTCTCGAAAGTGCAGGAGAGAAAGGAGCAACCTGAAGGAGAAGATGCTTGCCAGCCTACAGAGCTGGTGTCAAAAAAGTCCTTCCCAGAAATCTGGAGATGCAGAACGTCTCTACTGTGTCATCGGACTGTCCTCTCTTCACCAGGAAACCTTCTATTGCGGGTTCTGTGAAACCCCTGCTGCTTGATGACTGAGTTCCTAAAAGGTCCCTGCAGTTAGATTCTGTGCTTTTCCCCCTCAATATTAAGTAGAAAACTCCTATTTACATAGGATAGCAAGCTACATTTTTTTCAACCACATTCTCTAAAATACATCAGAATACAATATCATATTTTTTGCTTCACACAGATGTTAAGATTAAAAAGATGACCATGTCTATATTGGATAGAAAAGTTGATTTATAAAACATGGCAGAGTTCAATTTAAAACTTTAAAGATTACATAGAGAAGATGGTCATAAATTATCTGAAGTTTTACAACCTGTTCATAAAGGTTATTAAATTTATTTTCAACATTGACATTCAAATAAAACTCAATTGTGAAAAGTCTCTCCCAGTCCTACAAAATGTGTTCAGTGATTCTCTATGGGTCAAGAAGACGGTTCCAATGATATAAAAATAAGTTCTGGGCCATTGGACATCTCAAATATCAAGTGATTTTATTAAGTAAACAGATTGGCACTGAAATTTAAAATGACAAACTTATATATCTTTTTAAAAAATTGTAATTACTTAGACTCCTAAAGATAAACTGTTCATCTCAAAAAGAAAAACCAAAACAGTTATTTCACTGAATAGAAACAATTTTCTTACCCATCCTCAAACCATGAAGGCAAATTTTAAATATGATGGCGTATATAATGTGACAATGTTTACTTACTCATCAAAATTGTTTTTATTCACTAATCTGGAAAAAGAATCTGTGTATGTTATATGTATTTAAGTTGATCAGGCAGAAGAATAAAAGCAAGTTATTCTGTTTTTGTCTCCATATAGGATACTGCATGCATTAACTGTTATTTCTTGATTTATAAGCTTAGGGATCTATTGAATAATTTTTTTTAACAACTTTATGGGAGTATAATTGCTTTACAATGGTATGTTAATTTCTGCTTTATAACAAAGTGAAACAGCTATACATATACATATATCCCCATATCTCCTCTCTCTTCCGTCTCCCTCCCACCCTCCCTATTCCATCCCTCTAGGTGGTCACAAAGCACCGAGCTGATCTCCCTGTGCTATGCGGCTGCTTCCCACTAGCTATCTATTTTACATTTGGTAGTGTATATATGTCCATGCCACTCTCTCACTTCATCCCAGCTTACCCTTCCCCCTCCCCGTGTCAAGTCCATTCTCTATGACTGTGTCTTTATTCCTGTCCTGGCCCTAGGTTCGTCAGAACCATTTTTTTTTTTTTAGATTCCAGATATATGTGTTAGCACACGGTATTTGTTTTTCTCTTTCTGACTTACTTCACTCTGTATGACAGACTCTAGGTCCATCCACCTCACTACAAATAACTGAATTGCGTTTCTTTTTATGGCTGAGTAATATTCCATTGTATATATGTGCCACATCTTCTTTATCCATTCATCTGTTGATGGACACTTAGATTGCTTCCATGTCCTGGCTATTGTAAATAGAGCTGCAATGAACATTGTGGTACATGACTCTTTTTGAATTATGGTTTTCTCAGGGTATATGTCCATTAGTGGGATTGTTGGGTCATATGGTAGTTCTATTTTTCGTTTTTTAAGGAACCTCCATACTGTTCTCCACAGTGGCTGTATCAATTTACATTCCCACCAACAGTGCAAGAGGGTTCCCTTTTCCCCACACCCTCTCCAGCGTTTATTGTTTGTAGATTTTTTGATGATGCCCATTCTGACTGGTGTGAGTTGATACCTCACTGTACTTTTAATTTGCATTTCTCTAATGATTAGTGATGTTGAGCATCCTTTCACGTGTTTGTTGGCAATCTGTATATCTTCTTTGGAGAAATGTCTGTTTAGGTCTTCTGCCCATTTTTGGATTGGGTTGTTTGTTTTTTTGATTTTCAGCTGCATGAACTGCTTGTAAATTTTGGAGATTAATCCTTTGTCAGTTGCTTCATTTGCAAATATTTTCTCCCATTCTGAGGGTTCTCTTCTGTATTGTTTATGGTTTCCTTTGCTGTGCAAAAGCTTTTAAGTTTCATTAGGTCCCATTTGTTTATTTTTATTTCCATTTCTCTAGGAGGTGGGTCAAAAAGGATCTTGCTGTGATTTCTGTCATAGAGTGTTCTGCCTATGTTTTCCTCTAAGAGTTTTATAGTGTCTGGCCTTACATTTAGCTCTTTAATCTCTTTTATTTTTGTGTCTGGTGTTAGGGAGTGTACTAATTTCATTCTTTTACATGTAGCTGTACAGTATTCCCAGCACCACTGATTGAAGAGGATGTCTTTTCTCCACTGTATATTCTTGCCTCCTTTATCAAAAATAAGGTGACCATAGGTGTGTGGGTTTATCTCTGGACTTTCTATCCTTTGACATATATTTCTGTTTTTGTGCCAGTACCATACTGTCTTGATTACTGTAGCTCTGTAGTACAGTCTGAAGTCTGGGAGCCTGATTCCTCCAGCTCCATTTTTCTTTCTCAAGATTGCTTTGGCTATTTGGGGTCTTTTGTGTTTCCATACAAATTGTGAAACTTATTGTTCCAGTTCTCTGAAAAATGCCATTGATAGTTTGACAGGGATTGCATTGAATCTGTAGATTGCTTTGAGTAGTACAGTCATTTTCACAATGTTGATTCTTCCAATCCAAGAACATGGTATATCTCTCCATCTGTTAGTATCATCTTTAATTTCTTTCATCAGTGTCTTATAGTTTTCTGCATACAGGTCTTTTGTCTCCTTAGGTAGGTTTATTCCTAGGTATTTTATTCTTTTTGTTGCAGTGGTAAATGGGAGTGTTTCCTTAATTTCTCTTTCAGATTTTTCATCATTTGTGTATAGGAATGCAAGAGACTTCTGTGCATTAATTTTGTATCCTGCTACTTTACCAAATTCATTGATTAGCTCTAGTAGTTTTCTGGTAGCATCTCTAGGATTCTCTATGTATAGTATCATGTCATCTGCAAACAGTGACAGTTTTACTTCTTTTCTGATTTGGATTCCTTCTTTTTCTTTTTCTTCTCTGACTGCCATGGCTAAAACTTCCAGAACTATGTTGAATAATAGTGGTGAGGGTGGGCAACCTTGTCTTGTTCCTTATCTTAGAGGAAATGGTTTCAGTTTTTCACCACTGAGAACGATGTTGGCTGTGGGTTTGTCACATATGGCCTTTATTATGTCAGGGTAGGTTCCCTCTATGCCTACTTTCTGGAGAGTTTTTTTTAAATCATAAATGGGTGTTGAATTTTGTCAAAAGCTTTTTCTGCATCTATTGAGATGATCATATGGTTTGTATTCCTTAATTTGTTAATATGGTGTATCACATTGATTGATTTGCATATATTGAAGAATCCTTGCATTCCTGGGATAATCCCCACTTGATCGTGGTGTATGATTGTTTGGATTAATGTGCTGTTGGATTCTGTTTGCTAGTATTTTGTGGAGGATTTTTGCATCTATGTTCATCAGTGATATTGGCCTGTAGTTTTCTTTCTTTGTGACATCTTTGTCTGGTTTCGCTATCAGGGTGATGGTGGCCTCGTAGAATGAGTTGGGGAGTGTTCCTCCCTCTGCTATATTTTGGAAGAGTTGGAGAAGGATAGGTGTTAGCTCTTCTCGAAATGTTTGATAGAATTCACCTGTGAAGCCCTCTGGTCCTGGGCTTTTGCTTGTTGGAAGACTTTTAATCACAGTCTCAATTTCAGTGCTTGTGATTGGTCTGTTTATATTTTCTGTTTCTTCCTGGTTCAGTCTCAGAAGGTTGTGCTTTTCTAAGAAATTGTCCATTTCTTCCAGGTTGTCCATTTTATTGGCATATAGTTGCCTGTGTAATCTTTCATGATCCTTTGTATTTCTGCATTGTCAGTTGTTACTTCTCCTTTTTCATTTCTAATTCTGTTGATTTGAGTCTTCTGCATTTTTTTCCTGATGAGTCTGGCTAACGGTATATCAATTTTTTAAATCTTCTCAATGAAACAGCTGTTAGTTTTATTGATCTTTGCTATTGTTTCCTTCATTTATTTTTCATTTATTTCTGATCTGATCTTTATGATTTCTTTCCTTCTGTTAATTTTGGGGGTTTCTTGTTTTTCTTTCTCTAAATGCTTTAGGTGAAAGGTTAGGTTATTTGAGATTTCCTTGTTTCTTGACGTAGGATTGTATTGCTATAAACTTCCCTCTTAGAACTGCTTTTGCTGCATCCCATAGGTTTTCGGTGGTTGTGTTTTCATTGTCATTTGTCTCTAGGTATTTTTTGATTTCTTCAGTGATCTCTTGGTTATTTAGTAGCGTATTGTTTAGTGGCCATGTGTTTGTATTTTTTACAGTTTTTTTCTTGTAATTGATAGCTAGTCTCACAGCATTGTGGCCAGAAAAGATACTTGATACGATTTCAATAGTCTTAAATTTACCAAGGCTTCATTTGTGACCCAAATATGATCCTGGAGAATGTTCCATGAGCACTTGAGAAGAAAGTGTATTCTGCTGTTTTTGGATGGAATGTCCTATAAATATCAACAAAGTCCATCTTGTTTAATGTATCATTTAAAGCTTGTGTTTCCTTATTTATTTTCATTTTGGATGATCTGTCCATTGGTGCAAGCGGGGTGTTAAAGTCCCCTACTATGATTGTGTTACTGTCAATTTCCCCTTTTATGGGTGTTAGCATTAGCCTTATGTATTGAGGTGCTCCTATGTTGGGTGCATAAATATTTATAATTGTTATATCTTCTTCTTGGATTGATCCCTTGATCATTATGTAATATCCTTCTCTGTCTCTTGTAAAAGTCTTTACTTTAAAGTCTATCTTGTCCGATAAGAGAATTGCTACTCCAGCTTTCTTTTCATTTCCATTTGCATGGAATATCTTTTTCCATCCCCTCACTTTCAGTCTGTATGTGTCCCTAGGTCTGAAGTGGGTCTCTTGTAGACAGCAGATATACAGGTCTTGTTTTTGTATCCATTCAGCCAGTCTATGTCTTTTGGTTGGAGCATTTAATCCATTTACATTTAAGGTAGTTATTGATATATATGTTCCTATTACCATTTTCTTAATTGTTTTGTGTTTGTTATTGTAGGTCTTTTCGTTCTCTTGTGGTTTCCTGCCTAGAGAAGTTCCTTTAGCATTTGTTGTAAAGCTGGTTTGGTGGTGCTGAATTCTCTTAGCTTTTGCTTATCTGTAAAGGTTTTAATTTCTCCTTCGAATCTGAATGAGATCCTTGCTGCATACAGTAATCTTGGTTGTAGGTTTTTCCCTTTCATCACTTTAAATATGTCCTGCCACTCCCTTCTGGCTTGCAGAGTTTCTGCTGAAAGATTAGCTGTTAACCTTATATGGATTCCCTTGTATGTTATTTGTTGTTTTTCCCTTGCTGCTTTTAATATTTTTTCTTTGTATTTAATTTTTGATAGTTTAATATATGTCTTGGCGTATTTCTCCTTGAATTTATCCTGTGTGGGACTCTGCGCTTCCTGGCCTTGATTGACTATTTCCTTCCCCATATTAGGGAAGTTTTCAACTATAATCTCTTCAAATATTTTCTCAGTCCCTTTATTTTTCTCTTCTTCTTCTGGGATCCCTATAATTTGAATGTTGGTGCGTTTAATGTTGTCCCAGAGGTCTCTGAGACTGTCCTCAATTCTTTTCATTCTTTTTTCTTTATTCTGCTCTGTGGTATTATTTCCACTATTTTATCTTACAGGCCACTTATCTGTTCTTCTGCCTCAGTTATTCTGCTATTGATTCCTTCTAGAGAACTTTTAATTTCATTTATTGTGTTGTTCATCATTGTTTGTTTGCTCTTTAGTTCTTCTAGGTCCTTGTTAAACATTTCTCGTATGTTCTCCATTCTATTTCCTCATATGTTCTCCATTCTATTTCCAAGATTTTGGATCATCTTTACTATCATTACTCTGAATTCTTTTTCAGGTAGACTGCTTATTTCCTCTTCATTTGTTTGGTCCGGTGGGTTTTTACCTTGCTCCTTCATCTGCTGTGTGTTTCTCTACCTTCTCATTTTGCTTAACTTACTGTGTTTAGGGTCTCCTTTTCGCAGGTTCGTAGTTCCCATTGTTTTTGGTGTCTGCCCCCAGTGGGTAAGGGTGGTTCAGTGGGTTGTGTAGGCTTCCTGGTGGAGGGTACTGGTGCCTGTGTTCTGGTGGATGAGGCTGGATCTTGTCTTTCTGGTGGGCAGGACCACATCCAGTGGTGTGTTTTGAGGTGTCTGTGAACTTAGTATGATTTTAGGCAGCCTCTGTGCTAATGGGTGGGGTTGTGTTCCTGTCTTGCTAGTTGTTTGGCATAGGGTGCCCAGCACTGTAGCCTGCTGGTCGTTGAATGGAGCTGGGTCTTAGCGTTGAGATGGAGATCTCTGGGAGAGCTTTTGCCGTTTGATATTACGTGGAGCCGGGAGGTCACTGGTGGACCAATGTCCTGAACTCGGCTCTCCCACCTCAGAGCCACAGGCCTGACACCCGGCCGGAGCATGTAGACCCTGTCAGCCACACGGCAGGGATCAGCTCCACGGACCGTGGGGGCCTTCAGGGGCACCCAGGCACCAGGGGCGGACCATCCTCCCACAGCAGCCTCCAGGGTAGGGCCCATGTCAGACCACCAGGATCTACTGAATTCTTGTGATCGAAGACAACTTGGCACACTTAAGTCCCCTTTTCCCCCTTTATCAAGTACCAACATGCTTATATCACAATGTGAAATAAATCTTCAGTGTTTTCTGCTAATTTATTTCTTTAACAGCAATCTACAGAGCACGAGCACTGTGCCTGACACTGTTCTTGGTGTTAGGAAACAGAAACAAAACAGACCAAAATCCTGCTGTCATAAAGCTTACTAGTGAGACAGGTAATACATAAAACAAATAAGTAAGATATATAGTATGTGCCTAGTAACCAGGATTTATTAAAATCTTACATTTCAATAAAAAGACAAACAACCCAATTCAAAAATAGACAAGGGACCTGAATAGACAATTCTCCAAAGAAGATATACAAATGGCCAAAAAGACATAAAAAGATGATCAACATCATCAGTCATGAGGAAAATGTAAATCAAACCACAATGACCACTTAGCTGCAACTAAGAGTCCACATGCCGCAACTAAGAAGTCTACATGCTGCAAATAAGAGCCTGCAGGCCGCAACCAACACTCAGTGCAGCCAAAATAAATAAATATGTAAATATTTTTTTAAAAAATCTATTTTTGAGGGAATTCCCTGGTGGTGCAGTGGTTGGGACTCCGCACTTTCACTGCCAATGGTGTGGGCTCAATCCTTGGACAGGGAACCAAAATCCTGCAAGCTGCGTGGTGCAGCATGGCCCCCCCAACCCCGCCAAAAAATCTATTTTCGAGAATGAGTGCGAGAGAGAATGCTAATGAAAAGGGGGAAAGGATGGGGTTGAGCTTTTAGAAAAGGTGGCCAGAGAAGGCCTCACTAAGGAGGTGACACTTGAATGCTGACCTGGAGGTAGGAAGGAACCCTTTACACAGACGTCTGATGCAAGATCCTAAAGGGAAGAGCAGGGGCAGAGGGCTTGCCTCACTTCTGAGGCAGAGGAAAGGCCACCGTGGCCAAGCAAGACAGGAGGGGAGAGTAGTAGGAAATGGGATTAGAGGGCAACAGGGAATCTGATTAGCGGAGGAAGGGCCTAGGGCGTCATTCTAAGGACTTTGGCTTTTACTTTTAGTGAAAAGGGAGCCAATGACGTGAAGTGACTTACATTTTAATGGGCTCATTTTAGTCCTGAATTGAGAAGCTACTACAGACCCATGAAGGGCAACAGCATGGTCTAGTCATCAGTTAGGAAGCTACAGCAATGATGGAGGAAAGAGAATTCTCCAATTTGCCTTTCAATTCTTTCAGTAAGTTTTCAGTTTCTCTTTTGTCCTTCAAATGTTCTGTCCTCACGGCCTCCATAGTTTCATGGATATAATAACTTCTCTTATGGTTTTTGGTTTTCTGAAGTTTTGTTTTGATGCCTTCACTGTCTCTAATCTTTTCAGTTGCTTTTTCCTTATTTGCTCTTATTTCTGTTTTTCTTTTTCTTTTTTTTGGCCAAGCCACTTGGTTTGTCGGATCTTACAGTCCCCAACCAGGGACTGAACCTATGCCCCCTGCAGTAAGATCGCGGGGTTCTAACCACTGGACCACCAGGGAAGTCCCTGATTTCTGTTTTTCACATTAGCATTCCTCAAATGTCTGATGATCCTTGGTGGTCTGCTAATATGTGGAAAAACTAAAAAGCACTGTCTGTGTGGGCAGGACTTGGAAACCTCACTGTGGGATTATTTGGTTGGGCCATTTCATTGCAGTATCTTGACCTGGTCAATTTGGCCAAAGAAAAATAAATTGCTTTAATCATGAGTGGGTACATTCAACAAGTGCAAAGCTGCTGAGATCTAATCATTAAAAACACACATCTCATGAGGCTTCTCACCCATCATCTACCCTAGCCAATCTATCACCAAGTCCTGTTAGCTTAACTGAGGTATAAATCTCTCAAATTTATATACAGTTGATCCTTGAACAATGCAGGGGTTAGGGGCGCTGACCCTCAGTACCATCGAAAACTCACATTTAACTTATAATCAGTCCTATGTATCCATGGTTCCTCTGTATCTGTGGTTCCGCATCCACGGATTCAACCACCTGGGGATCCAACCAACTGGGAATTGTGTAGGATTTACTATGGAAAAATAATCCATGTGTAAGTGGACCCGCTCAGTTCAAACCTGGTGTTGTTCAAGGGTCAGTTGTACTTCTATCCATCTCTATCATCATTCCCCTGGACCAGACTACACCCTTTGCTCACCAGGAAGACTACCGGAGTCTTGTTCACCTACTCCTAGGATATCCTTCAGTGCGTGTCTTCCACAATTGGCCAGAGTGATCTTTACAAAATGCATTTTTAGTCCTGTTCCCTTTCTTCATATCTCCCCCCCAAACTACTCCCACCGATTTTTAAAGTCTAGTGGCAGTCCTTACTCTTAGAAGAGAGTCACACGGGCTGCCTACCTTTGCAGCCTCCTCCTGCCCCCGGCCCCACCCCCAGTTCTCAGCACTCCCGCTCTTCTCTCAGTTGTTCACACCACAGTCCTTTCTTCTACGGCTGTTTGCTTGCTCCAACTGTTTCTTTAGGTGGGAATGCTCTTTTTTCCCTCCCCCTGTAGTTTCATCTTACTGATGCCTCAGGGCTCATTTTCAACATCAATTCCTCAAGGAGACGTTCCTAATCATCCTTAAAGCTTTACAGACCTGTGTTTTGTTAGCATCCATCACAGCTGTAATTTTATAAGTGTGACTCTTTGATTAATGCCTCCCCCATTAAAATGCACACTTCCATAAAAACAGGTGCCTAGTCCTTTCCCTTACCATGTATTCACAGCACCCTGCATAATGCCAGGCGCGTATTATACGCCCTGTAAATATCTGACAAGTGGGTATATCATGAAGGAAGAGAACTGCAGCTATTACCACCTCCAGTGTGTAAGTCACATGAAGACGATTGCTTTTCAAAGGCATCTTACAATGCCAAATTACAGACTGCCTTGAAAACTGTGACCTTAAAACATGCTTTTTTACTTCATCATAATCAGTACAAAGAAATCAGCACACAAAATACATTTCCAGACAAACAAACACACCAGTTTTATAGAAAAAGATATAAACATTCACATTAAGGTCTGGGGCAGGTGGGGGGCCGGGAACAAAACTCTGTTGTTCATTTCAGGCCAAGAACATAAAGTGAACCTACCTACCAGAAACAAAGAAACCAAAAATCAAACAGAATAACAAAAACAAAGCCATAGCCAAAATTACTTGTGCAAATACATAAATATCCAAGAAAGAGTGACCAAATAATGGATCTTTTTGTAACATAAAGAAAAGCAAAATTTACAGTATTTTCTATATGGTAAAAACTATATAAATACTGCTTCATTTAAAAAAATTTAAAATTGGACCTAGTAAATGCTATCAAGTATCATCAATGTTATTTACCATTTACATGTTCTTCCAGCTTTAGAATACTTTATTTCAAAGGGAAAAATTCTTTACCTGTAACTCTATAAAGATAACATGTTCAAGCAATCCAAATTCAATTGTGCTAAAATTCACGGAAAAGGAAGTACCCGTGCTTTTAAGAAGCTTCAGAGTGAGTCATGAGGAAATATTTTTAGAAGATATAAATGTCACTGGAACCCAACTATAGGAAATTCGTGCAAAGGCTTTATTCATTAAACTAATGAGTTCTCTACACTATGTGCCAGTCTATATACCAGATGGAGAAAACACAAAGGTAAGTATCAAAACAATCAGTACAAAATTTAAGAGTTCTAAAAGAGAGATAAGGTATTTGAATTACCTGGTTTTTATGATTTATAACAGTAGAAGAACCTGAAATCTTAACGTAAGCTTTTCTATAATCACTTTATGTGTGTGTGCACTTTCCTATCAGGATTACTAGTAGCTTCAAGGATGCAAATACATGAAGACAGATTTAAAAACCTTGACTGACGTCCACGGTGTACGCTGAGTGTGTTTTGTCAGGTCCACAACTGGTGTGGCAGGGTTTTTAAAGTTTTTCTATGTACTTCATGGCTCAATTCCACTTTTCAATGCAGTGGCTGAGGCCTACGGATAAGAAGATGAATGAGAGAGTCCCTGCCCCACACAAGGCTCACTGCTGACCACGAGCCACACAAAGAAAGGCGCGGGAAGTAGCAACGGTGCATCATGTGATAAATGCAACAGCACAATGGACCCACTGCTATGGGAACAACAAAGAATACCAGGACAGGTAGGTAAGGAGTGTCTACTCCATAGAAAGGCGGGTATCATTCACTTCCATGACTCTCTCAACATACCTAACATTTCAATGTTTGAAAACAAAATGTCTGCATATCTACATAGCGCAAGTGACACTGTTCCTTCTATTAACCTCCCGTGAAACCTCTTCTGCTGTTTTGACAACAAAATCATTTCTTAAATATCAATCATAAAATTTAAGGTTTAAAATATTTTTATCTTACTATCTTTTATATTTGACACATATAGTTTGATAGAATTTATTAGTTTTTCTAATGTTAAAGAATAGGGTTGGTGATAAAAATAAGAATTGGCTTGAAAATACATTTCTGTATGTGAATTGGAACTGATTTCCTTTTCTGGAAATTTATAACACTTGACACTAAAATGAGTCAAATGATGAAATCCTCAGGCAGGAATTAGTTGTTTAGGTTCTGTAGTTTACATTTGCTTTTAACTTCTTCCTCTCTACTTCAGGAGGAAAATATATAGCAAAAGCTGTCAGACGAAATGTAACCAATCAGTACGGTCTGTACTCTTACAGTTGTATTTTATAGCTTTCCCTGTTTAAGGAAAGGTAAGTATGTATCTTTCACTAAATCCACTAGCTGGACGTTTGCCAGCACAATAAAAGTGAATACAGTAATAAATAATGAAATAGATCCACAAAACTTAGCACTGTCAGTTCAGTCTTTGGTACAATTTATACAATTCATACTTCTTACAGACACAGATAAAGTACTCCAACAAGTACAAGCTGAAAAAGCACGTTGAGTAATCAGGAAAGTGCAACAGAATTAAGAAACGTCAAAAATATAATTATATATTTTCTTCCTTTAGTCCAACATCTAGCAACTCTACGTAGGCATACCAGAAATGTTTAGTAAATGCAGAATAATGAAAACGGCAATGATGATGGTGACAACAGCTAAGATTTACTGGGCATTTAACTTGTACTAGGTACTGCTAATTGTTTAATATTTAAGCCTGACAACAGTCCTAAGAGCAAGGCACTATTATTAATCCCTATTTTAAAGACATGGGGGAAGAGGCTGCCCCATGTTAGGAAGTGGCATGGCTGGGATTCTAACTTCAAGGTTCTTAACCACTCGACTGTGGAAAAAGAAATATTATAAAGGCTGGGATTTAGCAACAGTTTTGTTGCAAGAATTTTATAACAAACATATGCAAATGTATTTAATCTATTTCAATACTGTAATATTGTATATACTAAAACTGTAGGAAATATTCCATCCTGAAAGAGCAACTGACTTCTATACCACTGAACTATTAATAGATTTTCAAATGCTTTTTCCTAGATGTTATAACTAAAACTATTTTATGTCACGTAAGTTAGATTTTTATCCTCTCTACAAAAGAGTAACCCAAAACATTTAATTTCAATTATTTTCACCATAACACAAGTGATTTCTGAAAAAAATCAAAAGCCAAAGTTCTAAAGTTGGAAAAGATAAAGAAATTATAACTAAATCATGACTGATTTTACTGAAATGATTCCAAAACCAAAGCAGTACAACAGTATGTCCTTTAGTATTAATTTTTTAGATTTTGAAACAATCCACTTCACAGTGGGAATACACTGAAGTCTGTACAAAGATCCAAACTAAACATGGACTTATATTACTTGTTTGCCTGATGTCATACTTACAAAAAAAAAAAAAAAAATCCTGCTATAAGCATACCTTGGCAAAAAATACGGTGAGGTGAGTTTCACTGCCAACAATCCAAATAGGGAATTTTGGAGATTTCAAGTAAGAACCAACCTAGAACAAATGTAGCAAAATAAATAAACAAATGAAAATTTTATACTGCCTGTTAAATATCTGCCAACGAATATCTGAAGCGTAACTGAAGTGTCTAATTCATATTTAACGGGAATAATGGATTGTGCCAGAATGCCTTACCCATGATGGTCAAATGCTAAGTGTAAAAATGCATGTTATAAAGACTGTCAGGGCTAAGTTTGTACTGCACCTTTCCACTAGAAGAATAATACAGATTTAACACAGCTAAAAAGAATTAGTTTAGCTCTAACAATCATTCTCAGGTTTCACTAAAGATCCTAGATAAAATGACCACTTCTAGAATTTCAACTTGGTATCTCAAACCCTAAAACTATAAACTTGACAACAATTACTTTATCAGGAAAATAATTATAAATTAACAAGTGAGTAGATATATGAATAAATAAGGGGAAAAACCTTAAGAACATTCTGTCTCCAAAGAACCTGGGGCAACACAGTAATCTCTCTAAAGCAAAACACACACTCCCAAACATTTAAGAATATAAAAGAATCCTGTCATTTGATTCTTCATGGTAGGAAGTAAATTCAAAGTTTTACAGTATTAAGTCTCTTTAAAATACGTAAGAAGTTATACTTTATAGCCTGCCTTCGAGGTTATATATTTAATATAAAAATGACAGTACCCAAAATTTGAGAGTATCATTTTTTTGTGCGTGACAGACGAAAAAAAAGCTTAAAATTCAACAGACTTGTGAAACCTGACCATGTTCACATTAACCATCCACACTCTTAGATGGACAAAGACTGACTGAAAAACAACTAACCTTACCAATCACATTTGCTGACTTTTCTTTTCTCACACAGACTCCCTAGAACGGGAAAATTCCAAGTGGCTGCCCGCAGCGGTCAGGGCCAACAACTCTTCGCCCCTAAGCAGCCAAAAAAAGCCCTGCTCTGGTGCCCGGCTTTCAACCACCCTTTGGACCTGCCTGCTATCATGAGGAGGGAAGTGGGAAAGAGGCAGGTGCTCTTTTGTATTCGGGATCGTAAAGCTAGTATCTCTGACCTGCGATGGAGGGATGAGCGCTGTGCTAACGGCAGTGGTGACCCAGCAGAGGAGGAAGGACGGTTTGCGGACAACAGAAAAGCGTTAGCAGCAAAAGGACAAAGACACAGGAGAAGCTCTGGGCACAGTTCAGAGTGAAGGGATTTTAGAGGTGTTCAGTGCAAGGCCTTCCACTTTACATAAGGAAGCTGCGAACTCCGCAGGACCTGTGCTTGGCCTCAATTCAGACAGCTAACTAGTACAGAGCTGGGGTTAAAGCTCAGGTTGTATAACTCCTCATGTGGCAGCTTTCTATTACATCACGCTGCCTCTTGTGGTGAAAAGTTTAGGTGCTGTTTAACTTCTCTTTTCGAAAAAGTGTGTGTGTGTATATATATGTGTGTGAGTTTAAGGTAGAAGTAAAACATGAGGATAAAATTACAAACAGTGGGATCAAAGGGTAAATGAGTGCTGAGCTCACGAAGTGTTTGTAATAAGGAAAATAAATAAAAGGCAGCATAAATGGAGCAACCACTTTGGAAAACAGCTTGACAGTTCCTCCAAAAGCTACGTACATAATTACCATATGACCAAGTAATTTCATTCCTGGGTATACACTCAAGACAAATAAAAACATGCTCACAAAAGACTTATACATTAATGTTCATAGCAGTATTATGCATAATAGCCAAAAATCAGAAACAAGCCAAATGTCCATCAACTGATAAATAGAAAAATGAAACTGATATAAACTGATACATCATACAATAGAATATTATTTGGTCATACAAAGGAATGAAGTACTCATACATGTTAAAACATGAATGAACACTGAGACCATTATGCTAAGTGAAAGAAGCCAGACACTAAAGGCCACATACTGTAGGATTCCATTTAAATGAAATGTCCAAAACAGGCAAAACTGCAGAGACAGAAAGTTGCCAGGGGCTGGGGAGGAAGGAGGAGGTGACAGCTAAAGGGTTTAGAGCAGCGGTCCCCAACCTGTCTGGCACCAGGGAGCGGTTACGTGGAAGCCAGTTTTTCCATGGACCGGGGCTGCAGGGCAGTGGTGGGGGGCGGGGGGCTCAGGCGGCGATGCGAGCGATGGGGGGCAGCGGGGAGCCGCAGATGAAGCCTCGCTCGCTCGTCCGCCGGCCGCTTACTTCCTGCCGTGCGGCCTGGGGGTTGGGGACCCCTGGTTTACATGATCTTTTTGGAGCGAGGAAAACATACTGATATTAGATAGTGGTCATGATGGCACAGCCCTATGAATGTACGAAAAACCACTCAATAACACACTTTAAAATGGTGAATTTTATGCATGAGTTATATATGAGTTTTTTAAAAGGTGCACAGCCAAAAGCACTCAGTCACCTTTTATCTCGCGCGCGCACGCATACAGGGGCAGGAGAGGGAAAGAGAGAGAGAGAGAGAGAACTAGAGAGCCAGTGAGAGAGACTGTTTCATTTGTCTTAATGAACATATATGATCAAGATGATATGAAAATGTTAATTTCAATTCTAAAGGCCAATTTGCTACACTATCAAAGAACAGGGAGATGTTCAGATTTACACAACTAATTACAAACACAATTATTCCCTTAACGCCATTTCTCTAAATGTTTGATGATAAGTGAACGTATATATATTTTCAGAAGGACATCTACAGTTATATACAGATGAGCACCAGAGTGTAAGAGAGAGTGTTTTTTTGTTTCTGTTTTGTTTCTTTAATGCTGTCTTAACTCAGCTTTGAGGCCCTGGCTGGGGGCTGGTCAATTCCCTTAAAGAAGACAGCTCGTAAGTCCAAACCCCAGCCACCTCCCAACATGTCTCCCCGCCCCAGGCCACTCTGCGTGGCCCTAATCGCTCTGGAGCCAGGCCCCAGACAACCAGGGACAACTCCCGAGCCCAGAGCTCACCCAGACCATTCAAACCAGCCAGGTCACAGGGAGCCCAGGCGACCCAGCTCACTCCATCCCGATTTCCACACGTAAGCTGCTCCCTAGGGCTGCAGCTGTTGCCTTGTCCCCAGGTATAATTCTCTTCTTGGCCCTGCCTGGTAGCATTCTCTTGTTTGGAGCTGTAGGTCACAGAGTTCTGCCTTTCATCTATCTGAGTATCAGCGTGCTGTATCCCACCATTAAAAATATCTTTAAACCTAGAAAACACCATAGTTACTCCTAGAACCCTACAGCAGTAACACTAGGTTGGCACTAGAGCAATAATACTGGAGGTAACAGGAGAATATACAGCAGCTAATGACTTCCCACTAAGATCTTGGGGATAAAACAGACATTCCTCTGTTCTATCTAACAGTTAAAGAAAAGCAAATGCACATATTTTGAAAATTACAATTCTGGTGAAATTGTCTGCTCATTCATTCAACAAATATTGACTGAGCATCTAATATGTACCCAGAAAGACAATGTGCCTGCCTTCAAAGAGTTTATATGCCATTAGGGACAACAGAAAAACAAATTCAAGATTAGAAAAAGATAACTAAATCAATAAAAAAGATCACTGCAAAGTGATTATTCTTATGAAATAACGTGAAAAAGAGTCACTGAGGGAATGGTCCAGGAAAGGGTCTTCGAGGCACAGTCTGAAGTAGAGTCTGAAGGAGAGAGTGAGCCATCCATTTAAGAGCTGGAGTATTCCAGGCAGATATGAAGGAAGTACGAAGGCTCATCAGGCAGGAAAGGGCCTGGCGTGTATGAAAAACTGACAGGAGACCAGCGATGGAGAGAGTGCAACGCAACTCTGCAAGGACAGACAGAATCCAGACCATCAGGGCCTTAAGGCCACAGGGTGAAGATTTCAAAATACACCATCTTCACACCCTATCTGCCTGCAAATCACACACCACACACTTTTTAGAAAACAGCTTCACTGACGTATCTTTGACATACAAAAATTGTATGTATTTAAGGTGCACAACTTGATACTTTGATATATGTATACACCGTAAAAAGATCACCACAATCAAGCTAAGTAACAAATCCATCGTCTCTATGTGGTTACCATTTTTTAATGTGCACACACACTTTTAGGAATATGAACGTCTGTGGGTGTGTTGGGGAGGAGGAGACGCAGTTTGATTCTCTGGTCGCTAGGCTGCCTCAGAATAGCTTTTACTTGTGTAATTAAAGTCACTGAAAATATGAGTTGCTACTGTTTGACTGTGCAATTACTACTAATGAATAAGGGCAGGATGACACCTATTTGATTATCATATCCGTGTCACCCCTGTCCAAGTGTTGTCATGAAAGAGGAATGCTGCCTGGTAAAAAAGAAAGGGAGGGAAGGAAGGAAGAAAGGAAAAAAGAAAGAAAGGCACTGTTATTGTTACTAAAAATAATCACCACCAGAACCACTGCTATGGAACCACCATTCTAAAATGGAAAAGAATATGAGATCTACTTCTTTCTTTCCCCAAAATCAGCACATCTTACTAAGCGCAAATCATTAACGATTTAAACTCCATTTAAAACTATTTGGAATATCCAATAGTTATTTCAGTTTGTGCAGGAAAGCTATGAAATATATATCAAAAAACGAGAGTTTCATGGCAGTTCCTAATTCTAGCACATGTGTTAGAGTTTAATGCCGTGAAATGCTTGGATTTTGTTTTTTAGTGCGAAATCAGTTTTCAGATGAAAAAGACAAGTTAGAATTTCAGGCATTTAGCAAATTCTTTTTCTTTGCCTGATAAAGTATTATCAGTTGTTTCAGCTAAGCATACTGTTAGTGAGGAACAAACACGGCATTCCTTCCCCTCAGTTTACCCAAAACTATATTTATATTCGATGATGGATATCTGTTTTTATAAATTATTTCATGCTGGGTTCTGCCCCCGACCCTCAAAAAGGAACAAGCCTCAAAAAATAAGGAGACTCAGCATGATCAGCCAGCTTAACTCCATCCTTGATAAGCCTGTCAGTTCAGGAAGGGAGGTCAGAAAAGAACTGAGAGTACACACTGTCAGTAGTAAGCTAAAATATGTTGTCATGGGAGAAAAATGCTCTCTGCCAACAGTGGACATGTGAATAAAAACCATTCAAAGTACCTTAAAAATCAACTTACCTTACAGTATCTCAACGCTTCCATTAGTGTTAAGAATCCTACAGCTGCTTGTTCATGTATACCAAGAAGTTCTGCAACAAAAAAGTTAGCATTGCATTAGCATATAAATCTGAGAAGCACTTCAATGTAAATATATATGTACACATATATATATATTCTACACCAGAACTTTTTCTTTTACCCAAAACTTTAAAGCCCAGCATATATTTATTAAGAGTTCACATCAAGTCATCATGACAGTACTACTCATTATAAAATACCATTAAATTAGGTAGTGGGTAATGTGATCCTTCAGATGCACATTAAATATATTTATAAAACTTTATATTCAATGTTAACTTTTGATGGACATTTGATACCATTCCTCTCTTCTATAAACAAACACAAGCAGCATGCTTAAGACTGGGGAAATAAAGATGAACAGAACACAGTACTGCTTTAAAAAGGCTAAGAGCTTATCAAAGGAGACAGATGAAAAACCCTGTGCTCTCTCTGTTTATATGAACACACACATCTTACAGTAGTATTAAAGCATATGCTTACTGTGTTAGGGAAGGTGTACACAAGTGGTAACATCTGAGTTGAATCTTGTAGCATATGTAGGAATTTCCAGGCCAAGAAGAGGATAAGAAGAAAATTCAAAGCAGAAGAAATGGCAAAGAAGTATGATAAATCAATGTATCTTCCTTGAAAGGAAGGAATGTATCTTCCTTGAAACCTTCCTTAAAGGTTTCTAGCCTGGGGAACCTGATAAATGGTGATTAACTAAGAGAAAGAATTAAGAAGAAGTAGGTTCTAAAGTGGCGTGAAGAGAGAACATGAGTTTGGTTTTAGACAAGCTAGGATTGAGGCGCCATTAGGACTTCTAGCTAGAGAACCACTATAATAGTAATTTGGGTCCACACATATTTCTAAAAAGCATGTTTTTTTCCGGTTAAAAATTATGTCCACTGTAAACACAATGTATATATAACTCTACCTCCTTTTTACCATCTGGTTATATATCATCCATTTTCCTATTAGGATATTATGTTTTTCTTATCAATTAATGTAATAATATCAACTTATTTGCTTTTGTTGTAAATATTTTACTGTGTGTCCTGAAGTACAACATCCAGATGGTGTAAACCAAGAACTTGTTGTTTAAGCTTTAAGATTTGTAAATTCAAAATTAATAGAAGGCACGTATATATATAGTTTGTATTTTTTCACAAACTTCTTACAGGCAGAGAAGACACAGCAATAGTTCCCAAATTTTGGGTACGATCCTTAGGGATGCCTAAGTCCCTTTTAGAGACTACATGAAACCGAAATGATTTACATGAGAAGACGTTAATTGTCTTTTTCACTCTTACTCTCTTGTGAGTGTATAGTGGGGTTTTCCAGAGGCTAACTGATACGTTATTTCCCAACAGACTGAATCTATAAACAGATATGAGAATCCAGCTGTCTGCTAATAAAACTAGACATTAAAGGGACTGGCAAAATTTTAAAACAATGTCACTCTTCTTACTAAATTTTTTTCTTATTTGGGAAGATAGTTTAATTAAAAATATTTATATTTAAAGTAATTTTAAAATGAATACATCTTTTAAAATTTCTGTCTTAATTTTTAACAAAAAACTCAATGATTATTATTTTCTTATAAACCAAATAAGCGAAAAGTTTTTTGGGATCCTCACTATATTTAATAGTGTAAAGGTCATGAGACCAAAAAAATCTGAGAATCATTGAATTATAGCATTCAAAGGAAAAAGAGGAAGTGAGGGTGAGCAGCCCAAATAGGCAGAGATGGTACTCCACAGCCTTTCAAATTGTTTCCTCCTCTTCCTTCCGAAATGTAAGCAGCACTAAATATTTTCAAGTTCAAAGAATACATGTTAAGAAACATTTTCACACTTTAATTTCTAAAATCAGTTACCACCACCTAGTGTTACAACTTGATACTACATCATCTATTTCCTCAGAATTGTAAACAAATGTCTAGACTAGTATATTTATAATAATATCATGCTACTAAATATAGCAAATTAGCTGTTCATAATTCTTGAATAATGAATTGTTTAGATTAGGTCAGTAATCACATGTTTAGGTATGTTGTTTGAATGGTAGCATTTTTAAAATGTGTTAACTCCTATTTCCTTGAACAGGACATGTACTTATAACTTTTATCTTCTTTTGATGGCTAAAGTGCATCATTAAGAATATTTATTATTGTACAAAGTTGTAATTATAGTGAGGATATACTATCCTCATATTAAAACTTACAGAATTTAGTTATAAGAGAATAAGTCTCAAAGAAGTCCGCTTACATTTGCAGAAAATTCTAATAATCATGTCATTACATTTCAGAATTTTCTAACTTCGTTTTCTTAGCCTAGCGTTTAAGACTAATCCTGGTGAGTGTCTATCAACCCTGCTGTTCAGTCAGTGGCACTGTACCTAAATGCAGAGTTTCATATTCCTGAGTTTGCTTTTTTATACCCTTCTCCTCCACTCCCAACTACCACTTCTCACTACTGTCAGGGTGTCTACAGATGTCCTTCTTGGGCCTTTCAAACTTGACGCTGACTTGGAAAGCAGACAACTTCACTACATTTATTTAACAAACACGCTCTGGGTGCCAAGCACGGAAAAGAACAATGCTAAGCACCGTGTAGGGCACAAAGGTACCACTGGGAATATGAAGACGAAGAGCAAAGAGCCTCTCTGCAAACCAGCTATCTGATGAGGGGTTGATATCCACAATATGTAAGGAACTCCTACAACTCAGCTGCAAAAGACCAAATCACCCAGAAAACAAAACAAGACGCCAAAACAAAAAAATCTGGGCAAAGGACTTAGACATTTCCCTAAAGAATACACAAAATGGCCACGGTATATGGAAAGATGCTGAACATCACCGATCGTCAGAGAGGTGCAAACTGAAACCACAATGTTAGGCTAAGCATCCGCAAGAACACGAAAGATGAACGCTGGGGAGGGTGAGTAGAATCTGAATCCTTGTACACTGTTGGTGCGGATCTAAAACGGAAGACAGGATGGAGGGTCCTCAAAAAATTAAAAATAGAACCACCGTCTGATCCGACAGTTCCACTTCGGTGTATTTAGTCCAAAAGAATGAAATCAGGATCTCGAAGAGGTATCTGCATTCCCATGCTCACTGCAGCGCTGTTCACAATAGCTGAGAAACCGAAACCACCTAAATGTCTAGCAACAAATACATGGATAAAGAAACTGTGCAATATCCATACAATGGAATATTATTCAGGCTTACAAAAGAAGGAAATCTTATTATATGTGCACATGTATGAACCTCGAGGACCTTATGCTAAGTGACATATGCCAGTCACAGGAGGAGAAATACTGCATGATTCCACTTAGACGAGGTTTCTAAAATAGTCAAACTCATAGAAGCCAAGAGTACAATGGTGGCTGCCAGGAGCTGGGAGGAGGAGGAGACAGGGAGCTGCTATTCCACAGACAGAAAGTTTCAGTTATGTAAGATGAATAAGTTGTAAAGATCTGCTGCACAATCTTGTACCTATAGTTAATACCATACTTAAAAATTCGTTACAGGATAGATCTCATGTTAAATGTTCTTGCTACAGTTAAAAAAATTCACCCCCTCCCCCCCCCACCAAAAAAACCAAAGTAGAATGTGGTACGTGCCACGAAGGCAAAGTGCTCAGAGGCAGGACGGACGACCTGCAGCTGTGGGAATGAGGAAGTGCCCCGGGGAAGGGAGGGCCCACGAAGTGCAAGCTGAAGGACCGGACAAGCACAGATTCGAGGGATACAGGTCTTCGGGCACAGGGAGGGGCATGAACAAAGAAATGAAAGCAAGCAGCATGATTCTGTTCAAGCACAGGTTCATGATGGCTGAAAAATTAAGCTGGGGTGAGATTATGTAGGGTCCTTGAGTAAGTAAGGTAAAGAATCTATAGTTAAAAATATGGAAAAAAAAAAAAAAAAAGGACTTTAAGGATGTTAGAATACCTCAAATAAAAAACAATAAAATACAGAAAAAGGCTTGGTTTTCTCACTTATAGGTAAAGGTACATGCAATTTGAGCCATAAACTTTGTGAAATCTATTTTTAAAGTGAGGAGCTTTTTAAAACCCCCTTATTAGCTGTCTGTCGTATTCCTGAGAAGTCAGGTTGCTACAGAGTTGGCAGCTAGCCAGGGTTGCCAGATCTAGCAAATAAAAACACAAGATGTCCAGTTAAATATAAATTTCAGATACAAAATATAATTTTTCAGTATAAGTATATTCCAAATACTGAATGGGACATACTTACACTAAAAATGATTGTTTATTTGAAATTCAAATTTAAATGGGAGTACTGCATTTTGTCTGGCAACTTAGTTCCAGCTAACTTAATATATTTTTACAACTAATAGAATTTGGAGAAAAGGAGCACTTGTGATCTTTCCTCACATAAATTCTGATAAACCAAATACGTTTCGAATTTGTATAGCACCTGGCCACTAATTGCAATTCACATTAATTACTTAAAAATATGAAAATTTTAGGGCTTCCCTGGTGGCGCAGTGGTAGAGAATCTGCCTGCCAATGCAGGGGACACGGGTTCGAGCCCTGGTCTGGGAAGATCCCACATGCCGCGGAGCAACTAGGCCCGTGAGCCACAATTACTGAGCCTGCGCGTCTGGAGCCTGTGCTCCGCAACAAGAGAGGCCGCGATAATGAAAGGCCCGCGCACCACAATGAAGAGTGGCCCCCACTTGCCGCAACTAGAGAAAGCCCTCGCACAGAAACGAAGACCCAACGCAGCCATAAATAAATAAATAAATAAATAAACCCAAAGTTTAAAAAAAAAAAAAATGAAAATTTCAAAATGATCTTAATCTTCAGAGTTTAGATTCTCTTACTGTCTATGTATCATGAGTCTATCAGCTTTCAATTAACTATGCCTGGAAGGACTGCCATAGTGATTTCTATCAAAAGAAAAAAGAAACAAAGAATGTGGGTTTCTGATTTATAAGACCTGACTCTATTTCAATCCCATAAAATGAAGAAAACATTAAAATAAAAATAATCATCAAATAAACATATGAAAGCAATAAATGTACAATACATAAAAAAAAGAGAGGGTATGCAAATGCTGAGGGATTTGTTTAAGAAAGAAAGGAGGCCATGGGAAGACTGATCTATGGGAAAATAAAATCAAAGAAAACCTCAGCTCAAAATACAGCCAACAGTAAAAATGAAGATATCTGGCAGGTTAATAGGGGCCAGACCACAAAAGGATTTTAAGACCTTGCTAAGAAGTTTGGATTTTCTTTTAAGTGCATGGGGAAGCCAGCTATTGAATGGTTTTAAGTGAGAGAATATCATGATCTGATTTAGTGTTTAAAATACCAGGCTAGTTACTGTGAAGGACTGAGGCGTGGGCAAGAATGAATTCAGTGATTAGTTCTATTGCAGTTTTATTTGTACTCCATGGCAGAAGCAAAAGCTAGTTTTAACAACTGAGGTAGAATAATGTACATGAATTCAAGAACTATATGATCAACAATATATACTTTCATTTAAAGATATAAAAAACTATCTAGATGGGAAGACCTAATATTGTAAAGATGTCAGTTCTCTAAAATAATATACAAATTTACTGTAACCTCAAGCAAAATGTTTAGAGATTTCTTAAAACTAGAAATTAAAAAGCTGGAAAAGCATTTAATTGGAATAGATAGTATGGAAAGGACCATGATAAATTTGAAAAAGTACAATATTAGGGAACGTGCTAATAAATATCAAAGTGTATTACATAACTATGTAATGGTGTAGTTTTGGCAGAGGAACTCACAAATAGATTAGTGGAATAGAAGACTCCAAAAAATGACTCATACCTATGGGAAAATCTGTTATTTGATAAAGCAGGCGTTTCATATCTGTGGAGAATTGACTGGAATTAGGCTATTAGGAAGTTCTTTGGGAAAAAGTAAAAAGGTAGATCCCTACTTCATACCACTCATAAATAAATAATCAGATGGATTAATGAGCTAAACACTTAAAAAAAAAAAGTCTACAAAAGCATTTGAAGAAAATACTAGAGTATTAGTTTTAATCTTGGGTAGGAGAAACATAAAACAGATACAAGGAAAAACTTTAAAAACAAAAGCCATAACAGAAGAGATCAAATGATTTAATCTCATAAAAATGAAAAGCTTTGGTATATAAAAGATACCAGTGGCAAAGTTAAAGAAGACAGAAAAGGCTGAGAGAAAATATTTGCAACACAGATTTAACACACAAAGAACAAAGAATTTATAAAGCATCCCTAGAAATTGTAAATAAAAGAAAATAAATAACCTCTCCCCTGAAAATGCCAAAAGATAGAAAGAGACAATTCCCAGAAGAAGAAACACTGCAAGTCGAGAAACATATGAAAAGATGATCAAGTGCAGCCTCACTAGGAATCAGAGAAACGTGAATCAAAATAGGCTACCAGGTGTCAATAAACTGATGGACAAAATATTAAAGAGGGAGAGCTCTGAGTGTTGGCCAGTATGCAGAAAAACAGGGAACTCTCCTACATGCTGGAAGCATAAGTTTATACTTCTCTAGTTGGTAAAGCAAATTTTAGAAGGTAATTTGGCATTATCTATCAAAGTTTAACAGGTGTTCCTTAAAAGGTTAAGTAAACACAGAATTATCATATGACCCAGGATTTTCACTCCTGGGAAGAGGCTAAAGAAAAATAAAAACATATTCTCACAAACATTTGTACATAAATGTTCCTAACCACATTACTCATCACAACCAAGTGGAAACAAGTCAAATGTCCATCAACTGATGAACGAAAAAAGAAAATGTGGTATAAACCATACAATGAAATATTGTTCAATAAAATTGAGTGCTGGTACATGCTAAAACATGGATGAACCTTGAAAACATTATGCTAAGTGAAATAAGCTGGTACAGAAGACCAGATATTAAAGACATGAGTCTGTTACCAGAAATGTCCAGAACAGGCAAACCTACAGAGACAGGAAGTAGATTAATGGCTGCTAAGGGTTTTGGGGAAGTGACTGCTAATGGGTTCAAGGCTTATTGCGGAGATAATACAAACGAACGTTCTAAAATTGATGTGGTGATGGCTGTGCAACACTTAAGAACACACTAAAACCAGTGGCTTGCACATTTTAAATGGGAGACGTGTAAGGTATAAGGTATGTGAATTACATCTCAATAATCCATTTAGTTAAAAACAAAAAACAAAAAAAACCCCAGAAACCTAAATTTTTTTAACATACGTTCTGCTTTTAGGAATCTATCCTACAGGAATACTTGAATTTGAACAGAGAGATATATACAAAAATGTTCACTGCAGAATTGTTTGTAACAGCCAAAAATGGTAGTACCATCTAAACATTCATTAAAAATAAACTAGGGGCAAAAGACAAACTGGGGAAAAAATATTTACTATGTATATGACAGATCAAGCATTGATATCCTTTATAAATAAAGGTGAGAAAACTGCCCATTTATCTTTCATTGAAACTTCTTGGCCTTTCCTGGATAAACACGTAATGTCCATTTTCTTTCCCACCGCCAGATCGATGATTATTGCTAGGAAAAAGCCTAATTATAAGCTTTACTGGTTAGATCCACTCTAAATAATTCTATGTAACCTCATCTCAGCTCTTAATTCTGATTGCACATTTAAAAACTTCTTTCATAATCCATCTTTATATTCCTTCTTAAAGCAGTTGATTCAAACTCTTTCTCTCCTTTATATGCCTCTTTCTCTGTCCACTCATTCTCAGCAACTTCAAACTCTCAAGAGTTCTCCCAATTCAAATCTTGCATATTTCAAAATGCCTTTTTCTTTCCTCAACACATTCTTTCTTCCCGTTTTAGAAGAACTGTGCATCTTTCCAAGGTCACTGTTACTCTTGACTCCATTTACTATCTCTTCTATTAAAAGCAGTTCCCTTCCTAACAAACAATTTAGGTGACTTCCATCCCTTAAAACAATACCTGTGTATACCCATCTCTTGGCCTTATTTTGACCAGGCAATGAACTCCTGTTTCCATCCTTTCACCAGCAAAGTTTCCTTGCTTACACTGCTAAAATACTGACTCCCTATGATATGGCTTCTATCTCAACTGCTCTTTTAAAGGAAAGAGCTAAATTGCTCTTTTTTTTTTTTTTACACATCTTTATTGAGGTATAATTGCCTTAAAATGGTGTGTTAGCTTCTGCTTTATAACAAAGTTAATCAGTTATACATATACAATATGTTCCCATATCTCTTCCCTCTTGCATCTCCCTCCCTCCCACCCTCCCCATCCCACCCCTCTAGGTGGTCACAAAGCACCGAGCTGATCTCCCTGTGCTATGCGGCTGCTTCCCACTAGCTATCTATTTTACATTTGGTAGTGTATATATGTCCATGACACTCTCTCACCCTGTCACATCTCACCCCACCCCCTCCCCATATCCTCAAGTCCATTCTCTAGTAGGTCTGTGTCTTTATTCCCGTCTTGCCACTAGGTTCTTCATGGCTTTTTTTTCCCTTAGATTCCGTATATATGTGTTAGCATAATGTATTTGTTTTTCTCTTTCTGACTTACTTCACTCTGTATGACAGACTCTAACTCCATCCACCTCATTACAAATACCTCCATTTCATTTCTTTTTATGGCTGAGTAATATTCCATTGTATATATGTGCCACATCTTCTTTATCCATTCATCTGTCGATGGACATTTAGGTTGCTTCCATGTCCTGGCTATTGTAAATAGAGCTGCAATGAACATTTTGGTACATGACTCTTTTTGAACTATGGTTTTCTCAGGGTATATGCCCAGTAGTGGGATTGCTGGATCGTATGGTAGTTCTATTTGTAGTTTTTTAAGGAACCTCCATACTGTTCTCCATAGTGGCTGTATCAATTTACATTCCCACCAACAGTGCAAGAGAGTTCCCTTTCCTCCACACCCTCTCCAGCATTTATTGTTTCTAGATTTTTTGATGATGGCCATTCTGACCGGTGTGAGATGATATCTCATTGTAGTTTTGATTTGCATTTCTCTAATGATTAATGATGTTGAGCATTCTTTCATGTGTCTGTAGGCCATCTGTATATCTTCTTTGGAGAAATGTCTATTTAGGTCTTCTGCCCATTTTTGGATTGGGTTGTTCGTTTTTTTGTTATTGAGCTGCATGAGCTGCTTGTAAATCTTGGAGATTAATCCTTTGTCAGTTGCTTCATTTGCAAATATTTTCTCCCATTCTGATGGTTGTCTTTTGGTCTTGTTTATGGTTTCCTTTGCTGTGCAAAAGCTTTTAAGTTTCATTAGGTCCCATTTGTTTATTTGTGTTCTTATTTCCATTTCTCTGGGAGCTGGGTCAAAAAGAATCTTGCTGTGGTGTATGTCATAGAGTGTTCTGCCTATGTTTTCCTCTAAGAGTTTGATAGTGTCTGGTCTTACACTTAGGTCTTTAATCCATTTTGAGTTTATTTTTGTGCATGGTGTCAGGGAGTGTTCTAATTTCATACTTTTACATGTATCTGTCCAATTTTCCCAGCACCACTTATTGAAGAGGCTGTCTTTTCTCCACTGTATATGCTTGCCTCCTTTATCAAAGATAAGGTGACCATATGTGTGTGGGTTTATCTCTGGACTTTCTATCCTGTTCGATTGATCAATATTTCTGTTTTTGTGCCAGTACCAAACTGTCTTGATTACTGTAGCTTTGTAATATAGTCTGAAGTCAGGGAGCCTGATTCCCCCAGCTCCATTTTTCGTTCTCAAGATTGCTTTGGCTATTCGGGGTCTTTTGTGTTTCCATACAAATTGTGAAATTTTTTGTTCTAGTTCTGTGAAAAATGCCAGTGGTAGTCTGATAGGGATTGCATTGAATCTGTAGATTGCTTTGGGTAGTAGAGTCATTTTCACAATGTTGATTCTTCCAATCCAGGAACATGGTATATCTTTCCATCTATTTGTATCATCTTTAATTTCTTTCATCAGTGTCTTATAATTTTCTGCATACAGGTCTTTTGTCTCCTTAGGTAGGTTTATTCCTAGATATTTTATTCTTTTTGTTGCAATGGTAAACGGGAGTGTTTTCTTAATTTCACTTTCAGATTTTTCGTCATTAGTGTATAGAAATGCAAGAGATTTCTGTGCATTAATTTTGTATCCTGCTACTTTACCAAATTCATTGATTAGCTCTAGGAGTTTTCTGGTAGCATCTAAATTGCTCTTTTAATTGCTAAATTCATAGCCTACTCCTAGCCCTCATTCACCTTGATTGAGATACAGCACAGCTCATTCACTAACTCTGTATCATGGACAAAAATCTTTGGATTAAATTCTCAATCTCAGCTTCTCTCTATAAATGAGGCAAATAACTACCTCTCAGGGCTACTCTGAAACTTAATAAAATAAACTTCGTCCACATCATCCTACATATTTATTTTCACACTGAAGACTCTGTTACGTATAGTGTAAGAGGCTGTATATCATGATGATTAAGTATGCTGGTTGCGGGAACCAGACTACTGTGGTTGAAATCCCAGCTCTGCTGTTTACTAAACCGTATGGATGAAGCAAGATACTCAATTTGGTGCCTTACTTTCCTTTATTCTATGACCTTCATAGAGTAGTTATAAGAACGAAGTGAGAAAATGGGAAAAAAAAAAAAAAAAAGACAGTCATTAAATACTAAGAACAGAGCTTGGCATTGTTAAAATACTGTTTGTCACTGCTGCATAATGGGCATTCTTAACAGTCGTTAAGACAGTTGTAACTGCTCTTGAAAGAAAATGAAATACTTGAGGAAAAGGATTGTTTTCTGTCACCAAAACATACACAGTGACTTAAAGCTGACTTCCCATGATGTTTCTTTCACGTGTTCATTTATTCATAAACTTTATTTGAAAACCTATTGGTTATTTGTACCTTACCCTCATCTGTCTAGTTCATAGCTGAATTCTACAAATTCTACTTTCCTGTAGGCTCTTTCACAGAGGAAGAGTGGTCCAGGAGGAGAATGTGCTACGGGGGACTGAGCGCAGGCCTTGGCTGTGGTCAAAAGCTGTGTATGCCTGCCGTTGGACACTGGGCAAATTACTAAATTATGTGAGCCTCAGTTTTCTTACCTGTATATATTGAGGTTGAGAAGATACATATCCAAAACATACTGCTTAGCACAAGTACCCAAATCCTAGCGGCTCTGTTTCTCTTCCTTTGCCGTGCCTATTGCATCTCGTTACCTCCCAGCTGTCTTGACTATGTGCTGTAGCTTTCGACTTGTCATCCCATCCCATTCCAATGCATTCTACAAGCTGACAGATGAGTGTTCTTGTCTTGTGTCTTACGTTATTGCTCTGTTTAAATGCCTTCAATGACTGTCTTCCTAATGTTTGCCAGCTAATGTTTAAACTTCTTCCAATCAAGATCCTCTGGGTTCTTACCCAGCCCTACGTTTATGATCTTCCCCCCCACTGTCTCCTTCACAGAAGCCAATGCTCTTGTCTCCTCAAAACTGGCTGCACATTAAAACCATCTAGGGGTAATTTTAAAATGATCCATGTCCAGACCCCACTACCTAGGAATTCTAATTTGTTTATTTACTCTCAGCTGGGGCCTGAGCACTGACTTACTCTTAGGCACCCTGAGTGATAACGCAGAGTCAGGATTAAGATACACTGCTCTAATCAGACTCATCTGTCTCCCTGTCCCTGTAGACACAACCTATATTTTTCCCTCTCTCTCATTCCACGTGGCCCCATTAAAAGGGTAACTCTTACTTTATGGCTCTCCACCTATCCCAAAGGTTTTCTCCTTCCCCTGAATTCTGTAACACTTTATTTCAACATGCTTCATTTTACCTCACATTATAGTTATTTGTGTGCATGTTCTTGTTTTCCTCTTTTGAGGGAAAGCCAAGTTCTTCCCATGGGCCAGTTGAGGCATTTTAGAAATTTAATCTTAGTCTTTACAATCTAACAACCCTTTGAGGAAGATATTACCTCCCTACTAGCCAAGAGAAGTAAAGCAGCTTGCCTAAAGATTTATAAAACTAGTAACTCTTTAATTATAATTTTTCTTTGTATATTACATATATCACAACCTCCTCCCATGTTGTCAGAAAAATATCCAATAAATGCTGAATGAATGTATGGATTTTTATTTTAAGTTTGGTGACTGAAAACAGATTCAACCTTAAGTCAACATTCCTAACGATTAAGGGAAAATGCAAGAAATATACCCTGCCTATTTTCTTTTCCAAGATAATTATTTCAAAGTCATTGCTTAGTTTTGAGATTTAAACTATACTTTTAAAAAAATCCACAGCAAGACAACAGCTTTGAAAGCTAATATTTCAAGAAACAGAAAAGGATGAATTAGTACACATCAAGAAGCTAAACTGGAATAATTGATCAATATCCTGTAAAGGAAGTACACAGCATGAAGAAGAGCCTATGGCAGACTTGAGAGACTGACATGCCTTTAACCAGCAGGATTAAATACTTTCAGCTATCAATCAGAATGAGGGCTCAAGAATAGGATGGGCTCAATTACCAAAAAAAAAAAAAAAAATAGAGCAAGATAACCTGGCTACTTTTTTTTTTTTTTTTTTTTTTTTTTTGGCCACATTGTGTGGCTTGTGGGATCTTAGTTCCTGGACCAGGGATTGAACCTGGGCTCTCGGCAGTGAGAACACAGAGTCCGAACCACTGGACCGCCAGGGAATTCCCCTGGCTACTTTTTTTGTCAGTGAATTTTACTGCTTAAATTTTGACCTTTACCAGAAATCACCTAAATTAGGTTCTCATTCTAACCTCATCACTCAGATAATTTTGCATATATTATCTAATGTAGGAAGGAAGGGTAGCTCTTAAATTTCTTAAACAGTAAAATTAAGGGTTGGATTGTGTTAAGGTGCTTTTTAATTTTGAAATTCATTAATTTTTACTGATTTTTTTCCCCTTAATATTCTTTCATGTTTCTGTTAATTAACTTTGTGTCTTTCTAAAATTTGAGAGAACTTCAAATTTAAGATCAAGATTCACTCATTTAAATGGGAGCAAAAAGCAGTAACTATTATTTTCTCAATCATAATCTTTGCTTCTGTCATTTGGTGACAGTTTTATCTAATTATAGAAGAAAAAATAAATTTCCCTGTGAACCATAGGAGCCATGATGCTTTCTGTCTGTACCACATACTTCAAGAGGAGGTACACGGCAGTTATTCAGCAGAAATGAAAGCAGGCTGACTGAGTAAGAACAAACCAAAGGGAATCTCTTTGGGGCTGTGCGTCAGCCCTGCCTACTGGATGGCCTGGCCAAAGGGGTTTCATGCCAACATCCCTGGCAACAACATGAAGCTACAGGCAAGAAATGACGAAGGCCAGAAATGGAGGCGATGGTGGTTTAAAATGCTCAGATAACCTTAAATGTGCCCCACATTTTAAAGGAAATTACGAACATTAAAAGTAATACAGGAAAAAAACCACTAGCCTCTTAAAGCAAATATTTCAAATCACAATACTTGTAATTCTCAATTTCAAGCAAAATGCAATAGTGTTCCATACTCACAGATACCACTGGATAAATATGTACTAACTTTACGTATATTAAGAGGACTATTTATTACCTTTTCTAAAGAAGTTAGTCCTACAATCCTAGTTTTATACTAGAGAAAACTAAAGGCTTGAGAAGTAACTTGACTCAAGTCATACACTTGGGATTTGAACCAAAGTTTGTCTGCCTCCAAAGTCTACGCTCTTCACGTTACAGCACCTTGAAAACTGTAAGGGATTCTCCTATAACAAAGCATTTATCTTAACCTCTAAGTAACGCAGAGCCACTAAACAGATTAATTAACCATCAACTGTATTCTAGTGAAATATTAATCATAAACAAGATAAACACAATGAAGAACATACTTACTCATTCCTGAGCATTCTCTATCACCGTCCCATACGTTAGAAACTGCGTGTCCCGTTAGAAGGAGGTTAATTAAACTTTGGCTATTAATAAAAATTAAAAAGTAATTAAAATACGAATACACTAATTTTCAAAACAAATGATTCCTAAGGTAAGGCATAAAATAATGACTTTTTACATTCAATTATATTGTTTAGAAAACCAAGTTAGAGAGAAACCTTATAGTTCTCATTTTATGTACTTTGCTGAACAACCAACCACCTTGCTAAATGTGTCACTTGCTGTATCACCGCAATAGTATCTATTGTTCTACATGTGCATAATAAACTTAACAACTTTATCCAAGACATCGTATTTAAATGGATGAAAAACAATGATACTTAGACTAACACTTCACTAAATATTTATAATCGTCTTAAAAAATACATATGTAATTGTAAAATTTGTGTTTGATGGAAGATACGTGAATTTTAACCTCTGAGGCAGAAAGATCTAAAGAAAAGGACTTATGTTTTAGAGTGAGTTAACAATCGATCACTGTGTTATTAATTTTACTAGAAATAGCTATAAAGAGCTTGAGAGGGAGGGTATTCTCAGAGAAAAATAAATAAAA
Organism: Balaenoptera borealis; assembly: GCF_965194805.1. NCBI lineage: Eukaryota > Metazoa > Chordata > Mammalia > Artiodactyla > Balaenopteridae > Balaenoptera > Balaenoptera borealis. The sequence goes on from NC_138866.1 coordinate 178,674,573, forward strand.
AATTTTTTTCACCCAAGCAAGAAAGCATTTACAAATAAGGGTATACTTATTTCTAAGTCGAAATGAGTAAATTTCATCTATTAGAAAATTTCATGAACAGAATATCAAGCAGAATTTGTTAAAATATCCCCAGTGTCATCTTAAAACAAAATATTTCCTATAATAAATCCAATGCACACATAAACCTAAAGTGGAAATTAACACTTCATACCTAAAGCAAACACTGCATAAAGCATAAGACTGCTCAAGTTCATAGACTTTATGCTGTTAGCACTGACAGACAAAATTATTTGACCCAGTAGTGTTTTATCTTAGGTCAGGTCCCTAAAAACAAAAGTCTCTATGAGGAAATAATAGATTTTAGTTAATTACCTGCCATGTCCATACACAGGATCTATCAAAGGTTCACTTGAATCTTCAATTTCATTTTTTATGTTTTCAATGCCCTAAAGAAACCAAGAATTCATTGGCTTATTTTAAAAACTAAAAATGAAAATTATGGCAGTTTAAAAACTGATCAATTTATACTATAAATTAATAAAACACAATTACTTAATTAACTTTTCTCCCAAAGAATTACCCAGATCTGAAATGGGGGGTGCATTTGAGATGATAATGGTGAGTAGTAGTCAGTCAAGAATCTTTTATTTTCTTCCATGGGCTCTACATAAGAACACAGGTAACAGATCCAATGTTGGTATGTGGGTTAAAGGGGTAGAGAGAGAAAAAGAATGTTTAAGCTTCAAGAGGAGGGAGAAGAAAATTATTGTATCCGAAAGTTAATACTCACTTAACTTCAGGTGAAACTGTATTCAAACCTAATATTCCTGCTAAGGCGTCTGATGTATTTTCTTAGATCACTAAAAAAACTTATTGGTACTAAATACATACACATATGAATGCTGATAAAGATATGAATTTAAATACACAAAAGGTATATCTGGTACATAAGAAAACGGAAGGTTTGCTTCTGATTGTGTGTTCTTACATATTGGTAATTCAAACGTGCACTGACAAAATAAAATGTAGACTGAGGGCAGGAAGATTCCTATTTTCCTGAAAGCCAATTTTCAGATATTTTTAATCCCCCAAAAGAGCATCCAAATCCCTGAAGTCTAGATACTGGATAAGTACAAGAAGAACTAGGCATTTTAACTCCATCAATTCCAAAATGACAAAGATAAACTGCCATTCATTGTGCTATTCGCCTAACTTTAACCATTGGTTCTATCTGATAACAGGCCATTTCTAAGAATTAAAGAGATGATAATCAATAATCAAAATAGTAATGATTGTGTAAATATTATAGAAGGATACAAACAAGTGTGAGATCTTGCACTGGCCTTCTTTGTAAACAACTATACAAAACAGACTATGATACAGCCATGATGAATAATATGAACAAATGACATAATCACTGGGGAGAGAGGGCTCATCATTTTAAAGACCAGCTCAAGGAAGAACAACTAGACATGATGGTTTTATTGGCTGTAAAGGACAAGAGACAGAGGAGGTATCAAAATTTTTGAGCATAAAAAACTGGGAGAATACTGAACGGTCACGACGAACTCACAAGAAACCAGTCATCTTAGATACCTCCATCACTGCCATTCCCCACTGCTAACGAACTACCAAGTACTCTAAGTTCTTTCTCTTAAATATTCTCCTAAATGTGTTAAAAATTTCTACGTTTAAAACATGCTTCTAAACATGCTCCTTTTCTTTTCCATGGTCACTGCTCTGGCTTAGGTTCACCTATTTCAGTAACTACTTTTCCATTTTTTCCTGACTCTAGTCTTGTACCCCACACACCAACCCCCTCCAGTACAACTCTGATACCAATTTAAAGAATCTTTTATCAACCAAAAGATCTCGTTACCCCATTGTTCACAATTTTTGTTTTGTTCTAAGTTTGGCCACATGAAAGGAAATCTTAAGTATTTCTGCACAGTATACAAGGATCTTCATATTCTGAGTCTTTTCTACGTAAATGCCCAGTCTCATCTTCCACAATTGCCTTTCTGGTATATTATGCTACACTAATACTGAACTACTTAGAGTTTCCCAAATGTGTGTTATATCCCCAATTATAAAGGCATAATCGTATGCCTTTATACTTGCAGTTCCCACAGCTTGGAATATCCTCCCACAGCTATTCCATCCAAAAAACTTCTCCTCATCCATCAAATGATCCCTACAATATAAGGTCTGCCCTTGACTTCACCAAATGAACTTTGGCATTCCTTCTCCTATTTCCCACCCTGCTTTGTGCATGCAACAAACAACTAAACACCAAAACACACTGCCATGATGGAAGTAACTATTAATGTGTCCACTTTTTTTTGTTTGTTTACAACACTGAAGAGGAATGATTTTAAAAAACTGTATCCCATATTATAAGTTTAGTTCCTAGCACAGCGTCAATGCCCAATAAACATTTGTCAAATGAATGAAGTCTGATTTCAGATACGGCAAATCTAGCAGGATAACTGAGACTTAACAGGCTGCTAGAGATGTGAGGTTGGCACTTGGGGAAAAGGGTAGGACTGGAAGTGTACATGTTGGAATTAACCACATAAAGGTAAGCTGAGAGAATAAAAGAGGTAAACAACAGGAAAAGATGGAAATGAAGCTATAAGCAAAAATGTAATTACGAGGCATTACACAAAGAGAACTAGTGATGTATCAGGTAAGTTAAGAAGGGAGTGGGGTTTAGAAAGAGCTTCCAGAAGGGGTTAAGGGGTCAAGTGCCAGACACTGCTAATATCAAAGAAAATAAAATTCCAAAGAACTGACTGTTCTTCATAATTAGAACATTACTGATAATCTCTGCAGTCCAGAAGATCATGGGTGAAAGCTGGAAAGTGGTTAAGTAACAGCTAAGTGAAGAAAGAGAAGTCAATTCTTCATTATCAGCATAAGAGATTTTAATTCTGAGATTTAGAAACAACATGAAGAATAAAATTTCTCTTCGCCTCAGGAAAAATACTAAATTCAAACTAATAAAAAACAGAAGAAGTATCTTCTTGAACAAACCTTTGTCAGTAACACAGAATACAGAAAAAGCAATACTCCAAATTTGCTTCCCCACACTGAATACTGGTCGAAGACAGCATCTTTTAATTCTGATAAACTTCTGAATGATCTTTTTCTGGGGAGGGGGAAAAGAATTAAGTATTAACACCATGATGAGACTGACTACATTCATAAATAGGAAAAATTTTTAATTGTCTTCTACATTAAAATGCATACATACAAACAGGAGATTTTTGTAAGTGTATCAAATTTTAAAATACAAATTTAGCCATTAAAGGCAAAAGCTACTGCTGACAACTGTCCCTATCTATAATAGATACCATTAAAGTAGAATGCCTACGTAGTAGGGACCTCTTCATCTCTCAGGTGAACTATCTGGCATCAACAACTTCTTCAATGATCATACAGTTATTTAAGGAATGAGGTGGCCCTCTTCTAGGATATGGTTAAGAACAAAGAAAACTTGACTTTCTAAAGCCTGAAGGTTATTTAACAAATATCTGAACACCAAAGATAAGGTGTACATTTGTGGCTTTTTTTAACATAATGTTATATTTCAAATCAAATGCCACCCGTAATTCTATCGATATAGCTATCCTTACCTTTTATTTTATAACAAAAAATTTAAATACTCTGATGAAAATATGGCACTTTTAATGAAAATTATAGAAAGCATATTTTGGCAAACAATAAATAATAATGCAAATATTTATCACGCTAGAAATCTTTATATTCACTCAGACAGAAACATTAAGCTAAAATGATTTTTTCATTATAATGATGAAAAAGCTTTTAATGTTATGAAAGGGTATATTTCCATAGTTAATTTGGGAATCAGAATATTTTAAGTGCACATTTACAAATTATTCTTTTTTTGAAATCTGAAAACGAATTAATCTTCAAGCATACAAATCTAACTACCTTTCCACAGTATGAACAGACTTAAAATGGCAATGTGTCCACAAGGTAAGTATTTTAAATGTTCCAGTGTTACTTACTGAATTAATGCATGAAATCGCTCAAAGCCAAGCTCTTCGACAGCCAAGGCAGCTATACGTAAAAGACACTTTTCAGCACTACACACGGCAAATAAACGACACAAGATACACACAGCAGGCTGCAAATACTTTCAAGCAGTTAGAAGTCTCCCTCTTTCCTTACTCCCTTAAAATTCTCAGTTCATTTTCAACTTTACTGTAACATAAATTTATATTTCAACATCTTAGTTACCATAATTATAACTAAAATGGATTTAATACTGAGACTGGAGAAGGGTGATTAATTAATAAACATTTCTTTTTTAATTCAGTTGTGCCGAAATCATTAAAATATGAGAAATTATTGACAATCACAGTGCTTCACACATAGTTGTAATGTGTCCTGCACTTTAAATAATCTTTCAATTCATAGTGCCAAGTAAAATCCTCATAGCTAACCTTCCTCCTACATAATATAAAATCTTTAGGCTTGATGCTTAATTATTAAACAGATATATATAAAAAGGCAGAGCACTTTGAAAGTACACAGGTTCAACGACAGCTTTAAGTTTGTTTCCGCGTTTATTTGTATAACTGTTGGGAAGTTTTCAGTAACGTATTTCGATTACGTTTATTAATACAGTACAATTATAAATGTTTAAGAAATCAAAGGTAAAGCTTACTGAACACTTTTCTAAGTGCCAGGCCCCTTTCTAAGTGCTCTACGGGCCTTAACCTCATTTAATCCTCAAACAACACTATTATCCCATTTTACAGAGGAGGATCCTGAAGCCCAGAGAAGAATCCTCCCAAGAGCACAAAGCAACAAACAGCAGAGCTGAGACCCGAACCCAGATAGTCGTGGCTCCCCAACGATGAAGTCTTTAAAGATATCCTACACGGATCAAAATGCCTACTCTCGTTTATCACAATGAACAATTTCATATATAATTTATAAAGTAAATCTTAGTACTTTCAAATATTAATTCTCACTAGAGAACTGAATTGATTCGTTATGAAATCAAAATTAAAATTTTGATTTACAATGTAAAATGTCACATTATTCTACCCTTCCAAAGTCCAGTTTTAATTTTCAAACGTTTCAAATTACTGTTTTAAATCTTTAAAAGTCCAAAAGGATTAATTTAAATAATCTTTTGATTTGTGTGTGGGAAACAAACTGAAATTGAACCTGAATATTCACTACTGCAAACAAGTGTGCATTACCAAAAGCCAAAACTACACACCACACAAGCCAATGAAATTAACATTTGTACAGAATGTAATACTGACAAGGAGGAAAACAGTTCATGTTTAAAATTTCAGGATAAAATAAAAATTCTACCTAATCTTTTCCAAACTGTAATTGTTCTGCAGTGCCTGATTATCTAAATCATTTTACTGGGTATATACTATGAAAGTTGACATCAAGATAGTAATTTAGAGAAAAGAGGCAAGCAAAATAAAAAGCTTAGCAGGCAGAATGGTGGAAAGATATAACATGAAGAAAAGAACATAGCTGGGAATAAAGGAAGGAACAGGTAAAACAGATTGTTATATGGAATAAAAATTTTAATATAAGTTCATTTCATTGTCAACATCTAAGGTGAATCTTCAAATTTTCAGTTACCAAAACTTTTCAAATTTATACCACATTAAAAACGAATATAAAATATAGTTTCATTTCATGTCCATTTTTAAAATGAGACAAAGTAAATTGGAAAATTACTAAACTATGTTTTTTGGAGGGGAATTCAATATATATGCCCACCTAAATTAATTACTGAAGTGCCAAAGTTAATGAATCATGAGGCCATTTAACCTAAAGCGATTTAACCTATCAACATAGAAATGTACAGCACATCCCAGGGAGCACACAGTATACTAAGATACTAATGAAAAATGTTACAAGAAAAGATCTTCCATGTTAATACGCAGACCAGTTTTAAGCGCATATTCCTTAAAACAACTTCTAACTAGTTCAACTATTCCTATTAAAATTTTAGTATCTTAAACAACACTATTAACCATGCTTACATGCAACCCAGTAAAACCTGTGAAGTGTTTTAAAACCAGTGCCAATGACACATTTTTTGACTATCAACCTTGTGAATACTTTCCACTTGTTTTCTTCAACTGTCATTATCAACTCTAAAAATATATTAAATTCTCTTTGAAAGGCCTGAAAAAGAAATGCCATTCAACTGTTTAAATTTTAAAAATTATTCCTTGCAAATGCACTATTAGTAGAATCTGCCACTGTAACTGCAAAGGTGAGACAGAGAAGGCGCTGACATCACAGAGATGGTTCAGCTCAAGGAGGCAATATGCCTCACAGACAATCCCACCGGGAAAGCCAGGCGTGCATCTCAAGCAACTGAAATCTACTTTCTAGAAACTGGGTGTCTAGTTTCTCTAAAAACAAGTTCCGCAGAGATGATAGTTAATGGATTGCACCACAGGTAGATTAAGTCACTTATTCAATATAAGCACCTGGAACTACCAATTATCAAAAGCAACCTACTGGCAAGTTAATTCCTGCAAAGAAAACCAGAAAAGCAACTCTTTTTATCTAGTTTCTGTACCATCAGAAGTCTCCATTTTACTAGCTCATTCTGGCAGTTTTTAGGTCAACTATGTAAGAATTTTCAAATACTAAAGACCACAGAATTCTTGTGAATGAGAACAGCTGTTATTTAATTTATCTTAGAGAGAAATCTTCAAAGTATGAAAAACTTAAATGAATGCAAAATTAATACTCATAATTAAAACTATCTTAAAATAATTCATCCATAGTAACCATGTCCACAAAGTTCAGGAGGAAAAGAAACATGTAGTGAAGAAAAATGTCCCCTTCTTTACTTTAGGAAACAACTAAAGATATTTAAGACATTTTCTAATGTTAAAAAAAACAACAACTCCTTTTTCCCCAATACCACAGAAAACATTAAGGTATTTGAAATGAAAGAATATAGAAACATGTTATTTAAGCTTTCTAAATGAGAGTTCCAAAGCTCAAAAGAGATTGTCATCAAGCAGAAATTAACTAGAACTTTTACCTAAGTTTATTTTTAGAGATGCATTTCCTGTTTTTTCCAAAAATGAAAGAAAAAATACAAAATGTAATATCCTCTAGTTAATTACAATAATCAAAAGGGAAATGAAAAATACTAACAAAGCTCATGAATTAACCTTAGGCTGAAAAAGAGACCTTATAAAATGTTTAAAGTTTTTTCCTTTAAAATTTTCAACAGTTTTATTTAAACACACATACAAGACATTACTTCAGGAAATCAAAGTGTATCTTACAAGAATGGTCCACTTGGCAGCTGGACTGCGCAGGACCCCCAGGGAGACCAGCAGCCTCCTCCGCCGTCTTTCCTCTTAGCCATGAAGCCAAGCAGTACGGTCCAGAGTCGCTACAACAAGCACTTTCTAAAATAGCACATAAGGTGTGACAGAGGAGTTCCTTCCGCTCTCCCTCTAAAAATAACCACAAGGTAAGTTATAATGGTCATCAGTAGGGAAGAAAATCCTGTCATAAATAACAATATTAAGAATGCATTAATTTAATGATGAAAATCAAGCATTTTTAGTGGGGGAAAAATCCGTAAACCACTGATCTTAAACTACAGTTCAGAAAAGCAATGTGCTTGAGGGTTAAAATGTCACCTCTGTTAAATATTTCCATTAATGAGAAAAAGAATCCTGGAAAATGCAGAATTAAACATCAGAAGAAAGAATATGCTACGTGGAATAACCTGATACTGATCGCCCCTTTCTTAGGCTGCAAACGGAGCCTTTCAGCCATGAGGATTCCTCTGTTGTAGAACCAGGCCAGCGTATGGGCCTGCTGAGACCTCTGATTTTCCCCATTTCTGAATTAGTCTAACGTCTTTAATCTCCCAGTCCCACAGGGGTAAGGATAATAAGATAACACACCGTCAGCACATACAATACCACCATCCCTTACATTAGCAGAGGCCACAGCGATTATGCTGCATGATACAGAAACCACCGATACTGGATTGCAGTGATTTGAGCATTAGACGTTTATAGAAAATAGCACAAATGCGCAATTTCTTCCTGAACCTTAGCCACCCTCCCCCTTTCAAGCAGTATTAATCTCCAGAAGTAGTACCATTTTCTGAAACTTTCAAACAAAGGGGATAAGATGTATACACATCTTATGTAAAATTTTATGCCGGAACAAGCTTTCTTTCTCTCCTAATTAAAAGTTCTTTAAAGGCAGGAACTGTGCCATTCACCCTCTAGCCACCACAGTGTTTACGACATTTACGACAATCCTACATAAATTTTTTTATCCATATGAATATATTTCTGTGCAAGGAATATTATAAATGTTATTAATAAAATGCCCATGTTAATAATAGTATTTTTTGAATAGTTTCTTCTCTCCTCAAATTTATTTTGCATTTCGGCTACTAATTAATTAAAAATACATGACAGTGACACTTTTAACTCAAGTTCACAACCACTAGTAGAGTCTACATGCATGGTTTGGAATGGAAGCTGTTTTGCCCTGATATACAAAACCACAATTATATCCTACCTTCTTTCAGCAGTTACTGTGAGTTCACATAAAACTGTGCAAGTGAAGGAAATATCTTTGTAAACTGTCAAGCAGGATGCAAATGTTTGTTATTATCAGGTAGCACATACAGTTCTCTGACTTAATCATATTGCAGAAGCCATGAAAGCTTCATTTGCGATTTAATTCAGAATTACTTGAGGTATTATCTGAATTGTGTAAGGCGTTATACTAAAAGATGCAGGAATACAAAGGTAATTCTGACTTTTTGCTCAAAGCTAAATAAGACAAAACAAACATAAATGACTATCCTTATAGTATGCTATCATTTAACAGTTCAGGGAAATGCCCCAAAGGATTTTTCCCTTAGTGTAATATCCTGTCTTATACCTCTTGGGAAAGACAAATTTGGAAATATACATTTTAAAATTTGGAGTCATCCATGAAACTTTCTGAAACATTTAAAAAGTAAATCTCAGGAAAAAGTAACCCATTGATAGTTTACTTTTTAAGACAGATAATTTCAACTAAATTACTGCCAATGAATACTGCAGGGATCATCTATAAAATAGAAGATGGAGTAGAAGTTGATAAAAGACAGCTATCATACCTTGGCAATCCCTCCAAGAAGACTTCTCAGAAGAAAACAGGAGCTTCTTCAAAAGAAATGCCTTTATACAATTAAAGCAATAATTATTAGAATGCATTATAAACATACCTTATATCATTCTTTTATTTTAAAATGGAAAAAAAAAACTAATTTGTACCTCCTTTCTGATCTTTTGAATAGTGCTATAAAAATTTCAAATGGCTTCCCTTCATGTTCAACAGTAACTGAGCATAATTACTTACTCAGAATATACCACTATAAGCTTGATTCTAGATCCATACAATTCTTCCTCCTTTATAATACATATTTTCTGTCACAGAGAAAAACTGACTCAAAATAATAACCACACAACTAGAAAATTAAAGAAATTTACTGCTCCATTCACAGAGTGAAGGCCCTTTAGACCAGGAAAAATCTATATTTCTCTTTGATTCCTTAGGGGAAAAGAAATCTAAATACAAAAGTGGTTCTGCTCTACTAGCTCTGATTTATGACACAAGATGACCACGGTGTGGGTCATCACTTTATTATAAGGAGCTCCTAACTTGCTGGTTTAACTCATAAAGCTTTAAGATTCCAAAGAAAAAACAAACTCATTTCTAACATTTCCTTAAGTGAGCCAACTATGTTACATTGGTGATTTGATAGGTAACAGTTCAGTGTGTAACAGTGTTTCCTTCTCAAAGTGTAGCTCAAGGGCTATTTGCATCCTAGTCACCTGACTTGTTTATTTAAAAGGCAGATTCTGACACTCCACCTATTTTATCTCTAGGGGGCAGATTCAAGAAAAAAGAGGTTACTATGGTGATTCTTACTCACAGGTGTTTGAAAACAGTAGTATTCAGATAAGAGGACTGCTTATAGTCAGACAGACCTAGATTTGAATCCTGATTTCATTACTTTACTAATTTAAAATAATAATAGCACAAACATTAAAAGGTTGTAGTGAGGATTATATGAGATAAACTATTAATACACTTAGCACAGTACCTGGTACCTAATAAGCAATCAATTCAAAGTATTTTAACAAAAAAAATAAGTAACATTCTATAATATTCACAATGAAATAAAATCTACAAATACTACCACCAAGTGCTTCTGATTCCCCCCCACCCCCAATAACAAAAACCATAAAATATAACTACACCTCAAAACTTTGGAATGGTGAGGTGGGACAAGCATTATTTCACCACTAATAGAACCACCATTAGCATTTTGATATACTTCCTTCCAGTCTTCCTTTCATACCTGTTTTAAATTTTAAGTGAGAAGCATAATGGGTACGTGATTGTTTTCCACTTTTCTGTTTTCCCACACAATTCATAACTTTAACTCTTAATCTCTAAATGTCTATTCAAGCTATTAAAATTTATTTAAACGTTAGTCCATGTTTAAACTACATTACTGTGCATTAGGTTGTTTGCAATTTTTTATACTATAAAATATATAATATATATATAAATATATGTTTTATATATATATATAAATACATATAAAATATATATGGACTTGCTCTAAAAAAAGCTTCTTCTTGAATACAACCTTTTCCATATTAAGGATTATTTCTTTAGGAAAGATCCACAGAAGTACAATTATTCTCATCAAAGAATCTGCATTATCATGGTTCCAATTATAACGTAAAATTCCTTCCCTAGGTCAAAGTACCAATTTGTACTACATAGAGATATCTGAGTATGCCAGCATCACCCTACCGTTATATGCACTGGCAATTATTTTATATCTAAAGATCAGAAAGAGTAAGCAATAGAATCTAGTTAAAGTTTTAATTGTACTTTCTTGGATTCCTAGTGAGGTGGGACATCTCGATTCTTTGGTTGTCCAGCATCATACCACCTGTCATGATTGCATACACTTGCCCGTTTCACCTCTGAGGTTTTAGTGTTTTTCTAACCAGTTTGTAGGAGTTCTCTGTATAAGAAAGACACTGATTTATTGCTAATATTACCTCACATTTTTTCTGAGCCTGGAACTTTTTATCTTAGTTGGTAATGCATTATTTTCAGCTTTCTGTGCTTAAGTATTATATCAAGAATAAACTTGGTATATGCTATGAGATGACCTAAATTCAGTTTTTCCCCTCAAATTATCAACCAGTCATATCAGTGCCACTTACTAAACATTTTATTCCACCACTGATTTATATTCCTTCTTATCATGGTATGTGATTAATTCTTGGTAAATTATTATATGTAATGTGGTCTACTACTGTATTATCTATCTGGTTCCATAATATGCCTATTCTTCTAGCAAAAGTGTTATGTTCTAGTTTATATAGTTTAAAAAAGTTTTAATATCTGGACTCGCACATTTCCCTTCATTACTCTTAGTCATTTAGTTTTGACTTTTATATTGAAATATTAATATAAACAAAATTCTTCTATGATTGAAAACATTTATATGACTATGAAGCTAAATTACTACCTCAAAGATACATCACGGTTTTGAACACTACAATTATCCCTTGTTACATAGCAACCCCACTTGTAAAAATAACTACCATTTTGGAAATATACTAAATTTTATAAACATGAAACTGCTGTGGTTTACTTTGATTTAACTATATTCAAAGACTTGCAATAAAGACCCTAAGGGTTTTATTATGGTCCAAGAGGGTCTATGTTAATATAATCTAACATGCATATGAACAGGACAGGTAATCTTCAAATTCAGGTAAGATTCCTACTAGCAACCAAAATCTGTCTCAATTACTCGACATAACAGCCTCATAACTAATTTATAGTTAAATTTTATTCTTTATACTCTGTAATCCCCAGGCAAAGCTCAAACATTCAAGTTTTTCTTAAATTTTTTTTGTAAATCTACTAATGAAAAAAATGTATGAACTTTATTCTTCAAAGAAATAAAATAATTACCTACAAAGGGTATATTTTAGAATGAACCATAAAGGAAAAATTTTTTTCTCCTTCAGAAAATACATTTTAAATTTAATAATGTAAGTGTATGGAGTATAAGGTTTGAGAGACAAATTTACTTTGCAGCTAACAGTTCAGGAATGCATTCTTTATGCCCAATGAATAATAAATACCACATTAAATATGTATTTTCAAAATGTGCTGATTAAAACAAACAATAAATTCAAGCTCCTTTTATAATGGTTCTGAAGTTATTCTCCTGTTTAGACATTGTAAATATTACAGCAAACTGAAAATTCAATTCTCCGTTTTAATAATGTAATGGTTTATAGCAAATCAGCCTTTGAATTTCAAACAATGCAACACATAAAGATTCAAAATCAAAATCAAATGCATACACTGAGATTCACTCTACCTTTTGCTCAAAGAAAAAAATCTTTTTTTATTTTGGGGATTCTGTTTGAAATTGGTTGCTACTAATTTTATTTTAAAGGCCAAAGCTAGAGCCTAAAACAGTATATATTGTCAACTTATTTTAAAATTTGATAAAGTTTTAGGCCATGAAAATATTAACAATCTTCAACTTTTTAGAAAAATCGTTTTTAAAGATAGAACAAATGTAAATAGTACCACTGCTACGGTGTCACTATCTGTGGCATAAAATGTTATTACTCAATAGATTACTGTATAAGAAAGATGTCATGATCATTAACTCCAAATTTTCTGAAAGTCAGAGAACATCTACTATGTTTTCTTGAAAATAACGACAGCCAAATGGCTACTGCTGTGTAACCTACTCATGTTCTGAAATCATTTTTATTTTGGATATTTAAAGCAATTTACATGAACAAAAGTTAAGAGGTAACTGATCATGCCTCATGATTACAGAGTACAGGTATTAGAAAACAGAAAGTAAAGCATGAAACGTTTGAACACGTCCCTCTAAGGAGTTGGTAAAGTAGTCTATGTTACCTGAACGGGTGCAATAACAGCACAGGGGCCACCTTCAAACTGTTCTAATGCAGATCCCTCTGATTCACTAAACACAAACCCTAAAAATGAAAGCAAGTAGCAAAGATTAAAAATGTAATTCAAGTAGTAGCTAAAAGAATTTTTAATGTACTTTGCTTTGAGAAAGATCACTTATCACAACAGCAAAATATCCTCAAGTCAGTCAAGTGCAGTGGTTCTTAACTTTTTGGAGGATAAAGGAACCCTTTGAAAAAAGATATGGAACCTAGGTTCCCTGCCAAATGCACATAAACACACACACACACACACACACACACACAATTTTGCGTCCAGGGACCCCTCTAAGTGGACCCGAGAGATAAAGTGTGGCCTTCAGTAAAAGGACACTAAATCTGATTTTGAAATAATTTACTGAAAGGAAGACTAGACAGTCTACCTACTGAATTTAAACAGATATTTTAGGACACTTTTCAGAGAGTATCTTTTTCAGTTTCAATCTTTGAGTCACATTCTCTAAGCTAACAATTAAAGAACATCATACACAGTGAATGTGGCCATATTGGTTCTATCTTAATTTAAACACTACCCAACTAGCACTGACGGAGAGTATCTAGTACAAGTTCCCGCAGAGAGCACTGGCACACTGCAGAGAGCGTGGGGCTGGAAGTCAGGAGAAGTGAGTTACTATCTGTATAACCTTCAGGAAATCATTTCACCTCCCTAGGCCTCAGTGCACTTAGCTTTAAAATGATCACTTCCAATTCCAACATGCTAGGAATATGTGAAATTTCACTAATGGTCATAATTCTGTCATTTATTTAACAAACATTTAATGACCCTGAGATACTACACCAAGCATCTACGATATATAAATGACGTGAACGACAAAGTCCCTAGTCTGGAGAAGCCAACAGTCCAGGTGAAGACAGACATATGAACAAATAATTACTAAAATGAAGGGATAAATGAATGTTATAACAGAAATACGAAGTGTTGCGGATACAGAAAGTAGTGACTTGGTCTGAGTCAAGTCATACCAGCTAACTTTAAGGCTGACCTTGAACAGAAATTTATCAGAGAGGCAAGGGTGGGAGAATGACTCTCAGTTGAAGAAAATACCTTTATTAAAGGAAAGAGATTTCGTAAGAGCAGGACAAGTCTATGGATCAGAGGGAATGTTAAAGCAGCCGAAGGGCAGTATGGAGGCGGACGGGAGAGATGGGAAAGGGGAGGAGGGAGAGCTGACAGGATGTTAATACTGGGAAGAGCCACACCATGACAAGTACTAATTAAAGCAGTAATACAATCATACCGGTATTTTTTTCTTTTTTAAAGGACCAGAATGGGGAAGAGGCCGTTTCAACAGACCTATACAGTGCCAAACTAATAAAAGAAACTTAAGTGTGGAGGGAAGACACTATATCCAAACAGTATTTCTAAGGTAAAAATTAATATTTGATGAATATGTGCAAGTGGGGAAAGGCTTGGGACATAAGAAATCAGAACTGACTGAAGTTTCTAGCTTGAGACACTAGATAGCAGGACAGATAAGAAACAGTATGGAACTTCCCATTCCATCCCACCTCCTCTCTCTTTACCCTTCAATCTCTCTTTCAAACAGTATTTAAACGTATCTCACATATTTAAAAACAACAAAAAAATTCTCTTCAAGATTGTACCAAAAGGTCCTTGGTATTTACCCAAAGGAGTTGAAAACTTATGTCCACACACAAAAACCTGCACACATTGTTTACTGCACCTTTACTCCTAATTGCCAAAACTTGCAAGCAGCCAAGATGTCCTTCAGTAGGTGAATGGATAAATAGTACATATTATTCAGCATTTAAAAAACATTAGCTTGCGAGTTGTGAAAAGATATGGAGGAACCTTAATTACATATTACTAAGTGAAAGAAACCAATCTGAAAAGGCTACATACCATATGATTCCAACCATATGACAGTCTGAAAAAGGCAAAACTATGCAGACAGTAAAAAGATCGGTGGCCGCCAAGAGGAGGGGAGTGGGCGAAGGGTTGAACAGACAAGGCACAGAGGATTTTTAGGGCAGTGAAAATACTCCTTGTAATGATGGATACATTCCATTACACATTTGTCTTGACCCATAGGATGTGCCACACCAAGAATGAAAACTGTGGACTTTGGGTGATAATGATGAGTCCACGCAGGTTCAAAACTGTAACCAACGTACCACTCTGGTGGGGGACACTGACAGTGGGGTGGGGGGCTGTGCACGTTGAGGGAGCAGGAGGTATGTGGGAAATCTCTGTATCTTGCCCACAGTTTTGCTGTGAACCTACGATTGTTCTAAAAAGTAAAGTCTTAATTTAAAAAATCATTTGACCATAAAAACAACAACAACAACCTTCCACCCAAAACTCCAAACACCACTCTCTCAAAGCCCACCTAATTGTCTACATGCACTGTCTCAATTTCCTTACCTCCTAATTTACCCAACCCACAATAACTTGGTTTTCAACCTGTGACTGCACCAAACTCATTCTCACCAAATTCATCAATGACCAGACAGGCTATTTCTCAAGTCTTTCTTATTTCAGATGAATCTCCCAGAGAATCATCTGAAATGCTGACCACTGGCTTCTGAAAATCTTTTGGCCCTTGGCTCTAGTAGTCCATCTTGTTCCAAATTTTCCTTTTCTGTTTCTTCTCAGTATCAGTGGTGATCAACTCCTTCTAAATGCTAATGTTCCTGAGATCTTGGCTTTAGAATCTTTTTTCTTTGCATTCTACATGTTCTCCCTGTGTAACTCATCTACTCCCAAGGTTTCCATTATGGGTGATAATCAGGTAAATCCCAAATACAGCTCAGATGAGAACTCCAGGCACAGACAGAATCCAAATTCCTCAACATGGTCTTGCATGGTCCGGCTTCTGCCTATATCTCCTCCCTCATCCTTTGCCACTCTCCTTCTTTAGTCTCTAGGCATGCTGAACTTCTTTCAGGCCCTCAAACATCCATTTTCTGTCTGGTTTCTTACACTTTGAACACGTTGTTCCCTCCGCATGAAACACTTGCTAACACTTTCTCTGAAACAATCCGATTTATCTTTAAGGCTTCACCTTAAGGTAAGGTCCTCTTGGTTCAAGGTCCCAAAACATATCTCTACCCCATTTCTAGTCCACCTTCAGGTTCAAACCACCATCATCTTTCACTTAGAACACTGTTAAAAGAGTTTCCAACCAGGTCCCCCCATTCTGCCCACATTCCCACTCCCACCACACCCCTTATTTATTCACCATAGTTACCAGAGAAATATTTTAGAAATGGACATCAGGGTTTGTCACAGCCTGCAATGGCTTCTCATTGCAATTACAATAAAACTCAAACTCCTTTTCATGGCCTAAGAGACACTGTATGATCTATCAACCCCACCTTCCCTCAGTTCACTCTTACCTCCATCATCTACAGTGATCTTAGGCCCTCAGAACATCCCAAGGTCTTTACCTGGGGCCTTGATGCTTGCTGTTCCCTCTGCATGAAATGCTCTTTTTCCTTCTCTTGTCATATAGCTGAATCCTTCTCATCCTTAAAGACCCAGTTTAGGTATTAACTCCTCAGAGAGATATTCCCTGATAGGCCTATCTAAGTAGATCTTTCCTTCCATCCCTCAGCACAACCCGTACTTATCATCATCTGTAATTATATGATTGTTCACTTGTTTACTGTTTGTCTTGCCTAACAGGTATCTTGCCTGCTCTATTAACTACTGTTTTCCTAGTATGTTATATAGTTAATACTCAATAAATGCTTGCTGAAGTTTTGGGAGTGAAGATAATGGGGGTGTTTGCTTCTAAATTCAGTCTCTAATATGTGAAACAACAATTTGGTTGGGGAAACATGGGTCTGGAGCCCAGGGCAGGGTTTAGGATTAGAGATAGCAAGTTGAATCACCCTAAACATGGCAGTTAAAGTGAATGAGAACATGTAGAACAAAGATAATGAAACCGGTTAACATTAAAAAAAAAAAAAAAAAAAAGGGGCTTCCCTGGTGGCGCAGTGGTTGAGAATCTGCCTGCTAATGCAGGGGACGCGGGTTCGCGCCCTGGTCTGGGAAGATCCCACATGCCGCGGAGCAACTAGACCCGTGAGCCACAACTACTGAACCTGCGCGTCTGGAGCCTGTGCTCCGCAACAAGAGAGGCCACGATAGTGAGAGGCCCGCGCACTGCGATGAAGAGTGGCCCCCGCTTGCCGCAACTAGAGAAAGCCCTAGCACAGAAACGAAGACCCAACATAGCAATCAAGCAATCAATAAATTAAAAAAACTTTAAAAAAAAAAAAAAAAAAAAAAGTGAGCAGACGCTGAGTCAGCAAAGGAGATTGACAAAGACTTGAAAGGTAAGAGAAAAAACACACTGAGGTCCTAGAAAGGAAAAATCAGCAGTCACCTGTTACAAATGTTGAGTGGAATAAAAACATAAATGAAAATACTGGATTAAGCATGTCACTGGGAATACTAAAAAAAGAAATTTAGAATGCTGGGAAGAGCAGCCAAATTTTAAAGGGTTGAGGCGTGATTCAGAATACAAGGAGAAAGAGAAAATGCAAACTATTTGTTAAACAAGTGAAGGGGAAAAGGATGATGGCTTGAAGGGTAGTTGGATAAGGAATTATTATTTTACAGAGGGAAGGGCATGAGTTTAAAAGAAGGAAAAGAGTGATTAAATGGGAAAGAGAGAGTTTAAGGACTCCCAAGTCCTGAAAGAACTGAGACAGTGCGGTGTGGTGGTGGTGGTGGCGGACGGAATAAAGATAGGTTCTCAAGGTGTGGCCTACAGACCCCGGGAAGTTCCAGAGACCCTTTAGGGGACCTGCTAGAGGTGAAAATCATTTTTATTATAATACTAACATATTTGCCCTTTTCACTGTGTTGATATTCACAGCGATAGTACAAAATGAATAGCAGGTTACGTTACTGGTGCCTTAACACACATTAAGTGACATTAAGCTGACCAGCAGTCACTGTACTAGGAAACACCACAATATGTTCTCAAACACACAAAAAAGCCAATTTAACTTTAAAAAGCCCTTACTAATGCTAATCTTATTAAATCTTGACTTTGAATACAATGTACTTTAAAAAAATAGTCTGTGTGACAAAATGGAAACTACCCATAAAGCACCTCTGCTACATACCTTGTGCAATGATAGATTCTCAAAGCACATGTGTAATTTTTTGAACTGTGAGCTGAACTAACAGCTTTTCTGTGGAATGCTGTTTTTACTTTGAAGAGCTACTAACAAATTATGATTATTTAGACTTTTTCTCAGAAGTGAATGAAGTGAGCCTGATACTTCAAGAAAAATAACTTGACAGTATTTCTGCCAGTGATAAAATCTCAAGCTTTCAAATAACTAAACTTCTGGAAAACTCAAGTCCAGCACTGTAGCTTGACAGCTTCTCAACACTCAGAGATTTTTCTGACAAGATCAGAAATAATAAATGTGACTTTTGATATTGTAATAACAATATGTGTTAACATTTAGAAGATCTGCATAAACCAGCAGACCGATAACTTCCAAATGACCAATGCACACTGTTACAAATTAATGCATGGGTAAAAGATCCAGTCAAAGTACAAGACAAACCAATGGATTTCAATTTAACAGAGGACGAAAAGTTCATTGATGTAGCTTCAAATTCTGTATTTCATGTAACCGCTAAGAAACTACCAATTGTTGAGTTTTGGTGTAGTATCAAAGAAGAATATCCACAATTATCTGAAAAGGCTATTACAAGACTCCTACATTACCAACTGCATACCTGTGAGACGCTGGATTTTCCGCAGATACTTCAACCGAAACAACATATTGTAACAGACGGAATGGAGAAGCAAGTGGGAGAGTCCACCTGTCTTCCTATGAGTTAGACACTGAAGAGATTTTTTTAAATGTAAAATAATGCCACAGGCCTCATTAATTTTCTTTTATTTTTCACACTGAAGCCTGTAATAGTTTTTAAGAGTGTAACAGGACCCTGAGTTTAACAAACTTGAGAAAAAGGAAATCTTAGCAGGCTTCCAAGTTAGACATGCAGGCAAAGAGGAAGGGAAGAGATGCTGTTGATTGCGAGTGGGGGGCATGAGGGCATAGAAAATTGAGGAGAATGTTAATTCCAAAACACATAAGAAAAGCAGACAGGATAAAGAACTAAGAGAAATACTGGGGACTCGGCTAAGGTTTAATTACTACATGTGCATTGACGCTGACCACAATTTTCCCCAGCAACACACACCACCACCTTGGGAAGAACAGAATAGAGGAGAAGAAAAATGCAGGATAAGAAATAGGTATGGTGGATGGGGCAAATTTAATAAGGACAAATGAGAACTGAGGGTGCTGGTTATCGCATCAAGACAACCAAATCTGAGAGCCAATCTAGAAACAAGAGGTGAAGGCAAGGGGCCTCTGCTCTTTGTCTACCTCTTCTCCTACTGGGAAGAAAGGGTTACTGGTGTTGGGCCTAAGTGCAGAGGTGAAACTAGGCTCTTTCAAACTTTCAGCAGGTCTCAGTAATGGATTCTTGCCTTCCTTAAAATGACTAATAATGTAACTCAATTTTCAAGATCCATGGGTGGGGCTTTTAGATGGAAACGCATTCTGATAAACTGCTTTTGTACTTTAGAGATAAAAACCCCAGGGAGAGAATTCTAGGCAGATCTGCTTTATGCCAAGTTCCGTTTAATTACAGTATATATGCTTGAGTGTGTTATTTGATAATGAACAAAGGCTCTTAGAGCTTAAAAATGAAATAAAATTAGACAAATGGAAATTAACTATTCTATCCTAAAACAGGCTTATGCTAAGTAGGCACCCCCTTTTATAATAAGGTTTCACTTGAGTTTGAATTTTTTAGGATATAGAGTTATTTTTCTTGTCAAGTGTTCTCATATTCATCTTATTTCCTAGTTTTAAGAGGAATTAACTTATCACAAAATGGCTGATTTACTAATTAGATCTGAAATAGGCCATCTAAAGCATCTGATCCTAAATATACGATTTTGTATCACATTCCACAGCACTACAGACATAGAAGTCTTTCTCAGTTCTACAGCTCATAACTAATTTAAACCTGAGCCATGAACCTCTTTGCAATTTCCCAGTCTTTTATTTTCATATGACTGACTGACATTATTCAAACCAGTTTGACAACTACTGCCTCTATAGTTCTAGCCTTCCATGTTAACAAAAGGCCACAGAAAGACTTCGTTTGTCATTATAAGTCAGATAATACTGGTCGAGTGGAATCTGAACTGAGCCTTAGTTTCCTCACCTACAGAAAGGAGGGTAACTATTGACACATTTATCCTTTGCTGTCTCTTGGGGTTGCTGTAAGGATTAAGTAAGATTTTCAAAACCTGTAAAGCCTAATACAGACGTAAGGTATTATGATAGATGGGTTGAGCTGAAAAACACATTATGTACCCAAAAGTGCCAAGAAATTAACTTTGTCACATAAGCTTCCAAATTGTGAGTTTAAAAAAATTGGTTTTTAGGTGACATATTATGTAGGTAGGTGGGAGAAAGTAAAACCTATATTTGAAATAAAAGGCTTCCATCAACAACAAAAATCTCTGAAATGATATGATCCACAATATTAATTTACCTTCACTTTGGAAGACAAATTAATGATACTGGCGTATCATTTTAGTACTTTGGTAAAATGTTAAATCACGTTATAATAGACATCATACTTTTGGACTTCAATCCAAACACTTTAACTCCTGCATACATTTTATGCTTACATTTTAACTGATCCCTCACTTTTCCAAAGTTACTTAGAATCTTTTTTTTTCATATTACATAACAAAAATTGTCCTATACCGGAAAGTCCAAAACTCTAATTTCAATCCACTACAGTTCCCTCCCCATCTCTACCCCAAAACACCACTGAACTGCTATAAACTGCCAAATTGGGTTTCTCTTCTAGCTAATCTTTAGGTGAAACAACGAAGTAACTTAAAACTTGAAGGAGGGGGGCCAAGAAAAGGAAAAAATGGGTTCTCAGAGTTTATAATGTAGATCAGGGTTGGCCTGCTTTTTAAATGCAGTTTTGGAACACAGCCATGCCCTTATTATCCAGGGCTGCTTTTGCGGCAATGGCAGAGATGAGACAGAGACAATAGAGGTACTGGCCCTTTAAAGAAAACATTTGCCAAACACTGGCTAGACAATCAGTAATGAAAAGAAAAACAAATTCTCAATAAGTCAAAATGTTTGCCTTTATAATAAGATTAACACTTACTTTTGTTAGATCTAGATGACTCTTGTTTTGCTTCTGCTGGATGAGGTCAACGTGACCACCTCCTACTCTCCTGGCCTAAGCCATGGTCTTTTACCCTCGGACTACTGCAACTGTCTCTCATTTGGTCTTGCTGTCTCACTCAATACACTACTGTCTATCCTCAAACTTAGCAGTCAGATCAGCCCTTTAAAAACTTGTCCTGTCGTGTCTCTCCTCTGCTCCAAACCTTCCAATGACCTCTCATCTCATTTAGAATAAAAACCAAAGTCCTTACAATAGCCTATAAAATCTTAGTGATTTGGGCCATATTATTTCTTACATCATCTTTATCACTGACCCGTTCCCTCATTCCCTCTCCAGCCAAACTAACCTCCTTCCCGTTCCTTGAACAAAAAGTCAGACGTATTCTGCATTAAGTCATTAAATCTTTTACAATGGCCATCCTCACTGCCTGGAACACTCTTCAGATACCTGCATGACTAACTCAGTTACTTCAACAGTCTGCTCAAATCTCACCTTAAAATGAGGCCTGTCCAGGCTACTTCACCCTATAATTCCTTATTTCTCTACCTTCTAGTATATATGCTTAACTTATGCTATATTATATTTATCATTTGTCTTCCCTCCCACCCTATCAAGTCTAGGTCTGGAACACTGGTCAGTTTGTGGGAGAAGGGAAAGAAGGATAAATGTGCTTACAAATAAGGAGGTAGAAAATATACGCTTTTCTTTAAAAAGTATTATAGGCAATTGAGCAGGAGGGAAGCAGGCAGGAGTAGGGAGTAAATTTCCAAGTTAAAAAACAAAACAACTTCAAAGCTTTAAATAATGTGACTTATTGCCTTTAAAATAAAAACTGTTAAAAAAAAACAAACAAAAAAAACCCCAAACCAAAACCCTATTTCTTTTTCTTAAGAAAAAGTATTTGCAGAAGAGAATTATCTAAAACTGCCAAATGAATTTTAAACGAACAAAAAAATACTATGTGCCACTCCTGCACTTACTGCTTTAACATATTATCTAAAACTGCCATATCAATTAAAAGAGAGAGGGAAAAAAAAAACCAAAACCCAACTGCTGCAGCTGTTTAATATATCAAAGGAATTTAACATGGCCAATCAATACAGTTTCATAAATGGAATATCCCTGGACATAGTTCTATGTTCTCTTTACCCCAAACACCTCACACCTATAACTTGCTTCCAAAAGACTAATGAGATTACAGCTGTCAATTCAAAGCACAGATATAGATGATGAAATAAAGCCAAAGCTGATGTCACATTACGAATGCAGTAAGGCAAGCGCAGCAAGCAGTGTCCTGTGCCCGTTCCCACAATCCCAAGTCACTGCCACAGCAATCGTCAGCAATGGTCTCTGCCTCCTCTAAGAACGGATAAATGAATACAAAGTTAACACAGCAAGACCGATGACAACATTCCTCTGAGTCAGAGGTGACAACTTAAAAGCACATATTTGGTTGCCTTAAAAATCATGATCAGTTTAAGATCTTGAAGAATTACATAGCCGCAATATAACCACACTCTCTATAGAGCAATAAGTAAATAAATAATCCTTTATTTTGAAAAGATATTGATTGAACAAATCTTGTAAAGGAACTTCTGTATGACTACAAGGTGGCAGAGCATTCTAATATGTCATTACGAAGTTCTCTTTTAGTGATTATCCATCAAATTAACAACAACTTCTTGCAATTGTCAGGGCATGGCCAGACAGCGATCTTCGGCTTGGTTTACAATTAAAACACTTTTTAAATCAAGCTACCCTTTTCTGAGCGTTTACTCCACGTCAGATATTGTGCTAAGTGCCTAAACGAATTCACCTGCCTTTAATCCTCACAACAACCCTGTAAGATTGGCACTACTATTATCTGCACTCTACAGAGAAGGAAACTGAGGCTTAAATAAGCTAAAAACCTTGAACCTAGAACCCAAGTATGCCTATTCCAAAGCCTGTTCTTAACCATCATTAGAACTGCCTCTCTGAATTCTCCTTGCCTCTGCATCACAGTACTAAAATAAATGAGGCTGAATATCACCTTATCCTGTGTTGTATTACTAATTAATTAACAGGAAGTAAAACTTTTCTCAATCCTTCACAGTCTTGTGTCCTTTAGGGCTGGCTGTTCACTATTAGGATAAATAAGACAAACTGGAAAATAAATTTTAAAATCTGCAAATGTGGATGTCCAACATTTCAGAAAATACTAGTTAAGCGACATAATTAAATCTGTAAAAAAAAAAAAAAAAAAAAAGCCAAACTAATTACATGCCTGGTTGAGCAACACAAAGGAAAACAACAAAGACACAGCTGAATTAGGAGATGGGAGAGTTGGAATTCGTTCCCAGTTCTATCAATTTGTGCAACTTTGGCCTGGTCATTTAACCCTTCACAACTCATTTTTCTCATCTTCAGAACAAGAGTAATGGACTAAATAACCTACCTGACTGTAATATATTACGATTCTAATTTTACCAGCTCTTACAAGTATCTGGCAGGAAGGAAGGGATTACTTAAAACCCTGAATTTTTGTTACTAAATACGCATTACGAAGTAAGGACTTAGATTTACTATGCTAAATTTCCCCCAAACCCCCTGAGAATCGGTATTTTCTAAATAAATATTTTAATAACAAAATGTTTTAGTAACAGTACTAAAGAGCTGTTATTTGTGTGCTTGTGATGTTTTACCTACAGCCATCAACCATCCTCCTGACTCCAAACACTACGCTCTTAACCTCAACCTCACCATTGTCCCTTTTAAGTCACCTGAAGTAATGTGCCCGTTGTGTTTTAATATTAAAACTTACGAGTTAGGGATGATGGCTAATAAATATCAATAGATGGTATTTTCTCATTTCACAATTACTCGTAGTATTAACAAAACTTCTTATATAACTCAGAAGCCTGTCTGGGTAATTAGATCGGCACAGGAAGTCCTATGGGCCGTATTCCTTCGAACTGGAACAGATCCTACACCACCTCAAAACCGGGGACGCTTCGGGTCAAGGGATCAAACGCTCTGCAGCCGCAACATTCCATTTCTGCACCGAGTACCACGCCTAACCCCGCCTTACTGAAATACAAGCAACACAATCGCTTTCTGGAATTAACCACTGCGACTTTCACGTGGACTTCCCTCTCTCCAAAATGAGACCAAACGACCAGACTCGCTAGGGGGTAAAGATCCAGGCGGCCGGAGCCCTGCTGGAGGAACGGACGCCGGGGCACAGGGCACACCTTCCGTGTCACCCGCTGCGGCCCGGCAGCCGCCCCCTCCTCCTCTCCAGCCCAAAGGCAGCCCAGGGAGTGGCAGGGGCGCCTCGGGTCTTTGGCGGCCCGCTGGCACCGTTCCCCTACTCAGCCTCTAACCCTCAGGGCAGGCAGGGCTTTTCTAGGAAGTCCCGTTTCTGAGCTGAGCAGGGGAACCGGGGCGGAGTGCGGGCCACGCGAGCCGGCTGGCGCGAGAGGCGTCACGGCTCGACTCTCGCGGGGCCAAAGGGAGCGGCGGCCGGAAGCCAGAGTCCAGCCAGGGTACCTTGCGTCCAGCGGCAGAAGATGGTGTCAGAGAGACCGGGGCTGCTCTTGGCGCCCCACACCAGCTCCATCAGCTCTTTAGTCAGTTCGGACATGATGGGGTACCGGCGAGCGGGTCTTGGCTTTCCGGACTCCTGCCCCGGCACATGGGGAAGGGGCGGCTTCGGAGACCGGCGTGGCGGGACGGCAGCGGCAAACGAGCTGGGAGGCTAGACGGGAGGAAGGCAACAGGAGAGAGACCTACTTGCAGGGACCGCGCCTGTCAAGCCCGCTCGGAGCGGCAGCGAGGAGTTTCCCGCACCGGAAGTACTGGGGCCACTTCCGGCTTCTCTTTCACTACCGCCCCCAAGGCCGGAGGGGCAGGCGGCGCCTCCCCGGAAGCGGAAGTGGGGGGGTGGGAAGAGCTGGGGGCGGCTTGGCGAGCACCTGGCGGTCTCTGAGCTCAGTCCCAGGGCCCGGTGGTGCGGTGGCGTC
Source organism: Balaenoptera borealis (assembly GCF_965194805.1). Taxonomy (NCBI): domain Eukaryota; kingdom Metazoa; phylum Chordata; class Mammalia; order Artiodactyla; family Balaenopteridae; genus Balaenoptera; species Balaenoptera borealis. Next base: position 178,699,928 of record NC_138866.1, read on the forward strand.
TTTTGTGTTGGGAGGAGCATCGCGTCCCGTGGGCGTTGGCATATTTCTACCCCTGGAATACCTCCTTCCAGTCCGCACTGCTTTGGGCTTAGCTGGGGTGTCTGAGGCCCAAGCCCTAGGGCCCAGAAACGTGGCCTATACCTTAAAATGTGTAATATTAATTCTGCCAAACCAGAGCTTTGAGACGATGGTTGAATCCTCATGAGGAAACATCCATGTCTGTGTCGAGGAGCCGCCGATAAATTGAAGGCTGTCAGTCTCTTGATCAGTCATATAAAGTCAAACCAACTATTAACAGAACCGAAAAATGTCGCGTAATGGGCACTGGAAATGTCTCTCCCAGGTGTCTAACGCAGAATTACAAAGCTACTTAGAGGAAAACAGATTCAAAGCGGCCTGTTTGTAAATGGTAGAGCAATTTCATCTACAGTTTTCTAGACTGTAGGGTGTGTGGGCTAAAGACCAGGTTATAAATCATTGACAAGCATTCAGTTAAATTTAGTTTGGGTGAAAACTTCTATCTGTGCTGCTTCAAAAGAAGGGAATTTATTCTGGCTGACCTTTGAATTTACAACGAAAAGGCAAACTCTGATGGGTTTCTTTCAGGTAGCAAGTAAGAGGGTTTGCTAATTTATACTTTATTTCCAACTTAAGCAACCTTTGCTGTAGTTAAAAGGAACTGTTCAAAGTGCCTGAACCATATCCATAGCCTTCCTCCTAATTGTTATTCCCTTCGGAATATCCTTTAGCTTACTAGTTTTTCAAACCAAATCTTACCCATTCTTCAGGACGTAGTGTAAGTGGCACTTTGTAGTAAAGCTTTCTTCAGTTATTAACAACGTAAAGGAAAAATTGTAGCTTCTGAAATTTCATAGTACCTTATCTATAACTTGCTTATATTTGCAAAGAATTATTTACTCCTCTCATGCGGTATACGTTTATGGAAGCCAAGGACCTGTCTTATTCATAGTACCTAATACAGAGCCTTGAATATACCTGGGTCTCAGTAGCTGTTAGATGACAGAATGAAACTTGTCTTTATTGGAACTTAAGAATTCACTATCTTTCAGTAAGTGAGGGAACCAGGGGAAGTACCATTGACTGGTCCAATTAAATATCTAATATTTGCATGGGTGATTTACAATTTGCATAATTATTTCACTTCCTGAAAGACAGAGAAGGGTCAATGTTCATAGATCCTGTAAGTGGCAGAACTCTAAGTTCAGAGCTGTTTGCCACATTTGGTTTCCTTCCATTAATATACAGATAGTAGTTATAGATTTGATTAACTGTCCATAGATAGAAAGAAAAAGCTATACTTTCAAAATGTATTTTTGAAAATGAATTCTTTCTTGATCTGTGATTTTTCTTAGTTTCCGGCTGTGGGGAAGCTGGCAGAATCTTGGGTAGACATTGATACATATGTTCTTTCCACCTTTAGATTATAGTCTTTATTTGCAGTGTTCTACATTTTTTAATTAGCAGGACATATTTTTAAGTAGGAATATTTGATTAATGTTAAATTATTTATGTTCCTTAATTATTCATTACTTACTACATTTAAATCGTGAACTTAAATTAGAGTAAAAATGCAAATTGATTGTCATTTAAAATGTTCTTATTCAGTAATTACATAGGAAAATAAAAATTGCAAACAGTCAAGTTTGTTGCATATATTTCTGGTACAGGACAATAAAGCCTTTTTCTTTTTTATAATGACTTGGAAATTATGTAAATTTCCTTCGGAGTATTTATCTTACTCCATACTTTAGCATACTATTATTTTTTTTCCTTAGGACCATCAATGGTTTTGATTAAATTGATGTGTCTCATTAAGATGCACATAGGTTGCATAAAAGATCTTTAATCCTAAAAGAGAGTTTTAAAATATCAGAAACTTCCTGTTCACACATTAAGTTTTATTTGTGGTATTTCTCTTTCTTTCAAATTCAAGTCAGGGCACTTCCATAAAACTGGGCTTAGATTTCCATAATAATTAATTCTCTTTAGCCATCTTTACTACTTCACAGAAGCAGTATTAATTACTCATTATCAAACACTAACTCTGTGCTTAATTATCTTCTTGTCTTTCCCCAAATTTCCCTGTCAACTAAAAGCAAAACAGCTTCATTACCAGTTTCTTAGCAAGTATCATGAAAAGAACAATTCTCTAACTAGAAGCCCTCGACTCCTAATTTAGTGTATTTGCACTACCACTTATTTAGGAGAAATCAATCTTTCAAAAAACCTACCCTACAATAAGATTAATAAGTTCTAGGCAGGTTGATAAGACAATCCCCTACTCATTTATTAATAAAACTATTTAATTTATATGCCCTATGTCTTCCAATAACAGTGTAAATCTATCAAGCAAATGAAACTCTTTCCTTTGCATGACCCTAACCTCATCTCAGCAGGATAATTTTCCTATCAAGCATACCAAGTTCCTTTTAAACCCACCATTGTCATACTCAAGTATAACACAGTGGATCATTTCCCAAAGCATTTCCTACGAACATTAATACCTGGTGGAAAAGGGGTTCTATCATTAAATGTGGGGCTAAATAAAGTTAAACAAGAGATGGGATTATAGTCAGGGTTAAAAGACACATTTGAATCATTTTGTTCACTGACCTTCTCACAGTTTATGTTCTGCAGAATACTGTTTGGGAATCACTGATATAATGGAATAGACTTTTGATAGGAATTAGAAAACTGAATGTTAGTTTTTATTTGGGTACTGTGACCTTGGATGAGTCACTTAACTCGCTATACTGTGCTTTCTTCATCTATAGAGAGGACTAACTTTGATCATCTCTTAATATCCCATTTACTTTAGATCCTGCTCAACTTCTATGATTTAAAAAATTGGCTGTTTAGAAGTTTAAATACATGGAAGGAGTGAGAAGGAAAAGAATGTTGAGCAAGCATAAAGAGTAAACAAATAATTTAACATTATTCTTCACTAACACAGAATAATAGAGGTTAGTCATTTGCCACTGATCACTTACTTGTGCTAACATATTAACTAAGATCAAATCCAAACTTGCGTATTAATCCAGAACTAGCTATATTAGATGAGTACATAATATATGCACACTTGGCTGTGTCATAGGTGCTTCAAACTCAGTATGTGCCAAATCAAACATCTTTCCCCATAAAACCTGCTCCCCTTTCAATGTTTCATAATCAGTGAATGGTGCCATTATCCATAAAAAAGCATATTTTTAAAAACATCTTTATTGGAGTATAATTGTTTTACAATGTTGTGTTAGTTTCTGCTATATAACAAAGTGAATCAGCTATACATATACATATATCCCCATATCCCCTCCCTCTTGCATCTCCCTCCCTCCCACCCTCCCTTATCCCACCCCTCTAGGTGGTCACAAAGCACCGAGCTGATCTCCCCGTGCGACGCAGCAAAAGCACATTTTTTAATGGCACCAATAAATAACTTCTTTGAGCCTCAGTTGCCACATACATAAAATAAGCTTATTAATAAGAATTACATCGTACAATGATTATGGAATTTAACAGAGTACGTTGTATGTAAAAGAAATATGCACAATGAAAAACCCTATTCTTATATTAGCTATATTAATGGTTTGAACAAGGAAGCGTAGGAGGAAAGGTGGAAGATGAACTATTCCTGCATTTGAGCTGGAGAAGGCATCAGAGAAGTTTGAACTGGATAGAATTTTGACTAGAGAAGAAAGGGAGGATGTACATTTAGGCATGAAATAACCCATTGTGGCAGGAGCCTGGTATTTGTGTCACTAGAGAGATGAGTGAAGAATGTCAGGTTAAGGAGGGTGCCATAGACAGAATTGTGTCTCTTCTGAATTCATATGTTGAAGCTCTCACCTCAATGGGACTGAATTTGGAGATAGTGCCTTTAAAGAGGTAATTAAGGTTAAATGAGGTCATAAAAATGGGGCCCTAATCCAATAGAACTGGTGTCCTAATAAGAAGAGGAAGAGACACCAGGTCTCTCCCTCTCTCTGCTTCTCTCTCTCTCTCTGTCTGTCTCCATATATACACAGACAAAAGGCCATGTGAGGGCACAGTAAAAAGGCAGCATTCTCTAAGCCAGGAAGAGAGGCTTTACCATTAACCAATGCTGACAGCACCTTGGTCTTGTACTTGCAGCTTCCAGAACTGCGAGAACATTAATTTCTATTGTTTAGACCACTCAATTTCTGGCATTTTGTTAGGGCAGTCTGAATAGAATATCGAGAGCCAGAATCTTAAGAATATTGAATACTATCTTACACAGTTATAGAAGCAAATATTGATTGAGCACAAATTGCCAGTTACTGTACTAAGCTCCTTACATGTATTACAGTACAAAACCCTCAAAACTCAGTGAAGTACTACGATGATCTCCTAGAAGGATAAGGACTTTGCCCTGAATCATGCAGTAAATGGAAAAACCAGGATGCAAACCTAGGTTTTTCTGACCTGGAATCTGTGCTGAAACAAGGTTCAGAACACAGGTGATTTGATTCCAGGGTCTATGGCCTTGGTCCTTAATAAACACACTTTATTCTAAATATAACAGGAGCGAGTTAAGATTTTTTAATAGGGGAGTGATAACATCATCTTTCAATTTTATAATGCTACCTGGAAGAGTGCAGTGAGATGAGAAAGCCTGGAAACATCTAAACCAGTTAGGAAGGAAGTTATTGGAATAAATGCAGTCCTGAAGAGATGCGTAGCACTTGACTAGAGAAGTCCATGGAGATTCCAACGAGGGGCAAATTCCGTGGACATTTTAGAAGCACAACAGATAAAACCTGGTGATCTACTAAGAAAAGACGGTGCTATTAAAAAGTTAATAAAACACAACTCTGCGTCAATACCAAATTAGCATTTCTGTTGACCAGAAACATACTAGAAACACGAATGGGGATTAAAGCTGTAGGTTCCAGGTGTGGGAGTAGGACTGGATGAACAAGAGTTTGACTTCTGAAGGCTGAAGTTGACTGAAGCCAGTACATGAGAACTGGAGTTGTTCCAGGTCCACCTTTAAGGACTCATGATTACACTGAGTTGTTCCTCTTCCACTTTTAAGGACTCATGATTACACTGAGCCCATCCAGCTACTCTGGGATAATCTCTTTATTTTAAGGTCAGCTAATCAGCAATCTTAATTTTATCTGAAGCCTGATTCCCCAATTACATAGGTTATACTCCCAAATTGCAGGGATTAGGACATGAGCATCTTTGGAGGGGTGCACCCCTCTGCCTATCGCAGGGCATGGGAGATAATGACTGATCAGTGTCTTGGAAGCAATGAGATGAAGATATTCATTAGGCAATTAAAATCTGGGGTCATTCACCCAATAACTATATATATATATATTGGGGATCAAGCAGTTTAAAAAAATGGACAAATATCCTTGCCCTCATTGAATTTACACTCTAATGTGAATGACATGGAGAAAAACATATAAATGAAGTATATAGTGTGTTACATTAAATTCTCTGGGAAAAAATAAAGCAGAGAAAGAAGAATAGAGTGGTGGGTGAGGAGTAGGGGACTGCAATATTAAATAGCGCCCATCCCTGACTCACAATAAAGTGGTGTGTAAGCAGAGACGTGTAAGCATGAGCCAAGATGTGTGATGAAGGAGTATTTCAGGCAGAGGAAATAGCAAGTGCGAAGAAAAATCGAGAATTTGCCAGGACAGTTGGCAAAGCTGCAAGGAGAATCCTGAAGTTGGGGACAAGTGAGGAACTGGCCTTTGTTCTGTGCTGCCAATTTCCTACTTGGGTGCATTGCGGGTCCACCCAGCTTTTTTCTTCCCCACAGATATGTTATCTTGGGAACCACAAGGGCTGTAAGATTATATGGAGGAAGGGGCAGAGTTGCTTTAACTGTAGCCTGACCTTGCAGCAAGGTATCTTCTTGCTCTAGGCTCCACTCAAAACTTCTGTTTCACATGATGAATGAGACTGAACACTATACTCAAGTATGGAATGTATTGCTTCTGAAGCATAAAGCAAGCTACGCAGCATTGTTCCTTCTCAGTGGCAGGAGGTGCAAGGTACAATAACTTGTCCTTTATTTTGGAGGGATGTCTTGAAATGCCCAGACAGTGGAACCCATTAAGATTTCACCAATTTGGTAGGCCCTTGAATCTTTGTAGAGTTTATCTCTTACCCTCTTCAGGCATCCAGAGTACTTGCCACTTCTTAGTTAACAGGTCCAGTTAACAAGGTGTCCTGTGCAGTAGCCAGCCTCCAAGGATGTCCCCAGTGGTTCTCTCCTCCTGCTACTCCTGCATTTGTGTATTCCCTTTTCACAATGAATAGAGCTATCGTTCCCAAGTCAAGGTCATGAAAGTTTCTTCCTTACTTTCTTAGGGGATGCGAGCTGCCATGTTATAAAGACACTCAAGTAGCCCTAAGGAGAGATCCATGTGATGAGGAGCTGGGGTTTTCTGTCTATAGCTAGCACCCACTCACCAGTCATGTGTGTGAGCCTAGGTGAAAGTGGGACCTCTACCACCAGGCAGGACATCAGATGACTGCCGTCCTGACCAACACCTTGACTGTAAACTCATCAGAGACCTTGAGCCACAACCTCTGAGCTAAGTTGCTCCCAAATTCCTGACCAACAGAAACTATGTGAGATAATAAATATTTATTGTCATTTTAAGTCACTAAGCTTTGGGGCCCTTTGTTACGCAGCAATAGATAATGCACCATCGATATACTGTATCCATGTGCTGTTCTGTGCAATTTCTAGATAGTCCCAATCTCTTGGGGTATACAGTAACAGAGAGCAGCAAAATAAATACAAATTTGGGGCCAGACGGTGCATATGTACTGTTGTCCATCCTGTGTGAACGAGAACTCTCTCCGATCCTCCTTCCAGATAGGTAATGACAAGACACATTCATCACGTCAATAGCCATATTCCATGTACCCAAAGTCGTTTTAATCAACTGTGGTAAAGATACCACAGCCTGTGCGGCAGCTGCAATCAGGGCCACTCTTTAGCTAAGTTTGTAGTAATCTGCTGACATCCACCTTTATCCATCCAGTTTTGGGAGGGGCCAGACTGGTGAATTAAATGGAGAACATGCTGGCCACCATTACCCCAGCATCCTTTAAGTCTTCTAGTGTGGCACTAATCTTTGACATTCCCCTCAGGATGCCATGTTGTACTTGATGTTCTGTCTCAGCTGGAGGAGCAGTCCCAGGGGCTTCCACTTGACCTTTCCTACTTCCTACTCTTATTCTTTGAATAGAAATCCAAATATGAAAAGTCTGATGAATGTCAAGTATATCTGGGGTGGCCAGCCTCCAAGAGGGCTCCCAGTGACCCTTATCTCCTGCTGTTCATGTCCTGTGTCGTCCCTTCCAAGAAGTGACCAATAAGATTGCACAAGTGACACTGTGTGATTTCTGCAGCTAAGTCATAAAGGGGACTGCAGTTTCCGCGTTTGTTCGTTAGGATCCCCCCCTCAGGGAGAAGCCAGCTGTTGTGTCATAAGCATGTGGATAGTCCAGTGGAAAGGCTCACATACAGAAGAACTAAAACGTTCCCCCAGCAGCCAAACACCTCGACAGCCATGTGAGTGGGTCACCTTGACACGGGTGCCCCAGTCCCACTCCTGCCCTTAGATCACTGCAGCCCCAGCTGACATCTGACTGAACCTCATGAGAACCGCTCAGCCAGAACTGCCCAGCCAAGCTGCACCCAAATTCCTGCCTAAAGAAGCTAGGACGTGATACATGTTTATTTTTATTCTAAATCACGAAATTTGAAGGTAATTGGTTATGTGGCAATAGATAATTAGTACAGGTTTTGATACTGGGAGTGTGGTGCTACTCTAAAAATCTAGGAACTGCTTTGAGTCTAGGCAGTGGGTAAAAGCAGAAGGCCTTTTTTATTTATTTTTTTCACATCTTTATTGGAGTATAAATGCTTTACAACGTTGTGTTAGTTTCTGCTGTACAACAGTGTGTATCAACTCAATGTATACATATATCCCCATATCTCCTCCTGCTTGTGTCTCCCTCCCACCCTCCCTATCCCACCCCTCTAGGGGGTCACAAAGCACCGAGCTGATCTCCCTGTGCTATGCGGCTGCTTCCCACTAGCCATCCATCTTACATTTGGTAGTGTGTATACGTCAATGCTACTCTCACTTCATCCCAGCTTCCCCTTCCCCCCCCATGCCCTCAATTCCGTTCTCTACGTCTGCGTCTTTTTTCCTGCCTTGCCACTAGGTTCATCAGTACCGCTTTTTAAAATTCCATATATATGCGTTAGCATACAGTATTTGTTTTTCTCTTTCTGACTTACTTCACTCTGTATGACAGATTCTAGGTCCATCCACCTCACTACAAATAACTCAATTTCATTCCTTTTTATGGCTGAGTAATATTCCATTGTATATATGTGCCACATAGAAGGTCTTTAAAAGGAATGTTAGTGAAAGCCTAAATGGCAGCAAAGAGACTATTAGTGGAAGCCTGGTGGTTCCAAGGAGACCAACAGTGAGGAAAGTGAGAAAAGGAAAGTGAGAAAAATATTGGAAACTACAGAGGAAGGGATCCCTGTGTAACATGCTATCTCCTGCAGTAATGTGGAAAGTAGAAAATTTCCTTAGTGAACCAGGTGATCTAGCTTAGAAGACTTCCAGGCACAGTGTTGAATGTGCCAGCTGGCTTCTTCTTGTCACCTGTAGTAAAATGCAAGAGGAGAGCAATACGCTCCGGAAATAACTGTTAAGCATAAAAGAACTAGGCCTTGCTGGTTTGGAGAATCCCTAGACTTTCCATATGACAAATGATGTAAAAGTTAAGAAATGGCTTCCAGGTGAAGATTAAATACAGGGAAATGTAAAAAAAACATGATCTAAAGATGAAAAGAAGAATGTGACTGTAAAAACCTTAGAAAAATCAAGCAAGCAAAAGACCCTGTAAAGATTTTAAGGGTGTGTGTCTCATGGATCTTCTACTTTAAACAGAAGGGCTTCTAAGAATCTAAAGTATGTTATACTTCAGCAGCCTCACTGGGAAGTCCAATTAGAAAAAGGCTTATCTCAAAGAGAGCCATAGTGTGGCTATTTTCCAATAGATTAAATTCTGATAAGATTCACAGGAGACCCACAAAGTTTAAAAAATAATCATACTTATGGAAACAGCACCAGTTTGGACAGAAAGGATTAGAGACAATAAAAATAAAAATTGGGGGGGCTTCCCTGGTGGCACAGTGGTTGAGAATCTGCCTGCCAATGCAGGGGACACGGGTTCGAGCCCTGGTCTGGGAAGATCCCACATGCCGCGGAGCAGCTCTGCCCATGAGCCACAATTACTGAGCCTGCGCGTCTGGAGCCTGTGCTCCGCAACAAGAGAGGCCGCGATAGTGAGAGGCCCGCGCACCGCGATGAAGAGTGGCCCCCACTTGCTACAACTAGAGAAAGCCCTCGCACAGAAACGAAGACCCAACACAGCCATAAATAAATAAATAAAATAAAATAAAATAAAATAAAATAAAAAAATTGGACTTTGAACCCTTAAATTTATATAGGAAGAAGGCTGAGAAAACTACCCAGCTGTAAACATGAGATACCTTTCACGGTAAAAGGAAGGGTGACTAAAAAAACCAAGAGCTCAGAGAGCAGACCCAAAACTACGGTGAATCATCCCCAGGACTTAAGTCCTAAATCGAGGAACTATCCACACATGTCCCATTGTGTCCTTCTATATTTCAGAAATGTTAGGGACCCATAACTCCTGTACACCTCCTCTTCTACCAGTTTTGGATGGAAGATACTATTGTGATTATCCTATCCTGCCCCACCATTGTGATGGGTGTATGGACCAGGCAACTTGTCTCAGCTCTCAAGTCTTCAGAAACTACAGGCAAGGAAGCTCATACCCACCTAATTTAGATAAGGTTCATGGAGTTCAAGCTGATGCTATAATGGTATGAGACTCTTAGGGCCTTTAGGCAGGGAATAAATAGATGTTACATGTAGGAGAGACATTATTAGAGGACAAAGGTTGGTCTGTGGGACCTCCAAGACGGCAACCAATGATCCCTGCCCTTGAGTAGTCCCCGCCTACACTGAATGGGGCTGAACTGTGTGACCCACACAATATTGTGGAAGTAACGAGACGTGATTTCTAAAACTCAGTCATGAAAGGTATTGCAGTTCTGCCTGATCTCTTAGAGATTCCACTTTGTGGGAAGCCAACTGCCATAATGTGAGGATACTCAAGCTGTCTGTGAACAGGCACACGTATTGAGAAACTGAGGCTAGATACGTCCTTCCCAAATCTCTGAATCCCACTTCTTTATGATCAGGGCCCTGACTTGGACATGGAGAAGTTGGCCTTCTCCGAAGTTCTGCTACTCTCACAAATAAATTGTATATCTGGCCTTCAGGTTTGTTTGTTCCCTCATTGCAGAAAATGAGTTTTTGGTTTTTTTTTTAAAATGCTGCCTAGGAGAATTTTTGAGTCGCATACTTTGTCTTAGATTGCTGATTAATGAACATGAGCCTACATGTCCTTCAGTGTCTCATTGGTATTTACAAAGTGTTCAGTCTTTGCAATCCCGTGTGTGTCAGTCATTCGACACTGGTTGCCCCAGGAGCTCCAGTTCGGTCAAGGGTAACTTTTTGTAGAAAGGGGCAACTGTAAACTTTAACTGACGATAATTTCCAGTAGCTGGGGAATGACTACACTGACTGGTTCAATGAAAGGAATCTGGGTAGAGACTAATAGCATCCATTACAGGTACCAAAAACAAAAAAGCCTTTGGCAACATCATACTTAGTGGAGGAACTAGAACATTTTCCCTTTTAGACTGGCAACAAATTATGGATGCCTACTATCATGACTTTTATTCAACACAAAAAGGACGTCCTAGTCAGCAAGGCAAGAAAAAGAAATGAAAGGATTGATAAAGTGGAAAAAAAACCATCATTATTCATAGCCTGCCTCATGTTTTATTCTATAGATAGCGCTTTTTCTGGAGTTCTATAGCACAGTTTGCCTTTAATGCTCAAGACCTTTCTTTCCCACTGTTACTAGTGATTTCTTCTAGGGTTTGTCTGAGTCCCTCACAGAATTTACTGAATCCCCTTTGGGCAGGTTGAGACTGTAATAAATGAATATGGAATTGAGCTGCTTAATTTTTTGCCAGTCTAATATCTAATTCTTCATCTATATTCTGGAAGAAGAATGGCAATTTCTGTTGGATAAAGCTCAGAAACTGGACAGAACGGGACAGCCAGAAAAGAACGTGCTACTGGTTTTAAACGATGTCAGCAGTGGTAAAACTGGATAGGAAAATTGGTTCCCTGAGTTGAAGCTGCTTTGAATTTTATCCTGGACTGTCTCCGCAGCTTTTCTGGATATCTTCAGTGGGAGCTGTCCAAGTCTGCTTGACTCAGAGTTGACATTGGAATGCTGTGTACAAAACCAGAGGAGGAAAAGGTGTATGATCATCACCTCTCTGGTTCATTTAGCGTCAGGATGACTAGCAGGGCTTCTGCTCAGGCAGAATGCCACACTCGCTGAAGGATGAATGACGTCTGCTCCTGAATCTTTTGGTGCTACACGTTCTGCAACATTGGGAGGCAGCCATAGGTGAGACTGGAGTCTAGACAGACAGAGGTCTGGTTCACATTAACCCCTTCTAAAGCAAACAGTAGTAGAGCCCCAAGGCTGCTTCTATTTTCTTTGGTTTTCACTTGTGAAACTTGTTATTATAAAAAAGATTTTAAACATACAAAAAAAAAAAAAACAAACAAAAAGAGAAGAGGATTATAAATATCTCTGCCCTAGATTTAACAATGAAGTCATTTGTTTCATCTATTTTTGGTAAATTTTTGAATATAAATTACAGACATCGTAACAAGATACCTGTAATTATTTCAGTATGCATCTCTAAATTTAAGATAGTTTTCTACATAATCATAACAGCATGATCACTTCTAACAAAATTAATAATAGTTCCCTAAAATAATATTATTTCACATTACTCAGATGTCTCCATTAGTTCATACAATGCTCTTTAAAGCTAGTTGCTTCAGACCATGGTTCAATCAATGACAATATGTGGCGTTTCTCTAAAGAATATGTTAGTATACAACATTCCTCTTCTCTCTCCTTTTTCCATGACATTAATTTTTTGAAGAGACTGGATCAATTTTACTTTAGAATATCTGATTTTTTAAAATGTGTATGATTGTTTCCTTGTGGGGATTATTTGACTTGTACCTTACTATACATTTTGGTATTTCCTGTAAATTGAAAGTTTAGGGGTAAATATTTTATTTGGTTAATTTGAATAAATTAATTCGATGGCAAAACACTTCTTTGTAAGAACACTTTAAGAATAAAGCTATGTATTTCTCATTGTATCACATCAAAGGGCTGGGTGTCTAATTATTGTTGTTAAAGTTGATCACTTGAGGAAGGTGTCACCAGTGGGTAATCTGTAGGCTCTACTTTAGCTCTGTGTCCATTCAATTTTCTGTCAACCTTTTATCTAATGGTTAAGCATCCATTGAAAATCCTTGCCTGAGTCAATTAATTCATTAGGAGTTGCAAAATGATCATGTTCTGGTTTTTTGTTGTTCTTTTTCCTAACTTCTTGAGTTGAATGGTTAGTTCATTATTTTTCAATCTTTTTAATGTAGCATTTAGTGCTACAAAATTACTATCTAAGAATTATACAAGTTTTGATATATAGCATGTTCATAATTATCATTCAGTTCAAATATTTAATGATTCCCATGATTTTTCTTTCTTAACTCATTGGTTATTTCCAAGTAAATTTTAAATCTTCAAATATTTCTTAGAGGAATCTATTTATTATTAATTTCTGGTTTAATTATATTCTGTTCAGCAGACACACATTTTTGTGATCCTGATACTCTGGTATTTGGTGAGACTTGCTTTCAGGCTTAGTTCATGGTGAATTTTTATAAAAGTTTTGTGCATGATTGAGAAGAATATCTGCTCTCTGATTTTTTGGTACAAGCTTCTGTGTATTACTAGTAAATTAAAATGTCAGTTCATTGTTTTATCCATCCACAGCCTTAAAACTTAAAAAAAATCTAGTTCATTAGTCATCTGGGGAGGAGAATGTTAGATCTCCCCCATGGTTAGTACAGATTTGCCAGTATTTTTTCTTGTGCCAAGCATTGCTTTATATATATATTCCTATATTATATATTAGGTGTTTACACATTTGGAATTGTTATATCTATCTGGAAAATTATCCTTTTTTCTGTAAGTAATAAACTGAATAAGTAGTGGTGGTGTCCAATACTTAGTTTTCCCATGTTTAAGTCATCTATAAATTATGTTTCTCTTTTTTATACTTAAGGTTTATTTTTGTTTACCATCCCTTCTTTTAGGATTTAACTTCTTACTTCCTAAGGCATATCTTTTCTGAATTCTGCTAATGAGAAGCTTTTTGTGGTCACTATATATTTGTTTGTAAAAATGTCTTATTCTTCAGTGATAGTTTCGTTAGGTACAAAATACAAGTTCAGGTTCTTTCTTGCTATATGACTTTGAGAATACTACTTTACCTCGATGTTCCTCAATTTTCTTATCAGTGAACTGAAAGTTTAAAATTGTACCTACATTATGGGCTTATGAGGCTTAAATTATGTCAGTTAAATGGGTTAACATTTGTAAGGTCCTAAAGAGTGCTGGCTCACGGTAAGTGCCATGTAAATGTTTGTTAAATAAAAATAAAATGTATGAATAAGGTGGGAGTTGTTTTCTCTTACTCCTTAAAGATAACATTCTACAGTTGTCTGTAGTTTATTGTTACTTTTGAGAAGTCTTTAGTTTATCCAATGGTCATTTATTTTTAGGAAATCTGTCTTGTCTCTCTGTTTGCATTTGAGAACATGTCTTTATCTTTGGTTTTCTATTGTGTTATCTCGGTATGGTTCACTTCTATTTATCCTACTTGGTGTTTGTTGTACATTTTCAAATTGGAAAATCAGGACTTTCATCAGTTTGGAAAAGGTTTCAGCCATTTAATTTTTAATATTTTCTCTCAGCCATTATTTATTTATTTATTTAAAAAATTTATTTATTTTTGGCTGTGTTGGGTCTTTGTTGCTGCGTGCGGGCTTTCTCTAGTTGCGACTACTCTTCGTTGCGGTGCACGGGCTTCCTATTGAGGTGGCTTCTCTTGTTGTGGAGCAAGGGCTGTAGGCGTGTGAGCTTCAGTAGTTGGGGCACGTGGGCTCAGTAGTTGTGGTGCACGGGCTTAGTTGCTCTGCGGCATGTGGGATAGGGATCGAACCCGTGTCCCCTGCATTGGCAGGCGGATTCTTACCCACTGTGCCACCAGGGAAGTCCCTCTCTCAGTCATTATTGTCTGTCTCTGGAAATCTGAAGAGGCATACGTTGGGTTTAGTCATTCCATCTTCTATGCCTCAACTTGTCTTCTGTATTTTCTCTACAAAATTATATATAATTTTGTGAAATAAAGTCTTCTATTTATTAATCTCTGCTTACCTCTGTCTTTCCTGCTTTTAGCCAACTTAATTGAATTTTAAATCAGTTATTTTATTTTTATTTATACAAATCAAAACCTTTGATTGTTTTCCAGATTTTCCAGAACTTTTATAATAGTATTTTCTGACTCACTTATGAGGAAATGTTTTCTTGTTAGTTTTATGATTTGGATTATGAGGACTTTTTTTTTGGCCACGCTGTGTGGCTTATGGTATCTCAGGTCCTTGACCAGGTATTGACCCAGGCCACAGCAGTGAAAGCCCAGAATCCTAACCACTAGGACACCAGGGAACTCCCAAGCTTATTTTCAATTAAGTTTTATTTGTGGGAACCTTGTATGGCTGTAATATCTAGATCGAATATTTGTCCCCCAAAGAAATTTTGAATTTGGAGTATTGTGCAGCCATAGACCAATTTTAAGATGCTTTCTGAGCTGAAATATTCCTGGACCACATAGAGAGTGGAAATAAGAACTTCATCCTATGTGAGGAAAACCCCTTATCACAAATTCTCAAATCTGACATTTTATTGATCCATCTAGATTCTGTGTCAAGACAGACAAGCTTACTTATTTGTTTTTTGAGTGTTGGGCATATTTTCTTTTTATTCTATGCTTTCACTAAAGGTACAGCCATTTGAAAGTCTCAGTTTCAATTAGTGACATCACACAAGTTCAAGTTACCGTCTTTTGACTTGATGCCTTAAAAACCCAAGAATTTTGTTTTTGTATCTTTATTGGAGTATAATTACTTTACAATGGTGTGTTAGTTTCTGCTGTACAACAAAGCGAATCAGCTATATATATACATATATCCCCGTATCCCCTCGCTCTTGAGCCTCCCTCCGACCCTCCCTATCCCACCCCTCTAGGTCATCACAAAGCATGGAGCTGATCTCCCTGTGCTATGCAGCAGCTTTCCACTAGCCATCCATTTTACATTTGGTAGTGTATGTATGTCAATGCTACTCTCTCACTTCGTCCCTGCTTCCCCTTCCCCCCGTGTTTTCAAGTCCATTCTCTATGTCTGTGTCTTTATTCCTGCCCTGCCACTAGGTTTATCAGTACCGTTTTTTAAGATTCCATATATGTGCGTTAGCATGCAGTATTTGTCTTTCTCTTTCTGACTTACTTCACTCTGTATGACAGACTCTAGGTCCATCCACCTCATTACAAATAACTCAGTTTCATTCTTTTATATGGCTGAGTAATATTCCACTGTATATATGTGCCACATCTTCTTTATCCATTCATCTGTCGATGGACACTTAGGTTGCTTCCATGTCCTGGCTATTGTAAATAGTGCTGTAATGAACATTGTGGTACATGACTCTTTCTGAATTATGAAAACCCAAGAATTTTGAAAGCAAACCCCAACCCCCAACACACACATGCCTTCCTCCAGGACAGCTGGGGAATATCCAACTCATTGGATTATTGGTCTTTTTTTGGAGCTCTTCTTTAGGTTTGGTCCATGGGGTTATCTCTTATTTTCTTGCAAGTACTAGTATGCTGCTGAGAGTATGTTCTATAAAGTTATTTTTAAACATTCTGTAGATTCCGAATGTTCAATCCAATGTCACTATGTGTTATATAAAAAATCAATCTTACAGTATTTTTCCTCTAAAATTTGCTTTAAAATTTATATAAGGAAACTAATCTTGAGTTATTTGTAGTGACGTTGATGGACCTAGAGTCTGTCGTACAGAGTGAGGTAAGTCAGAAAGAGAAAAACAAATACCATATGCTAATGCATATATATGGAATCTAAAAAAAAAAAAAAAGGTACTGATGAACCTACTGGCAGGGCAGGAATAAAGACGTAGACATAGAGAATGGATTGAGGACATGGGGTGGGGGAGGTGGAAGCTGGGGCGAAGTGAGAGTAGCAGCGACATATATACACTACCAAATGTAAAACAGTTAGCTAGTGTGAAGCAGCAGCATAGCACAGGGAAATCAATTTGATATTTTCTGACAACCTAGAGGGGTGGGGTAGGGAGGGTGGGAGGGAGATGCAAAAGGGAGGGGATATGGGAATAGATGTATGCATATGGCTGATTTACTTTGTTGTACAACAGAAACTAACTCAGTATTGTGAAGCAATTATACTCCAATAAAGATCTATTAAAAAAATAGAAAACTAATCTTACATCACAACAAAGTAGGATTCATCCCAGGTTCACAAGGATGCTTCAACATATGCACATGAATCAATGTGATGCACCACATAAACAAAAGAAAAGATAAAAACCACATGATCATTTCAATAAATGCAGAAAAAGCATCTGACAAAATTGAACACCCATTCATGATTAAAAATTCTTACCAAAGTGGGTGTAGAGGGAACATATCTCAATATAATAAAAGCTACTTATGACAAACCCACATCCAATATAATACTCAATGTTGAAAAGCTGAAGACCTTCTCACTAAAATCTGGAACAAGATAAGGATGCCCACTCTCACCTCTTCTAGTCAACACAGTATTGCAAGTCCTAGCCACAGCAATCAGACAAGAAAAAGAAATAAATGGTATCCAAATTGGAAAGGAAGAAGTAAAATTTTCATTATATGCAGATGATATGATACTATATATAGAAAGCCCTAAAGACTCCACACAAAAACTACTAGAACTGATAAATGATTTCAGCAAGTTAGCAGGATACAAGATTAGCATACAGAAATTGGTTGCATTTTTTCACACCAAAAATGAAATATCAGAAACAGCGTGTAAAAAAAAAAAACCTTTTAAAATCACACCCCCAAAAATAAAATACTTAGGAATAAACCTGACCAAGGAGGTGAAAAACTTATACACTGAGAACTATAAAACATTAATAAAGGAAATGGAAGATGATTCAAAGAAATGGAAAGATATTCCATGCTCTTGCATTGTAAGAATTAATACTATTAAAATGGCCATACTACCCAAAGTAATCTACAGATTTAACGCAATCCTTCTCAAATTACCTAAGACATTTTTCACAGAACTAGAACAAATAATCCAAAAATTCATGTGGAACCATAAAAGACTGAGAATTGCCAAAGTAATCCTGAAGAAAAAGAACAAAGCAGGAGGCATAACCCTCCCAGACTTCAGACAATACTGCAAAGCTACAGTAATCAAAACAGCGTGGTGCTGGCACAAAAACAGACATATAAATCAATGGAACAGAATAGAGAGCCCATAAGTACACCCACACACCTACGGCCAATGAATCTTCAACACAGGAGGCAAGAATATACCATGGGAAATAGGCAGTCCCTTCAGCAAGTGGTGTTGGGAAAGTTGGACAGCTGTATGTAAATCAATGAAGTTAGAACACACCCTCTCACCATACTCAAAAATAAACTCAACATGGCTTAAAGACCTAAACATAAGACATGAAACCATAAAACTCCTAGAAGAGATCATAGGCAAAACATTCTCTGACATAAATTGTACCAATGTTTTCTTAGGTCAGTTTCCCAAGGCAATACAAATAAAAACAAAAATAAACAAATGAGACCCAATCAAACTTATAAGCTTTTGCACAGCAAAGGAAACCATAAACAAAACAAAAAGACAACCTACAGAATGGGAAAAAATATTTGCAAATGATGCAACTGACAAGGGCTTAATTTCCAAAATAGATGAACAGCTCATACAACTCAACAACAAAAAAATAAACAACCCACTCAAAAAATGGGCAGAAGACCTAAATAGACATTTCTCCAAAGAAGAAATACACATGGCCAATAGACACATGAAACAATGCTCAACATCGCTAATTATTAGAGAAATGTAAATTAAAATTACAGTGTGGTACCACCTCATACCGGTCAGAATGGCTATCATTAAAAAGTCTACAAATAACAAACTCTGGAGAGGGTGTGGCAAAAAGGGAACCCTCCTACACTGTTGGTGGGAGTGTAAGTTGGTGTAACAACTTACATTCTGAAAAACAGTATGGAGGTTCCTCAGAAAACTAAAATAGAATTACCATATGATCCAGCAACCCTACTCCTGGGTATATATCCAGACAAAACTATAACTCAAAAAGATACATGCACCCCTATGCTCATAGCAGCACTATTCACAATGGCCAAGACATGGAAACAACCTAAATGTCCATCAACAGATGAATGGATAAAGAAGATGTGGTACATATATACAATGGAATACTACTCAGCCATAAAGTATGAAATACGGCCATTTGCAGCAACATGGATGCAACTAGAGATTATCATACTAAGTGAATTAAGTCAGAAGGAGAAAGACAAATATCATATGATATCACTTAGATATGACACAAATGAACCTACCTATGAAACAAAAACAGAATAACAGACTGGTGGTTGCCAAGGGGGAGGGGGAGGGGGTTGGGGGAGGGATGGAGTGGGAGGTTGGGGTGAGCAGATGTAAGCTTTTACATATAGAATGGATAAACAACAAGGTCCTACTGTATAGCACAGGGAACTATATTCAATATCCCATGATAAACCATAATGGAAAATAATATATAAAAAAAGAATATATATATATGTATGTATAACTGAATTACTTTGCTATAAAACAGAACTTAACACTGTGAATCAACTATACTTCAGTTTAAAAATATTGAAAACTGATCTTAATCATATATTTTCTTTTTAAAATTTAATTAAATTAATTTATTTTTAACATCTTTATTGGAGTATAATTGCTTTATAATGGTGTGTTAGTTTCTGCTTTATAACAAAGTGAATCAGCTATACGTATACATATATCCCTGTATCCCCTCTCTCTTGAGCCTCCCTCCCACCATCCCTATCCCACCCCTCTAGGTGGTCACAAAGCACCGAGCTGATCTCCCTGTGTTATGCGGCTGCTTCCCACTAGATATCTATTTTACATTTGGTAGTTATATATTTTCTTATGTTCAAGAAATTATTAGCCCTTGAACAAATGCTGTGCCATATCACAGAATGCCAGAAAGTCAAAGAACAATTGATGTAAGCAAATCAGTTACCACCTATCTCACTGATAGATGTCACCTAATCACTGATCAGTGATGTATGTTCTGTAACTTGATTTATACGTCCAATAAATATTTGATATTGTGTTGTTTGTAATTTTAGGATTTCAATTCTGCCATTCCATCAACAGGTGGTGCCATTGTATTATAGTTTGAATTCTGTGGGGGGCAGGGGAAACCCTTTTGGACTAGTTGCACCTGTAACTATCTCCCCTTTTCTAGAGGCTTCTGTCGTTGCTTTTGTACCTTAAGAACTTTGATTTTATGGTTTCTTTTAAAAAAATTCATATTGTTAAAATTATCTTGTGTAATAAACTTGGCTGGATTCTTCTAATATATATTATACTTCTAGAAATTGCAGGACATATGTGTGCTATTTTGTTTACAAAGCAATTAATAACCAAAAATAATAGCTATGTATTCTGATATCTACAGGACCAATGAATGCTTTCTAATTTTAGATTATCACAAGTTCTCATTTTATAAAGAAAACTACAAGCCAATATCCCTGACGAATATAGATGCAAAAACACTCAATAAAATACTAGCCAACAGAATTCAGAAGCACATTAAAAGAATCAATCACCATGAGCAAGTGAGATTTATCCCTGGGATGCAAGGATGGTTCAACATACACAAATCAATCAATGGGATCCATCACATTAATAGAATAAAAAAAAAAGAATCATATGATCATCTCAATAGGCACAGAAAAATCATGTGACAAAATTGAACATCGATTCATGATAAAAACTTAAATTAGGCATAGAAGGAACATATTTCAACATAAAAGGCCATATATGACAAGGCCACAGATAATTTTATAATATTTAAAATACTCCTTTGTATTTGTAACAAAAAACTCTTCATATTTTTTATACTGAGAAAAGCAAGTCAATACCCAATGCCTATTTGTGTGTGTGTGTTTTTTTAAAGATGCTATTAAATATTACATTGGTCACAGCTCTGTCAACAGATCTGTTTCTAGTTAAGTGCTCCCAGAAATAACACCACTGGGAAGATTCCTTCATGTTGCAGCAAGTCATGCAGGGTCAGCTTGGAATGGAATGGGCAACCCCATATGCACTGGCATAAAGAGAATGAAAGGCTTTATCCCTTTTCGAATTCTGCCTTTGGTTCGCTATGTAAACTGACAAAGCTATTTCCTCAAGGGTACTTGTCAAAGTCACAGCATGATCACAGAAGGTGGTAATAAGGCGTTGGGACTCACTGACAGAGAGATTACTTTGAGGCTTCTTGTGATTCTCCTCAGTGATTTCAGGAACAGCTAGCTCTTTTTTTTTTTTTGTATAACTTTATTTATTTATTTTTGGCTGTGTTGGGTCTTCATTGCTGCGTGTGAGCTTTCTCTAGTTGCGGTGAGTGGGGGCTACTCTTTGTTGCAGTGCGCTGGCTTCTCACTGCAGTGGCTTCTCTTGTTGCAGAGCACGGGCTCTAGGCGCACGGGCTTCAGTAGTTGTGGCACGTGGGTTCAGTAGTTGTGGCTCATGGGCTCTAGAGTGCAGGCTCAGAAGTTGTGGCGCACAGGCTTATTTGCTCCACGGCCTGTGGGATCTTCAGGGCTCAAACCTGTGTCTCCTGAATTGGCAGGTGGATTCTTAACCACTGCACCACCAGGGAAGTCCCAGGAACAGCTACCTCCTTAGAGGCTCCATCTCCAAATAGGCCTGGTTCTTTCTAGTAGATTCAAGCTGTATCTTGCAGCTCATTCAAAGCACAGGCCTTTTCTTCCTTTATCAGACCCAGCACTTTCCTGACTGTGTTATATTGTGACTTATCCTTGTTATAGGCCTGGACACCTGAGAGGAGGTGGGACAGATCTTGGGAAGGCACTAAAAAACTTAGTAACTAAGGAAGGAATAAAATGACCCTCATGTGAACAAATACTCTACTGCTCTAGAGATCAAAGGACTACACCATAAAATAAGATACTGTCTTCCTTCCTACTGACAATAATTTTAAATCTTTATAGCTATTTTGATGAATTGTTACACATTTCTTTGGACAATTTGTCAACATGCCTCAAAAGTCTTACAAGAAGTACCTACTCTTTGGTCCAGCATGTGTGCTACTATAAATTTATCCTAAGGAAATTATCAAATAATTGATAATTATTTAGTGTGCAAAAATATATATGTAAGGATTTTTTTGAGTGCAAAAACTGTACAAAAATAGGAATTGGTTGAATAAATTATGGAGCATTTATTAACACAAAACTATGCAGTAACTAATATAGATGAGGTAAAAGTATATTTATTAATATAAAGATATTCTTGGTATTACTGAAAGAGAAAGGGTAGGTTATTAAATGTGTGTGTGTGCATATGCATGTGTGCATGTATTTGCACAGGAAAGAAACCAAGTTGAGCTAGCTAAAGCAAAAGAAAGGGAATTTATCATAAATAAAGGGATGTCTCCAAGATTCCAAAGCTACTTTTTAGGAGAAACTTCTTAGGAAAAGACTAAACCACATATTAAAAACTTATAAGCATTCTTCATCTCTCTTCTCTGTTTCTCTATTCCTACGTGCTTACTCCATGATCCATGTGATGAATTTGTTTATCCTAGAACTCCCAATTTTATATATTAAAGTCCAGCTATACCTAGAAACTGCCTGGTGTTCTGTAAATTCCAGCTCCAAATTCCTAGAGAGATTTTGGTCTAAGAATACATGAATATATGATGTCATTCCTTAGTGTATTAAGTATGGCCAGAGGAATAAAATTGTGTCAGAAAAATGTGGCTGCCAGGAACCCACTAGGTTTAGAAAGTTGATGTCATCACTTGAAAAAGGGGAATGATTATGGGTGGGCAGAAAACCCACAGGAGGTATCATAAAATATGTAGATGTATTATTCATAAAAAGCTGAATCACCTATTGGTCTTCATTCAAATAAATGGCACTATAAAATTCTCCAACAATTTGAAAATACATTTTAAAGTTTGTAGTGACATACTCAGCACACATTTCTTAAAGTTCTCCCCACCATACATACACCCCACACCTGATACTAAAAACTTTATCCTTCCTCTTTCCAGATCACCTAAATTCTCTCTCTTTACAATCTTCTTTTTCTCTTCCTTCCATATCCCAGATCTACTTCATTCTCTTTCAATGCCCTTTCTGATGTAAATCATTCAAATCAGTCTTGCCTCTTTTTAAAAAAAATTGTAGTAAGAACACGACACTAGATCTACTCTCAACACCTCAAATGTTTAGGTGCACAATGTAGTATTGTTCACTATGGGTATGGTGTTGTACAGCAGATCTCTAGAACTTATTCCTCTTGTGTAACTGAAATTTTATACCCATTAAACGGCAACACCTCATTATCCTTTCCCCGCAGCCCCTGGCTACCACCATTCTACTCTTTGTTACTGAGTTTGACTATTTCAGATACCTCATATAAGTGGAATCATGCAATATTTCTCCTTCTGTGACTGGCTAATAAATGGAAAGACATCCCATGGTTGTGGATTAGAACACTTAATATTGTTAAAATGTCTATACTACCCAGAGAGATCTACAGATTCAATACAATCACTATCAAAATCTCAATGGCATTTTTTACAGAAACAGAAAAAACCCCAACAAAACTCTAAAATTTATATGGAACCACAAAAGACACTGAATAGCCAAAACAATCTTGAAAAAGAACAAACCTGGAGGGATCACATTTCCTGATTTCAAAATACATTAGAAAGCTACAGTAATCAAAACAGTGTGGTACTGGAATAAAAATAGACTTATCAGCCAATAGAATAGAATGCATATACAGTCAACTGATTTTCCACAAGGTACCAAGAATACAATTGGAAAAGGATAGTCTCCTGAACAAATAATGTTGAGGAAACTGAACATCCACTTGCAAAAGAATGAAACTGGGCCCTTACACCATATACAAAAACAATTCAAAATGGTTTAAAGATTAAATGTAAGACCTGAATCTATAAAACTCCTAGAAAAAAACATAGGGGAAAAGCTTCGTGATAATGGTCTAAGGCAATGATTTTTTTGAATATGATACCAAAAGCACAAGAAACAAAAGGAGACAAGAGGTAAGTGATATTACCATCTTGCTTCCTTCATGTCTCCTGTCTCCTATGACTGTACCCTGCACCAAGGAGTTCCTCTGACACAGTACCATTCTGAGCCAGCACAGAACTACTGATGTTTTATTTTTTCCCTGCCACATATGTAGGGGAAAAAATGTAAAGATATAAAATAAAGCCTTACTACTGTTTATCACCAGAATGTGAAATTATGGATAATTAAAAAATGTATTTTATTTTTCTTATCTGTTTTTCTACTTTCTTAAAATGATAAGTATGCATTAGTTGTAAAATAAATTAAAATCCATGTATGGAAAATAAACATACAGATACTTATCTTGTGCCAATGATTCTCACTAATATTGCTAACCTATTTTAATTTCATGTCTATTTTATCCCAAGCAGATCAAAGCCTTCAAATCAAATACCTAGCAAAACTCCTTACTTATAATAGTGGTTTAATAAATAATTATTTTAAAAATGAACAAGTACATACACAAATGCATAAAATAAAACTTAATCCTATAGTTTACATGGCAGCCAAAACAGAAATACCTATAGAAATCATGTAACCAGGGCTAACATTGTTTTAAGTCACAAAAAGACCTAATGTAACCATTATATAAAATTGATTTCTACCAAGAAGTAACTCCATCATTTTGCAAAATGTTGTCAAAAATTAATATCCTATACTCAGCTGGAGTTGGATAAGAGTTAAACAAAATCCACTATTAGAAATAATATAATGTACCAAGCTAGAAGCTATCCACTTACTGTGGAGTTCTGTTGTTGTATGTTGTTAAAAAGTTGATTTTTCTATTTTGTTTTAGGACTTCACTTTCAATATATTTTTTAACATTGTGAGAAATCCTGGAATGAAACTGGACCCTTATCTTACACGATGTGCAAAAATCAACCCAAAATGGATTTCAGACTTGGGAATTTTCCACTGGTACATCCACCTGTCTTTGTCCCTGGCAACTGTCCCTTCCCCTTCTGTTTTATTTGACTTTACCCAGTAACTATTCCTCTCCATTCCTCCTGATAGAATCAAGCTGTGTGAACAATGGATGCTAATATGCAGAAACAATTCCTCCACTCCCAGCACTAGCTCACTTTGATGATGTTCTCCCCCTGGATCTTTGTAAAACATCCTGCCCTTCTTTCCAAGAGAAGACACCTCTTGGAAGCCTTCTCTTGCCAGGCATTGGTGAACAAAGGCTTAGGCTAAGAGTGTTCTGGTAGAGTTTCTTCCAAAATATGAATAATGATTAATATTAGGGGAATTCAGTTAAAAGAGTACATTCTTAAAACATTTGCTGATAGAACAAGGCTTCTATCTGATTTCAAGGAGTGGGTCTTAGAACAGTAGAACCGGCTCAGTATAGGCATGATATCATTATTTTCAATATGCCTATATTGCATGCAAAATGTAAGATTAGGTACTCAACACCAAGAAAATCACTCATAAACCATCTCCCATCGCTCTTGGTAGCAAGAGTAGAAACTATTTGCCAGACAGCAGACCTCCAACCAAAGATAGGTGTTCTAATTTGCACTAAACTTTTGTGAATTTGGACCTTGTTGGTAGCTTAAATGAATTGAATTTTACTCTTGAAGTGGGGAAGGGTGTCGTGAACTGTGTTGGTGATTAAAAGGACAATTACATAAATAATTTGAGTACAGAAAAAAGGGGCTAAGGGCTCTAAGAAAGGCAAAAATCAATCAGATTCCTCAGAGGAGGAAGATATAGTATGTGGTTGGGAAGATCATTTCATTCACAAGAGCCAAGATATGGAAACAACCTCAACTGATGAAGATAAAGAAGATGTGGTATACACATGTACACAATGGAAAATTATTTAGCTGTGAGAAAGAAGGAAATACTTTCAACTACATGGGTGGACCTTGGAGGTATTATACTAAGTGAAATAAGTCAGACAGAGCAGGACAAATATTGTATGATTTCAATAAAAAAGCTGAAATCATAGGAAGAGAGAGTAGAATGGTGGTTACCAGGGGCTGGGGGTGTGGGAAATGGTACATGTTGGTCAAAGAATACAAACTTCCAGTTATAAGATGAATAAGTTCTGGGGGTCTAAAGTACAGCATGGTGATTATAGTTAATAATAATGTTTTATATGTGTGAAAGTTGGTAAGAAAATAAATCTTAAATGTTCTCACCATAAAACAAAACAATTATATGATGTGATGGAGGTGTTACCTAACACCATGGTGGTAATCATTTTGCAATATGTAAGTGTATCACATCAACATGTTGTACACTTTACATTTACACAATACTGTATGCCAGCTACATCTCAATAAAGCTGAAACAAAATGAAAAAGCAAAAAAAATTTTTTTAAAAAGCTTCCCATGGTGGGTTGGCAATTGAAGGTTGAATAGAACTCCTAACACTCTATTCTAAAATAAAATATGACAAGGTGGCTTGTTCTCTATTGTATTTCCTATGCCTAGTATAATACTGTCACACAGTAGGTCCTCAGAAAATATTTTTGGTTGAATAAAATAAAATTTATTTTGAGAAATTTAGATATTTCAGAAGGTAATTTTTAGAAGCTCTAAAATTTCCCACTACCTTATAGCAATATGAATTTCTGAAATTATATCTACAGGGAAGATGACATTATGCTTCTTTAAATTTTTACTAATACTTTGACTTTTGATCTTTCCTATTTAAAAATGTTCACCTATCTTTTTGTAAGTCAGGAAACTTGAATGCTCAGGCTCCTTTATTTCTCTACCTCATGGATTTTGACGATAAACTCCATTCTGGGGAAAGAATAGTTGAGCTTAAACTTCAAATAGAATCTCATGAGTCATACACATGTCTGCTAACAGGAGGGAGACAAGGAGAGATGTACAAGTACAGAAGATAATGGGAAGGGAGTTTCTTACTTTATTTTCTTCTCCTCTTAATCAGGAAGTAGTTGTTCCTTCCCCACTTTTATTTTTTTGAACAATATATTTCACCGACAAGAAGAAACTTAATGATGAGTCAATTTCAGGAAGCAGGAATTTGATTTTTTAAATACTTAATTCTTTATAGTTAGCAGAGATCCAATGGTGACATTTAAAAATGATTCTGTTTCTGGAACTTGGCTACTCTTTAAGATAAAAGGCCGATGTATGTGGAATGGTGTACACCTACACGATAATTCATGTCAACCATGCACTTACTACAAACTCTCAAACGCTTCCTCACATAAATCAGTTCTGAGACCTAAGAATCTCACTCATTAAAATTTACTTGAGGTTCCTGTAACCTTTTCTCAGGAAGTAACAGCAGGTATAAAATGTGCAGATTTTTTTTTTTTTAAATGTGTGCAAAGCTTTAATTCCAGTCTATAAAAGAAAACATTTTCTGGTGGGTCGTTGAAAGCCTGGCAGAGGGTGGGGCGGAAAGTTATGGAATTTTGGAAGTATGACATGGTAGATTATGGCAAATTAGAAATTTGTCAAAGAATACTGATGGAGGAAATGCCAGGCTGAGTCAGATTTTCCCAGTGCTTGGGCAATGATCTGGTTATAACTTAGGCTCCTTTGAAAACTGCACTAACATATTTGGTCCCTAGGTTATTAGAATTCATTTCTCCCAAATGCAGCAATGATAATAGTCAGTTCGCATATGGTGTAGCTGGTGTTATACTATTTATTGCTAGTGATAATTTCATAAACTGGGTGTCAAGTGTTCGGAAGAATCTCATATCATTCTTTTGTTTAGTAACTACCAATGACTCTGTTTCAGCTACAGAATAAAGTAAAAATTCTGAAGCATGACATGCAAAGCCCCCTGGGGTCTGGTATGTTGCTTAGATCTTATCACCTCATTCTACTACTCACCTAGCTCCTACATCAAGATTCAGATCCATGTCTCCCTTCTTTATTCCACTGCTGTACATTTAGAGTCGCTGTTACTGCATTCATCACAGTAAATACTTATTCAGAAGTTAATCTCCCTGAGGGAAGGAGCTATGGTTTACTAATCTTTGTATCAACAGCACCCAGTACATAGTTGGAGTGTCATAAATGTTTGTTGAGTTAATAAATTTATTCTCAGTCTTTAAAAAAAATAAAGCATAATTTGACACATGAGGTAGGCAAAATCTAAGAAGGACCCGAATAATCCTCACCTTTGTGTACTCCCCTCCCCTTTAAATGGGGTCACACCTCTGCATGTCATGAGATACCACTCCCATGATTATATTATCATGATTATGTTACATGGCAAAAGGGAGATGATCTGGTTGGGCCTAATCTAATTTCACAAGCTCTTTAAAAGCAGAGTGTCAACTGACTGGTGGGAGAAAAGGAAGTCAGAGATCCCAAGTTTGAGGGACATTGGATGCATCATTATTGGTTTTGAAGATGGACAGGACCCCATGCCAAGGAATGCTGGTGACCTTGGGGAACTAATGGTGGCTCCCAGCTGACAGCCAGCCAGGAAACGGGGACCTCAGTCCTACACCCACAGAGGAACTGGATTCTGCCAACAACCTGAATGAACTGGGATGTGGATTCTCCTAGATCCTTCAGATAATGGACCAGCCTGCTGATACCTGGATTTCAGCCTTGTGAGAACCTAAGTACACAATCCAGTCACGTCGTCCCAGACTTCTGACCTACCCAACCAGGAGATAACCAATGGGTACTGTCGAAAGCCAGTAAGTTTGTAGTAATTTGCTTTGCAGCAACAGAAAACGAGTAGAGCTAGTGTGCAACCTCATCAGACAAACTAGATATATATACTCTCCTCTGTTTTGGTTTATTAATTTAATTAATGGAAAATAGCTGTACCCGCATCCAGTTTATGCTGGTTAACTAGGTAACAATGCTTAGTCCAAGGCAGTTTGGTCATTTCAAGTAAAGTAACAAACTGTTATCAAATATACTCCACATTTCATGCACTAGGTGGGGTTCTGACTGAAATTCAGTTCTAAATATAATATTCAGAGTCAGAACAGCTTGATGTTCTAGCTCACGATAGCAGGGACATCACTGCAGACAAACATTTTATGTCAAAGAAGTCAACACGATAGCCTTTAAGTTTGAATATTCAGGGGGCTTCTGCTGTAGCAAGTACATTTGTTTTATAATTACTGAAGTTCTGTTTAGTTCTGTGTCAAATACGCCTGGCATATAAAATTTTTTAAAATTTTTGGAAAATATCTTCTCTTATTTTTAAGAAATAGACCTAAATGTTTCTAATACTAAAAAAACAAACAAAAAAACCCTCCATTTATGACGATTATGAGATAATTGGAAATTTGAATACTGGATATTTAATAATATTAAGGAATGTTTTAGATGTAATGTTGTATTTGGTTTTGTTAAAAGAAGAAAGTCATTCCTTTTAGAAATTCATATGTAAATACATATGGATGATATAAGGGATTTGCTTTCAAATAATACAGACTGGAGGGAAGTGGATGGCAGTTTGGAAAAGGCCATGGGTTGGCTATAGGTTGATGATTGTTGGGCTAATGATGATTGTTGGGCTAAGTGATGGGTACATGGGAGGTTATTTTTTAAAATGTTGTCTTTGATGCATCCAAAAGGATATTTGTTAATTTTTACATAGCACTTATAATGCTTTAGTGTTGGTATTTTCAGGTTAACTGGTTAGTTGTATAGCTAGGAATGAAAGCATTAGTGAATTCTTTAGGTTTGGAATTGGTGAAGAAGTGACTTTATGTTAAGTACGCTTCTATTGAAGCCATATATATATATATGCACTGTACCCTAGCAGCCTGAAAACATTCATATGATATTATCAAAATGCTGAATTTATAGTCCCTTTAATATCTTTGGACTAGAAATAGTAGGCAACAGATGATGATCGCTCATGACTGTGGTAAACTCCTCCAGTATTTATCACAGAGCTTTGGAGTACACTGAATCATGATAGGTCCCATGGCGTACACAGAAGTTAAAATACCTGGACATTTCAGTTGGGTAGCCAAGACCTACCTCTAATACACATAGCACTGGCCATGAGGTAGGCTGGCCCTACAACTGCACTCTTTCATCTGTAGGGTGTGCTGAGCATCAGAAGAAAATTACTAAGACTGAGAAGATCTTATTACAAAGATTTTTCTAAGAATATGCTCTGTGTGTGGTTGGAATAAGTATTTTTGAGTAACTCCTTGATGGTGAGAACAGTGGTGAGACCCCCTAGTGGGCATGCCGTACTGCAGGGCTTGTGTTTTGGGGAGCGGGGTAGGACAGTTTGGGGAATAGCGGAACAGTGGCTAAGCTCTGTGGTCCTCCTGTGTTCTTCCCCTGTAACACATCAGCCTCTCCTTTACAAAGTGGTTGAACTAATATTTAACTAGTATGACTTAGAAGGCTGCCAAATTGTTAGCCTGCCAGGGGTGCACACATACACTTTGGCCCATAAATTGATAAGAAACCAGTAAATACTCTACGGCATTTGGGAGCAGGACTAAAACATGAAGAACATATAGGATAGAGAGTTAAGACCATGGTAAGCCATAAAAGTCAGTACAAGAGGTGTTGAGACTTGAGGCAGACATCAGAAGAAGTGGAGAACTAACATTTTCCTGCAGGGGTCATTGTTCTGCGGGGAGAGGCATGGCAGGGTGGGGACCAATGAAAGAGAAGCCCAGCTGGCATCGGGGCCTTGGATGGGGATGTGAGCAAATGTGATGAGACCAGCTGGTGGAGAGCCTGAACTCCTGCCAGAGGGAGGTTTTAGAGTTGATCTAATAGACAATAGGGAGCCGCTTGCTTTTGTTAAACAGGTGGTGCTAATTAATTGAGGATAATCAGGACTCAGCTGTTCAACAGCAAGTTAGTAGCTGAAGAGTTTCAGTTTGTTAAAGAAGATTTGCACTGGAGAAGTGTTTCCCAAACTGGTCTGAGAAGAATCCCTCGGGGACAACAGTTAAAAGCGCACATTGGCAAGTCCCTCTTCTTGTGCTGGTGTTTTAGTGGATTTGGGATAAAAACAGGGTTTTTTAATAAGCTCTCAGAGTGAGTCGTTTATGCATAACTCTCTTCTAGGTAGTTAGAAAATGAATTTAATAACAGATTTAGGGTTTGCTGTGACTTTCAGTGGGATTAGGCAGGAAAGGCAAGGGTGGTGAGGAAGAAAGGACTTTGGTGAGCTTCATTTAACCACTTTGACATTTTCCAATTAATGGCTTTAAATGCTTCCCCTGACTTTTTGAGTCTTTTCTCTTACTAACAAGTTTCTGAATTGTGGTATATAGAAAAAAAGAGAATGTTATGTTTAGCTTAAAAGAATATATTCCAAGATATTGCTATTATTACCAGGCAGTTCATAATGAAATATCCAGTCTTTGTTCTAACCCATTACATTTATTTCTGAAATCAACTGAGGATTTTCTAGTTTCGACCAGTAGAGAGAGCTATAACTCTTGCTATAAATAGCAGTCTTTTTTTCCAGGCAGAAATACCACCACCAACCTATAGTATATTACTGAACTATTATACTCTAGAATTTATAATAAATATCCTAGAAGTGAAACGTGGTACATCCTTCATAATTTATAACTTGGGTCTTGTACATACATTGTTCATGATGCTCCTTTTTACATATCTCCCAGTATGAACTCCTTTGCTAGTCAAAATGGACTACATTACCAGGATATTTTTGGCCCTTTCTTTCCCATCCACATTTATGTAGGCTTTCCCCCTTTTCTGGAACAAAAATGGTTATCATTTGTCTAAATTTGACTTGTTTGCTTGAGACCTAATTCAGAAACAACTCTTTAATGAATCCTTCTCTGATCTCCCACCTCTCAACTTGTGTTACACGGTATCTTGTAACCTGAATCATAAGCACTTTGATTGCAGGGTTTTTGTCTTGTGCATATTCATAACCATAGAACACAGTGTCAACTCATAGTGGTTGTTCAATCAATGAAATGGTTAAAATGTAATACGTGGTTAAATTATTATAATACAAAGGATTACTACTTTTAAACACAGTAATAAATTATCTACATCAGTATTGCACTAATGTGTTGACAGTGAATTTTTAGTCATTCTAAAAAAGAAAATAGTTGTAAGAAAGAACTCTGTGCTAATTAGAAACTTAAGGATTTAAAAATGAAAATTGGAGGGAACATTTGAAAGATATTCAAGTGTCTTAAAATAACTCTTTCAGTGTTTAAGAAACATTATGTGGTTAAGAAACTTCTTTTGCAGAATGATTATGGATTTCTTTCAAGGAAAAAAAGTGTATTGTACAAGATGCATTGTGTTGAATCAAGAAATAAATTATACAAAGACGGTACCTATGCTACTCATTGTACTTTGCCTTTGAAAAGGAAGAAAAAGTGTTGTATAAGAACTACTCTGTTTAAAGAAATAAATTCTGTGTACTTAATCTTAAATATCTATAAGACTGGTTGCCTTAAACCAAACCTAGGGTATTTCTCTACCAATTTCTTAAGCTTTTTGACTTACTAACCTAGAAAAGATAGAGCAAACATTCATAATTTTTCTCTATCAAAATGTAAATACTGTATAGTTTTTAAAACCTCCTTTAAACAGTTGAAAGTCATATGTTGGAAAATCTTATGACCAAGTTCCATTATACTCAGTGTGAAATGACATTAATATGTAGAGAGATGAAATTACACTGATACAGCCAATTTAAAAGCATAGTAGTCTAAAACAATCGATTCACACACACACACACACACACACTCACAAGTGACAGAAAGGTGAAAACAATTTAAATCTCATTAGTAACAAATTCACTTTATAATAACAATGTGATAAAATTCTTCACCTATTAGCTACAATGAAAAAAAAAGATACTGCTCACTATTGGCAATACTTATAGACTGTTGGTGGGTGTGAGAACTGGTACACTCTCTCTAGGAAGGATCTTGGTTACGGGTATGTATATTACAGACCTTAAAAAATTCTACACTTTACCTAGTAAGAGTCCTTTAATAAATTCTTGCTAAGAAGGTATACAGAAAATCATACAAAGGTCAATGTGCAAATAATCCCATTACATTTTGAGGAAGGAAGGGGTGTTCACGGTTCTTGACGACAGGGCTGGAAGTCACTCTCGGAGCCCCCTTACTGGCCTCTTCTGCACTTGGTCAACAGGCAATATGGGCCCAAGGTATGCCTTTTCACATGGGATTCTTCATTTCTGACCCTGCTGTTGCCTCCCATTGAGATCTACTCCCCCTGCCCCCCTTCCCTTTTATCTTAAATCCCCAGCCCTCCTGTGTGGATGACATTATGGGGGTCATAGCACTCCTGGGTGGCTTATAAACAAGGTATACTTATTTTTCACAGTTCTGGAGTTTGTAAGGCTGAGATCAAGGCACCTGCAGATTCTGTGTCTGGTGAGGGCCCTCTTCTTCATAGACGGCATCTTCTCACTGTGTCCTCACATGGTAGAATGGGTGAGGGAGATCCATGAAGTCTGGAGTCTCTTCTTTTTTGGGGGACAGGAGGGCGTGTTTCGTGGCATGCGGGATCTTAGTTCCCTGACCAGGGACTGAACTCACGCCCCCTGCAGTGGAAGTGCGGAGTCTTAACCACTGGACCTCTAGGGAAGTCTCTATGGAGTCTCTTCTTTTTTTTTTTTTTTTTTTTTTTTTTTAATTTTTATTTATTTATTTATTTTTAATTTATGGCTATGTTGGGTCTTCGTTTCTGTGTGAGGGCTTTCACTAGTTGCGGCAAGTGGGGGCCACTCTTCATCGCTGTGCGCGGGCCTCTCACCATCGCGGCCTCTCTTGTTGCAGAGCACAGGCTCCAGACAC
This sequence comes from Balaenoptera borealis, assembly GCF_965194805.1. Taxonomy (NCBI): domain Eukaryota; kingdom Metazoa; phylum Chordata; class Mammalia; order Artiodactyla; family Balaenopteridae; genus Balaenoptera; species Balaenoptera borealis. The sequence goes on from NC_138866.1 coordinate 178,733,327, forward strand.
GCAGGCTCAGTAATTGTGGCCCATGGGCCCAGCCGCTCCGCGGCATGTGGGATCCTCCCAGACCAGGGCCCGAACCCGTGTTCCCTGCATTAGCAGGCAGATTCTCAACCACTGCGCCACCAGGGAAGCCCTGGAGTCTCTTCTTAAAAGGGCATGATCTTACTCATGTGGGTTCCACCTTCATGACCTAATCACCTCCCAAATGCCCCACCTCCAAATGCCATCACATTGGGGATTAGGTTTCAACATGTGACTTCTGGGTGGACACCAATATTCAGTCTCTAGTGCACTTGGGAGGGAGTGGCATAGAGGCTGACTTTGCTCCTATTCTTGTGGCCTGGGCAGAGGGACACTTTCCTCCATCCCTTTTCAGGGTGACAACTGAGACAGGTTGGAGGTGTCAAGATTAGGAACTACATGTCTATCTGTACTGACCCCTACAGTGGATTGGAGGAAGCACAAAGGGCTGGTGGAAAAGTGGACATCCAGGTAGATTTTCCCAGTGTTCAGGACGGATGGCAGTAGATTCAACTTGGTGCCTCTGACAACTCTTACACTCCTAGTTCCTTACCTTCCTAGTTCCTTGATCTAAGGGAGGCTGTAATTGAAGGCTTTTCCATAACTATATTCTTCTCTGAGAATAAGGTCCACTCCACCCCTTTGTCAACCATATCATATGCATACTGTCTAATTTGTAGACATTCAAATTTGAAATGCAGGCTTCCCTGGTGGTGCAGTGGTTAAAAATCCACCTGCCAATGAAGGAGACACAGGTTCGAGCCCTGGTCCGGGAAGATCCCACATGCTGCGGAGCAACTATGCCTGTGCGCCACAACTACTGAGCCTGTGCTCTAGAGCCTGCAAGCCACAACTACTGAGCCTGCGTGCCACAACTACTGAAGCCCATGCGCCTAGAGCCCGTGCTCCGCCAGAAGAGAAGCCACTGCAGTGAGAAGCCTGTGCACCGCAACGAAGTGTAGCCCCTGCTCGCCGCAACTAGAGAAAGCCCGTGCACAGCAATGGAGACCCAACGCAGCCAAAAATAAATAAATAATTTTTAAAAATTTGAAATGCATTTTCATGAGAAACTTTAAAATTACTAATCTTTCAATTTAAAAATTGGGGACTAGGAATCCTAAATTGAACAATTTTTCCCCCCATAGCCTGCTGTTTTACAAATAAATCTTCCAAATTGTATTCAGCAATTTTGTAGACCTTTTGGTATTCCAACCACTTTCAGCATTCTTCCAATATATTTAATTAATTTTTTCTGTTGTGTTACAATAGAATAATTTATTTCCACATTGTTCCTTACGGTCATTAAAAATTTAAAATATCAGGTATCTGGTTCTTACCTGTTCAAAATGAATCCAGATGTTCACCTACTGAAAGGGTGCCAGTTTTTTGTTTTCTATCCTACATTTAACTTTGGAGAATAAATTTGGAACCGTTCTGTAGGGACTATTGGTCACAGATGGTTGAGTGATAATAAATCCTCAGGTTGAGATACAGTCCTTCTGGATTGCAGCACTTGAACTGATTTTAATAATTCAGAGTACTCTTCATCATCCAAGTAAACAAAAGGTATCTCTTAAGTATTTCTTTTGTTTTAAAGATATGTAATTAGCTTATGACACCTTAATTTTTTTCTTACTCTTAATTTCTTTCTTACTTTTAATTCAGCACTCTGACCTTTCCTCCAGGATTGTTGCTCCTTTCTTCCAGGTCATAAAAGAGTTCAATTTCTTCCATGTTCAAAAAAAAAAAAAAAAATCTCTCTTCCTGCAGGAAGCTTTCACTTGTATACCAGGCTGAGTTTTTATAATTCTTTCTCTCTTACTTATCATCATATTTGCCACATGACTTACGCATCTGAGCTCCTTAGAGGCGGGGACTGTTTCTTATCAATTTTTGCATCTCCACAGCTTAGCAGCGTGCCTGGTATACAGTAGATGCTCAATAAAGAATGAAGGATAGTCCTTTAAGTCAGAGGTTGACATCGAATCACTGATACTGTCCAGTGAAGGACCTAATCACGTCCCCAAAAGTCCTACCTAATACCATCACCTTTGGGGGTTAGGATTTCAACATATGAATTTTGGAGGGGGGGGGCACATAAACATTCAGACCATAGAATTAACGGATTATGTAACTGATGACCCTGTACCTCTAAAGAAAAGTACTAATATTAAAACCTTGACTTCTTGATCTATCTCTGTGTAGATTTGGGATATATTTTGCCCCACCTACGTAGCTTTTGCTGGTCAATTTCCACTACAATATATGGCCTTTGAGGATAAGTACCATGTTCCTTTTATTCTTTGTATTCTCAGCTTCTAACACAGTGTGTGGCAAGTAGTTAAAGGTCACTATGTATTTGTTGACTAGATGAGGTTACTATGGCTGGGGAAAAGATAGGTTTCACATCTCATTATTGACTAGATCCTATTCTAAGTGTTTCCATTCCTCCTCTTATGATCTTCCCTTTCAATGACAACTAAGCAGAATTCTGATTTGTAAGAACTTGTAACCTGATGAAAACATGTCATGCAACAGTGCTTTTCTGTTGCAGTGGCAGTAAATGTGATGCTTATTCTCCATGTTTGGATTAGAGTAAGAGATACAGAATAAGCCATTAGACATGTCACCTAGTGGACTTCTTTGGGTCGCCTTTGTTATTTAAGGCAGATTCAATGTCAAGTCATAAAATGATGAGCATATGGTCTTATTAGTTTCCTCTGGAATCCAGTCTCTTTATATATGACAAAAATCTGTTACTAATATTTTTTGAGCCAAAGAGTCTCTATAACCTATAAATTTAAATCTGATCTTGACTGCAATATATGCCTCCTGTAGGTAGAAAAGATGTTCCTATTAACACTGGTACAGTTCCTTTGGATTATGATTTTCAGTGTCACGTTTTTTCAAATAAAGCGTTTTAATTTTCTTTCATCTGAGCACTGCGAGCTTTATTTTTAGGACCAAAGATTTAATTCCAACAGGATATGTTTAGAACTCTCATGTACTGGCTTTCTGAAAACACTGAGTTTCATCTTATTATGAAACGTGTAAACAGGTTATAGCTCAGAAACAGGTGCTAGAACCCTCAGCTCTTTGAACTTCATAGGGATGTCTTCCAGCAGAGCACAGCGGACTGTTCACATGTGATTTCAAAGAACACTGCATTTAAATCTCACATCTTTCTATCGTTTTCCACCCTTTGTTTGTTAGCTGGCAATACACAACGTAAACTTCATTCATATGTTAAATAAAAACGCATCCCCTTCCAGATGTTGTCAACATACTTCCAAAGGAGACCACTTGTCAAACTAAGCAAAGGAAATCTTCAAAGGAAAAATTTCACAAACAATTGTGATTTAGTACAAGTGTACCCCCCCCCCTTTTTGACATGTAACAATGTTTACTGAGCATCCACTAAGTGCCATGTATTCTTCGAAGGTGAAGGGTACAATTGTAAATATGACAGGCAAGATCCCACATCTCATAGAACTTGCATTTTGAAGGAAGGAGTTGAGTGAGCAACCAATCAACCAAATAACGAAACGACCAAACCACCAAGACTTTACAGCTAATGACAACTATCATGGAGAAAATAACACAACACTTGCTAGAGAGTGACCTAGGACTGGGTGCCTGGGAGGGTGTGGGGCAGTTAGAATAAGGACACTCTTTTTTTAATGCTTCTTATTCAAAAGCATTTAAAAGCAATTTCCTGATGTTATAATATTTCCCACATAAAAAATGAATATGCATTTCTGAAAAGTAAAGACATTATACCACATAGACAAAATAACAACATTATCATACTTAATAAAATTCATAATTATTCCTTAGTGTTATCTAATAGTCAATCCATATTTACATTTACCCTATTGTTCCCCAAATGTCCTTCACAGTTGGTTTGTATGAACATTATTGAATCCAGGGCCACATATTGAATTTTATGTCTCTTTTAATCAAAAACTATTTCATGACACAGGAACCTAACTGTGTCTTGTGGAATATTCTACCTATGGACGTTACCTCATTTCTTCTACATGCTGTAATTTAACTTTATAATTTAATAGCTTGTATTTCCTGAAACCTAGAATTTAGTTTCAGTCTTGATTAGATTGAGTTAAGCATTTTTAGGTAGAATGCGTCATAAGTGATGTTGTATATTTCATAATGCATTATATCTGGAAACACATAATACCTGGTTGTCCTACCATTTTTTAAACTAAAAATTGGTCACCAGGTTAGGAAGAATACAGCCTTGTTCCTTTATTGCACATTAAAAATTCCCTTTACAACCAGGAAATAATCTGTGTAGTATACTTTGGCACCATATACACATCCATTTCTTAATCAACGATTTGTGTAATGGTTTCAAAGTCAATTTGTAATCCTTGTCTGGATACATAATTTCATTGGACTTTGAAAAATGGTGACTGTTTTCTAATTTTATGCTTCCTTCTGTGATTATTTGCTGGTCATCTTAGGTAAAGTAGAGGTTTTCCTCATGAACTAGGGTCATATGGTTACTTCAAAATTCAGTTCCTATTGAAAAGGCAAAGATACATGCATTTAATTTTTCTTTTTGATTTCTAATTTTCAAAGAAAAAATTGATTTAATAGCCAATGTAAAAGGAAGCAATGAGTTTTTTCCCCCCATTTTTTCCTTTTTTGGGGGTATTATTACAGATTAATGGGTTTTTACTGATTTAGTGTTTTATCAAACATTCAACAATCATAACATCTTATTCTTTTCAATGCTCAAAATTGTAACAGTTTTGGCCAGTGGAATACTCTTAAGGCTGGATTTGGGTCCTTTTAACATGGCTTCATTGTGGCATTGGTTAGGAAAAATTTTCATAAAGAGGACAAAGAAATCACATCCCTAAAATTAAAAAAAATTGATAAAGTGGGCTTCATTAAAAAAACAAAAACAAACCTTTGCTTATGTAGAAAAAGTCAACAAATTACAACATCCTTTCATGATAAAAGCCTTCAACACATTGGGTATAGAAGGAACATACCTTAACATAATAAAGGCCATATATGACAGACGCTCAGCTAACATTATACTCAACAGAGAGAAATTGAAAGCTTTTCCTCTAAGATTAGGAAAAAGACAAAGATGTCACTCTCACCACTCTTATTCAATATAGTACTGGAAGTCCTCACTAGAGAAATTATGCACACAAAGAAATACAAGGCATCCAAATAGGAAAGAAGTAGTAAAATTTTTGCTATTTGCAGATGATATAATTTTGTATATAGAAAATCCCAAAGAATCAACCAAAAAGGTTTTGGAACTAATCAGTGATTTCTGTAAAGCTGCAGCATATAAAATCAACATACAGAAATCAGTTGCATTTCTATACACTAATAAAGAAACATCTGAAAAAATAAATAAAATGATCTCATTCACAATAGCATCAAAATCAATAAAATACCTAGGAATACATTTAACCAAGGAAGTGAAATATCTGCAGAATAAAACTATGAGACTTTTCAGAAAGAAACTGAATACACAAAAAATGGAAAGATACCCTGGCTCATGGATTGAAAGAATATTGATAAACTGTTTATACTACTCAAAGCCATCTATAGATTCAACATAATCCCCACCAAAATACCCATGATGTTCTTCACGGAAGTATAAAAAAATTCTAAAATCCTTATGGAACCACAAAAGACCCCAGAGAGCCAAAGCAAACCTGAGGAAAAAGAACAAAGCCTGAGGTATCACACTTTCTGATTTCAAGTTATACTACAAAGCTTTAGTAATAAAAACAGTATGGGACTAGCATAAAAATAGACACATAGACAAATGGAACAGAATAGAGAGCCCAGAATTAAACCTCTGCATATCCAGTCAACTAATATTCAACAAGAAAGCCAAGAACACACAATGGGGAAAAACAAATGGTGCTGGAAAAACAGGATAAACACATGCAGAACAATGATATTTCACCCTTATCTTATATATACCACTCACAAAAATTAACTCCAGGTGGATCAAGGACTTAAACATAAGATGAAATACCATAAAATTCCTAGAAGAAAAAATAGGGAAGAAGCTCCTCAACACTGGTCTTGGCAATGATTTTCTGGATATGACACCAAAAGCACAAACAACAAGAATAAAAATCAACAAATGGGATTACATCAAACTTAAAAGGTTCTACATAGCAAAAGAAACAATTAAAATGAAAAGGTAAACTACAGAATGGGAGAAAAGTTTGCAAACCATATATCAGATAAAGGGTTAATATCCAAAATACATAAAGAACGCATGCAACTCAATAACAAAAACAAAAAACCAAACAATCTAATTTAAAAATGGGCTGAGGAACTAAACAGATATTTTTCCAAAGGAGACATCCAATGACCCCAAGAGGTACATGAAAAGATGCTCAACATCACTAATTATTAGGGAGTGTAAATCAACACCACAGTGACATATCACCTCACATATTAGAATGGGTATCATCAAGAAAACAGAAGATAATGAGTGCTGATGAGGATGTGGAGAAAAGGGAACCCTTGTAGACTGTTGGTGGGAATGAAAATTGCTTTAACCATTATGGAAATCAGTATGGTGGTTCCTCAAAAAATTAAAATAGAACTAACATATGATGTATCAATTCCTCTTTTAGATATATATATATATCTCCATCCAAAGGAAATGAAAATAGGATATCAAAGAAATATATGCACTCCCATGTTTATTGTGCCATTATTCACAAGAGCCAAGATATGGAAACAAGTGCCCTTCAATGGATGAATGGATAAAAAATATATGTACAATGGAATATTATTCAGCTATGAGACATAAGGGCATCTTGCCATTTGCATCAACAAGTATGGACCTTGAGCATTTTATGCTAAGTAATATAAGTCAGACAGAGAAAGACAAATACTGTATGATACCCCTTAACATAAAAAAGCCAAACTCATAAAAACAGAAAGTAAAATGGTGGTTACCAGGGGATGGGGAATGGAGGATAGGACAGATGTAGTTTAAGGATACAACCTTGCAATTAGCAGTAAATAAGCACTAGAATATAGACAACTATATAATATTATAATCACCAAACTTGTTAAGAGACTAGAACATAATGATTCCAACCGCTTGAAAGAAAGGATAATTATGTAATGTGCTAGAGGTGCTAATTATTGCTACAGTGGTAATCATATTATATAAAGTATCAAATTAACATACTGTATACCTTAAAGCTACACAATATTATATGTCAAATATATTTCAATAAAAAATAAAATTTTAAAAGATAGAAAAAAATCTTGTTCTTCCCAAGACATCATTAGCATAATGTAAACACATTTACTGAATAGACCTAGGGTCAGTAAACTACCTTGATGTGTCAATTTCAGCCCACCACCTGTTTTTATAAATAAAGTTTTATTGAAACACAGACACATTCATCATTTAGGATTGTCTCTGGCTGCTTTCCTGCTACAACAGCCGAGTTGAGTAATCTTGTCAGAGACCTTATGTTTTCCCCTAAGCCTAACATATTTACTATCTGCCCTTTTGCTGATAGTTTGCTGACCCCCGGTTGGGACCATGAAAATTTCAAGCAATATGACATTTTTTGTTTGATGTTGTTTCATGGGTTCATCTTGTTTTTTTCTAACCAAATTTTTAGCTGCTACTTAAGAGCAGGAATGGTGTCTTACATTTTCTCTGTATCTTTCATAATCCCCAGGCACTCCGTAAATACTTGATTGGTTTATCTACTGAAAGTGTACTTTCACAGATGTTTTTTCGTTTGCTTTCAACAAGGAATATCTGTTGATTCAAAGTAATGAAGCTTCTAGACACGTGTATATTCAGTGTGTTGGAATAATATGTGAATGTCCTGGAATTACTGTGAGTGAAAGAAATCAATTTTCTGTACCCTTTATATTACATTACAGAGATGACCCTATGTTTCTATGTATTCCACAAATTTGCCTTTTAGAAGAGAATAATTTCTTTCACCAACTCACTGAAGTCATTGTTATTTCACGACTAGGTAATATGAGATGACTTTAGTCTTTAGAATGAAATTTCTGTACTGGAAAAGCCTTTAACTTTGCAGGGGGAAACATTAAGGTCAGTGTCTGTGGCTCTCAAGGGCTTTTGCTCAGCTTGACATAGAAAGAAATTAAAAAGAAAGAAATCCATACTGGACAGAGCAATAAAAATTAGTTCACAGTTTAGCCCTAAGGAAGACTCTCACTGGGCATAGACAGAAAATTCACTGAAAGGACAGAAGCTACCATCGACTTTAAACAACATGTTTTACCTTTCCTATGTGCAGAGTGCCCGTGGATTTATATATGAACAACTTTGCTAAAATTCAGTGCAAGGATAGGCTGTGTCTATTCGCAATGGGAATGTTGGAAGAACTTGAATTTATTTCTGTTGGTCCTTCTGTGTTTAGTGGTTTATGATTCTTGTCATCTTGTTTGGCAAAAGTGATAGCCAAGCATCCACTGGTGTACATTCAGATTTTTTCCACATCTTGGCTAATGTGAACACGGCTGTAATGACCATATGACCACAGGAATACTGATACTTCTTTGAGATCCTGAATTTGTTTCTTTTGGATAAATACCCAGCAGTGGGATTGCTTGATCATCTGGTAGTTCTATTTTTAATTTTTTGAGGAATCTCCATACTGTTTTCCATCATTTTATATTCCCACCAGCAGTGTACAAGAGTCCCAATTTCTCCACATCTTCACCAGTACTTGTTATATTTAGTTTTTTTTTTTGGGATAATACTAAATTGTACACTTAAATTTGTTAAAAAGGTAGATCCCATGTTAAGTGTTCTTATCACAATAAAATAAAATTTAAAAGAAGTGACAACCAACAATGGGGGTCTATTACTGTGGTTGGTATTTGTAGTATTTGTTATGTATGTGTATTAGAATTAATGATTTGCTCAGTGTAAATCACAATTTAGCTTCTCTTTTTGAAGTAGTGACATCTATATGGAACTAAAGTCTATTAAATAAATACAATTTCTGTGCAACAAGCAAATTATTTCTTGTGCTATTGTTCATAAATAATGGAGAACTGTAAAATGAATACTTAAAGAAATATAGACCTATTAAAGTAATGCACCATTTGCCTAAGTTCATGCAGTTACAGGATTCACTATAACTGTAAATTATTTCAAAACTGACTGCAGTGTTCCATAAATTTAATGTGTGGATAGTTTGGCAAGCAGCTTATTAACAAAACAGGAGAAGCACCAACTCGTTTCATCTACTTTTCCTAAGTTAGAAGTATAAACCACTGTTTGTCATGTTAAAGACTTCTATAGACAGTCTAATATATTTGATACTTCTTAACTTTTCTGTAAAATTATATCTGAGTGCTATACATATCTGTGTGTATATATATATACATAAGTATGTGTGTATGTATATGTGTGTGTTTATAGATATACATATATATACATATATGTGTGTATATGTGTATATATATGTCTGTGTATATATGCATACACATATATATGTGAATGTGAATGTTTGTATGTATATATATATGTGTGTTTATGTGTGTGTGTATATATATATATATCTATATCATGAAAAATGTTCTTAGATTACAAAGAGGCTTTATTTTTCTTTTTTTAAAACTTTGGTTTATACATCTTAAAACTTAGAAACCCAAACTGGATCATGTTTTTGTTTTTGTTTTTGTTTTTGCCCTGGGACTACTGCTCTTGGGTTAGTTCCATTTTGATGAAATCTGTTGTTGATAAAAGAGAGTTCAAACTCCTCTAAACCAATTAAAATTTTTTTTGCCTCAGGAAGTAAATAAAAGCACATGACAGAACTAAAGCAGAATGGAGAGTGGTAATCAGTATAGTAGTTCAGTATTGAACAATATTGAACACTGTAACAATAACACCTAATAAATCATTCTGAAAGGTACATTGGATATATTTTTTTCAAGGACAAATAAAGTATACTCATGAGGATCAAAAAAATGCCTGTGTTACTTTTATGGTCTATTTTAGGAAGTATTGAAGATTTCTTCTAAAGTAAACTTTAAATTCCTTTATTATATGAAACATTCCTCAAAATATTTGAAACCTGTCATAGTATGTTTACATACATTATGAATTGAGATGTAAATCGATTTAGAGATTTCTGTAAATCTATTTGGAACCCTACTTAAATAATTTTAAAGCCTTTATGTTTAAAAAATATTTGTACTACTTTGATCACAAGACTTTTTAGTGTTGAATGCAAAGCATAGCTGTTACTAATTTTTCTTTCCAGAATATATTTTTCATTTAGTTTCAGAAAACAGAACTGTTAAAATTGTTTTCATAATAAAATTGACACTAATGGTTTCCTTCTGCCTTTTCTTACTGCTTTTTTTTTTTTTGATAAGAATTTTCCAATTATCTATGGCTTAATGATTATGATGCCACGATTAGAAGATCATGACTTTGAGAGAGGCTATAAACATAGCGGTTTTTAAGAAACATGTTTGGTTCATTCATTTGTTTATCCATCCGTCCTTCTGTCTATTCATCTATTCATTCTATCACCTATTCATCATCTAACAACTCATCCATCCTCCTATCTATCTATCAATCATCCATCCATTCATCCTTCCATCTGTCCATCCATCTATCCACCCATCCATCCTTCCACCTAGCCTCCAATGTTTTTGAGCCCCTGCTATGACAGGCACTTTTTTTCCCCCTGGAAAATGACTTTACTAATAGAAACAGAAGGAAACCCTGAATTCCACAGTAATTTTGGAAGAAATAAAGTATGCAGGACAAATGTTAGTTAACTTATTTCATGTTTGATGGGAAGCATACGTACTTGAGAGCAAATATCTTCCTTAACCAGATACTTAGCACTACTATTTAAAGAAAACTGGTTAAAACTTCAATAGCACTTTTCTCTAACAAATTTTTATAAATATTTAGATATGTTAAGAATTTGGTACAGAACTAGCTCTGTAACTTGGTTATAGTAATGTAATTGCACTAATTAAAGCTAGAGATAAAAATTCTCTTCCACACAAATTAAGTTCGATAATGACTGTGAAAGCCTTGAATGCTGTGTTCATACATTGTATGAGAATGGCTATTTCCTCACACCCTTGCCAACAGTGGGTATTATCATTCTTTTTATCTTTGCTAGTATAAATGGAAAAAATTCCACTGTTCTCCTAATTAAAATTTCTCTGATTATTTATGATGCTAAGCAGTGTATACTTAGTGGTCACTTGCATTTCTATTTCAGTAAATTGTGTATTCATGCATTGATATTTGCCCATTTTTCTATTTATGTCTTTATTTCTGACTGATTCATGAGAGCACATTGTATACTAAAGACACTAACTCTTGGTCATCTATATTACAAATATATAAAATATGTTTATTTTAATTTCACATATACATCAGTTTAAGCTTTATATGGTCAAATTTATTAATATTTATAAATTAATATTTTATTGCTATTTTGGTGTTATGCTTTAAAAAGATCTTCCCACATTATACAGATATACGTGTGTGTTTTATTCTAATAAAATACAATTTCAATTTTTACATATAACTTGTCATTTTCCTGAAAATAATGCCAGTTTGTTATGCTAGGTGGGGAGCACTCTTTATTTTTTATCATCCTAAACTTCCAAGGTCATGTACTTAACTAAAGGCCAAAAATGAAGCTGGATTCTCTAGCCCAATTTGGCCTCTCTATATTGTTATTTTAGTTCCTACATTCAAATCGTTATGTATTTCTCAGAGTTCCCTACCCAAGGCGCTGGATTATAATATCACTATGAGATGAATTTACTATCCCCTTCCCCAAACTTCCCATCAAGGGGAGAGCCTAACTCTTTAAATCTTATGGTTTGGCTGAGACAGCAGAACATTGGTCTCCTGTGGGCAGCTGGGTCCCTTCCATATGGGAAAAAGGGACGATTGACAAGCAAAAGGTAGTGGCATTCTGTGAGTCGTGCTCTTGTATGGGGGACAAGAGCAGGAAGGGGAAGCAGCTTTTTCTCCTCCACCCCCTCCTGCCCTTGTTTATTGGCTTGCTTGAGTCTGTCTTTCATATCTACTGCATTTTCCCCATTATATTCACTGTTTTTCCCCATTGCACTTATAATAACTGTTCTCTTCATTACAGTTAATTTTCTGCACCCTGTGTTTTGTCTTCTACTTTATTTCGAGTATTCCTGTATTCATTTCTTTTTGTTTTATTTTAGCCCCCTTTTCCCCCATCTTATGATGTTTTATTCCCAGACTATTCTGACACCCCATTCCTGTTTCTTAATGGATATAGCTTCCTGCATTCTATGGGGTTCACTAACAGTTTTACACTTCAACACAGAAATTTCTTGTGGATCACATAGTGGGTTAGTCTCAAAGGCACATGGATATTCTTTCCTCCCTCCTGTTCTGCAGTATTTAATTCACAGTCTCCTTTTTCCCCAATGTTGCCTCACCTCCTACTCATGCTCAAATGAAGGAATCTTTCCCAACTCAATATTTTTAGACAAATCTTATGGGTGAATTGCCTTTCATCTTGTTCTTTGCTGGAATGTTTGGTACTTTAATTCCTCCTTAGATCTATGATTGTAGAACAGGTTGAGACATACAGGTTTTGGTCAGTTCTCTAGTTTCCAGCCTGATTTTACTTCTTTTCAACAGAATCAGCATTGCCCAGCTCCCTGGTTCTTAGGGGCTCTGATAGGATACATGAAACATTAACTTCTAGTATTCAGTTGTACTAAATTCTTCCTTCAGTTGCCTTCAGAATGTTGCTTTGGCTATACAATATGAATATGAATTTATCTACCAAGACATTTTCTCCTGAAATGCAACAGAATCCTGTGGGGCTCCTGGGCACAAAAGCCTTTCTGTAACCCCCACTGCTTGATTATAGGAAATAAGCTTCATTCAGCCTCTGACTTTCCATGAGCTCCAAGGAGCAGGTTCAAACAGTTGCTAATTAGGGAAGGGAGGGGATGCGGAGACAAGGGAGGAACAGTCAAAAGAAACTACAGTGCAGCCTTGGGGCAGGGTCCTGGTTCCCCCTCAAGGGATACACAGAACAATATCTCTGGGCTGTTTGGCAGATACTGAAACCCCCTCCAGGTGGGAGAAGTTAACTGTGTGCTGCCCACAAGCACGGAGACCCCAGACCGGTTGGAACCAGAAGGTTGATGATGCCGACTCCCACTTACCTCCCCACCAACCAATCAGAAGAATGTCCATGAGCTGATCACACCTTCTTTGAACCATTTCTATAAAACTCCTTACTATCCACTCCAGGTTGGGAGATAGTTTTGAGGGCATTAGCCTGCTGTGGCCCCCTTTTCCTGGCAAAGCAATAAAGCTATTCTTTTCTACTTTACCCCAAACTCTGTCTCCAAGATTTAATTTGGTGTCAGGGTACAGAGGCTGGATTCAGCTTCACTTCCTGCTAAATCATGAAATTTTTCTGCAAGGATGGGAAAAGTTGGTGGATGGGGAGGCTATGAGAGTGAGGGTAAGGATGGAGAAATAATCCAGAGGCTACTAGGCAATACAGCACCTGCAGGTAGAAAGGTAAAATTGCTAGACCTCATTGTGTAAGAGTCTCTAAGTATCTGAATGTTGGGAAAATGGTGGAAAAAATATGAAGCATAGTGTTACCATTGACTGTACAATTACCAATTCCCAGCAGACCCTGGTATTAGATTTTCAGTTTTAGTTTTCATTGTTTGAATTCTTACCAGCATTTTTTAATTCTTCTTTCTCTTTTTTCTCATCTTATAATAATTTAGGGATAAGCTAGTTTTAGCTTTACATCATTGTGGACCTAAACTTTGTTCAGTGTTCCATCCACACTCTAGTTTTGACCATACATGTCTCATGAGACACTGTTCTGCAGAAAATTGTTCTTAAGCACGTTAGTAAATGTGCCTTCGAAAGTGTTCTATATTCAATATGCTTTGAAAATACTGTGTTGAAATTACAGAGGTTCATCTATTACAGGACTTCCCAACAGCTTTAAAATGCCAGGGTATATGTATTGTGAACCACCAAGAGGCATCACCAAGCATCATGCCCCTAACTTGTTTGACCATGAATCTATTATTCCTGAACAATGTTCTGCAGATCACTACTTTAAGAAACAGTGTACTCACTGTGTACTCTGTACTTAAATGCCCCAGAGTCCTTACTACTCTCTGGTTACAAGGAAGACACTTGGAGACACTTAATTTATTCAGGCTTCCTGGTTATCATTTTCTGCACTTACGCAGAAAGACATTTAGCTCTTGACCTTACGTTAAACTTATTGACTACACCTTTAGTTTAAAAATTATTGTTTGAGTCAATGACACAGTTTGATTCAGTTCCAAGGTCTCCATATGATATATAAACAAAGCGTGGACTCAATGAATTTCTTTTATTCACTTACATTATCCCAGGTAGTCTTCTGTATTTGCTTTATCAACCCTAAATAAGGTTTAAGACTAAAAACTTTGTTCCATATAATTAGAAACACACATATACATTTGTGTCATAGTGTTGTACTTTATAAGAACTTGATACCTACTGACTGATTTATTAAACCAACACCTAAGGATGGCAGAATTCAACCTTTGGCTCTGGTTATTCTAATGTGATCTCTAGAGTGGCATATATAGTAAAACAAACTGGCATTTATATTGTTTAATTATATACATTAACTAACAAGTCTAGACTCAACACTGATTTTGGAAGTGCTGTAGAGAGGTAAATCAAACAACTGTAGAAATAAAGTGTTATGTCTCTAATTAAATGCTTTAAAAAATAAACTGAAAGATATTCAGGATTTGAAGAACTTCAACAAGAATGTAGAACCAGTTCAGTAAAACTAAGATAAAATTATTTTGCATTAAATTAAAGAGGAGAAAAGGACATTCAGGTAATAAAGTTCTTTTATGGTATTGAACTTTAAAAAATTAAGTAAAACAAATAAAATTGAAAATAAAAATTCCTCTGTAGCTTTTCTCCTCTGACCTCTCAAAACGAGCAGTTCTGAAACATGAGCCATGTGATAATGCTAATTCTTCTGATGATCATTTTGACAGATCTTTTTAAGAAATTGCTTTCAAAATCATTTAAATGAGGAAGAAGGCAACTATGCACAACTCAAAATTTTCAACTGCCAAAATGACTCCCTGATTTATCTCCCATATTACATATTTATTTTATTAAGTTTATTTAGCCTGGGGTTACTTCCTAACATCATTTAGTCGAATGTACAAGCCCGGCCTTTATTATGTACAGTAGGGAAATTATTTTCCTTGCCTGAGATGGAGCCATAATTTCATCTCTTCAGAGGAACTGAAGAGATATGTCTGGTCTTGTTAGATGCTCAAGCTGTAGCAGAATATTCTGTGCCAACATCAGCACACTTGCCAGAGGCACGGAGAGCCCCTGGACTGTGACCTGAGCTGAAGCTCCAGCAATAAATTGGAAAGTCAAGGGAACACAGAAGGTACTGGAAGAGCTTTAATTAGCACATTCAAGAGGAAACACTGTATTAGATTTTTATTGCTTTATAGCATATTACCACAAAGGTAGTGGCTTAAAACAACTCACACATGTCATCTCAGAGTTTCTGTGGGGCAGATGACAGGGCATGGCTTAGCTAGGTCCACTGCCTAAGGTCTCATATAGTTGTAATTAAGATGTTGGAGGAGATGCATCCTCACCCAGAGGCTTGACTAAGGAAGAGCCCTCTTTCAAGTTCACTCAGGTCACTGACAGAATTCATTTCGTTTCGGTTGTAGGACTGAGGACCCTGCTTCTATTGGCTGTCAGCTGGAAGCTGCCCTCAGCATCCAGAGGCCACCCACAACTCTTTGCCAAGTGGAATCTCAAACATGGCTCCTTAACTGCTTCACATGCAGCTAGGAAGGGAGGGTCTTTAGAATGAGCCTGCTACAAAGATGGAATCTTATGTAACGTAACATAATCATGAGAGTGATATCCAACCCTTTGCCATATTCTGTTGGTTAGAAGAGAGTCATAGATCCTGCCCACACTCGAGGGGAAGGGATTACACAAAAGTGGGAACACCAAGAGGCAAAGATCATGTTGGGGGGGCAACCTCTGAGTCATTAGCCACAAATACTGGGCTCTTACTTAAGGAAGAATCCCTCCAAATAAAAAAAAAAAGCCTTAGCATTCAGTAGAGTGGTATCAAACACTAACATAAAAAATGATGACTGCCTTCTGCTTCCCACTCCTGGGCCTATAACCAGACAAAGCTATAATTCGAAAAGATACATGTGCCCCCATGTTGATAGCAGCACTATTCACAATAGCCAAGACATGGTAACAACTTAAATGTCTATCAACAGATGAATGGCTAAAGAAGATGTGGTATATATCTACAATGAAATACTACTCAACCATAAAAAGAAATAGTGCCATTTGCAGCATCATGGATGGACCTAGAGATGATCATACTTAGTGAAGTAAGTCAGCAAGAGAAAGACAAATACCATATATCACTTATATGTAGAATCTAAAATATGACACAAATGAACATATCTACAAAGCAGAAACAGACTCACAGACATAGAGAACAGACTGTGGTTGCCAAGGGGGAGGGGGGTGGGAGAAGGATGGACTGGGAGTTTGGGATTAGCAGATGCAAATTAGTGTATATAGGATGGATAAACAACAGTGTCCTTCTGTATAGCACAGGGAACTATATTCAATATCCTGTGATAAATCATAATGGAAAAGAATATGAAAAAGAATATATATATATATATATATATATATATATATATATATAACTGAGTCACTTTGCTGTACAGCAGAAATGAACACATTATAAATCAACTGCACTTCAATAAAATTTTTTAAAAAAAGGAAAGAAAATGATGACTGTCACAATTTTGCAATGATTTTGCAATGTTTCAGTAACTCCTTGGCCTTGCTTATGAAACTGAAATTTCTGTGTTTTCCAAGTGACTTCTAAGGTCAATGAATAAGTTCTCTGGTGAGGCAGTAACAGTGTCTGTCATTCAGTCAGACTGTTCTTTGTATGCTTCAGCTTCTGCTACTAATTTGCCAGTTTGTTGATCTTCTTTGATATAAACACAAATATTTACCCTTGGTAAGAAATAAAACATTGAACACAAAACTTAATTGTTTGGTCAGAAAAAAGATCACAACCTTGCAAAAATAGTTGAAATATTATAGGGAAACTGTGGAGTAAAATTTCAAACAATGTATTAAAAAAATTAAAGGAAAATTTATATATAGTGAACTACACAGATCTTAAGCATACAATTTGGTGAGTTTTGACAAATACAAACGCCTGACTAATCAACACCCCAATCGAGAAATAACACATGTCTATCAACCCAGAAAGTTCACTTATGCTTCCTTCCCTGTTACCCTTAGATAACCATTGTTCTGATGCCTATCATCATAGACTAATTTTGCCTGTACTTAAAAAAAATGTTTTAAACATTAAGATAAAACTGAAGTACACTACACACATTTAAAGTGTACAATTAGATCAGTTTCTACATGTATCTATACCAGGAAAACCATCACCACAATAAAGATTACAAACATTTCTGTCACTCCTAGAAGCTACTCGTGTCCCTTCTGTAATCCAATCCCCCCTCTATCTCATCATTGTTACCCCAGGCAACGAATGATTTGACTTCTGTCACTTTAGATTAGTTTGGATATTCTATAATTTAAAAACATGCTCAGCATCATTAGGCATCAAGGATATTCAAATTAAAACCATAATGAGATATATTATAAACTCATTAGGATGACTAAAAAATGAAAAACTAACCATATCAAGTGTTGCTAAGAATGTAGAACAGGTGGAACTTTACTTTGTTGCTGATGGGAATACAATATGGTACAACCACCTTAGAAAACAGTTTGACAGTTTCTTAAAAATTGATACATTTACCTATCATAGAATCCAACTATTCTACTGTTAGGTTTTTACCCAAGACAATAAAAAATATACGTTTACATGAAGACTTATACACAAATGTCCACAGCAGCTTTACTTGTCATAGGTAAGAGCTGAAAGTAGCCCAAATGTCCAAGAACAGGTGAATGAATAAACAGACTGAAATGATCACCCAACAAAGCACCACTCAGCAATAAAAGTGAATGAACAACTGATAAATGCAACAACAAAATGAATCTCAAAAAATTCCTATGCTGAGTAGTAGTTTTGCCTATTTTTGAATTTCATACACATGGGATAGTTACAGCGTTTGTACTGTTGCACTTCTTTTGCTCCACAAAGAGTTATTCACTGTGTTGCTAATTCAGTAGTGTATCACTTTTCATTGTCAAATAACTGACTTCTGAAATTAAAATACTCTCCATACCATACAGAGATTATACACACATACAACACTAGAGTTGTGCAGAGCTCAGCAAAGGCAATCTATTACATTTAAGAGATTAGAGGTCGAGTATATTTTAATTTGCCTTTCTTTTTAACACTGGTTACCTATTTACAAGCCCTACTTGTTTGTTACCTTGAACTTTACCTTAAAAGAAAAAGGCCTAGGCGTGCTCCTCAGCCATGGAAGCGTGTGCTTAGCTTCCTGAGGCACCCCTTTCCCCTTTGCGAGTAGAGCCTGTGTACAGAATGTCACCATCCTTTGCTTGATTTCATCAAATAAGCCTTCTGACAGGTCTCCCATCCTCTAGCTTTCTCCTGGTTTCAGTTCATCTTCTCCGGGATGACCCAGGGTCTTGGTGCTCCAGCCAGGTGTCAGGCCTGAGCGTCTGAGGTGGGAGAGCTGAGTTCAGGACACTGGTCCATCAGAGACCTCCCAGCCCCTTGTAATATCAATCAGCAAAAGCTCTCACAGAGATCTCCGTCTCATCTCTAAGACCCAGCTCCACTCAACGACCAGCAAGCTCTAGTGCTGGACACCCCCTGCAAACAACTAGCAAGACAGGAACACAACACCACCCATTAGCAGACAGGCTACCTAAAATCATAATAAGTTCACAGACACCCCAAAACACACCATGGGATGTGGTCCTGACCACCAGAAAGAAAAGATCCAGCCTCATCCATCAGAACACAGGCACCAATCCCCTCCACCAGGACGCCTACACAACCCACTGAACCAACCTTACTCACTGGGGGCAGACACCAAAAACAGTGGGAACTACGAACCGGCAGCCTGTGAAAAGCAGACCCCAGACACAGTAAGTTAGGCAAAATGAGAAGACAGAGAAATACGCAGCAGATGAAGGAGCAAGGTAAAAGCCCACCAGACCAAACAAATGAAGAGGAAATAGGCAGTCTACCTAAAAAAAATTCAGAGTAATGATAGTAAAGATGATCCAAAATCTTGGAAATAGAATGGAGAAAATACAAGAAACGTTTAACAAGGACTTAGAAGAACTAAAGAGCAAACAAACCATGGTGAACAAGATTATAATGAAATTAAAAATTCTCTAGAAGGAACCAACAGCAGAATAACTGAGGCAGAAGAACGGATAAGTGACCTGGAAGAGAAAAGAGTGGAAATAACTACTGCAGAGCAGAATAAAGAAAAAAGAATGAAAATAATTGAGGACAGTCTCAGAGATCTCTGGGACAACATTAAACTCACCAACATTCGAATTATAGGGGTCCCAGAAGAAGAAGAGAAAAAGAAAGGGTCTGAGAAAATATTTGAAGACATTATAGTTGAAAACTTCCCTAATATGGGAGAGGAAATAGTCAATCAAGTCCAGGAAGTGCAGAATCCCATACAGGACAAATCCAAGGAGAAACATGCCAAGACACTTATTAATCAAATGCTCAAAAATTAAATACAAAGAAAAAATATTAAAAGCAGCAAGGAAAAAACAACAAATAACATACAAGGGAATAGCCATAAGGTTAATAGCTGATCTTTCAGCAGAAACTCTGCAAGTCAGAAGGGTGTGGCAGGACATATTTAAAGTGATGAAAGGGAAAAAACCTACAACCAAGACTACTCTACACAGCAAGGATCTCATTCAGATTCGATGGAGAAATTAAAACCTTTACAGACAAGCAAAAGCTAAGAGAATTCACCACCACCAAACCAGCTTTACAACAAATGCTAAAGGAACTTTTCTAGGCAGGAAACACAAGAGAAGGAAAAGACCTACAATAACAAACCCTAAACAACTAAGAAAATGGTAATAGGAACATACATATTGATAATTACCTTAAATGTAAATGGATTAAACACTCAAACCGAAAGACACAGACTGGCTGAATGGATACAAAACACAAGACCCGTAAATATGCTGCCTACAAGAAACCCACTTCAGACCTAGGGACACGTACAGATTGAAAGTGAGGGGATGGAAAAAGATATTCCATGCAAATGGAAATCAAAAGAAAGCTGGAATAGCAGTTCTCATATCAGACAAAATAGACCTTAAAATAAAGACTATTACAAGAGACAAAGAAGGACACTACATAATGATCAAGGGATCAATCCAAGAAAAGATATAACAATTGTAAATATTCATGCACCCAACAGAGGAGCACCTCAATACATAAGGCAAATACTAACAGCCATAAAAGGGGAAATCTACAGTAACAAAATCATAGTAGGGGACTTTAACACCCCACTTTCACCAATGGACAGATCATCCAAAATGAAAATAAATAAGGAAGCACAAGCTTTAAATGATACATTAAACAAGATGGACCTAATTGATATTTAGAGGACATTCCATCCAAAAACAACAGAATACAATTTCTTCTCAGGTGCTCATGGAACATTCTGCAGGATAGATCATACCTTGGATCACAAATCAAGCCTTGGTAAATTTAAGAAAATCGAAATCATATGAAGTATCTTTTCCGACCACAACACTATAAGACTAGATAACAATTACAGGAAAAAAACTGTAAAAAATACAAACACATGGAGGCTAAACAATACATGACTAAATAACCAAGAGATCACTGAAGAAATCAAAGAGGAAATAAAAAAAATACCTGGAAAAAAATGACAATGAAAACACAACGACCCAAAACCTATGGGATGCAGAAAAAGCAGTTCTAAGAGGGAAGTTTATAGCAATACAGTCCTACCTCAAGAAACAAGAAACATCTCAAAAAACAACGTAAGCTTACACCTAAAGCAATTAGAGAAAGAAGAACAAAAAAACCCCCAAAGTTAGCAGAAGGAAAGAAATCATAAAGATCAGATCAGAAATAAATGAAAAATAAATGAAGGAAACAATAGCAAAGATCAATAAAACTAAAAGCTGGTTCTTTGAGATGATAAACAAAATTGATAAACCATTAGCCAGACTCATCAGGAAAAAGAGGGAGAAGACTCAAATCAATAGAACTAGCAATGAAAAAGGAGAAGTAACAACTGACACTGCAGAAATATAAAGGATCATGAGAGATTACTACAAGCAACTATATGCCAATAAAATGGACAATCTGGAAGAAATGGACAAATTCTTAGAAAAGCACAACCTTCTGAGACTGAATCAGGAAGAAATAGAAAATATAAACAGACCAATCACAAGCACTGAAATTGAGATGGTGATTTAAAATCTTCCAACAAACAAAAGCACAGGACCAGATGGCTTCACAGGCGAATTCTATCAAACATTTAGAGAAGAGTTAACACCTATCCTTCTCAAACTTTTCCAAGATACAGCAGAGGGAGGAATAGTCCCAAACTCATTCTATGCGGCCACCATCACCCTGATACCAAAACCAGAAAAAGATGTCACAAAGAAAGAAAACTACAGGCCAATACCACTGATGAGCATAGATGCAAAAATCCTCAACAAAACACTAGCAAACAGAATCCAACAGCACATTAAAAGGATCATACACCATGATCAAGTGGGGTTTATCCCAGGAATGCAAAGATTCTTCAATATATGCAAATCAATCAATGTGATACACCATATTAACAAATTGAAGAATGAAAACCATATGATCATCTCAATAGATGCAGAAAAAGCTTTTGACAAAATTCAACACCCATTTATGATAAAAACCCACCAGAAAGTATGCTTAGTCGGAACTTACCTCAACATAATAAAGGCCATATATGACAAACCAACAGCCAACATCATTCTCAATGGTGAAAAACTGAAACCATTTCCTCTAAGATCAGGAACAAGACAAGGTTGTCCACTCTCACCACTATTATTCAACATAATTTTGGAAGTTTTAGTCACAGCAATCAGAGAAGAAAAAGAAATAAAAGGAATCCAAATCGGAAAAGAAGAAGTAAAACTGTCACTGTTTGCAGATGACATGATACTATACATAGAGAATCCTAAAGAGGCTACCAGAAAACTACTAGAGCTAATCAATGAATTTGGTAAAGTAGCAGGATACAAAATTAATGCACAGAAGTCTCTTGCATTCCTATACACTAATGATGAAAAATCTGAAAGAGAAATTAAGAAAACACTCCCGTTTACCACTGCAACAAAAAGAATAAAATACCTAGGAATAAACCTACCTAAGGAGACAAAAGACCTGTATGCAGAAAACTATAAGACACTGATGAAAGAAATTAAAGATGATATGAACAGATGGAGAGATATACCGTGTTCTTGGATTGGAAGAATCAACATTGTGAAAATGACTATGCTACCCAAAGCAATGTACAGATTCAATGCAATCCCTATCAAACTACCAATGGCATTTTTCACAGAACTAAAACAAAAATTTCACAATTTGTATGGAAACACAAAAGACCCCGAAGAGCCAAAGCAATCTTGAGAAAGAAAAATGGAACTGGAGGAATCAGGCTCCCTGACTTCAGACTATACTACAAAGCTACAGTAATCAAGATAGTATGGTACTGGCACAAAAACAGAAATATTGATCAATGGAACTGGATAGAAAGCCCAGAGATAAACCCACACACATATGGTCACCATATCTTTGAAAAAGGAGGCAAAAATATACAATGGAGAAAAGACATCCTCTTCAATAAGTGGTGCTGGGAAAACTGGACAGCTACATGTAAAAGAATGAAATTAGAATTCTCCCTCACACCATACACAAAAATAAACTAAAAATGGACTGCAGACCTAAATGTAAGGCCAGACATTATAAAACTCTTAGAGGAAAACATAGGCAGAACACTCTATGACATAAATCACAGCAAGATCCTTTCTGACCCACCTCCTAGAGAAACGGAAATAAAAACAAAATTAAGCAAATGGGACCTAATGAAACTTAAAAGCTTTTTCACAGCAAAGGAAACCATAAAGAAGACAAAAAGACAATGCTCAGAATGGGAGAAAATATTTGCAAATGAAGCAACTGACAAAGGATTAATCTCCAAAATATACAAACAGCTCATGCAGCTCAATATCAAAAAAACAAACAACCCAATCCAAAAATCGGCAGAAGACCTAAATAGATATTTCTCCAAAGAAGATATACAGATTTCCAACAAACACATGGATGCTCAACATCACTAATCATTAGAGAAATGCAAATCAAAACTACAGTGATGTATCACCTCACACCAGTCAGAATGGTCACCATCAAAAAGTCTACAAACAATAAATGTTTGAGAGGGTGTGGAGAAAAGGGAATCCTCTTGCACTGTTGGTGCGAATGTAAATTGATACAGCCACTATGGAGAACCGTATGGAGGTTCCTTAAAAAACTAAAAATAGAACTACCATATGACCCAAGAATCCCACTAATGGGAATATACCCTTAGAAAACCATAATTCAAAAAGAGTCATGTACCACAATGTTAATTGCAGCTCTATTTGCAATAATCAGGACATGGAAGCGACCTAAGTGTGCATCAAAAGATGAATGGATAAAGAAGATGTGGCACATATATACAATGGAATATTAGTCAGCCATAAAAAGAAACGAAATTGAGTTATTTGTAGTGAGGTGGATGGACCTAGAGTCAGTCAGAGTGAGGTAAGTCAGAAAGAGAGAAACAAATACCATATGCTAACACATAACATGGAATCTTAAAGAAAAAAAGGTTCTGAAGAACCTAGGGGCAGGACAGGAATAAAGATGCAGATGTAGAGATTGGACTTGAGGACACTGGGAGGGGGGAAGGTAAGCTGGGACGAAGTGAGAGAGTGGCATGGACATATATATACTACCAAATGTAAAATAGCTAGTGGGAAGTAGCCGCACAGCACAGGGAGATCAGCTCGGTGTTTTGTGACCACCTAGGGGGTGGGATAGGGAGGGTCGGGGGGAGCTGCAAGAGGGAGGGGATATGGGGATAGCTGTATACGTGTAGCTGATTCACTTTGTGATACAGCAGAAACTAACACACCGTTGTAAAGCAATTATACTCCAATAACGATGTTAAAAAAGAAAAGAAAAGAAAAAGGCCTAAGACTCAAGTTATGCTCTGTAGGAGTATTATGAAAAACTTTGTGATCAATTTATTAGTGTTTTCCTTTAGTGACATTCTAAAATTATCATTTTTTAATCTCACTGATCATGTCTTTGGATTATTCTAAACAAGCCTCTATCCATTTCTTTTTTACAATTTAAAAATACTCCTAACTATCACAGTACTTTTTCATTCAGCAAAAATAATTTTGTATATATTTAGTTCTCTTCATTTTTTTTTATAAATCAGTAATTCTAGGCTCTAAATTTTTAGCTGTCACTTGTGTCTAAATTTCTGTTTTCAATAGTTTCCTGATATTTCCATAGCATTATTTTAGGTACATAACAATAATGAGTAGATTAAAGGACTATTAAGGCATTGGTGTTACAGCTCACACTCTCATCAGAGATTCTGGTATCCTCCAGTTTAACCAATGTGATGCTCTGACATTAAGTATTTTTAAGAAGTTCAAAAAGTTTGAGGTAAGTTATTAAGCTGTATTATAGATATTATTTTATTAGGTATCTATGGTACATCTCCCTGAATTTTCAAGATTCATTTATATGGTATTAGGGCTATTAAGTTAACTGTAAATCCTTTTATTGAGAGGTTTATTATTGCCTGAATTTGCCTACAGTACAGGTCAAACAATATCCTCTAAAAAAAAAACAACTTTGAAATTCTTAAAAATGTTCCTAAAATGGGTCTGGGTCCTGTTTCCCCAACCTTATAATACAGTTTCTCATACAATCCAAGGTTTCTTGAGACTCTCATTAGAAAACAGCTTCTTCAAACAGGTTGATATATATACATATATATATATGTGTATGTGTGTGTGTATATATATATATATGTAGACTATATATATATAGACTATCTGTTTAGACTATCTGCCTTGTAGTTGCCATACTCCCTGAGATCTCGAATGATCAAAATTGCCTATTGTGTTTTATTTAAAAGCTTTATTGAGATGTAATTCACATGCCTTGTAATTCACCACTTAAAGTGTACAATTAACTGGCTTTCAGTATATTCATAGAGTTGCAGGACCATTACCACGTTGAGTTTTAGAACACTTTCATCAACCCCCAAAGATCCTCCACACCTCCAAGCTGCCACCTCCAATCCCCCCATCATCCCAGCCCTAGGAAATCACTAATCTATTTTCTGTCTCTATAGATTTACTTATTCTGGATACTTCGTATAAATGGAACCATACAGTGTGTGGCCCTTTGTGACCAGATTCTTTCACTTAGCGCGATGTTTTCAAGATTCAGCCATGTTGTAGCATGTATCAGTATTTTATTTCTTTCTACAGCCTGATACCATTCCATTGCATGGATATGCCATATTGCAGGGGTCCCCAACCCCTGGGCAGAGGACTGCTACTGGTCTGCAGCCTGTTAGGAACTGGGCCACACAGCAGGAGGTGAGCGGCTGGCAAGTGAGTGAAGCTTCAAATGCCGCTCCCCATTGCTCGCGTTACCACCTGAACCAACACCCCCACCCCTGCCGTCCGTGAAAAAATTGTCTTCCACGAAACCAGTCCCTAGTGCCAAAAATGTTGGGGACCGCTGCCATATTGTATTTATCCATTCATCAGCTGATGGACATCGGGTTGTTTCAATCTTTCAGCTACTGTGAATAATGCTGCTATGAACATCCGTGTACAAGTTTCTGTGTGGATGTAAGTTTTCAATTCTCTTGGTATATTCCTAGGAGTGGAATTGCTGGGTCATGTGGGAACCCTGTGTCTAACCTGTTGGGGAAATGCAACACTGTTTTCCAAAGGGAACGCACCATTCTGCATTCTGACCAGTAGTGTATGAGGATTCTGATTTCTCCACATCCTCCACAACACTTGTTATTATCTCTTTTTCATTACAGCCATCCTCATGAGTATGAAGTGGGATTTCATTGTGGGTCTGATGGCTAATGATGTTGAGCATCTTTTCATGGGCTTATTGGCCATTTGCACATTTTCTTTATAGAAAAGTCTGTTCAGATCCTTTGCCCACTTTTTAATTGGGTTCTTTGTTTATTATTGAGTTGTCAGAGTTCTCAAGTATTCTAGATACAAATTCCGTATCAGATACATGACTTGTAAAACTTTTGTCCAATTCTATGGGTCGTCTTTTCACTTTCTTAATGGTGTCCGTTGACATACAGAAGTTTTTAATTTTAATTTAAAACTTAGGTATCATTTATTCTTATTTATCTATTCTTTTCTTTGGCTGCTCGTGCTTTTGGTGACATATCTAAGAAGCCACTGCTTGATCCAAGGTCATGAGAATTTATACCTGTCTATTGTTTTTAAATGTTCATGACATCTTGGCTTTGTATTAAGTTCTTAGGTCACTCCTTTTTTATTTAAGGATTTTGTATACGTTTCTTTCATATGAAAGATCTATGAGGGTTTTCTCTCAGCCTTACTTTTTCTAATATTCTTCAGGGTCAAACACAGTTCATGGATATTGCTAAAACTTTTCCAACATCTTTCTGTTCTAAGAAAAAGGTCATTTCCAGGCCCTTCAGAGCAGTTTCACCTACAGGAGATTTGGCAAGCAAGATGCATGTGATATCAAAGATCTAAGCCTTCACTTAATATCTCCCTCACTTCACTCCAAATTTTACTGTATCTGGCTGGCAGCTGCTCTTCAGAATTGTTGTCCAATGTTGTGACTATTTCCTATTCTATTGAAATTGGAAGCTTCTTTGCTTTTTTCTTAAAATAAATTGTTTGTTTGTTTGTTTGTTTATTTATGGCTGCATTTGGTCTTCGTTTTTGCGCGCGGGCTTTCTCTAGTTGCGGTGAGCAGGGGCTACTCTTCATTGCGGTGCACAGGCTTCTCACTGCAGTGGCTTTTCTTGTTGCAGAGCACAGGCTTCAGTAGTTGTGGCATGCAGGCTCAGTAGTTGTGGCTCATGGGCTCTAGAGCGCAGGTTCAGTAGGTGTGGCACACGGGCTTAGTTGCTCTGAGGCATGTGGGACCTTCCCGGACCAGGGCTCAAACCCATGTGCCCTGCACTGGAAGGCAGATTCTTAACCACTGTGTCACAAGGGAAGTCCCTTCTTTGTTGTTTTAACTATTGTTTGAACTTTGTTTCACAGAAGATAATGAGGTAGAAAGGCTCTTAATGCACAATCATATTTTGACTACTTTAAAAGTGGTTGAGAAGAGATTGATAAGATTAAAACAGAGCTATCATAGTTAACGGAGTAAGTTGGTACTTATTGAATGTGAACTAGATGACAGGCTACCCTGGTCACCCATTCTGAGGTTGGTAATAATATTCACATTTTTATAGGTGAGTAAACCAAGGTGCTGACGGGGATGGATGTTGGAGAAGAAAACTGGAAGAAACCAAGCAAGACTATATATGATCTTCCCATCGAAATGGAGTGGAGGATTCTGGAGAGGGTGGGAAGGGAATGACCTGAGAGGAAGGAGAAAGTTGGAGGAACTTTGGCATAGAGAAATCATGCAGACAAGCAGAAAACCGTAAAGACTCCTGGGAGGGGGAGAAAGCCAGGGACGGAAATTTGAGGTGAAGAAGAGATGCTCTAAGAGCATTTGGGGGGAAATTTTGCCATGCGTTGTACTATGTAATTCACGTTTCACTGTCTCCTCAAGAGGTGTTCAGTAAAAACTTACATTAGTTTTCATGAGTTTTTGAATCCATCTGTGTTTCAAATTTGACACTGGGATAACACTGTCAGTGAGTGACCCAAGTTTTGAAAAAAGTTGGGTGATATTACTAATGTTTATCTTAAAAAATAGTGTTTTTGTATTTCCTAGAGGTTTTCTGTGATTTCCTTAGCCTGGGAGCAAGTTTTTAATATACCTCCTACAAGCCTTAGCCTTTCCTATGGATACTTAAAAAATATTAAGCGTCAATATTTAAATATCATTAAGAAGGGCCAAAAGTTTATTTAGCACAAATTTAAGCCTCCTAATAAATTCAACAGAAACCCATAATTTAGTCCAGTATTGAGTTGTAAAAATAAAGGTTTTAAATTCTACACATTAAAAAATAACCTTCTAATTAATATTTTAGTATGCCCTTTGAGTGACTTTTCTCTGACAAAGTAATACATTCATTGCAGAAAATCTGAGTAATACAAAAAGTATAAAGAAGAAAATTAAAATCACCCATAATCTTGTCACTTAGTAAATATTTTGTAGCATACTGTTTTATACATGTATATATCTGTGTTACGTATGTGTGTATATTCCTTTAAAAAATCTATTTTTACTTGATGTATTTTTACATCTCTGGTTTTAAAAATATACTCTTAAGACATAGTTTTAAGTGTTTTCATACCTATCGTTTTTTTGTTTTTTTTAAAATAAATTTTATTTATTTATTAATTATTATTATTATTAATTTTTGGCTGTGTTGGGTCTTCGTTTCTGGGCGAGGGCTTTCTCCAGTTGCGGCGAGCGGGGGCCACTCTTCATCGCGGTGCGCGGGCCTCTCACTATCGCGGCCTCTCTTGTTGCGGAGCAGAGGCTCCAGATGCGCAGGCTCAGTAGTTGTGGCTCACGGGCCCAGTTGCTCCGCGGCATGTGGGATCTTCCCAGACCAGGGCTCGAACCCGTGTCCCCTGCATTGGCAGGCAGATTCTCTACCACTGCGCCACCAGGGAAGCCCATACCTATCGTTTTAAAAAAATAATTTTTGACAATTCATTGTATAGATGATCTATATTTCATTTAACCAATCCCTTATTTTATAAATAGTAACGGGATGAGTATCCTTAAATGTACATATTTCTCTTTAGCTCAATTTATTTCATTCCAGTTATCTTATAACTGGAAATTTGCAATGCTCTCTTAATTGTTTCTAGTCTTTTCCTTTCTTCCATCCTACCCGTCCTACCCACCAACACAAACAAGCGTGATATTTTGCCTTGATTTTTGCCCTTTGCTTTCTTTCTCAGCTAAGAGGCCATTTTCTGGCTCTCCAACTTTCTAAGTTTTATAAATTGAAATCAGGCCTTAGTACAGTCTCCTTGTATACAGTAGGTGATTTAAAAAATGTACTGGCCTTTTCTAAGGCACTTAATAAATAATGAATGAAAAAATTTAAATGAATAAAAAAAAGTTTAATTTTACTTTGAGCTGTGATGGTACAGATCTTATTCATGTTAGAAACATGAAAATCTACTTGATTGGTCTTTCTTTGGTTCTTATTACAGTATGAATATGTGTGTGTGTGTGTGCACATGCATGTGCATATATGTGTGTGTGTGTTGCCTTTAATTCAAAGAAACAGTCTAGTAAATTCTCCCTCTCCTTCCATTGGCTTAGCATGTAGCAATTAAAAACATTACTTATTTGAAACACCTTGAATTTTACTTAGCTCTAGCTTGGAATTGGAAAAAAGGACTGATAAAATTACAGAAATAATTTAAAACTACCCAGAATTGGATAGGGGTTTAACTTCTGTCATCACAATTATAGTACAATATTACTATATCCATTGAGAGAAGGTGGCCTGATAAATTATTAGTATTTACAAAGCTAGTTCTTGAATTTCAAAGGTTTCAAACTAATCTTAAATGCAAAAGCCTATGAAAGAATGCAGAATGAAAGAATTAAAGAGTTAAGTTCTAATATCAAAATTAAATTTACATTATGCCAACATGATAGAAAAATTAGGCACTAGAACATTTCAGGATGTAAAAGGATGGATAGATCCATTTTAAAAGGTTTGAGTTTTAGTATTAGCTATATTATTTCCAATTAACAGTGGGAACATATTGATATATTTTCCATTAGTGCAAAGGTAAAAGTATTTCTCCACTAATAATAATAAATGGTAGCGTTTAGCATATAAATGGTGCAAGCTCTTAAATTACCTTTACTTGTGCTGTATCAGTGCAGCTGAAGAGAATTTAATGCATTTTTTACATGGTGTAATTTTGTCTTACTCATAAAATGTGAGACGAGTAATAACGATATTCTAATATTAATATAAGTACAAAATATACATACTGATGAATAATAGCCATGTTTTTTGGACCTCCTTGCCAAGTCATATTAAAATGACAAATAATTGCAATTGCTTCACGGAGAAATGGTGCAGGATCTGTAGTCAAAAGCACATTAGGGACCAACAGTGTCCATTTGTTATCCTTTGTCAAGAAAACATGGCTCCTAATGAAAGTGACTAAGAGAACACTGATTGAGGACACTGACACCAAACCATTCCCTCGACAAGAGTCATGACAAGAGTATTAATAAGAGGATTGAAAGCTGAAGGTAGAGCTCTGGTTCCTAACAACTCTGTATAATCGTGATTTTCTTTGTGTTTGATTTTTTAAATAAAGCCCGGTACTTTTTGAGGGCTGGGGGGAGTGTGGCTATGGGGGAAGAAATTACAGTAGAAAATGTAGTGGAGACACCCCAAAGACATTCCAGGGTCAGCGTGTTCAGAAAGGATTCCCCAGGTAACTGGAGGCAATGTTATTTAAAAGGGGAACAGCTCTCAGATCAGAATCTGAATGCTTCCAAAAAAAAGAAAAACTCCGCTATTCCTATACTCGACCTGTTAGGCACTCTTTTCCCTCTTAATTGCTTTGTCTTTTTGAAAATTATGGTCTCTCCATGCAAAACATTGCTGGAGAAAGAATTTTTGATCAGGAAAATGAGTAGCTTCTTAAAAGAGAAACAGGAAAATGTAATTCCATTTCAGGGATTTCTCAGCACAATTTTCAGGAATTATGACGGCTTTGTTATAAATCCAGGCCTATACAGTCTCATTTCATTTTATACCTGCTGATTCCTAGTCCAGCAATATTTAAGATAGTTCCTGTCTGAGATGGTGTAAATATACATGTGCATATCTAGTAACAGAGGCAAAGTACCTTGTAGTTTCTAGTAATTTATTAAATATTTGTATTTAACCTATCACGTACCAGGAACTGTGATAGGTTTTGAGACTATTATCACACACAACCTAGTGGGGAGGGAAAAGTTAACAAATGATACCAACTATCACTAATGGAACATATCACATACCAGGCACCTTCCTGAGCTTCACAAAGATGATCTCAATACAACAGCCCTTTGAAGTAGATACCATTATTACCGCTATTTTACAGATAGAAGTCCTGAGGCAGAGAGGTGTAGTGGATCTTCTAGATCACACAGCTAGTTACTGCTGAAGTCATGTTTTGAACATAGATTCCAGAGTCCACGCTCCTATTATATCTGTTTATTTATAATATACAATATAGTATATGTGCTTGTGTGCATACACAGACACTAAAACTTCACTTAACCTGAATTAGTTACCGGACAACCTCATCTATCTTTGATAAAACTAAGGAAATTGAGCAAACAAGAGCTCTGAAAACCCTAAATAATTTTATTCATTCAACAAATAAGTGAGCCAGCCTCTAGGTGCTCATACACAACTATGATCAAGACTGACTCAGCCTGACCCAGGGCTTTTGTACCGAAGCTTGTACACACTTTCCTAATGAAGAGACACCTTAGATTTTCACTCTTACCTCTTATTTCCCAGGCAACTTGTATGTATTATAAGTGGCAGGTTTCAAGGATGGGAGAGTTGAAGTAGAAAAGGCTAGAGATGGGAACAGTAATATTATGAAAAAGAGGAAATCAAAAAAGACATAAGTAAGACTAAGATATTAAGAAAATAACATTAAAAGCCAAGAACCCTATATTTTCCATAGATCCTAATTATATTGGAATATAGCCTATTCTGACAACAGAGATTCCTAGTGATTACCCTCAAGTAATAAGAACAGAGGAGATGATATGATTATCAGTGAAGATACAATAAACTACAGTAGAAAGTTCAACAAAAGGTTAAAATTGTAATTTTGACATTTACAGCTGTTTATAGGGGTGAACCATAATCGACTTATGATGAACACATCCTTCTGTACCAAGTGCAATATGAAGAAGACACAGTCGCAATTCACATATTAAGAAAGATGTAGTGGACATCTCTGTTGCTATCCTGTCTTTTTGTGGCAACAGTCCTGCTGTTTTTAAAGGGACTTCCTCCCACTGCCTGCCGGCCCCATCACAGATAGCCTGGTTCAGGCTCTACGTCTAGTCCTGGGACAGCATGTGACCCAGATGTAAGTCAATCAAGGAATCACATTTTCACAGCCATACAGATTTACGTTCAAAAACGTGGTCAGTTGGTCTAGTAGGGGTCAACCTCAGAACTGTCACTGTGAATGCTACAACAAGGCTCTGTCTCTTTCCTGTTGGATCTCAAGCTGGAGGAAGGCAACTCTAGGAATTTCTGGCCACCATCCTGTGACCAGAAGGGGAGAGCCAAGCTGAGAATGAGGTCAACAGGGAGGAAGGAAGCTGAGAGAGAAAGAGAGAGAAACCAAGTCTTGATAATATCATATAACTTGGTGAGCAAATCTATTCCCTTTTTTGGTTGAGTAGCTGGGTAGCTCTCTTTTTAAAATTGGAATGGGCAGAATCCTCACTCATTGGATAGATAACATATATACAGCAAATATGAAAATTTGAAATATGAAAATATGAAAATCGCTATTATAGGTGGGCGTAGGGGAAAAGTATACATAAATACATTGAGGTAGATGTAAAAAGCATTACAGTCTTTCTGGGAACATCCATTTGTGTTTTTATATAAATTATATATTTCTCTATATAATTATATATTTCATGCTACTCCTGGGAATTTGTGCCTTAGAAACTAAAACATACATAGGACATATAATTCTAAGAACTGAAGTTGTTTATTGCAGCATTTTTCATAGTAGCCAAAAAGTGGAAGCAAAATGAATGTCCCTGAGTGAGGGAATGGCTGAGCACGTTATAGCACAGTCACAGTGTGGACGGTTAGGACTACTGTGTAGCTTTAAAAGAATGAATTAAAAGCCATATCGGATGCCTTGGAAGAATTTCTACAAGGTATTGTAGGATGAAAATCAAGATGTAGAGAACCAGACCACTATGACTTCATTTTTAAAAATCAAGATAATCCCCACTGTGTGACTATGCATAACTACATAGGATTATAGGAGTACAGAAAAAATATGCATAGTATTAGATTTTAAACATGGATTATTTGGAGGAGGGTATTTGACATCAATGAAGAAGGAAGCATAAAGGAAGGAGGAGACAAGCAGAAAAGAAAACCAAAAATGTATACTAGAAATAAGCATGTGTATGCTTATGCACGTATGTAAAATTATATATATATGGAGTATATGCATAAATATTGGGTGTTCTAAATTTTGTGTATATATGTATAAAAATTGAATACAAAAAGATATTTTAAGTAGACTCTAATTTTACTGTTTTATCCCATTAAAAAAAAGTCTTGGCTGCCTGAGTTTGAAGGCATGCGTGTCCATTTTTTTATGGGTAACAGATTGGCTCTACCCACCTTGGAGAGTAGTCCAAGGCTGGTGCTTCTAGCTCACTGTGCTTGGCTTCTTATGACCTGGCTTTCACAGAAAAATTATTTGGGGTTCTGGATGTGTTCATCCCATGGTAACACCAAGGAAGAGAAACAGAGTGGGGCAAAAGACAGACAGAGGCTCTGTTCTCACATCTCTGGTTCCCAAAACACTGGTTTTACAGTCAATTTCTGGTGACTGGTGTGATCTGATCCCAGCTGTATTTTCCATATCTATTCCAGGGTCATGTCAGGTCATGTAATAACACTTCATACTCTAGTATGTATCATACTATTACATTCTACTTATATTGAATTATATTATGTTATAGTATGCTATGTTGTGTTGTGGTATGTTATATTTTTACTACATCACTCTTTCGGTGGTAATGCCTTTTATTAACATTTTGAATTTCCCATGTTGTGATTTATTTTTCTATTTTGTTTACATTTAGGCCTTAGGTCTGGGCTATAACTTTTTTGAATCTTTTTCTTCCTTAATATCAGCTTTGCTGAAATACAATTCATATACCATAAAAACAACCATTTTAAAGTGTACAATTCACTGCTTTTAGCTTATTCACAAAGTGGTATGATTATCACCACTATCTAATTTTAGATTATTTACATCACCCCTACAAGAAACTCCTTAGCCATTAGCCATCACTCTCCTTTCTCCCGTCTCCCCTATCCTTGGCCCCCACTAATCTACTTTCTAGCTCTATGGGTTTACCTTTTCTATACATTTCATATAAATGGAATCATAAATATATGGTCTTTTGTGATGGGCTTCTATAAGTTACACTATTGTTTTCCTCCATGTTGTAGCATGTATCTAGTGCTTTACTCCTTTTCATTAGGAAATAATATTCCATTGTATGGCTATACCACATATATTTATTCATCAGTTGATGGACATTAAGGTTGTTCCACATTTTTACTATTAATAATAATGCTGCTATAAACACTGATGTACAAGTTTTTGAGTGGATGTATTATATTTTTATTTCTCTTGGGTATATACCTAGGAGTGAAATCCTAAGTCAAATGGTAACTCAATATTTAACATTTTAAGAAATCACCAAATTACTTTCCAAAGTGGCTGCATCAGTTTTACAGTCAAGCCAGCAATGTATGAGGATTCCGATACCTACACATCCTGGCCAACACTTACTATCTCTCTTTTTGAACACTGCCATCCTAGTGGGTGTGAAGTGGTATCTCATGGTGGTTTTGATTTGAATTCCCTAATTATAATGATGTTTAACATCTTTTTGTGTGCTTATTTTCCTTTTGTATGTCTTCTTTGGAGAAAAGTCTATTCAAATCCTTTGCCATTTTTTAAAGTGGGCTATCCACCTCTTCATTATTGAGTTTTAACATTTCTTTACATATTATGAATATCAACACCTTATCAGTTGCATCAAAAAGAATAAACTATCTAGGAATAAATTTAGCCAAGGAGGTGAAAGAATTGTACACTGAAAACTATAAGACACTGATGAAAGAAATGGAAGATGACATAAACAAATGGAATGATTTTATGTGCTCATGGATTGGAAGAATAAATATTGTTAAAATGGCCACACTACCCAAAGCAACCTAAAGATTCAATGTAATCCCTATCA
Source organism: Balaenoptera borealis (assembly GCF_965194805.1). Taxonomy (NCBI): domain Eukaryota; kingdom Metazoa; phylum Chordata; class Mammalia; order Artiodactyla; family Balaenopteridae; genus Balaenoptera; species Balaenoptera borealis. The sequence continues at coordinate 178,768,795 of NC_138866.1, forward strand.
AAATTCCAATGACATTTTTCACAGAAATAGAGCAAACAACCTAAAATTTGTATGGAGCCACAAAAGACTCTGAATAGCTAAAGCAATCTTGAGAAAGAAGAACAAAGATGAAGGCATCACATTTTCTGATTTCAAACTGTATTTTAAATCTATATAGTAATCAAAACAATGTGGTATTGGCATAAAAGCAGACACATAGATCAATGGAACAAAATAGAGAGCCCAGAAATAAATCCATGCATATATGGTCAATTAATTTATGACAAAGGAGCCAAGAATATACAATGGGGAAAAGACAGTCTCTTCAATAAATGGTGTTGGGAAAACTGAACAGCACATACAAAATAATGAAACTGGACTACTATCTCACACTATATGAAAAAATTAACTCAAAACGGATTAAAGACTTGAACATAGACCTGAAACCATGAAGCTTCTAGAAGAAAATAAACGTAATAAGTTTTTTCACATTGGTCTTGGTGATGATTTTTTGGATTTTACATCAAAAGCAAAGGCAACAAAAGCAAAAATAAACAAGTGGGAGTACATCAAATTAAAAGCTTCTACACAACAAAGGAAATCATCAACAAAATGAAAAGGTAACCTATCAAATGAGAGAAAATATTTGCAAATTATATATCTGATAAGGGGTAATATCCAAAATATATAAATAACTCATATAACTCAATAGAAAAAAGGCCAAACAATCTAATCATAAAATTGGAACTAAAGAGACATTTTTTCCATAGAAGACATACGAGTGGCCAACAGGAACATGAAAATGTGCTCAGCTTCATTAATCATCAGAGAAATGCACATAAAAATCACAATGATATAACCCAATCAAAAAATGGGTAAAAGTTCTAAATAGATATTTCTCCAAAGAAGACATACAGATGACCAAAAAGCCCATGAAAAGATGCTCAACATCACTAATTATTAGAGAAATGCAAATCAAAACTACAGTGAGGTATCACCTCACACTGGTCAGAATGGCCATCATCAAAAAATCTACAAACAATGAATGCAAGAGAGGTTGTGGAGAAAAGGGAACCCTCTTGCACTGTTGGTGGGAATATAAATTGATACAGCCACTATGGAGAACAGTATGGAGGTTCCTCAAAAAACTTAAAATAGAACTACCACATGACCCAGCAATCCCATTCCTGGGCATATATCTGGAGAAAACTCTAATTTGAAAAGATACATGGACCCCAATGTTTACAGAAGCACTATTTACAATAGCCAAGATATGGAAGCCATATAAATGTCCATCGACAGAGGACTGGATAAAGAAGATGTGGTACATATATACTATGGAATATTACTCAGCCATAAAAAAGAACAAAATAATGCCATTTGCAGCAACAGGGATGGACCTAGAGATTATCATACTGAGTGAAGTTAGACAGAGAAAGACAAATATCATATGATATCACTTATATGTAGAATCTAAAAAAATGGTACAAATGAACTTATTTACAAAACAGGAGTAGAGTCACAGATGTAGAAAACAAACTTATGGTTACCAGGGGGATAAGGCAGGGGAGGGATAAATTGGGAGATTGGGACTGACATATACACACTACTGTATATAAAATAGATAATAAGAACCTGCTGTAGAGCACAGGGAACTCTACACAATACTCTGTAATGGGCTATATGGGAAAAGAATCTAAGAAAAAAAGAAAAGAGTGGATAGATGTATATGTATAACTGAATCACTTTTCTGTGCTCCTGAAACTAACACAACATTGTAAATCAGCTATACTCCAAAAAAATTTTTTTAAAAAAATCACAATAATATATTACCTCATACCTGTTAGAATGCCTATTATCAAAAAGATAAGAAATGACAAGTGCTGGTGAGGGTGTGGAGGAAAGGGAACCCTCATGCCCAGTTTGTGGGAATGTAAACTGGTGCAGCCACTACGGAAAATAAGATGGAGGTTCCTCAACAAATTAACAATAAAACGACCATATGATCCAACAATTCCACCTCTGTGTATTTACCCAAAGAAAACAAAAACACTAACTCAAAAGATATATACACCCCCATGTTTATTGCAGCATTGTTTACAGTAGCCAAGAAATGAAAACAACCTAGGTGTCCAATGATGGATGAATGGATAAAGAAACTGTGGTATATATATACAATGGAATATTCAGCCATAAAAAAGAAGGAAATCTTGCCGTTTGCAACAACATGGATGGACCCTGAGGGCGTTATGCTAAGTGAAATAAGTCAGAGAGAGAAAGGTAAATACCATTTCATCTAACTTATATGTGGAATCTAAAAACAATAACAAACAAAACAAAACTGAGCTCCTAGATACAGAGAATTGATTGGTGGTTCCCAGAGGTGGTAGGTGGGGGGATGGGTAAAATGGGTGAAGGTGGTCAAAAGCAAAAACATCCCTGTATAAAATAAGAAAAAAATTTCTTTATCAGATATAGAATTTACAAATATTTTCTCTCTTTCTGTGGGTCGTCTTTTCAGTTTCTTGATACCGTGTTTTGAAGCACAAAAGTTTTAAATTTTGATGCAGTGTAACTTATATACATATATATATATATTTTTTTTTTCCCTTATGCTTTTGGTGTCATACCTAAGAAATTATTGCCTAAGCCAAGGCCATGAAGATTTACATTTAGGTTTATCGATTTTGAGTTAATTTTTGGGTATGATATAAATTAAGATCCAACTTCATTCTTTTGTATGTAAATGTTTAGTTGCCCCAACACCATTTGTTGAAAAGGCTGTTCTTTTCCCATTAATTTTTTTGAAAATCAATTGACAATTAATGTAAGGGTTTACATCCAAACTCCAATTCTATTCCACTGGGATATACGTGTATCCTCAAGCCAGTACCATATTGTCTTAATTACAGTAGATTTATAGTAAGTTTTGAAAGCAGAAAATGTAATTTCTTCAACTTTGTTTTTTTTAAGGACATTTTGACTCCTAGATCTCTTGCATTTTCAAATGGATTCTGGGATCACCCTGTCAATTTTTTAAAAAGAGGCATCTAGGATTTTGATAGGAAATTCACTGAATCTGTAGATCAGTTTGGAGAGTAGTGCCATCGTAATAATATTGTCTTCTTATCCATGAACATAGGATTTCTTTCTACTTATTTAAATCTTTAATTTTTCAACGTTTTGTAGTGTTTAGTATGCAAGTCTTGTACTTCTTTTGTTAAATTTATTCACAAGTATTTTATTCCTTTGCATACTACTGTAAACAGAATGGTTTCCTTAATTTATTTTCAGATTGTTCGTTGCTAGTATATTGTATTGACCTTGTTTCCTGCAAACTTGCTAAACTCACTTATTAATTCTAATAGCTTTGTGGATTTGTTTGGATTTTCTATATGTAAAATCATGTCAACTATGACTAGAGATAATTTTACTTCTTCATTTCCAATCTGGGTATGTTTTATTTCTTTTTCTTGCCTAATTTCCCCAGATAGAACCTGCATCACAATGTTGAATAGATGTGGTGAGAGCAGATATCCTTGTTTCCATGAAATGATTGCATTTTTCTATTTCTGCCTCTTTTGAGATGATCGTTTTTTGTACTTTTTTCTACTGGTGGTGTAGTACATTAATTGAATTTTGGACATTAAACCAACCTTACATTTCTGGAATAAACTCCAATTGGTCATGGTGTATAATTCTTGTTATGTCATGCTAGATTCTGTTGATGAGTTTTTCATCTGTTTTTCATTCATAAGGGATATTGGTTTGTAGTTTTCCTGTGTTGTTTTTGTCTGGGTTCAGTGTCACGGTAATATTGCCATTAGAGAATTAGTTAGGAATTGTTCTCTATTCTTGTGTTTTTTGAAGAGTTTATGAAAATAAGTATTAATTTTTTAATGCATTTTGTAGGATTCATCAGTAAGCCACCTGGGTCTGAGCTTTCTTTTGCGGGAATTTTTAAATTAATAATTCAATCTCTTTACTTTTTAGAGGTCTATACAAATTTTCTATTTCTTCTTGAGTAAGTTTTAATAGTTTCTTCCTAGGAATTTTCCATTTCATCTACATTATCTAATTTATTGACATAAAGTTGTTTTTAGTTTAAAATCTTTTGCGTTTTTGTAAGGTCAGCTAAAAGAACCAACTTTTGGTTTCCTTAATTTTCTCCATTGTTTTTCTTTTCTTTTATTTATTTCTGATCTAATCTTTATAATTTCATTTATTCTCCTTGCTTTGGATTCAGCTTGCTCTTATTTTTCTAGTTTTTAAAAGAGTAAGATTAGATTATTATTTTAGATGTTAAATTTTAAAATATAGACATTTATAGCTATCAATTTCTTTCTAAGCATTGCTTTAGCTACATTTATAAGTTTCAGCAGTTTGTGTCTTAATTTGAATTAATTTGAAAGTATTTTCTAAATTTAATTGTGATTTCTTTTTTGATACATTAGTTATTAAGGATTATATTGTTTAACGTCCACATATTTGTGAATTTTTCAATGTTATTGATTTCTAATTTTATTTCATTGCTCATTTCTCTCTCTCCTCTCCTTCTGGGATTCTCTTCATGGGTATGTTGGTACACTTGATAGTATGTCACAGGTCTCTGAGGCTGTGTATATTTTGCATTTTTTTTGTTTGTTTCTGTTCCTTACACTGGATAATTTCAACTGGCTTATCTTCAAGTTTGCTGATATTTTCTTCTTTTGGCTCAAATCTACTGGTGAGCCCTCTAGTAAATTTTTCATTTTGGTGATTATAGCTTTTAATTCCAAAATTTCTAACTGGTTGTTGTTTTTTATTTTTAATAAATTCTATTGCTTTATTGATATTCCCTATTTGGCGAGACACTGTCCTTATAGTTAAATTATTTAGATATTGTTTCTTTTAGTTCTTTGACACTATTTATTCCCGCTGATTTAATGTCTTTTTCTAATAAGCCCACTATATGAATTTCTTCATGGAGAGTTTCTACTGACTGCTTTTTTTTTTTTTTATTCCCCTCCTGTATGCTTTTGTACTTTCCTGCTTCTTTGCATGTTTCATAAGTTTTGGTGAATTCTGGACATAATGTGGATATCTGAAAATCAGATTCACCTTCATCTCTAGAGATTGTGATGGTTGTTATTGTTTGTTTGTTTAGTGACTTTCCTGGACTAATTCTGAAAAGTGTGCAGCCATTGTAGTCTCTCTTAGTTAGCTTAGTGGTCAGGTAATAACTAGATGGAGAGTTCCTTAAGTTTCTTGAACCAGTAAGTCAACCCCCCTTTGCTGAGGAGTTCTGTGCTTTTTTCATGCATGTCTTGAATACCCAGGCACTTTATAATTCTACCTTAGCGGTCACCTGATGTTTGCGCAAAGCCTTAAGGTCAGCAAGAGCTGAGAGATTAGACAGCTCATACAGCTTAATATCAAAAAAAACCCCAACCCAATCAAAAAATGGACGGAAGACCTAAATAGACATTTCTCCAAAGAAGACATACAGATGGCCAACAGGCACATAAAATATGCTCAGTATCGCTAATTATTAGAGAAATGCAAATCAAAACTACAATGAGGTATCACCTCACACCAGTCAGAATGGCCATCATTAAAATGTCTACAAATAATAAATGCTGGAGGGGGTGTGGAGAAAAAGGAACCCTCCTACACTGTTGGTGGGAATGTAAATTGGTGCAACCACTATGGAGAACAGTATGGAGGTTCCTTAAAAAACTAAAAAACAGAGCTACCATATGATCCTGCAATCCCACTCCTGGGCATATGTCTGGAGAAAACTCTAATTTGAAAAGATACATGCACCCCAATGTTTACAGAAGCACTATTTACAATAGCTAAGATATGGAAGCCATCTAAATGTCCATCGACAGATGAATGGATAAAGAAGATGTGGTGTATATATACAATGGAATATTACTCAGCCATAAAAAAGTATGAAATAATGCCATTTGCAGCAACAGGGATAGACCTAAAGATAATCATACAAAGTGAAGTAAGTCAGACAAAGACAAATATCATATGATATCACTTATATGTGGAATCTAAAAAACGTGATACGAATGAACTTATTTACAAAACAGAAACAGACTCACAGACATAGAAAACAAACTTTTGGTTACCAAAGGGGATAGCAGGGTGGGAGGAGAGACAAATTAGGAGTTTGGGATTAACATATACACATTACTATATATAAAATAGGTAAACAATAAGGACCTACTGTAGAGCACAGGGAACTATATTCAATTCTTGTAATAACCTATAAATGGAAAAGAATCTGAAAAAGATACATGTGTATGTATAACTGAATCACCTTGTTGTACACTTGAAACTAACACAACATTGTAAATTAACTATACTTCAATTAAAAAAAAAAAAAAGAGCTGGGAGAGTAGGCCTTCTCATGTGCTTCCTGCACGTGTTCATAGCCCTCTAGAGATCCTAAGGATTATGTTGAGACTTGGCCCCTATGGACATCTTATTACCTAGACCTTCCTTTTAAGGTTTTTGGCCAGCCTCTTGCTGCCCCCACTGGTATCATCACCTCAGGTGATATTAAACAATTAATTCTTTTGTTTTGGACTAACATTTGAAGATAGGACTCCCTCACTAAGTGATCTCTGATTCAGGTCAAATAGAGACAAGCCCTGTGAACTGCTGTCCCCTTTCCTGGGAGCTTCCAGACAGGTAAAATCGTGACAGCTATGTGGCAATGGGGCTTCTGTGGGAGCTCCTTCAGGAGCTGCTGGGCTGCTTGGATTTATTCTCAGGGAGCCTAGTTCCACAGCGGCCAGTCTGTAAGGTGATTTTGGAACTAGGGAGAGGGATCTGGGAAAATGGAGCTAAAATGCCACAAAGCTCACTGTTCTTACCGAGCCTCAGTTGTTTTTCTTGAATGAATGCTCCTCAGATCATTGTAAGGCTTTGGTTAATTTTAAGAATCCTGAAAAAGTTGACTTTGATGCTTGCAGGTGTTCACATTGGTTTTTTGAAGGGGTGAATATTCTGAGGTCCCCAGCCTGGCATTCCAGAAGTGCTTCTCCCCCAGAGTTATTTTAGTTAAAGGCTCCATTTCATTGGGTTAATCTGATCTTTTGAATAGAGATAGTGTATCTCTGAAAACATCTTTCTTATAAAGAGATTAGCAGTGCGTGTTCATCAAGTGGCTCCTCAGGCATTTAAATAGAAACCTAGAGCATGTTATACAGACAGTCTTCCCCTCCTCACAATCCCAGTTTATTAATAACACTAAGTGAAATATTTCATCTCAGGTTGTGGACTCCTGCAAAGTTTGCTTGTACACGCCACATCTGGTATTTTGAAAATCATCCTTTCTACCAAATGGTAAATGAAAAAAAATCACATGTATTTGTTGGGATGATTTTACGACTGACCCAGCTCATCTTTTTTTTTTTTTTTTTTTAAGTTTTGGCCACACCGTGCAGCATGTGGAATCTTACTCCCCCGACTGGGGATCAAACCCATGCCCCCTGCATTGGAAGGCAGAGTCTTAACCACTGGACCACTGGGGAAGTCCTCCTCATCTTCTCAAGTACACTATTTCTCAAACTCTTAGGACTAATATATTATATCAAACCAAAATCAATTAAAATATTTGGCTTTTAATGAATAAAAAGTTTTATGTTAGATTATTTAATCCAGAGAGGAATAAACCCTTCCTTACCCCAGTCTAAAGGTTTAACTCATTTTCTGCACCAGGAATAATATTCATTTCCTTCCAGGGACACGCTCACCCTCTAGAGTGTGGTCTACGTTACCATTTCAGAAAGACAAATCCTTTATTGATATATTGGAATCTGGGCTACTTGACCTCATTCATGAGGTGGGGGGTTCATGGCTAGAGCAGTAAGACAGCCATAATTTAAAGAAGCATATGTCATGTAATGCAGGGACACTTCTGTAGATTTTGCCTACACTATTATATGTGATTTGGTCATAGACTAACTCAGAACCACTTTCCTTGTTAAACATGAAAGACTCATATACTAAGCAGAGAAAAACTGGGGTTCTGGTTCTGGCTATGCAAGGAATTATTTGTGTGGTCTTGAAAGAATCATCTGATTTTTGCCTGTCTCAGTTCCTTTGCTATAAAATGAAGAGTACAGATGAGATGACTTACAGGTTTCTTTTTAACTTTTACACTATATTTTAATGTAGAGGAATCACTCTTACCAAAAATGGGTCATAAAAAGTCAGAGTTAGAGCGATTCTGAAGAATCGGTACAAGGATAGGCAGAATAACAGAGAATTTAGAAATATTTTTTTCCCAAATAAAAAAGGCATTTAAATTCTGTTTTATGGAGGGTAGACTCACAGAGCTGGATGTAAGAGAGTACTTGAAGTTTCCTCTGCTCCACCCTTTTCTTTCTGGGACCACTTGTTACTAAACCATTCCAGCCAGGCTACTGCCTAATTGCTTAGAGGATTTTTAGGAATAGAGCTCCCATGACTTTTTTTTCAGACAGTGTCTTAAAAAATATGACTATTGTTTTAGCTTCACCGTTATGGTCTGTTACTTATAGAAGCAAGACTTTTCAAATGTGTGGTTGGTGTAGTGAGTGTTTGACAAAATCAAGTTGCTTGTTTCTCCCTATCATGGTTTTAAAGATAAATGAAACCTTGAAAGACAGGAAAACCCCATGAATGAGAATCTTTCCACGATACTGTTTTTAAAAATCAGAAAGCAAATCTCCAAAAAGCAAGATGATATTAGGGGTTTATGACATTATTGACTCTTTAGGAATGTTCTAAGTCTACCCACATTAAATACAATCTTCTACACCTCTTTTCCCTCTACATCTATAGAATTTTTACAGTGATATTTGAGGTGTAGAATGAGCTTCTCAAGACCTTAAATCATCATAGAGCAAATGAAAAATGGAACAATACTACTTACTATGCTAATTAATGAAACAAACCATCCTATGTTAGAAACATCTTCAAAGTTAAGGTCTGAAATAAGGTCTTTCTTATTTCAGACTTCTAGAAACTCTTATTTTGAGTTCTGGAAACTCAATTAATTGAAGCATATTCTGTTCTGAGAATTCTATGCTACTATTTTCTCCCTAGTTATCTTCCAAAGTATTTGAGTTTAACTTGTCAGGCCATCAATATTCTGCTATTCCTTTCCCCCTGCGTACTACAATCTTTTAAACTTCCCTGTCATTTGCTATCCCCTGTGTGTCTCTAAAACAAACATTCAAGTACCCCTGCCAATTTCTTAAGTACACACACTTATGCATGCTGTAAAATGAGTATCATCAAGCCCTGATTTGAGATCATCATTTATGGATGTCCCTCTGTGGCACTACCAACAACAACAAAAAACCCTTCCAAGGATAAGAAAACCTCCAAAGCATGAACTTAATCATACTAAGTGGTACAAAAGAGCAGACAGAGCAACTAATTTTTGACCCATGACAATCTGCTTATTTCTTCACACATAAAAGTTATTACTCTTTTCTAAGCAACATTCTCACAAAACTGTTGACCATAAAATTACTCATAAAAGCTGTTGAGAAACTAAATAATTAAAATTGCCTTTGGTCATAACTGAATTAAATATTTAAAGGTGATATGTTAATATTTTCCAACTTTGGATTTGCCTTAGACTTAAAAACTTAGCCTAAAATGAACTTGTTGAAAGTGATATAATTAAATAGCACTTATATTTTCTTAGTGGAGTTGTTTTATTTCTACGAATGGAATATTTTTAAAAATTCAGTGTTTTAGTCTAATGTATATATTAATTTTCATATTACTGTGCAACATCCTCTTAGATTTTTACTAAGGTCTGTTTTATTTAGATTTTCTTCTTTTTTGTTCTACTCTAATCTTGCCCTTTCCCTACTTTAATAGAAAAGGCGTGCAACGATGCTATGCAAATGTACAGCAGTGCCGTTAGCATTTAATCTCTTTTTAGATAAATGCAAATATTGCTGCTGATGGTATTGGACTCTTGTCCAGTAATCATTTGGGGAGCTTCCTCATCCATTTTTCAAGCTGTGTCCGTTACAATCAGTCACTGAAAACTGTGATCTAGAATATTCGTTCTTGATGAAAACAATAGAATTAAGTTACAGGGCTCTGGAAAATTGCTTCCATATTCTAGCAGGGCTACATATATACAGACACCTTGTTGATGATTTTACTGCCTCGAAGAAAACGTATTGCTACTGCCACAAGCCTGTCTTTTGGCACTTTATCACTTACAAGTGATGATAAAATTGCAGCAAAGAGACTTCTTTTTAATCTTACAGGTCACTGTTTGTAGTCTGGACTATCCACCCTTTTGTCCTCTTATTTAGGCTAGATAAGGTGGAAAATTCCCTTTAGTTGTCTCTAAATTTCATTTAAATGGTATGAAACACAGACTTTGTCTTCTGATCTTCAAGTCCCCATATCTTTTAATATATCAATTTTACTTCTTCATATTTTAAGCATAATTTTTAGAAAGAGTTCTGAATGTGTTTAAAATAGTTTTTATGAAACTAAATGACTGGTTGTATTTTGAAGGGTTCAGCTACTTTTAAAAATCATAAAAATAGAAGATAATTTATTTGACATCATGAGAATCCTGACTATAAAATAATTTTGTTACTGAGTTTCTTCTCATTATTATAACCATCAGTTTTTACTATTTATTCACATAAGAATATTTATACAGATATCCAATCTGGCAACACATAGTTGCCAAAATAATAGACATTTCTGATTAAATTTTTCTAATCATTGAGTCCTTGTATGAGAAAAAGTGAAGCAAGTGAGGAAGAAAACACCAAGAAAATCTATTCTGAGCTGTTTATTTCTTTTGCTCTTGGATTTCTAAACTTTCTCACAGGTTTGTTTTGGGGGGCTCCACCTATACATAAAGCCATGAATGTATAGTGTCATGGTTTATTTCTCTCATGGTTTATTTCTCTGCCACAGATTGGGTTATTTTAACAATTTCCTGGTAATCAAGGAAGACTTTGTCGATGCACTAAGCCTTACAGAAGAATGCTTTATATTATATAAAGGAGGAGAAACTTTACTGCCAAGGCAGCATTTTATTTCTACTAAAATACCAAGGGTGCAATTTGGAATGTCTTTCTCTCAAGTGGTTAAAAACAGTTTACAAATGTAATTTTTATCTCTGATTTAAATATGCTCGCTGGCCTACTAGCCTCATTTTATAAGTAGATAAACCATGAAAAAAGGAAAGCTGGCAACATTTTACATGTTTGTTAAGTCAGGATATGATGTTTAGAGAGCAAAAATAGGCAGGAGATGAAGTCTTCATAAAATGCTATGAGTGACAGTTTCCATTTACTGAGAATCTACGGCAGGCACTACGCTTGGTGTATTACGTACATCACCTATAGTACTGACTGCAGTCTCGGAAGGTAGGCATCATTATACCCACTTAAATATGAGGAAACTGATACATAGGGAAGTTAAGTGTCCAGCTGTGAAGGGCAGAGCCCAGATTCAAGTAATGCTTTGCTAATCACTAAAAATGGTCTAAACAAAGCATATTGTATTTTCTTCTGCTAACAGAGGCTTGACAAAGAAGCAGAACTAATAAGAACTCAAAGGGACACTGCCATTGGGCTTCCGTCCTTTTTGCCATGCTCTCTGCAGGGTTGCCATTGGTTTTTAGCTTCTAGATCTGCAGTTTAGCACTTTTGTCTACAGGATGCTTTTAGATGATCGTGCATGAGATCGTCTTCTAAACATGTCTTCAGATAAGTGGAAACATATCTGGGGGGAGGGTTTGTTGGAAGGGGCAGTACTTGAATTTCTTTCTCATTAGTTTTTATTTCACTTTGAGTACAGGGACCACATCTTATGAGGTTGTCTAGGTAGGCATGTTTTCTCGCGTTGTGGGTGTGATTATATACACCTGCATTTGTTGAATGACACCAACTCTTTGCCATTTTTCATGGGCAGCTCTGTGCAAGCATCTTTGTTAAATGGTTTACAGACTCAAATATAAAGAAGAAACATCAAGCAATTGACTCAACAGTTCCTCCCCTTTTCTTCCTCTTAACATCAATATGAAGTCTTGTCTGATAGATTGGAAAAGAGAAAACCACTTTCCACGGCCCTGACCCTGTCTAAAAAATGCAGCTCTCATAAGTACACTCAGAGAAAAACAAGAGAAGCAAATTCACTCTTAGCCTCTGTCTAGGTGTGCTTTTAAAATATGATTGTACTCGTAAAGTCTGACTGAGGTGATAAGGAAAAACCATGACAATTTTAAATTTTATTTTTAAAGAATTAAAAAAATTTTAAAGCTGAGATTTAACTGACATATAACATTATATTAGTTTCAGGTATAAAACATAATGATTCAATATTTGTATGCTTTAGGAAATGATTAGCACAATGAGTCTAGTTAATATTATCACCTTACATAGTTAACAAAAAAATTCTTTTCTTTCTTGTGATGAGAACTTTTAAGATCTACTCTCTTACCAACTTTCAAACATGCAGTACAGAATTATTAACTATAGTCACCATGTTGTACATTACATCCTCATGACTTATTTAAATATTTTATAACTGGAAGTTTGTACCTTTTGACCCTCTTCACCCATTTCTCCCAGTCCCCCCATCTTCCTGCCTCCGGCAATCACCAGTGTGTTCTCTGCATCTAAGCCATGACTCTTTAATACAGCTTTGCACAGTGCCCAGAACTGCACCAATGAAAAATCACAGAAAGACAGTAGTTAATATTTACGATGCTAGGAGACCGCTAGAAACTCCATCTCTCATGGTTTCTGTTTACAGATAAATGTTTCAGGCTCACAGTTTTATTCTGGACAGAGTGTCTGCAATGCTACCTCAGAGTTTTACCTCCCCGAAAGCTGCTTCAAAATCACAAAAGTATTTATAAATCCTAAAAAACTTTGTCTCTTCTGTGTATCAAAAGTCTTATTTTTGCTTCTAGAAGCTTTTAAAAGTTTTCTCCGTAATTAGAAAACATGTCTGTATGTGTGACCAGAAATTCTTTAATGGTGAATGTTTAAAGATCCTAAAGAGCGGTAATTGGGTCATTTGTAAGAATGTCACAGCCTGTGACTTACTAAAGAATGTTTTTGCTTCATGCAAATGGGAAGCTACTCTTAGGATTTCCTTAAGAAAATAAATACTTCCTCAAGAAGATATAGAAAAATCTTTTAAATCAGGATCTTCCTGCTAAAACTTTGCTTGAAGATAAATTATTATATTGGGGGATACAGGAGGAGGTTGGTGCCCAGAGACCTCAGCTGGTGGCAGGGCTTCAAAATTTTACTAGAGACTAAGGCTCATTTCTTTAGACTTGCAGGTCTTAAATTTATTATTATTTTTTATTTTATTTATTTTTGGCTGCGTTGGGTCTTCGGTGCTGCGTGCAGGTCTTCTGTAGTTGCGGTGAGAGGGGGCTACTCTTCATTGCAGCGTGTGGGCTTCTCACTGTGGTGGCTTCTCTTGTAGTGGAGCGCGGGCTCTAGGCACGCGTACTTCAGTAGTTGTGGTGCGTGTGCTTCAGTAGTTGTGGCGCACAGGCTTAGTTGCTCCGTGGCATGTGGGATCTTCCTGGAGCAGGGCTCGAACCCATGTCCCCTGCATTGGCAGGAGGACTCCTAACCACTGCCCCACCAGGGAAGCCCAGACTTGAAGGTCTTTACACTGGATTTCATTAGTGAAATCAAAGATGACTTGATACACAGTGGACTTCCATTAAATAAGACACATGTACATCAGAAAGTCAATTTATTAATTTTAATGTGGGAGTTCCAGTGACTGGGTGCGTTTATCTCCTAAGGACATCACCCCTTTTCCCAATGTCAAGATTCCTGGGAAGCTAGTAGAAAATTCCTTGGTGATCACAGATGAGTTCAAACCTTCGGTAATGTTTCCTGGTGAGAGTTCATGGAGACATACTTTCTCCATAGAGGACGCTACATCTCTCATATAGGAATACTTCACACACCTCAGACTCTGCCTTTCTCTCACCTACACCACGGTAGACAAAAGGGCCATTTATGACATAGTGAATGGCAACAGAGTGCCATTACTATTATCGTTGTCCTTGGTGATGGTGGTGGTAGTAGTGATGGTTCTTTTTTTAAAATTTATATTGAGGTACAGTTGATTTACAATGTTGTGTTAGTTTCAGGTGTACAGCAAAGTGAATCAGTTGTACACATACACATATCCACTCTTTTTAAAATTCTTTTCCCGTATAGGCCATTACAGAGTATTGAATGGTAGTGGTGGTTTTTGAATCTACGCTCTAATTTTTTTTGTCTCATCCCTATGCTCAGGCTGTACGGTGTCAGTTATTCCTGCTGTCAATTTGTTGCCTTCAATGTTTCCAAGTTTTAATTTATTGCTTCTAATTTGCTATAGACAGGGAAAGCAAATATACAAAGCAGTTAAAATTATGCCTAAAGTTAGGGCTAGGTGCAGAGAGTAAAGGCCTAAAGATTTCTTCAGTGACCAGATAGCTGATAAGATTTGGTCTATATGTTATGTGTCTTGGCTATTCAAACACCTTTATTACTTCCTGATATTTGTCATTTTCTAGATAATTGAAGTTACTAGAAAAATGATGTCTGTGTCTTTGAGGTGTTGTTGTATTGCTGTCATACACGGCCCGTTCTGATTCGAGGGGCCTCAGTAGGATAAGTCAAGTTAAGCTATGTAATAAGTGGGTCTCTTTTAAAAGAAAAGGTACACTACATTTTCCTTAGGGAAATGGTTCCTCCAGATGCCTTAACCTAATACTCCTGTAACTCAGTTCAGACCTGAGACTACAGTCATTTTAACTTCAAGTTACAGCTTTCACCTAGAGAAAAATATACTACTCATTTTGAAAAATCTCAAAATGCTGAAAAAAATGTCCAGCAATAAGGGTCCTAAAAATATTTGTGATTTTTATCCTTTGGAAACCTTTGCCATAATTTTGTGCTACTATTTTAAAATAGAGTAGTTTTAGTAGCCAAGTTTCTAATGGCTCCGCCACCTCACACCTCAGGGAGCTGCTATACTTTTATACCTCCTCATAAAACTGTATCATAATCACCATAAGGTTAGGAGAAGTTGAATCTAGTAATGAAATAGTTCTCAGGAGATGACTGATTTTATCCCAATTCCTGTTTTTCTATAGATCTTTCTTAGTCATAGGATGATGCAGAAAGTTTTCTGTTGAACAACATTCAAGACATCTATGGAATATTTCTTTCCTATCTCCTGTGATGAAAACATAATTCATTTTCACTTTTCCAATAAGAGGTATTTTTTAAAATCAGAATATAATTTCTAACAAACTCCTTTTGTGATAATATATATACTAAGTAAAATTTGGTGTCAGTGATTTGTAAATAGATAACTATATCTTATTCCTTAAGTCATCTGCAAAATTTGTTCTTCTTTTAAATTAAATTTACTTTTAAAGTATATTCTACAATGTAATTCTTGAATAGATACTCTGGGTCAATTCAGTGTTTTGTTTTCTACAGGAAAAATCATGAACAAGGTAAGACCAAGTAATGCATTTCAAAGAAGTCATATGAATTATGGTCAAATCAAGATTTCATTTAACCTTGAAACTCCTTTAACTATATTCATTTAGAGTAACATAGAGATATCTTCTCCACTTTGCTCCAAACCACCATCATACTTTAAAGCCATTTGTATTTATCTTTAGAAATTTCTTAGCATCACACAAAATAGTTAAGCATATTAAGCTTTCAATTAAAAATTAATTCGTAAGTTCATTTATATACCTTAACCACATACTAATTTTTCTTGTAAAAATAAATGCAAACACTTGTAAAGATTACAAGTGGCATAAAAATACATCAAACAAAAAGTTAAAAACCCCAGTTTTTTTTAAATCCCATAATGTCTCAATGTTTGATGGACATATTGATAGTAAAAGAAGTCTTTGTTTAAAACTTTTTTGCATTACTAGAGGATGATGCAGTTGCTTTTTCACCAAGGAATGAAATGTTAGACTTGTACTTGAATGTCATCTAATGTCAGTAAATATGAGCATTTGAAGTTTCGTTTTGAAGCTGAAAAACAGGTACACTTGAATGCTAGAGGCTAAGGAATGAGAAAAAAAAAAAAAAAAAACCTAGAGAAATGACCTGGAGGAATGTAATATGATCTGTATCTTACTGCATCTGGCATCGTTTAGGGATATCTATTCTTCCTATCTGTCTTTCTAATCTAGTGTTATCTTTTTTCCTTTAGTAATACTAACTCTTGGTTTCTGTCCTCATGTGTTCCATTTATTATTCTTTACTGTTTATAGAGATACAGATCAGAGTATCCAAGGAGTCAATTAAAAGAAAAGCAAGCAAACAAAAATGCTAGAAGATAAAGACAGCTATGGGTGTTAGGACCCCAAAGCTCATAATCGGATTTCATTTGCTCTGACTATTGAGATGATGCATAGGATGGAAATGGAGTGCTCATCTACTCATATGTGGTTGATCCAACAAAGCTCTTGAAACTCTTCCTGTCCAAAAATACCATAATTACACTTAAAAGAGAAAATCATGATAACTATTTGCAGCACTTATGACAGGAAAAGCCTCTTAGTAACTAAACATCAAATAGTCAAACCAATAAAAAGACAGCAACAACAATATGAACTGCCCCTGATAGAAAATGTTTATAATAGCTCTGTGTTGAAATAGTGAAAGCTTGATACCAAATGACAAGTCTAATGGTAGGGAATTGTTCAATGATTAATGGAAGAGTGATACAATGGAATATTATGCAACCATTTAAATAAGGATTTAGAAATATATTCACTATTTTAAAATCATATTATGATCAGCAGGTTCTGACCATAAAAGTGTTCCAGTTCCAAGCTAAATGGAATGTATCTTCTAAGAACAAAATAGCGTTGAGCCAGAAATGAGAATCCATGCATCTCTGAGAAGTCTTCAGGCTAAGTAAGATGATTAAAAGTAAGCTAATTACCACATGTTACATGTCTTCTAAGCTTGGTAAGATTGCACTTCCCTGACCCCTTAGAGTTAGGATTGGTCATGTGACTTACTTTAGCCAATCATATAGGAACAGAAGCAGTGATGTCACTTTTAGGAAGAAGCTCTCTGACCCAGTGTGGTATTTGCTATACTTTCTTCTTTCCCTCTACTCTGGCAATATTCCACAAAGTGACTGCTCCATTAGCCAGGAGCAGTCTGGAATGCAGGCAGCACAGCACAGACCCACAGCTGATCCAAGATGGACATGAGAAGAAATCTTTGTGATTTTAAGGCACTGCAATTTGGGGGCTGCGTGTTACCGCTGTAGAACCCAGCCTATGCTAGCTGACAAAACCTGCTTCTGAAGTAATAAACTTAGTGTCTACTAAGTTCCACCCATCTAGTCCTTATCCTGGCTCTTCTACTGAGCAGCTCTGTTATCTTGAGTACATTACCTAAATAGAATTATAAGCCTCAGCCTCCTTAGCTATATAAAATGAACACATTAATACTACTTCATAGGGCTACGGTGATGATTAAATGAAACAAAGCTTAGCACAGTACTTGGCACTTCTCCAGGAACTTCACTCAGGTTGTAGCTTTCAAAACTATATGTGTTACAGGTAGACATTCAGGATGCTTGCCATTTCTCCAGAGGTAACTGGTATGAAGCCATAAATGTAGTGCAACTGGATGATATCCAGTGAGAGCATGAGGTGGACCGAAGGCCATTCGACTGCCTTTGGCAGGAGTAAGACACACCACAGGGTCCTCTGTGCTCTTGCAGAGGCCATTTCTACTCCTGCAGCACTGAAATATTTACAAGGGAACACATGGTAAGACCATTTCCATGATGCTCCTCATCTGTTTACTTCAATCACCACAAGGGACTCAAGGTACCCACATCTTCCCTTGTCATCTGAACCCCTGTCCTCAATATGGTTCTGTACAACCTCTAATCTGACCCTACCCCTATACGTCCCCAACATTCAAAACCCTCCCCCTGTGTCCTCTGGAATTCACAGTCTATCATCATCAAATGCTCTGCATCCTCAACCTCATTTCTGTGCGTCTCCTTTACGCTCTCACCGGAAATGAAATCTGCTTCCTCTGCAGGACACTCTTTCTCCGCAGCCCTCAGAAGGTGGTTGTTTTCTCCCTTCCCTGCTTTATACCACTGGGCATACTTGCTCTTCTCAAATCCTTCTCCCTCCAGACCCCACAATTACCCATCCTCATTGTCTTCACACTCATGCCATCATCTGAGTTCATATCACTAAACCATCCTTGCTTTCGCCATTTATAGACTCCTGGGATTCTCCTCTCATTTCTTGAGGCATTTAGCTTATGGGTCCTTGCTGTTTCTGATACTATTCCTATAATAATTCATAGTGCTTTTGTATATAAATAGACATCCTCTGAATATCCTGACCTCTCAGTGCCTGATCTCCTTTCTCTGCATGACCTTGCTTTTCCTCCCCCCCAGGCCCTGTAGACATGCCCTAGACTTTATCATTACCAATACTTGCACAGCCTCCAGAGTCTCAGTTTTGAGGGTCACTGTTTGACCACCGCCTTTCATTTTGCAGCTCACATTCTTCACTAACCTATATCCAACAATCCTTCAACCCTTCTGGGTCCTGCAATTCATTGGCCCTAATAACTCTTCAATGTCCCTCAACCCTCTTCTTTATTACCCAGCTTGGATTCCATAGTCCATCATTATAACTCCATTGCTTACACCCTCAGCTACCATGTTCTCCCCACCCCATCCCAACGTCCTTAATAGTAAAACCTCAACCCTGGTTAAACTCAGACTGGCCTATTCAAGGTCTACACCTGTGCTGCTGGACCTGCTGGAGAAAAACACCCAGCCATGCTAACTGGACCACCAACCTCACATGATGCCTGGAAATGCTGTGTTGCCCGGTCCATCTGTGTGTGTGCGCTCTCTCTCTCTCCTGATCATTTTGTACTTAATCATCTTTCTCAAACCTTCAGCAACCCCTTAGCAATCCTCACTCTTACAGATGATCTTGCTTCCTATCTCCCTCTCAAAATAGAAATAATCAGAAGAGAGCATCCATGAGCTCCCATCCTGCCTTACCTCCTTTTTCCATGGATGAATTGTCCATGTTCCTACCTAAAGCCAACACCTCCACTTGTTTTTGGATCCCATTCCTTCTTGCCTACTTAGAGACATCACCACAAGGATCTCCTCGCTCTCCTTTTTTTAAAAAGAGAAACTTCCTGTGCTTCCGTATGCCTCATTGCAAATACCCATTTCTGTTTCCCTTTGCAGCAAAACTCCGTGGAAGAGTTGAATCTCCTTGCTGCCCTCACTTCCTCTGTTCTTACGTCTTTGGGTATTGGTTGAAGAATCCTCCAAGGCTAGGATTCAATTACAGGAAAAGGGAAAGTAGATGGGGAAAGAAAGTAGAGATATAGACAAAGCATCTGCAAGTCACACTTGTACCAGGTCCTTGTCTCTTTCAATCCATCCTGATAAATAACCAGCTGCCTCTCTTACCCCTGCCCACATCTTCCTTTCCCCCTTTCTTATCATTGAGAGAATCCTTACATCCGTGCCTGAGTCAGAGTTTTAAGGTTACTGACCTAAACCTTTCTGCTGGACAAAACCAGAAGTAGACTCTTCAAGCAGACAATAAATCCCATGTAACATATTTCTCCAAGCTTCTGTGTCCTTTTGGTCATGAAGAAAATGATCAAGTCATACAAATTCAGTTTTGGGAAAAAACCAATTATTTACCCTATAAAATTAAGCAAGCATAGGATAGGACTGAAAGTACAAATTGTTCTCTAGTTTATTTTTGAGATTTTTGGATTGAACTGCTTCTTAGCTACAAAGAACTATGAGAATTAAATGGGTAGTTCAGTAGGGGGTGCTTTAAAATTAAAGACTAACAAATATTTTGCCAAGGCTCTCTTTGGGACTTTAAATACTTTCACTGTTTAAGTTGCATAGACTGTGCTGGTGGTTGTATTCTCTACTCAGCATGCATTTTTTACGTGCATTTCAGCTACAGATAGATATCTAAGTAAATACAGTTTCCTGAATTGAAAACACTTTTACATTATTTCTAAAATTCTACAGGTTTAACCTAATATGATTTGCAAATTACTTTTAAAAATGAATTATGTATCATCTCTATCAAACCTTTGAGTAACAGATTCCCTTTTCAAGGTCCCTTACGATGACCCTTAAGCCACCCTTGAATACTTATTTTTAGTCTGTCTAATCTTGAATGATGAAATATTTGAAAACATCTAATCACAATTTTCAGCAAACTTTCTGAGATGAGTTTGCAAAGTCATATATTTTGCTTGCCTTGACCCCCCAAAAGTTCAATTTATGTGCCCTGGTTTTTCTTTTGAAGGGAAGAGGACCAATTAGTCACATGCTAATCAGAACTTTTGGTGTGAATGTGTAATGAATCATTTTTTTGGAATCAATCATTAATTTTGACCAAAGAGCCAACTCTAACACAAATTGCAATGGATCATTTAGGAAGAGATAAGAAGCAGGCTCTATCAGAAATGAAAGAAGATCTGTATATTTTCCAGTAGCTGCCTGCTTCAAGAGGCCCTTATCTTACTGATTCTCATTCTTCCATGTCTAAATTTCTGGGCTGACGTCCCAGAGTTTCTGACCCATCACAGAAGAGACAGTTATCACCATTAAGTGTTCCAAAATGTCTTCGGATTTTCAAAGCTCAACCTTTGCTCTGGAAAACCATGCCAGGCAAACTTACTGGGAAACTTAATTAGGTATCATTGGGCCACCTTTGGCCAATAGGGCCATTGTGAAGTAAGAATGCTAGTCATATCTATCTACCTATTCCTTCCTTCCTTCCTTCCTTCATTTCTCTACTTACTCAACAAAACTTTTGAGACTATCAGACTCTGTACTAAGCACAAAAGACACACATGTGATCGAGACATAGCTGGCAACTTCAAGGAGCTTATATTTAGTGGAGGAAACACAAGTAAATAAATAATGCAATGCATCCTGGTAAGAGGTTATTGTAACTCTGCATCTGGGTGTCTTGCTGGAGCCCTGCCAGAATCCTCTGGCAGTGGGTATTTGCCTTTTTTTTTTTTTTGGGTCAACTCAACATCTGAAATCCTTCTGTTATAAGTCTTGGCAAAAGGAAAAGCCTCTCTCCCACTGTTAAACATACTGGATCTTTCCTTTCCCAGCCTCCCTTGCAGATAGGTTGTGAATACCTGGTTTAAGTGCCTCCAAAGGAATGCCTCTGCCATTTATTTTGCGGTGGGAGCAGCTGTTGGCAGTGGTGCTGGGGGCAGTGCAGAGAGAACAGTGCTGGGGCACTGGCACTGCAGCAGCAGTGTCCTCACCACACCTGTCAGTGCTTTTCCTGGCTGCATGGCCCCATGCCTCTTCTGTCCTCCTAGCCATTTTGTGGGTTACCTACGACCCTTCCTAAGGAATTTCTTTTCTGCTTCCATCAGACAGACACCCAGATTTTTAAGTGCATTGGAAGCCAAGATTTTTGTTTTTGGAGGCTTGCTTGTTTTGCTTTGGAAGGTAATGACCTAGATACCAAGTCAGTAGGAGATGTTTACATTGTGACATTATTTAGAACTTGAATTAATTGCGGTTAGTTCAGGGACACACTTGGGTTCTGTACCTTAAGGTGCTAACTCCCATAATCATGAAATTTTGAAAATTTAAAGGCATGTTTATCAGAAATTTCTACAGGTTTTTAAACTAATGGTTTTAGTGATTTAAAAAAAAATTGAGAACTCCTTGGTGATCCAGTGGTTAGGACTTGGCGCTTTACCGCTAGGGCCCGGGTTCGATCCCTGGTCAGGGAACTAAGGTCCGGCAAGCCGCACACAGCATGACCAAAAAAAAAAAAAAAAATTAACAATCTCCAAAATATTTATTGTATTTTTTCTTGAAAGTTTAGTTTGATACTTTTTACTATTACATTATTTTGTCCTTTTTAATTTTCTCTTTTGGATGTTAAAAAAAATTTTTTTGCCTTGGTTTATGATTTTTTAAAAGTATACCTCCACCAACTGATTTGTCATTTTATACATGTTTAAAAAAATCACGTTGGAACATCAATGTTGGGTAGAACAAAGCACAGATGATGAAGGCCCATTTTAAATTATTTCAAATAAAAATTAAGGTGGTTCTAAAGGAATGAGATCCCAGAGAAACACTGAAAATGATTTTGTCAATAAATTATACCTAAAGCTCCAAATGACTATCTCATTTGGGCAGTTATGAGTTGAATTATGGCTCTGATTACTGCTCTGTTAATATTGATTTGGTGCTTAATTTTATTTCTTACTTAAGGAGGAATTAACATAAGGCACAATTTTTAATGTACTTAAATGTGAGGATTATTTTTTACCGGGGGAAACACTAGCCTACTGTCTGAAAATAATAACTTTTTATTTTAAACCTTTCTCCTTAAAGTAGTCTTTGAAAGAAATACTCACAAAAGGTCACCAATTTTTCCTGTCCTTCAAACTATTCTATTATGTCTTGATTGTTTTATTTTACTAGAAGTTCATGAAATTGGTGTTTTATACAATTATAAGACTAAAAGTGGGTGCACAAAAACTATTTATATTGGAGCAGTCCATGGTGGATTACATAGTTCCATGCAACGTCTCTAGAACTCCATGACAATACTGTGTTTTAAAGTCAATTGAAGAAATTCAATTGTCAGTATGGTTATCCCATTAACTTTATATTTTATTTGTAGGCACAGAATAATTTCAGTTTGTTTTTTGTATTTAGGAATTATTTTTCTTTCCTTTTGATTTTGTTTTTTAATTTGCATAAAGCATGGACATGATTCCAAAACCAAAAAAATAAATTATTTTCATAGAAGTGTCATTCACTCCGTGTGCCCTCCATCCTGTTCTCTTTCTCTCAGTGTAGGTCACCAATTTTATTAGTTTTTGCCAGTGAGGTTTTTAAAAAATATAAGTGAAACAGAACCATACATAAATACATGGATATTTTTCCAGTTTCTTAACTGTGAACACTATTTTACACCTTGCTTTTTCATTAAAAATATATTTTAAAGATTGCCCCATATCAATATTGAGAATTGCATGCCTTCCTCTTTACAGCTGCATAATATTCTGATTTGTGGATGTCCCAAAGTTTATTCAAGAAGTCCTCTTTCTCTGAACATTAGGGTTATTTCTACTCTTCTGCTATTTTAAATAAGACCACAATAAATATCCTCATATATACACCTTTTTGTATTTTTGCCTGTGTACCTTTGGGATAGATTTCTTAAAATAGGATTCCTAGATTAAAGAATAAATTAATAAGTAATTGTGCTGTAATTTCTTATTTTTTAATATGACCTTCTAGTTCTTGTCTATAATTATGTATATTTTCATAATTTCACTCAAATTTATGAGAACTTTTACATTTTGTATTTGTATTTAATATATGTTTATGTTTGTATGTCTCTTCATAGCTAATTTTCATCATTCTATAAAAGTTTTTCATTGAAGAATGGATTAAAATCACTCTTATTTGTATTTCTTTCCTTCCTAACTACTTAATGGATATTTATTAAACTGAAGTGAATCAATAGTCCTTTGTATCTGGTGTAAGGCACACAAAGAAGTGTGTTTGTGTGAGTGTGTATAGACATTCATAAACATTTCAGTATATCTCTTAGAAAACATAATTACCTACATATTTCCAATTTTTTGATTTTCTCATGTAAAATTTTGAAAACAACTCTATATCAGAGTAGATGAGTAGAGTAGCTCATCTTGTATTGAAGAGGCAGACATGGTCCATGTCATGTATTTCTACACACTCGGAGCATACAGACTGACCATGACTAGGAATTTACTTATGAAATTAGAAATCACCTCAAGTCACCTCCCTTCACTTAATTTCCACTCTTTACTTTTCACCTTCCTGAGGGTCAAGAGGAAGACTTGCTTCCTTGGACCTGATACCCATGACCCCTTGCCACTAGCATTTAGAAGTCCAGTACCACTTCTTGTGAAGGTGAGCCCTTATAACCATGTCTGTGCCTGGATTCTCTCTTCTGTTTTTTCAGTTTATCACAGAAGTTGTGTTTACAATTAAAAAGCTGTACCATGCAAACTGGTACAGCCACAATGGAGAACAGTATGGAGGTTTTTAAACCTAAAAATAGAGTTACCATACGATCCTGCAATCCCACTCCTGGGCATATATCCAGAGAAAACTGTAATTCTAAAAGATACACACACCTCATAGCAGCACTATTTACAACAGCCAAGACATGGAAGTAACCTAAATGTCCATTGACAGATGAGTGGATAAAGAAGATCTGGTATATATACAATGGAATATTACTCAGCCATAAAAAAGAATGAAATGATGCCATTTGCAGCTACACGGATGGACCTAAAGATTGTCATACTAAGTGAAGTATGCCAGACAGAGAGAGACAAATATGATAAGATATTGCTTATATACGGACTCTAAAAAAAAATGATACAAATGAACGTATATACAAAACAGAAACAGACCCACAGACACGGAAAGCAAACTGATGGTTCCTGAAGGGGAAAGAGGGGGAGGAATAAATTCGGAGGTTGGGTTAATGTATACATACTACTATATATAAAATAGATAACTAACAAAGACCTAATGTATAGCACAGGGAACTCTACTCAGTATTTTATAATAACCTATAATGGAAAAGAATCTGAAAAATACATATATATATATATATATATATATATATATATATATATATATATATATTCTTTTTCAGAGAGATATATATATAACTGAATCACTGTGCTGTACACCTGAAGCTAACCTGACATTGTAATTCAACTCTACTTCAATAAAAATTAAATTAAATTAAATTAAAAAGCAAGTTACTGGGCTTCCCTGGGGGCGCAGTGGATAAGAATCTGCCTGCCAATGCAGGGGACACAGGTTCGATCCCTGGTCTGGGAAGATCCCACATGCCGTGGAGCAACTAAGCCCGTGAGTCACAACTACTAAGCCTGCACTCTAGAGCCTGTGAGCCACAACTACTGAAGCCCACGTGCCTAGAGGCCGTGCTCCGCAACAAGAGAAGCCATCGTAATGAGAAGCCCCCACAATGAGAAGCCCACGCACTGCAACAAAGAGTAGCCTCCACTCACTGCAACTAGAGAAAGCCTGCACGCAGCAACAAAGACCCAACACAGCCAAAAATAAATTTAAAAAACAAAAACAAAAAAACCCAAGTTACTGAAATGTGTACAAGGAGTTGGTGTGGCATCAGAATCTCTGTGCAATTTAGAACATGAATTTTGCTAAATTCTCAGTATCCGTTTTATACTCCATATAGCAAGAATCCCAAAAATTAAAAAAAAAAAATTATGAATCTTTTCATTTTGCTGATGGTCTCCTTTGTTGTACAAAAGCTTTTAAGTTTAATTAGGTCCCAAATGTTTATTTTTGATTCTGTTTCCTTTGCTTTAGGAGAAAGATCCAAAAAAATATTGCTACAATTCACATCAAAGAGTGTTCTGCCCATTTTCTTTCAGGAGTTTTATGGTTTCCAGTCTTACATTTAGGTCTTTAATCCATTTTGAGCTTATTTTTTTATATGGTGTGACAGAATGTTCTAATTTCATTCTTTTATATGTAGCTGTCCAGTTTTCTCAGCACCATTTATTGAAGAGATGTTCATAGCAGCATTATTTACAATTGCCAAGATATGGAAGCAACCTAAGTGCCCATGAACAGATGAATGAATAAGGAAGATGTGGTACATATATTCAATGGAAAATTACTCAGTAGTAAAAAAGAATGAAATTTTGCCACTCACAGCAACATGTATGGACCTAGAAGGTATTATGCTTAGTGACATAACTCAGACAGAGAAAGACAAATACTGAATATTATCACTTATATGTGGAATCCAAAAAATAAAACAAATGAATGACTATAACGAAAGAGAAACAGACTCACAGTTATAGAGTACAAACTGGTGGTTATCAGTGGGGAGAAGGAAGTGGGAGGGGAAGCTGGGGTAAAGATTAAGAGATACAAACTACTATGTCTAAGATAAGTAAGCTATAAGGATATATTGTACAGCACAGAGAAATATAGTCATTATTTTATAATAACTTTAAATGGAGTATAATCTATAAAATATTGAATCACTATGTAGTATAACTAAAACTAATATAATATTGTAAATCAACTATACTTCAATTTAAAAAAAGAATTAAGAGAATTAACTATAATTGAATATAAATAACACTTTAACTATTAAACTATAGCATATTAAGAAATTATTTTCTAAATGTAATTATGATCACTTTGGGATATTTAATTTTATATTTCTTAATCCAGCTCAGAACCATCATGACTTTCCATAGAAAAAATAGAAACACAACTTGGTTAAGCCTAACACAAATCACTCAGCTATCTATAAATGCATGATTTATGCAGTCCAGAAAGTCCGACATCGTATTCCTTAGCTGTCTTCGCATTAGAAACTTATTGTTATGCAAAAATCCATAGTTTTTCTCTTAAAATACATATCATACAAGTAGAGAAGTAGAAATATTTTACAATTGCTAGCATCACAAATTTAATGCTAAAATGATTCAAAAATATTAACAATGTCACAAAAGCCAAGAGAGATATATTTGTTATAGATAAAGAAGTCCATGAAAATCATGTTAAAGTGGAGGTGAGAATCACTTAAGATTATTTACAGTACAATTACCTAGGACGTTTGAACTGAAAAGGAAACAAAAAGGACACAAATGACTGAAAAAATAAATGACAAAAAGAACTCCTTTTTTTCCTTAAAGGGAAGCCAGTTAGGAAGGGAATTGGGAGCATTTAAAATGTAATAGAGCTGTGTGCGATTTTCTTCCAGGACTGAGAACCATAGTGTTATCTGGTGAAAAATGAATATGAGACATTTATTGCTGCTGAGGGATTCCCTGGGCCGTCTGTGATAGGTCTGGACTGAGGCTTTGCTTGAAGGTTATGTGAAGACTTTGTCATTCAAAGTCGGCACTACTGACAAGCACTGTCCTCAATAGGGCTAGCCTGAGCTCCGGTGGATAAACAATGGGGTGAGATATATTAGTAAATGCGTGGAATTCTTCTACTTCCCCACAATTACTCATTCAGATTTATGGTGTATGATTTTGACTCACTCTGGCCAGGGTCACTGATAATGCTGTAAAGAGTCTCATCATCAATAAATACATATAGATCACCTAAGTTGAAATCTGCACATGCCAATGTAGACATCACAATAGAATGTCAGTCATTAAACTGTGGTCATACACACTTCTGATCTCAAGCAATCATTCCCTACCTTGATCAACCACCATTTTCAACAGGCTCAGCACTAAATTTTTTCGCTCTTTCTAAAAAGCAAATTCTCTTGCACAGACCAGAGATTTACTGCTCCAGAGGACATTAAAAATATTCCAAAGGTTTTGATGGCCATTTTAAAAAAGAAGTCCCCAAAAGATTTTGAAATGCCAGCATCACTGGAACAAATGCAAGATTTCCCAAGGTGATTATCTTGAAATAGATGACTCTAATTTGGGATTTATATGTATATATTTTGCCAGTTCTGAAATCTTCATCAAAATATCAGTTATTTAACCTTATACTGCCTCAACTCTTGATTCTGTGCTTACTCTAGAAAAGGAAGATTACTCATTCAACAATCTTAACCATTTCAGTAAATGGATACCCGACTAGTTTATCAGTCTAAAAACCTTATGATCATCCCTGACCCTTTTAATTGTTTGTAGCTACAACCAATCTGAAAGCAAATCTGACCAAAGCAATGGAGCTTTGGTCAGATTTACATGAAAATTCATAATAATTGAAAAATTATTAGACTTACTAAGAGAGGTTAGCAATGTCAGTATATCAAAGTTCAATTTACTTCTACACTCCAGCAATAAGAAGTTAGAAAATACAATTTAAGAAGAAGATGTTATTATTTAACAGTAACAACAACATCAAAAATAAAGTATCAGTGCAAATCTCACAAAAGATGTGCAAGATGTTATTGCCGAAATCTAAATAAAGGGAGAGCTATAGCATGTTCATGGTTAGCAATAGGCAATATTATAAATATAGCAATTCTCTCCAAATCAATGTGTGATTAAATAGGTTTCTAATTGAAATCTAGTTAAAATAGTTCACTTTTATTGTGGAATTTGACAAGCTGATTCTAAAATATATTTAGAAAACCAAGTACGTATTTGAAGAAGAATTAGGGACAAATTTGCCATACCAGTTAACAAGAGCTATTATATTGTTACAGGAATTATGTAACTACAGTAATATCCAGTAATTAATATTGAGGTAGGGAGTGACAAATATACCTGTGGAACACAACAGCCTAGAAACAAGCTCATGTGTATGTGAAAATCTGATATATGACAGAACTGGCATTATGCTCAGCATGGAAAGGATGGACAATTCAATAAACTGTACTCCAATGATTTCTTATCCACATGGGAAAAATTAAAGTGGATTCTTCCCCTATTACATACACAGAGATCAATACTAGAGGGTTCAAAGATTTAAGTGTTAAACACAAAACACTAAATTTCAAAAGACAATATACATTTTTATAATCTTGAGTGCAGGCAATGATTCTTAAATAAGATCCCAAACAAAAATAATAAAGAAAAGCATTGCCACTTTTTACTACATTAAAGGTAAAAATTTCTGATTATCACCATTTGCAGCAACCTGGATGGACCTAGAGATTGTCATACTGAGTGAAGTTAAGTCAGACAGAGAAGGACAAATATAGTATGATATCACTTATATATGGAATCTAAAAAAATGGTACAAATGAACTTATTTACAAAACAGAAATAGAGTTACAGATGTAGAAAACAAACTTAGAGTTACCAGGGGGTAAGGGAGGGAGGGATAAATTGGAAGATTGGGATTGACATATACACACTACTATATATAAAATAGATAACTAATAAGGACCTACTGTATAACACAGGGAATTCTACTCAATACTCTGTAATGACCTATATGGGAAAAGAATCTAAAAAAAGAGTGGATACATGTATATGTATAACTGATTCACTTTGCTGTACACCTGGAACTAACACAACACTGTAAATCAACTAAACTCCAATAAAAATTTTTTAAAAAGTCAAAATCTTAATTTAAAAAAAATAAAATTTTCTGATTATCAAAAGACATGATACAGAAAATGAAAGCAAAATACTGGGGGGAGATATTTGCATGCCGTGTAACTAATAAGTGACTAGGCTCCAAAAAATATAAAGAATTTATAGAAATTAACCAGATAAAGACAATCAACCTAGTAGAAACATGGAAGAACACCATGAACTGGCCTTTCTTAGAAGAGGAAACAAAATAGCTACTATGTATTTATATGAAAAGTTACTTAGGTACCATAGATCAGTAAATTGCATATTAAAACCACAACAAGATGCCTTTTCACATCTAATGGGTTGATAATAACTTAATAAAATGAGAATTCCAAGCATTGGTGAAGATATGTAACCAAAAACTCTTGAATATCATTGAGTGGAGTGTAGATTGGTTTAACCACTTTAAAAAACAACTTGGCATTACCCAGAAAAGTTATAACCTAGCAATTCTGCTTCTAGGTATATCCCTTAAGAAATTCTTGAACAAGTGCTCTAAGAGACATGTACAAGAGTGTTCATGTTAAACCATTAAGTCAGTAACTGTGAAACCATCTGAGATTTCATCTTGCTTGCAGGCTAACAAGTTAACCAGTCAGTTTCATAGATATTGGTAGAAATACATGAAGTGCGAGGGTTAGAGACGAAAGATAGTTTATTGTTCACAGCAAAAGTAACAGTCAGAGTAATACTGTAGGCATCCCCCCTCCAGTTCCCACAGGATGCTGTGGTGAGGGCTAGGTGTTTCTTGTATAAGCAATGAAAATGCATTATGCACAGAAACCCTGAGATAAAGAGACTGTGATCTTATATAAGGGCTGCTGACAAACCTGCCTATTCTCCTATCCCGTGAGTGACATGATCTTATTAGCCTGAAATGTAAGCAACCTCTCTGGGAGAGGAGGAAGGCCTCTGTATCTTTTTTACCTCAGAATGTCTTCAGGGAAGGTGATGTGTCTATATTTATTACCTGGGAACATAAATGAATTCATTCCAGAACAAGTCACTAACGCCATCTATCTAGGGCTGTTTGCTTATACCAATATTGCTAAAATGATATTACTGGAGCAAATGGGCTGTTAGTGCTTAGATGTTTAGCAACAGGAGAGATTCATGGAGAACTGTATCCTCACAGTTAATAACAGCACAGTTTGTAATGGTAAAACAAAGCAAAACAAACCCACAATGCTTAATGACAGAAATCTGGGGGGGACTATACTGTGGAATATCCAAATACAGAAATACTATGCAAGAGTGAAAAATGAAATGAAATATGACTTTCATCCACGTGCGTGAATCCTATGTTAAGAAACAGAAAAATACACAGAAATATATACATTTATCTGAGTTCAGAAAGAAGAAAAACTATTAAATAGTTTGATTAGAGTTGTACACATAGGAAATAAAATCGTAAAGGAAAACAAGAAAATTATTAACACAAAATAGCATTTAACTCTGAGGGAAAAGAAAGATACTGTGATTAGGGATGGTCACATGGAATTTTCCAAAGGATTGGAAACATTGTACTTCTTGAGCTTGGTGACAGGTATTTTTAAAATTAATATTCTTTCAATTGTACATAAAACTTATATACAATACTTTGCAAATATGATATATTTCACAGTTAAACTAAAAATAATTTAAAAACTAGATTACAGATTGGATAAAGGGAAAATGGGGGAGAAAAGACTTCTACATTAAAAAAATCCCTGATCAACATTTACTATATACCAGCACTGTCCAGTTGAACAGGATTTCTGGTCAGGCAGGGCTCAAAGCTATCAAAAGCATGAACAAGGCAATGAATTAGCTCCCTTGCTTGGGTGAGGTGGCAGAACCAACTACAAGGCTGGCAAGGCTTTTTGGCATCTTGACCACTGGGAATGTGACTGCAGTGGAGAAGGGTGGAGGGACTTGCAACAACCAGCACTCAGATATTGGCAGAGTGAATTCCAACTGGCAGTTCTTAAATGGTAGTCCCAACCAGCATCTTTGCTCCTTTGTAGATGGTGGTGCAGTCTGATCTGGAAACTCCATGGGGCACAGGTATGTCTGATTTGGATCTCAAATGAAGAGCCATACTGGCCCTGGAGCCTGGTGTTCCCCCACCCCTATTTCCATCTAGGCAGGTGAGCTGAGTCTTAGCCCTAAATGTCACTGAGTATGTAGATTGCAGCCTCACCCAACCAGGAAGCCTGGTCTGAGCACCTGGGAAGGTGTGTAGCCTAGCAATGCAATTCCTGAATGGAGCTCTTGAAATGAAAGCCCAGGTAACAACACTGACTGGCAGCAGAGCAAAGCAGGTATCCACATTTGGCCAAAGAACTTGAGGCACAAGCCATTTCTTCCAGGAGAAGAGAAAAAGAAAGATACAGAAAGTATGTTTAAAGCAACAATAGCTGAAAACTTGCCATACTTGGGGAGAGAAATGGACATCCCGATTCACAATGCCCAAAGAACCTGAATAGTCTACTACTGAGACTCGTTATAATTAAACTGTCAGAAGTCAAAGACAAAGAAAGGATTTTGAAAGCAGCAAGAGAAAAGAGACAAGTTACATGCAAGGGAACACACCCACAAGACTGAGGCAGATTGGTCAACAGAAACTTTTCAGGCCAGGAGAGAATGAGATGATATATTCAAAATACTGAAAGAAAAAAACCCGATCATCCAAGAATCCTATACCCAGAGAAGTTGTTGTCCAGAAATGAAAGAGAGATAAAGACTTTTCTGAACAAACAAAAGCTGAGGGACTTGATCACCACAAGACCTGCTTTATAAGAAATGCTAAAGAGAGTTCCCTGAGTGGAAGTAAAAGGACACTAATTAACCTCATGAAAACATAAGAAGATAGCATAAAACTCACTGGTAATGGTAAATATATTGTGAAAGTTAGATTCTGTGACCTGTAATGGTGGTACATAATTCAGTTGCAACTCTAGTTTAAAAGCTAAATAACAAACATAGTAAAAATAACCATAACTACAATAACATGCTGTTGAGTAAACAATATAAAAATAGGTAAACTGTAACATCAATAACCTAAACCCCCTAGGGGGAGAAGTTTAGGAATGATACAGAAGCTAAGTTGTTAGTTTAAAATCAGTTTTATAATTTTAAGCTATTTTTGTAAGCTTCATGCTAACTACAAGGGAAAAACCGGTAAAGTACACAACAGAACATGATAAATAAGTCAAAGAATATTAATACTGAAAGAAAACAAAACACAAATAAGACAGCAAGATAAGAAACAAAGAAAAATGAATCTACAAAATAGCCAGAAAACAATTAAACAAAATGGCAATAATAAGTCTTAGTCTAACAAAAATTACTTTAAATGTAAATGGATAAAATACTCCAACCAAAAGTCATAGAATGGCTGAATGGATTAAAAAAAAGAAAACAACCCAAGATCCAATGATATGCTGCCTACAAGAGACTCACTTCAGTCTTAAAGACACACAGACTGAGAGTAAAGGGATGGAAAAGGTATGTTCATCATATGGTAACCAGAAATAAGCAGAGGTATCTTACTTACATTAGAAAAAATATACTTAAAGCTAAAAATGATAAAAATATACAAAGAAGATTATTATATAAGGATAAAGTTGTTAATCCATCAAGAAGATATAACAGTTGTAAATATATATGCACCCAATATTGGAACACCCAAATGTATAAAGCAAAAACAGAGCCAAAGGGAGAAATAAATAGCAATACAATAATAGTTGGGGATTTTAATACCTCACTCTCAACAATGGAAAGGTCATTCAGATAGAGAATCAATAAGGAAACAGGGGATGTGAACAACACTATGGACCAAAGTACCTAATAGATATATACAGAACATTCTGACAGCAGCATAATACATATTCTTTTCACGTGTACAAGGAATATTTTCTAGTATAGACCATAAGTTAGGTCACAAAACAAGTCTTAGCAAATGCAAGAAGACTGAAATCATACCAAGTATCTTCTTTGGCTCAGTGGTATAAAACTGGAAATCAATAACAGAAGAAAAACTGGAGAACTGATGTACACATGGAAATTAAACAATGTTCTCCAGAACAACCAATGGATCAAAGAAAACATTAGAGGGGAAATAAAAAAGTATCTTGAGAAATGAAAATGGAAACAAAATATACCAAAACTTACGTGATGCCGAAAAAGCAGTTCTAAGAGGGAC
The DNA here is from genome assembly GCF_965194805.1 of Balaenoptera borealis. Classification (NCBI taxonomy): domain Eukaryota; kingdom Metazoa; phylum Chordata; class Mammalia; order Artiodactyla; family Balaenopteridae; genus Balaenoptera; species Balaenoptera borealis. Next base: position 178,802,176 of record NC_138866.1, read on the forward strand.
GTTCACAGCAATAAACGCCTACATTGGGAAATATACACGTACACAACTACACTGTTGGTGGGAATGTAAACTGGTAAAACCACTATGGAGAACAGTATGGGGGTTCCTTAAAAAACTAAAAATAGAGCTACCATATGATCCAGCAATCCCACTCTTGGGCATATATTTGGAGAAAACTGTAATTTGAAAAGATATATGTACACCAATGTTCACTGAGCACTGTTTACAATAGCCAAGACATGGAAGCAACCTAAATGTCCATTGACAGATGAATGGATAAAGAAGATGTGGTGTGTGTGTGTGTGTATATATATATGTGTGTGTGTGTGTGTGTGTGTGTGTGTGTGTGTGTGTGTGTGAGTGTGTATACACACACACATACACAATGGAATATTACTCAACCATAAAAAAGAATGAAATAATGCCATCTGCAGCAACATCGATGGACCTAGATATTATCATACTAAGTGAAGTAAGTCAGACAGAGAAAGATAAATATCATATGATATCATTTATATGTGACATCTAAAAATGATACAAATGAACTTATTTACAAAACAGTAACAGACTCACAGGCTTAGAAAACAAATTTATGGTTACCAAAGGGGAAAGCTGGGGGAGGGATAAATTAGGTCAGATTAACATATACACACTACAATATATAAAATAGATAACCAACAAAGACCTACTGTATAGCACAGGGAACTTTACTCAACACTCTGTAATAACCTAAATGGGAAAAGAACCTGAAAAAGGATAGATATATGTATATGTATAACTGAATCACCTTGCTGTACACCTGAAACTAACACAACATTGTAAATCAACTATACTCTAATATATAATAAAAATTAAATAAATTTAAAAAAGAAAAATAAACTGAGCTCAAATAAACAATCTAATTCTATCCTTCAAGGAACTAGCTAAAGAACAAACTGAGTCCAAAGCTAGTAAAAGAAAGGAAATAATAATGCTTAGAGTGGAAATAAATGAAATAGAGGGAAGGAAAGCAATAGAAATAATTAATCAAACTGTGAGTTGTTTCTTTGGAAACAGAAACAAAATTGACAAGTCTTTAGCTAGACTAACCAATGAAAAAAGAAAGAGAACCCAAATCTACAAAATTATAAATAAAAATGGAATTGTCATACTGATACCCAAGAAATACAAAGGATCATAAGAAGCTACTGTGAACTATATGCCAACAAACTGGAAAATCTGGAATAAATGAAAAAATCCTTAGATACTTACAACCCACAAAGAATGAATCCGAAAGAGAAAGAAAATATGAACAGTTCAGTTACTCAAAGATTGAACCAGTAATCAAAAATCTCCAAACGTAGAAAAGTTCAGGACCAGATGGCTTCACTGGTGAATTTTACCAAATATTTAAAGAAAAATTAGTACCAATCTTTATCAAGCTCTTCCAAAAAATCAAAGAGGAGGGAATGCTCCACAACTCATTTTATGATGCCAGCATTACCCTAACAGTGAAGCTAGAAAAGGACACTACAAGAAAAGAAAACTACAGACCAATGTTCCTGCAAAAATTCTCATAAGATACCAGCAAACTGAATTCAGTAGCACATTAAATGGATCATTCACCATGATCAAGTAGGATTTATCCCTGGGATGCAAGGATGTTTCATTATACACAAATCAGTAAATGTGATACATAGCATTAATAGAATGAAAGAAAAAAATATAATCATCTCAATAGATGCAGAAAAAAGCATTTGACAAAATACAACATCCATTCATGATAAAAACTCTTAACAAGGGATTCCCTGGTTGCGCAGTGGTTAAGAATCTGCCTGCCAATGCAGGAGACATGGGTTCAAGCCCTGGTCTGGGAAGATCCCACATGCCATGGAGCAACTAAGCCCATGTGCCACAATTACAGAGTCCGTGTGCTAGAGCCCATGAACCACAACTACTGAGCCCTCGTGCCACAACTACTGAAGCCCGCGTGCCTACAGCCTGTGCTCCACAACAAGAGAAGCCACCACAGTGAGAAGCCTGCACACCACAACAAAGAGTAACCCCTGCTCGCCACAACTAGAGAAAGCCCATGTGCAGCAATGAAGACCCAATGCAGCCAAAAATAAATAAATAAATAAATAAGTAAACAAACAAACAAACAAACAAACCTCTTAACAAATTAGGTACAGAAGGAACATATCTCAATATAATAAAGGCCATATTTGACAAGTCCACAGGTATCACACTCAGTGGTGAAAAACTAAAAACTTTTCCTCTAAATCGAGAACAAGACAAGGGTGCCCACTCTCACCACTCCTATTCAACGTAATACTGGAAGTCCTAGCCACAACAATCAGGAAAGAAAGAGAAATAAGCCATCAGAATTGGAAAGGGAAAAATAGTCTCTATTTTCAGATGATATGACTTTATATTTAGAAAATCCCAAAGTGTCCATCAAAAAGCTGTTAGATCTAACCAATGAATTCAGTAAAACTGCAGGACACAAAATCATCACACAAAAATCAGTAGCTTCTATACACTAACAACTAATTATCTGAAAAACATGTAAAGAAAATGAGTTCATTTACAAAAGCATCAGAAACAATAAAATACTTAGGAATAAATTTAACCGAGGAGGTAAAAGATCTCTACACTGAATGCTATAAGACATGGGGGAAAGGAATCAAAGACACAAATAAATGGAAAGGTATCCAGTGCCATGGATTGGAAGAATTAATATTGTTAAAATGTCTATACTATCCAAAGACATCTATAGCTTCAATGCAGTCACGGTAAAAATTCTAATGGCATTTTTTACAGAAGTGGATATAACAATCATAAAATTTATATGGAACCACAAAAGACTGTGAAAAGCCAAAGCAATTCTAAAAAAAAAAAAAGAAAAAGAACAAAGTGGGAGGCATCCCATTCCCTGCTTTCAAGCTATATTATAAATCTATAGTAATTACTGTGGTACTTGCATAAAAACAGATATACTGACAAATGGAACCAAATCAAGAGCCCAGAAATAAACCCATGCATATAAGGTAAACTTATATGACAAGGGAGCCAAGAGTACTCAATGGAGAAAATAGAGTATCTTCAATAAATGGTGCTGGGAAAATTGATATTCACATGTAAAAGAATGAAACTAGACCCCTAAAATATACCACACATAAAAACTTACTCAAAATTCATTGAAGATTTACATGTAAAATTGAACACAATAAAACTCCTAGAAGAAAACATAGAAAAAAACTCCTTGACATGGGTCTTGGCAATGATTTTTTTAGATATCATTGGTATCACCTAAAGTACAAGCAAGAAAACAAAAATTTTACAAGTGGGACTACATCAAACTTCAAGGTTTCTAAACAGCAAAGGAAATCATCAACAAAATGAAAAGACTACCTACGGAATGGGACAAATACCTGCAAACCCTAGATCTAATAAGGGGTTAATACCCAAAATATATAAAGAACTCATACAATTCAGTAGCAAAAAACCAAATAATCAAAAAAATGGGCAAAGAACCTGAACAGACATTTTTCCAAAGAAGATATACAAATGGCCAACAGGTACACGGAAGGATACTCAATATCACTAATCATTAAGGAAATGCAAATCAAGATTACAATGAGAGATCTCCTCACACCGATAAGAATGGCTGTCATCAAAAAGACAAGATATAAAAAAATGCTGGCAAGGATGTGTAGAAAAGAGAAGCATTGTGCACTGTTCATGGGACTGTAAATTGGTACAGTCATTCTGGAGAACAGTATGGAGGCTCTTAAAAAAATTTAAAAAGAGAACTGCTATATGATCCAGCAATTCCACTTTGGGTATTTATTGAAGGACACGAAAACACCATCTCAAAGAGGTATCTGCACGCTTTTGTTCACTTCAGCATTACTGACAATAGCTAAGACATGTAAACAGCCTAAAATGTCCATCAATGGATGAATGGATAAAGAAGTTGTGGTAAAAATATGCATTGCAATACTATTCAGCCATAAAAAGGAAGGAAATCCTGCCATTTATGACAACATGGATGGACCTTGAAGGCATTATGCTAAAAGAAATAAATCAGACAGAGAAAGACAAATACTGTAAGATCTCACATGTTTAATCTAAAAACAAAACTCATGGAAAAAGGGGTCAGATTTGTGGTTACCAGTGGCAGTGGGTGGGGGTGGGGTAATTGGATGAAGGTGGTCAAAAGGTACAAACTTCCAGTTGTAAGATAAGTAACTACCAGGAGATAATGTACTGCATGATGACTATAGTTAATGCTGCTGTATGGTATATTTGAAAGCTTCTAAGAGTAGCTCCTAGAAGTTCTCCTCATAAGGAAAAAAACGACTTTTGTTTTGTATCTCTATGAGATGATGGATATTAACTAAACTTGTTGTGGTCATCATTTCACCATACATGTAAGTCAGTATTCCATACACCTTAAAATTACACAGTGCTGTACGTCAATTATATCTCAAGAATACTGAAAAAACTAATAAAAAAGAAAATGTATACATACAGTAGAATATTATTCAGTCTTAAAGAAGAAGTGACGATGGTGACAACATGGATGGACCTGGAGAACATTATCTGAGTGAAATAAGCCAGACACAGAAAGACAGATACTGTGTGATCTCGCTTATATGCGGAATCTAAAATAGTCAAACCCATAGAAGCAGAGAGTAGAATGGTTGTTGCGGTAGCTAGGAGTAGGGGTCAGGGGGAGCTGATGGTCAAAGTACACAAAATTTCAGTAATGCAAGATAAAGAAGTTCCGGAGCTACTATAGAGCACAGTGCCTATAGCTAAAAATACTGTGTTGTATACTTAAAATTTGCTAAGAGAATAGGTCTTATGTTAAGTGGTTCTTACCACACACAAAAAATAAATGGGGGCAGGTGTGACAAAGGAGACATGAAAATAAAATGGAGAAAAGACAGCCCCTTCAGTAAGTGGTGCTGGGAAACTGGACAGCTACATGTAAAAGAATGAAATTAGAACACTCTCTAACACCAGACACAAAAATAAACTCAAAATGGATTAAAGACCTAAATGTAAGGCCAGACACTATCAAACTCTTAGAGGAAAACATAGGCAGAACACTCTATGACATAAATCACAGCAAGATCCTTGTTGACGCACCTCCTAGAGTAATGGAAAGAAAAACAAAAATAAACAAATGGGACCTAATGAAACTTAAAAGCTTTTGCACAGCAAAGGAAACCATAAACAAGATGAAAAGACAACCCTCAGAATGGGGGAAAATATTTGCAAATGAAGCAACTGACAAAGGATTAATCTCCAAAATATACAAGCAGCTCATGCAGCTCAATATCAAAAAAACAAACAACCCAATCCAAAAATGGGCAGAAGACTTAAATAGACATTTCTCCAAAGAAGATATACAGATTGTCAACAAACACATGAAAGGATGCTCAACATCATTAATCATTAGAGAAATGTAAATCAAAAGTACAGTGAGGTAGCACCTCACACCAGTCGGAATGGCCATCATCAAAAAATCTACAGACAATAAATGCTGGAGAGGGTGTGGAGAAAAGGGAACCCTCTCGCACTGCTGGTGGGAATGGAAATTGATATAGTCACTATGGAGAACAGTGTGGAGGTCCCTTAAAAAACTAAAAATAGAATTACCATATGGCCCAGCAATCCCATTACTGGCATGTACCCAGAGAAAACCATAATTCAAAAAGACACATGCGCCCCAATGTTCACTGCAGCACTATTTAAAATAGCTAGGTCATGGGAGCAACCTAAATGCCCACCGACAGACGAATGGATAAAGAAGATGTGGTACATACATACAATGGAATATTACTCAGCTATAAAAAGGAACAAAATTGGGTCATTTGTAGAGACGTGGATGGACCTAGAGACTGTCATATAGCGTGAAGTAAGTCAGAAAAAGAAAAACAAATATCGTATATTAACGCATATATGTGGAACCTAGAAAAATGGTACAGATGAATCGGTTTGCAAGGCAGAAATAGAGATACAGACGTAGGGAACAAACGTATGGACACCAAGGGGGGAAGGGTGGGTGGGACATGAATTGGGAGATTGGAATTGACATATATACACTAATATGTATAAAACAGATAACTAAAGAGAACCTGCTGTATAGCACAGAGAACTCTACTTCACTTTGCTGTACAGTAGAAACTAACACAACATTGTAAAACAACCATACCCCAAACAAACAAAAAAAAAAAATAAAGGGGGCAGGAGGAAACTTTGGGAGGTGATGAAGGTACTTATGGCCTTGATGGTAGTGATTGTTTCATAAGTGTATACTTATCCCCAAACTCATCAAGTTGTATACATTAAATGTATATACTACATGCCAATCATAACTCAATAAGGTGTTTTGTTTTTTTTTTAAATAGGTGTAGCTGGGGCTACAGTTATCTAAAGGCTTAACTAGGGATGAGGGATCAACTCCCCATTTCGTGCACGTGCCTGCTGACAAGAGGCCTTAGCTCCTCACTGGTTCTTCACAGAGACATGAGTTCCTTGCCACACGGATCTTTCCACAGGGCTGCCAGAGTGTCCTTATGGCATGAAAGTTGATTTCCCCTAGAGTGAGTGATCCCAGAGAGAGGGCGGGGGGCAGGGAGGCGAGAGTGAAAGACAGCACAAGGCAGAAGTAACAATGTTTCTAATGACTTGGGCTAAGAAGTGACGTACTCTCACTTCCACCATGTTCTAGTGATCACTTTGATATGAGGAGGGCACGTCCACAAGAGTGAATCCCAGGAGGCAGGGATCATGAGGTACCATCTTGGAGACTGGTTAACACAAGAGGTTATATCAATACTTTAAGCCAGAAATGATGAGGGCCTTTAACAATAGGAATTGCAGTGGGGGGAGGAAGTAGAGAATGAATTGATAAATATTTAAGGCACAGTATTAATGGACCTTGGTGATTAGGTATGGGAGAGAAAAAAGGAAGAATGAGAGACAACCTCAAATTCTAGCTTGCATGCCTGAGTAGAAGGTAGTACCTCAAAGTCAGGAGAAAGAGGAGTTTCAGTGAGAAAATGTTTTCTCTTATTCCTTGTCATCTCTATCAAAGGCTGTTCTGAACAGGTCTTGCTCTGTTCAACCCTCATCATGTTCTAAGGGCATCTCATTCTCAGCTTGCAACACGGTCTTCTTTCTTAGAGGATATTAAGACAATTTGATGTTGAATCACATCAACTCTCAATCTCACCATCTCAAGATAACATGATTTTTTGGTTCCAAGACTCGTTTTCTTTTTTTTCCCCCCAGGTTTAACATATCTGAAACTGGTATATATGTTCCAATCAATTATATTTTAGATTCAATGAAATATGGCATATTGGTAACTTCATTTTTTTTCATGCTTCTTTTTTCCTCAAAGAAGACAGAAAGAGCCTTCTTTAAAAAGCAAACAACAAACAAACGCTTGATTATCTACCAGAGCCCTAGTGTCTTGGGACAGTCGATTTTTAACTCCTTTATTTCAGTTTGCCTTCTGGATAGTCCAGGCTTTGTACATTCCCAGCTTCACCATCAGGATCCATGCATCAAGAAAATGCGTTGAGAAGAGAGGCATGAGTGAAGTCAAATTGTGAAGGTTTATTTAGATTTTCCCAAACCACTCCTTTTTTAAAGATTAATTAATTAATTAATTTATCTTTGGCTGTGTTGGGTCTTCACTGCTGCGTGCAGGCTTTCTCTAGTTGTGGCGAGTGGGGCTACTCTTTGTTGCGGTGCGCGGGCTTCTCATTGTGGTGGCTTCTCTTGTTGCAGAGCACGGGCTCTAGGCATGCGGGCTTCAGTAGTTGTGGCACATGGGCTCAGTAGTTGTGGCGCACAGGCTGAGTTGCTCTGTGGCACGTGGGATCTTCCCGGACCAGGGTTCGAACCCATGTCCCCTGCATTGGCAGGCAGATTCTTAACCACTGCACCACCAGCGAAAGCCCCAAACCACTCTTAAGTCCCTAACAATTCCTGTGGTGTTTACACTCTATGTTTAAGCCAGTATATGGTTGTTAGAAGGCTTCTCCTTCAAGATAGTGATGGGTATATTCCCATCAAAACACTGTTCCAATCAAAACATTTTTCAAGTGTTGGGTGTTTGCCTGGAAGAAAAAAAAGACAGAGTACAAAGGAAGGATATTTGATCCTTGACAGCCAGGGCAGACAGTCCAGACCTCCAGCTGTGCTCTCAGCTGGCTGTCTTATTCTTTGGCCTGAGGCATCTTTTGTATCTTGTAAGAATGGAGAGACCTAGCAAGGACACCTCATTGTCCAATTACACCTAATAGAGGAGGAACCATGATCTAAACCTTACAAATCATTTTTGGATGGGAGGAAACATGAATGGATTTTCATCAACTTAAGAGAAAAAATTGCAATGCCTCTTCTGCAGGTTTCGTTTGTTGGTTTGTTTGACTGAAACATTAAATAATCCTAGTTGGAAGTACCTTCTTTTCAAACTGGGATATGGACCCTGCATGGTTCTGTAGGTTTCTAACTAACACCAAGGTCTTGTTAAACAAATTTTTTACGTGGTGGATTTCTCTATCAGATTCTTTTTTTGCAGTAAAATTTCTGAAAAATATTTTATATTTATTTTTTCCTAAATGACTATGGGAAATCATGATTGGGCTTTTCTAGCTTAGGATGTACTCTTTTGGGAAAAAAGTCCTTATTAGTCTTGATACTGTTCCTTCTCCGCTCCATCCAGAGTTTCTTCCACCTCCTTTGTATCCAATCTCTTCTTTGAGCTTCTTCCATTCTTGTAATAAAATCTTCATGTCTCTGCTCTCCATGAACAAAAGAAAATCCTTCCCTAGATGCTGCTACTTCTTTTACGATGATCTAATTCATTTTTCCCCTTTGCTTTCCTAAATTCTTTAAAAACTGAGGTAATCCAACTACCTTCCTTTCTCTTCTCAAGCCCTTTGTGATTGGGCTTCTGCCCCAGTGGTTTGTTGAAACCGTTCTCTCGAAAATCTTGAGTTGTTAAGTTGTTAAACCCTTTGGGTTTTTATAATTTTATAATTTTCTCACCATCATTGACATTCCTCCTTTCTACTCCTCTCTCTCTCTCTCTCTTTTTTTTAAAAAATTCTACCCACTCATATCTTCTTCCTAAAATCCTTCACTTCCTGAAGCGGAATGTGGTCATGCCATTCCCTTCTCAGCATTGGTCACAGACTCTCAATGTGGTTTATAGACTCTACTGTTATCTGGTCCTGCTTATTATATCACCAGTCTTATCTCTTTCCACTTGCTGCCTTATACTCCGTGCTTCAGTCAGGCTGAATTACCTGAATTACTTGCAGTTCCTTGAATATCCCAGGCGTCCTCTATCCCATCTTTGGACTTTCCATATGCTGTTTCCTCTTCTGGAACATCCATTCATACTTATTATTCTTATATTATGTTGTTACACGCTTGTTTATTTTTGTCACATCCAAAATTGTAAGCTCCTAGAAGCAAAAACTATAAATCCTTTTACTGTTGCATCTTCATTGCTCAATGTAATGCCTCTCACCTGGTACTCGTTCAGTGGCTATTTGTTGACTGACTCCACGCATTATGCAAAGATCAGTGCAGCATTCAATCCTGCCACCAGGACTCGCAGTGCTCTTTCTCTCTTTTTTTCCTAGTGGTCTTAGTCCTGTTTAATCCTCTTATACCTCTTAGTACATCATAGTAGCCTCTTGTCTTTTCTCTATTTCAGAATCTTTCCCTGCTCTTGTCTGACACACAGCTGCAGAGTGTTGTTCATAAGAGACAACTGACCATGTCACTTCTTTGCTAAGTAATTTTCAATGACTCCTCTCTGCTTGTATTATAAAGGTCACACCTAAGGAATTTCTGTAGACAGGGATAATATACTTACCTGTTTTTTTCTCTCACCAGCCTTGTTCTAACTAACCTTCGCTCTAGTAAGCAGACTACCTGCTCCATAATTTTCTATGCATGCTGTTCTCCCTTAGTCATTAGAGGGACTTTCTCCCTCTCTAATGGCATTTTAGCCATGCTCAGCTCATTTGCCACTTCCCCATAAATATTCCCTTGAGTGCCCTGGGGCACAGCGCAGCTTCTTTCCTCTGTGTCCCAGAGCACTTTGTTTTTACCCCCTTTAGGCACTTGTTATATCCTACCCTCATTTAAGGATATTTGTATTTGCAATTCAGTGATAAGGTGAGAATGGATCTTTCTCATTTATTCATTTTTGTACTCCCCAGAGTGCCTTGCCCATATATGCTCAATAAATGCTGTTGGATCAAATATGTTAATTAAAGATATTACAAATTAATGCTAGGCTTTAAATCACAGTAAGTTATATATTTTACCTTTTATCCAAAAAATTATGGCTGGTGACCACATTCAAAAACCTAGTGGTAGTTACGTTAGAGTTTCATTAATGCTTTTCTTTTTTAAGCATAGGACCTTCCCTAACTTATATGAAAGGAAGACTAGCTGAATTAAGCAGGGCAGGAAATGCATCCATCCCTTAAAATACCATAATAAAGAACATGAATATTAAACATGCCTCCTATGTTTAAAAAAATTGATTTAAAAATATGGTAGTTAAAGCATTTAGAAAAAAAATGAGCCTCATTTAGTATTTTAGAAACTCTCCTCACTTATGCCTTCCAATTCTTCTTATGCTGTCAGGTTGCCAAAGGAAAGAACTGTTTTCTGTTGCATTCTGCAATAGTGACCATTTCTTTTGGACGCTGCACTCAATAAAATATTTGTTGTGTAAACAAACAAGCACTTGTGCTGCAGTGTCACAACCAGGGGTTCATGCTTTTCTTTCCATTTCTTCATTTTGTGGGTGATGCTGAAAAACTCATCTCAGCTCTAATTTAGAAGGAAGTTGTCTCATTAGTAATATGGAGAGACGCCCTTATCTGAATGAGGGCAGGGAGCTTGCTTAGATGACACACGATACTCTCTTACTCCGTTTTATTTTTCACCTCCTCTGAAGCTTTCATTTAGTCATGGACACTCTAAGATCTCTTAGTGAATTCCTCCGACATCATCAATACATCACGATCACAGATGCTTTCGTGAAGGTTGATGGTGTGCTCAATACTGCATGGGGCGTATTGGTAGACCTCATTCTCTGTTTAGTAGAAGCACTCACAAGATAAGATAGAGAAATCATAGGATTCTGCAGGAGAGGTTGCAGACAAAGCAGAGATGTCTATGCCTTTTCCATGTCTAGGGATGGTCAAACATCATGAGAGATTAGTCTCTCAGATAAAGAGATCTGCTTTTATGAATGGCCGCCGAGGATGGACCCAGGCCAGTCTGGCATCTGCCACAGAACAACCGCATCCTGGAGAGCTGCTCCGGGTCAGTAGTCAGGAAGTATTTTTTTCCACTAGAATGAACCTCACGTGGAAGTCTCCTCTGAAACGGGAGCCCAAGACACATTGAGTGTCATCTGCAAGTGACAAAAATTATATTTGCTTATTAGCAGGGTTAATGGGCACCTTTCAGCAGGTCTCATTTTTAAATTGAGTTTTCTCATGCATGAGTGAAGGGGCTTTGAAATTTAATCAGGCAAATAAAAGTTACACGCCCTCTCCCCATGATAACTGTGTGGACCCAACAGAAACATCATAAGCAAACTATGTGTTGGTGATTTCAGCATCTTTCCACAGAGGCTGCTAGGAAACCACAAACGGACTTTAGCAATCAGATCGACATTTCACGGCTGGTCTCCCGCGCTAACCCCAAGCAGTGTACAGACAGCCGCATGTTTTGATTTGCTTCCTCTCAGGAGGTACTACGTTATATGATGAGGTGGCATTAAGACAGTGCAACACCCTTCCTTCTGGTGGGACTGGTAGCCACTGTCTCCTGCGTGAATGAGAGATACTGTGAAAAGTATGGAGATGAAAGGAAACCTGTCTGGGATATCCAGGTGGAGTTTTCTGGCTGATGCTTGCGTGGATGGGTTTTTACAACACATCACAGATGAATCGAGATTTTTTTTTTTCTTTTCCCTAATTCACTCATGGGCAAGTAGAGCAGAATAGGACTAGATAAATTTCTTCTCCGCCCCCCCCCCCCGTTTTTTTCTTTTTTCTTGTGGTAAGAACACTGAACATGAGACCTATCCTCTTAAATTTTTAAATGCGTTGTATAGCGCTGTTAGCTCTAGGCTCAGGGTTGTACAGGAGATCTCTAGAACTTAGTCATTTTACATAACTGGAAGTTTAAACTTTATCCCTGTTGAAAAGCAGCTCCCCATCTCCTCCTCCCTGTATGCCCAGGCAACTACCATTTTACTCTTTGCTTCTATGAGTTTGAGTATTTTGAATACCTCACAGAAGTGGAATTAAGCAATGTTTGTCCTTCTGTTACTGGATTATTTCACGTAGCATGATGTCCTCCAGGTTCATCCACATTATTGCACATGGCAGGGTTTCCTTCCTTTTTAAGGCTGAATAATATTCCACTGTATGCGTATGCCACATTTCCTTAATCCAGTCATCTGTAAATGCACACACTGTTTCCATATCTTGGCTACTGTGAATAATGCAGCAATGAACATAGGAATGCAGATAACTCTTCAACATCCTGATTTTATTTCTTTTGGACATATACCCAGAAGAGGGCTTGCTGGATTATGTGGGTAGCTCTACTTTTAATTTTTTTGAGGAACCTCCATACTGCTATCCTTAGCAGCTACTGCATTTTACATTCCCAGCAGTGATGTCCAAGGGTTCCAAATTCTCCACATCCTTGTCAAGATTTAGTATCATTTTTCTCATATAATAGAAATGCTAACAAGTGTGAGGTGATTTCTCACTGTGGCTTTGATTTACACTTCTCTGATTAGTGGTGTTGAACATCTTTCCACATACCTGATATACCCATTGGTCATTTACATGTTTTCTTTGGAGAAATATCTATTTAAATCCTTTGCCTATTTTTTTTAAATCAGGTTGTTGTTATTATTACTATTATCATTATTTTGCTATTGAGTTTTAGGTCTTTATTATAAATTAACCGCTTAACAGATACATGGTTTACAAATATCTTCTCCTATTGTGTAGGTTGCCTCTTCATTTTGTTGATTGTTTCCTTTGCCGTGCAGAAGCTTTAGAGTTTGATGTAGTCCCACTTGTCTAGTTTTGCTTTTGTTGCCTGCGCTTCTGGTGTCATATCCAAAAAGTCATTGCTGAAGACAATGTTATGAAGATTTCCCCCTGTTTTCTTCTAGGATTTTTATAGTTTCAGGTATTAAGTTAAAGTCTTTAATCAACTTTGAGTTGATTTTTGTGTACTGTGTTAGATAAGGGTCCAACTTCATTCTTTTATATGTGGATATATATAGTTTTATATACATATATATATATTTTTTCTCAACACTATTTGTTGAAGAGACTATCCTATCTCCATTTGGCTATATATATGTGAGTTTATTTCTGGACTACCTATTCTGCTCCATTGCTATCTATGTCTGTTATTGTGCCAGCACCAAACTGTTTTAATTCCTGTTGTTGTGTGATTTATTTTGAGGTGAGGAAATGCGATGCCTCCATCTTTGCTGTTCTTTCTCAAGATGGCTTTGGCTATCTGGGGTATTTTGTGGTTCCATCTGAATTTTACAATTGTTTTTGCTATTATTTTTTCTATAAAAAAATACCATTTGGTTTTAATAGGGATTGCCCTGAATCTGTAGACTGTGTTGGAAAGTATAGTTATTTTCACAATATTAGATCTTCCAGTGCATGACCATGGGATGTCTTTCTACTTTTTTGTGTCTTCTTTAATTCCTTTTATCAATATTTTGTAGTTTTCAGTGCACAAGTCTAGGAATGACATTCAAGTTTCATAACTAAATCCAATGCTTCCTTTTCATGAAATCACTACTTTCTGAACTAGGGCTCACATTCTTATATAAAATCAATTTGGCCACTTTTAAGTAAACAACTTTTATGAATTGAGTACTTCCTACACAACTATCAGTTATGCTAGTTTTCTCACATGTCTAGTAGATATCCTTTATCACATATTCTTGCCAAAATTTTGACATGAATTTTATACACAAGCCATGCAAACACATATTATCTCTCTGAACATCTGCCTGGCCCCTTTATGCTAGAAACTAAATTTCTTGAGAAACTGCTTCTGAATTATCTTGCATTTAAACAGTCATAATATTAATGGATGCTCAGTAAACATGAGCTGGTTATGCTCTTTGCTTTGCATTTTTTATTAGGGTTAATTTACCTCAAAAGAAATCTTTTTAAAAACAAACCATTATTAGGTCAATGTGTCCATTACATATGACCTTATTGATACCCTCGGGACACAGAAAAAGGTGTAGAGGCATTGGTTTGTACAATTTTTAAGATCTTGCCTATGCCTTTGACAATAGAGCATAAGACTTTTTCTTTTGAAAGCAAAAAATAAACAAACCAACAAAAAGCCCAAAAACCTAATAGTCCCCGACAATCACGTTAACCAAATACAATAAGGCTTATGCAAAAAAAAAAAAAAAAAAAAAAAAATACAAAATGGTAGCCAGAATGATGAGTTTGGTAAGTACTGGAGTTATATCATATCTTTGATTCAAACTTCAGAGAATCCGTTAAGAAGGAAAATATAGATGTAGGATTCCAGAAGGCCTGAACAATCTTAAACTGTTAAGTTCCTTTGAAAAATGATCTCAGCACAGCTGAGCTGTACAGTGAAAGCAAGTTGATTTATGTCGAAATAAATTCCTGAGTGCCATTTCTGAAGACCCAGAGGGCTCTGCAGGTTGCATATTAGTGGACTTATATCTAATTTTAGGGACCAGGACATTTCTGTTCACGTCACCATTTTTCTTGCTCTACCAAAGGAGATCAAAATAAGTGCCATTTACTGAGAACTAACTGATAGCTTCCCCAGGTTGCAATGTTTTAATTAGAGAGATAGAAAGAAAAGGCCACATTCGGCTGTTCAGTAAAGGAAGTCCTTTATAAAAGCCTTCTAAAAACATGAGACAGAGAAACAAAATGTGTAAAAAATTGGAAAAAAAGACTGTAAGCAATGGATGGATTTCTTTTTTTTGTAAATAACTTTAGAGGAAATTAGCACATTTTGAAATTGGATTTACTCTTACTATATAGAAAAGCATCAAAACTTGTGGAAATGCCTAGATTGATAAATAGGGTACAAAAGCTGACCCCTTTATAGTTCGAAACATTTACTTCTATTGCTTTTCTTTTCTTTGCTTTTCCAGTTTTTTCATCACTGCATTCCTACTCAAAAGAACTCTGCATAAAAGTATTTAAAGCCATGTAGTTTACAAGGAGAAATGCATTATTTTGATATCTGAATTTCTCCAAGGCACTAACTAACTTACTGTATTTTAGTTGTATGATTTGAATTATGGCAACAAAAGTGATTGGAACTGTAAAGAAACATTTTCTTAAAAAATATTTTGCACAAAAATTCACTTTATAAATATAATTTATAGAAATTTTATAAAAATAATACATTTTCACTTGTAAGAAATTCCCAACTCAGTTTTAATAATGCACCTGCTAAATTTTTTAACCACAGATATGAATGTCTATAAAAAAAAAAGGAAATAATTATCTTGTGACATCTATGAAGAAAGGTCAGAAAATTTTACATTTTCTCAGACACTCAGTGAAAAATAAAGCAAATTAAAAGGAACAATTGACCTTTTCTTTTTCTACCCTCTCTTGCAAATATAGAACACCATGACAATCTTAGTTCAATAAGCAGCATAAAAAGCCAAGCAAGTAAACAAAGAAATGAATTGTTCTGTTCAGCTGGTCTCCTTAGACTGTAGCCCTATAGGCTCTGGATGTTCTGGAACAAGAAGCCAGGCCTGCTTTGCCTCTCTATCTAATTTTACAGAGAACTAGGACAATGGTAACATGTCATCATTGAGGGCATGCAGTGCAAGATTTATCTTCTTGTGTTCAAACAAATCATTAGATTTATCTTTTTTGGTATCATAGGTCTTCATTGAGTCAAATAAACCATATTTTGTTTACTACACTGGAAAGATATAAATGCTAAATACTGTTTAACTTTATTTTATGAGAGTGAATATTATATTCTTCTTTCCAGTGACCTTTTATTGCCTCGTGAATAAAGAAATAATTTGCTAGACAGAAACAGCAGCAAGAGAGTGATGGAATTTATGAGCAGCCCAACTCTCCTAAAACTGAGAGATAAACATGATAGTTTCAGAATAGAGAACTTTTCTGTACCCCATTCTCAAAACTTTTGCCAACTTTATATCATACAGTAAATAATGAACAAGGGTTAAAAAGTAGACAATTCATCAATCTTTTGTAGCAGAAAAATAAAGTCAAAACCAGAGATAGATAGGATACTCTGCCAAACTCTTTTAAGCATTTGCTCCTTTAACAAATACCAAAAAAGGAATATAGGAAAAAAGGTAAGGAGAGTACTTTCACAAGAGAAAAAAATAGCCTGATAACACCAAAAGGAAAGAATACAGTATAGTAGTCAAGACTAGGGCTTCTGGAACTTGATAGAACACTTTGTAGTGGTGTAATTCTGAACAGGTCACTTGCTTTCTGAACCTCAGTTTTCCCTGGTATAAGGTAGAGATCATATCAGTTCCTATCCTGTGACAGTAAGATAATTAAATGACATGAGAGATGTAAAACACCTTACATTGTGCCTAGTACATTTTAAACACTTGATAAATATTAGCTATTATTAATCTTAATTCATAGCTGGATTTTCTTACCAGATCCTCATAAATTATGGTCACATATGTTAAAACTGTGGTCACCTGGCAAACATTTGCAAAACACAGTCCATCGATACATTGTCCAATTTCCCTTGAAGTGTTCTGGACAATTTCTTCTGAGATTTCCTGGTATCAGAATCTTGTAGTTTGAGAGAAATTTAAAAACCAAATATTCAGGGATTCTACTTAAAATGGAGAATGCTGGAAAGAATTTTGCTACCACTCTTACAATAAGAAAAAGATGGCTAATCTACAAAATCCTAATCTTTCCTGAATGCATTAGAGAGCTGAGGTCATAGGGAAAGCCTAAGGCTAATGGTAGAACAGAAACATTAATAAAAAATACTCCATGGACGGAGAGATTGTCATACTGAGTGAAGTAAGTCAGAGAAAGACAAATATTATATGATATTGCTTTTATGTGAATCTAAAAAAATGGTACAAATGAACTTATTTACAAAACAGCAATAGAGTCACAGTTGTAGAAAACAAACTACTTATGGTTACCAAGGGGAAGGGGAGGAGAGAGAAATTGGGAGATTGGGGTTGACATATACACACTACTATATATAAAACAGGTAACTATTAAGGACCTACTGTAGAGCACAGGGAATTCTATTCAATACTCTGTAATGACCTATATGGGAACAGAATCTAAAAAAGAGTGGATATATTTATACATATAACTAATTCACTTTGCTATATAGCAGAAACTGACACAGCATTGTAAATCAACTATACTCCAATAAAAATTAATTTAAAATAAATAAAGACACAGAATAAAGTAATAGAATGCCAAAAAACCCCCAGAAAACAAAAACTCAGAAATGCAGCCATTACCTAAGCATGAAGTACCACTAGAGGAATTTAAATTTGAGGTGCACTAGGGTGACCACAGCTAAAGCAACCCAAATCCAGGTCAAGTCATGGCTATACTGATTCAACCCCCATACTAATAATGTACCAAATGAAAATGTGTACCATTTCCACACACAATTAATATTTACCTAATGCACTATTGTGCAATACAAGATGTCTAGCATTCAAACAAGAATTATGAGAAACGTAAAGAGGCAAGAAAAAAATAACACACTGTCAAGGAAATCAACAGAACCAGACTCCAATATGATGCAGATATTTGTGTTGTCACACAGGGAATTTAAAATAACTATCATTAACTTATTAACATGATTTGCATTAGAAAAGACAGACAACATGTGAACAGATGGTGAGTTACAGGGGAAGAAAAGTATAAGAAAAAATTAAATAAAAATGCAGAAACAAAATACACAGTAAAAGAAATGAAAACACTTTTGATAGGATCATCATAAGGAAAGAATTTGACACAGGTGAGGAAAGAATGTGTGAATTGAAGATAAGGTCAATATATATCACCCAAACAAAGCACAAAAACCAAAAAGAGTGAAAAATGAAATAGAATATCCAGTAGCTGTGGGACAATATCAGAAAGTCTAACACAGGGGTCCCCAGTCCATGGCCTGTTAGGAAGCAGGCCACACAGCAGGAGGTGAGCAGTGGGTGAGCGAGCAAAGCTTCATCTGTATTTGCAGCCGCTCCCCATCGCTCGCATTACTGCCTGAGCTCCGCCTCCTGTCAGATCAGCGGCAGCATTAGATTCTCATAGGAGCGTGAACCCTACTGTGAACTGTGCATGTGAGGGATCTAGGATGCACGCTCCCTATGAGAATCTAATGCCTGATGATCTGAGGTGGAGCTCAGGCAATGATGCTAGCGGTGGGGAGCATCTGCAAATACAGATTATCATTAGCAGACAGGTTTGACTGCACAGAGACCATAATAAATCAATTGCTTGCAGACTCATATCAAAACCCTATCAGTGAGTGGCAAGTGACAATTAAGCTGCACCTGGTGGCAGGCTTTATAGTGGCAAGTGAGCTGATGTACTTCAATTGTACAGCTGCATCTGGTGGAAGGCTTTAAGTCAGAATCCAACACTTATGTTAGTCTGCGCGTGGCCCACCCTGTATTTTATTTATCACTACCATCCATGCCTCTTTCCCACACTGCGCACTTGTCTCAGTCACAGTTTTGGTAAGCCCACAAGCTAACCCTAGCCAAAATGAGTAAAAAACAAATGTCGCTGGAGAGCCTCTTTAAAATGGGGGAAAGACCGAATCATGAAGCAGCAGAAGACTCTAAGAGTGCCAACAAAAGGAAAGCTGCATTTAAAAGAAAATACCAAGAGTCCTACTTAAATTACGGGTTCATTGCAACAGGTGATTCACATTCTCCAAGCCAGCTTTGTAGAATATGTGGCAACTGGCTATCCATTGAAGCCATGAAACCTTCAAAACTGCTTTGCCACATGGAGACCAAGCACCCTGCATTAAAAGACAAGCCTTTGGCGTTTTTCAAAAGAAAAAAGGTGAACACGAAGAACAGAAGCAATTATTGAAGGCCACCACTTCATCAAATGTGTCTGCACTGAGAGCATCATTCTTAGTGGCTAACCGCATTGCTAAACCTAAGAAGCCCTTCACTGTTGGTGAAGAGTTGATCCCTCCTGCTGCTAAGGACATTTGTTGTGAAATTTTAAGAGAGGCTGAAGTTCAAAAGGTGGCACGTGTTCCTCTTTCGGCTAGCACCATAACTAGATGAATTGACGAAATAGCAGAGGATATTGAGGCACAATTGTTAGAGAGGATTAATGAGTCACTGTGGTACGCAATCCAGGTTGACGAGTCTAGCGATGTTGACAACAAGGCAACAATGCTTGTTTTTGTGCGATATATTTTTCAGGAGGATGTGCCTGAGGATGTGTTATGTGCACTTTTGTTGCCAACCAACACCACAGCTGCAGAACTATTCAAGTCTTTGAATGATTACATATCAGGGAAACTGAATCAGTCATTTTGTGTCGGTATATGCACGGACAGAGCGGCTGCCATGACTGGATGGCTTTCTGGTTTCACTACTTGGGCCAAAGAGGTCACTTCTGAATGTGAGTCTTCGCACTGTTTCATCCATAGAGAAATGCTGGCTAGCCGAAAAATGTCACCTGAACTTAACAACGTTTTGCAGGATGTAATTAAAATTATCAACCACGTTAAAGCCCATGCCCTTAACTCACGTCTGTTCGCACAGCTCTGTGAGGAGATGGACACAGAGCACACACGTCTTCTCTTATACACAGAGTGAGATGGCTTTCCAAAGGCAGATCACTGATCAGAGTTTCTGAGTTATGAGAGCCACTCCAGAGATTTCTTTTAGAAAAGCAGTCACCTCTGGCAGCATATTTCAGTGACACAGAATGGGTCACAAAACTTGCTTACTTGTGTGACATATTCAACCTGCTCAATGAACTCAATCTGTCACTTCAGGGGAGAACGACAACTGTGTTCAAGTCGGCAGATAAAGTGGCTGCATTCAAAGCCAAACTGGAATTATGGGGGCGACGAGTGAACTTTGGGATTTTTGACATGTTTCAAACATTAGCAGAGATTTTGAAAGAGACTGAGCCAGGGCCTTTTTTCTCCCAGCTGGTGCATGATCACCTATCTCAGCTTTCAAAAGGGTTTAAGCATTACTTCCCAACCACAAAAGGGAAGGAATGGGAAGGAATGGGAAGGAATGTATCTGCAACCCATTTGTGAATAAGCCAGGTAAATGGCCTTTGTCCGTGCTAGAAGAGGATCAACTGCTTGAGATCGCAAGTGACGCTGGTCTTAAAAGTATGTTTGAGACAACTTCAATCTCCATACGTTCTGGATTAAAGTCAAGGCGGTATATCCTGAGACTGCCACAAAAGCACTGAAAAGCCTGCTTCCATTTCCAACATCCTATCTTTGTGAAGCAGAGTTTCCTGCAGTGACAGCAACCAAAATGAGGTTATGGAGTAGACGGGACATAAGAAACACACTTCGGGTGTCACTGTCTCCCATCCCCCCCAGATGGGACCATCCAGTTGCAGGAAGACAAGCTCAGGGCTCCCACTGATCCTGCATTATGGTGAGTTGTAGAATTATTTCATTATATATTACAATGTAATGATAATAGAAATAAAGTGCACAATAAATGTAATGTGCTTGAATCATCCCCAAACCATCCCCCCCCGCCCCCCTGTCCGTGGAAAAATTGTCTTCTATGAAACCGGTCCCTGGTGACAAAAAGGAGGTTGGGGACCACTGGTCTAACATATGTGTGACTGGAATCCAAGAAGGAAAGATACAGAATGGGGCAGGAAAAATATTTGAAGAAATAATGGCTGAGAATTTTCCAGAATTAACCAGACACCAAAACACAATTCCAGAAAGCTTTAGAGGAAACCAAGCAGGGCAAATACCCAAGAAACATACCCAGACAATCAAACTGCTGAAAACCAAAGTCTTGAAAGCATCTGAAAAAAAGACAGATTACATCCAGAGAAACAACGTTAGGAATTATATCAGACTTGTCATTAAAAATAATGATAGAACAAGCAGACAACAAATTCAAATGCATCTATTTGACAGACCTGGAGCAGTTACTGTTTGCTGCTAGGTTTTCCCTACAGATGCACGAAAAACTTGTCTTGCATTTTCTCTCTGATTATGGCAGCCAAGATTGAAGGGGGGAATACAGGAATTACAAAAACACCAAGGAAGGGAGAAAATTTTTTTATAACTCAGATATAACCCCGTAAACAGTGAAGAGCCTGTTACATTCCAAAAAAAGGAATAAAAAATTTGAGTTTACATGAGAAAATAAAATTCAATAAGGATACAGAAAACCTGAACAGCACAATTAATACACTGCACAAAATAATGACAGAAAACATAGACTTTCTCAAGTGCACATGTATTATATATCAAAATTGACAATATTCTGGGCCGGAAAGGAAGCCTTAGTAAAATTTTTAAATTGAAATAATTTATAGCATGTTTTTTGATGACAGAAGAATTAAGCTAGAAATTGATGTTCAAAACAACTTAAAAATATCAAGCTATTTAGAAATTAAATAATACATTTGTAAATAACCCAAGGACAAAAAATGAAATAAAAGTGAAATTTAGAAAATAATTGAAATAAATGATTTTCAAACTGTGGGATGTCAGTACCTAGAAGGAAATTTATAATCTTAAATGAATTTCCTAGAAAGAATATAGACTAAATGTGAGTTACCTCAGCGTCTATCTGAAGAAGCTAGGGAAGAAGAACCCTACAAACAAACCCAGACAATGCAGAAAGAGGTAAATAAAAATAACAACAGAAATAAGAATAGAAAACATAAAATAAAGAAATTCAACAAACCTAAAGTTGATTCCTTGAAAATATTAACAAGAAGTAAAATAAAAAATTATCATATCAGGAATGAAAAACTGGACAAAATTTCCAGATACAATTTTCATCAGAAATGTAATGGGAAAATATGAGCAAATTTATGATTCATAATTATTTAATAATTTAAGTGATACTGAAAATTTTTGAGGAAAATAGAAGAAATAGAAATTTCAAGCAGCTCTATTTATATTAAAGATATTGAATCATTAAAAACCATCTCCTAAAGGAAACTTCACAAACAGATGGCTTTAGTGGTGAATTATTCCACATATTTAAGGAAGAAACCACATCATCATGTACAAACTCTTGCAGAATACAGAAAGAAGGAACACTTACCAATTTTTTTTATGAAGCTAGAATAGACTTGATAGTAAACCCTGATAAGGACATTACAAAAAAGTGAAAGTAAAGGTTATTCCCTGTCATGACATTAGATGCAAAAATCTCAATATAATATTAGTAACTTTAATACAGAGATATAAATAAAGATAATATGACAGTACCAAGTGAGACTCACTTCAGGAATATACGGTGGCTTACCATTTGATAACTGGTTAATTTAGTTGATCACCTTAACTGACAAAAGGAGAATATGATCAACTTAATAGACGAAGAAAAAGTACTTAAACTTCAAGGCTCATTAATGATAAAAATACTTGATAAACTGAGAATAAAAGGAAAATTTCTATTTCAATAACTACAAATAAAACCAGTAGAAAACCTCATGTTTAATCGTGAATAATTCAAAGATTTTCTTCTGAAATCAAGAATCAGATAAAGTGGGCTTCCCTGGTGGCGCAGTGGTTGAGAGTCTGCCTGCTGGTGCAGGGGACACGGGTTCGAGCCCTGGTCTGGGAAGATCCCACATGCTGCGGAGCAAATGGGCCCGTGAGCCACAACTACTGAGCCTGCGCGTCTGGAGCCTGTGCTCCGCAACAAGAGAGGCCGCGATAGTGAGAGGCCCGCGCACCGCGATGAAGAGTGGCCCCCGCTTGCCACAACTAGAGAAAGCCCTCGCACCGAAACGAAGATCCAACACAGCCATAAATAAATAAATAAAAAAAAGATGAGCTTGTTTTTCAGATAATCAAAAAAAAAAAAAAAAAAAAAAAGAATCAGATAAAGTTATCTGCTATTATCAGTTGATTCTAATATTATACTGGAGATCTTAGCCAGTAAAGTAAGATAAGACAAATACTAAAAAGATCACAAAGAAGGAAAAAAGGCCATTATTTACAGATGACATTTTTGTGCTTACAGACAAACTACTGGAATTAATAAACAAACCCACAAAAGTCACTAGACATAAGGTTAAAATACAAGAATCAGTTGTATTTCTATATACCACTGACAAAATTTACAAAAATGATATCATTTACAGTAGCATCTAAAATATCAAATAGGAATAAACCTAACAAATTATGTCAAAACATTATATTACTACACTAAAAACTACAAAATATTATTGTGAGAGTTAAAGAAGATCTAAATAAATGGAAGAAAAGGCCATACTCAGGGATCCGGATTCAACATTCTATCAACTATCCAAAGATAGTCAATATTGACTAGTCCTGAAATGTTCCATAAAATTGATTCCATACCATTAAGAATATAACTAGTTTTTGTGTGTGTGTGTGTGTGTGTGGAAATTGACAAGCTAATTATATAATTTACATTTTATGACCAGAGAAATGCTTTCACCAAAGGTCTAAGAATAGAGAAATCTTAAAGAAGAAAATACAACAGAAAGATGTATATTATTGGATGCCAAGATGTATATTACTTATCATACACATACATATATCATGTGACAAAGACGGTATTACAAACCAGTGTTGAAGAACAGCAAAAAATTAAAAATTGTTTAAAAAGTAGAGGAGGTTATGTTTAGATAGAGAAATATTTCTTATACATGCCTCAAAAACCCTAAATAGAAAGAAAAACTGGGGAATCTGGCCTCACTAAAGTTAATACTTTCCATGCAACAAAGGATGTTACATGCCATTTTTCAAATGAGAAAAATTATAGAACTGTGTTTGAATTGAACAGAAAGAACACTGATACACAGAGTGTTTAAGAAATCCTACAAATGAATAAGAATAACAAAATAACTCAAAAGAAAAATAACCAAGTGATAAGTATGAGCATATATAGGAAAGAAAGCCTAAACAGCCAATAAATGCATGAAAAGAGGATTAATCTCACTAGGATCCATGCAAATGTA
Source organism: Balaenoptera borealis (assembly GCF_965194805.1). NCBI lineage: Eukaryota > Metazoa > Chordata > Mammalia > Artiodactyla > Balaenopteridae > Balaenoptera > Balaenoptera borealis. Next base: position 178,826,475 of record NC_138866.1, read on the forward strand.
ATCTGAAGCAACAATCAGATATAGTTTTGCATTCATCAAACTGGCAAAAATTTTAAATCCCGATAACATCAAATGTTGACAAGAATATATGGGAATAGGATCTCTATGTGTTGGTGGTGGAAATATATTTTGATGCAACTCTTTAGAGGGCAACTTGGCAGTAATTCCCAGTAAAGCTGAGGATGGACATACCCACTAATTCTACTTCCAGATACATAAACTAAAGAAATTTTAACAAGTATACAGAGGTGTGTCATTCAATACACATTGTATTAATGAAAAACTGGGAACAATATAAATCAATAAAGCGATAGATAAATTTGGTATCATCATTCAATGAAATTGATATATTAATTAAAATGAATCACCATGGGACTAGTTTCAAAAGCATAATGTTAAGTGATAGCAAAACTAGTTGCAAAAGTATACGTACAGTATGTCATTCATGAAATTTAAAGAAACACAACCATATTATACATTATTATTGTATCCACATTTATTCATAGCATAAAACTGTCTGGGAAGAATATTTTCCAATTTCAGAAAAGTCTTGACTTCAGAGAAGGGAAACGGGATATACACTAACGATCATAATGAAGATGAGGGGACAATTTTCAACGTTTTATGTACTAACATATAAAACATGAATACTTGCAATATCTGGGTTTTTTCACAGACATCTCTTACTTTTATCTCTACGTTTTGTTAAACTTTGAAAGATTTCATAATTAAAAAGAAAAAATTAGAGAGTTAGTGAACCTAATCTGGGATAAGAGCAGTTTGAATGAAGAGATGGGAAACAGTTAAAGAAACTGAGCTGGCACAGACTTAGAGAATGAACTTATGGTTACCAGTGGGGGAAGGGCTGGGGGAGGGATAGATTGAGAGTTTGGGATTGACATGTACACACTGCTACATTTAAAATAGATAACCAACAAGGACCTACTGTATAGCACTGGGAACTCTGCTCAATACTCTGTAATAACCTAAATGTGAAAAGAATTTGAAAAAGAATAGATACTTATATATGTATAACTGAATCACTTTGCTGTACACCTGAAACTAACATGGTATTGTTAATCAATGATACTCCAATGTAAAATAAAAATTAAAAAAAAAGAAACTGAGCTGGTAAAATTGATGAGTCTTAGCATGGAGAGAGAGAGAGAGAGATCAAAGATGAAACTAAAGTGTATATGTTATGTTCTGTTAACTAGTAAATTACCTGTAGTTAAGTGGGGCAATCAGACGAAGAAAAATCAATATTAATGATTACCCTTAATAGCAACTGCACACTAATAAATGATACAGATTTACAGTTATTTAAAGAATCACTGCAGCTTATCTGAATCTTATTCGAATCCTAGTAATTAAGAATACTTAGTCATTTGCTTGTGTGACTTGGGCAAGTTATGCCACCTCTCTGGGTCTCACTTTCCTCATCTCAAAAATCAAAATAATAACATTACCCAATTTCTTTGGTGACTGTAATGATTAAATGAGTTAATCTCCGTAAACTTCTTAGTACAATGCCTAGAACATAGCAAGTGCTCAATAAATGTTAATTATAAAATTAAATTAAAAAAGTTTTATGGTAGGTAAGGGCGATGTGGGAATGGGTTGGAGGTGGAATAGGGGCTGGGTTGGGGAACAATGATCCTATTAACAGAATCAGAGAACATGGGACAGGAGGCTCAGGAAGGAGAGAATGAGTTTAGTTTTAAAGAGTAAGTTGGATTATTGGTGAGACATCCAATTATAGATGTAGTTGAAACTGGACAAAATGGAGAGAGAAATTAAGGATGACGTTATCATGTTTGAGAGCAATAGAATTGATTACTGGAAACATGAGTTAGCTAAGTTTCCAAGGACATAAAGGTTATGAGAGGAAGAAGAAGAACGATAGCAAGTCCTTCACACAACTTGTGCAATGTAGCATTGGCCTGGGTGGGTAAGAGACCCAGGGGAGAAGCAGGAGAGGGCTGACCTAGCAGCTGGTGGAAGAGAGGACTTGTTCTTTGTTTTTTAGCATTTGAGCTGCACTTTATTTTATCTTATTTTTAAAAATTTTATTGGAGTATAGTTGATTTACAATGTGTTAGTTTCAGGTGTACAGCAAAGTGAATCAGTTATACATACACATATATCCACTCTTTTTTAGATTCTTTTCCCCTATAGGTCATTACAGAGTATTGAGTAGAATTCCCTGTGCTATACAGTAGGTCCTTACTAATCATCTATTTTATATAGGGTAGTGTGTATATGTCAATCTCAATCTCCCAATTTATCCCTCCCTTCCTTACCCCCTGGTAACTATAAGTTTGTTTTCTACATCTGTGATGGAAGAGAGGATGTCACAAAGAAGTGGTAGTCCTCATTGTTAAGTGCCCTGGAGAAATGAAAGAGCATGAGCATGGAGGTAAAGCTCTCAAGTTTAGCAACTAGGAGGTCACTGATGACTTCAGGAAGAAAAGAAGCAAAGAGAAGAGATGATGGGGGCTACCATGGCGACTGGCCACTAAATGTATGCAGAAAGGACCATGGGGCAAACATGAGTCACTGCTTCCTGGACTCTCTGTGTCAGCTGCCATCCTCCTTTCTGCCCATTCTGGTTGCTCCTCCGAGACTGGTCTTCTTCCAGACTCACGGGGTGCCCATCCAGCTGCCCTCCCCTCACCTTTTCCTGTGGGTCTTAGCTGAAGAGAATTGGAGAACTGACTCTAAAATAAAACCGTTTATCCCAGCCCTACATAAATAAATGTCACTTCATTATTCCCTGCATCTGAATCACGGATATCCTATATTTCGCTGATCTTGTTTATCCTTGAAGCTGTCCTCAAACACTTCCCAGTCTCCCGAATTGCATATAAATGGAGGAATATTTGAAAAAGTGTAATTGCTGTTGTTTGTTATTTTGTCCTGCCACCGTGCTTCCTTGTACCATCTGGACTGGAGGTGGACTTGTTAAAAAAAAAAAAAAAAAAAAAAAAAACCCAGAAAGGACGGTCTCACAAATTTGAGCCTGAAAGAGAGAAGGAAGTCCTTAGTCTCTCCTCAGAAAACAGATCTTTACAGAGTTTCCTGGCCAAACAGGCAGCCAAGATGTTGCTAAATCTGGGAAGCTTATCAAATGCAAACTGTGAGTCTTCTGCGCACAACTGTGTTCAATTACACATGGTCTGTTTGTTGCTTTAAATGAACATCATAGGAATAATCACAACAGACACCTGTATGGTACTGTGTGCTTTTAAAATTCTTTCCCCATGCAAGAGATAACTTCATCCTCCCAACAAAATTTGTGAATTTCGGAGGCTCTGAGAAGCTCCAGGATCAAGGTGAAAAGCAAGGCAAGTCTGTGGTGGGGTCGGGTCTTTGGCTTTCCCACCCAGCACTCTGCATCACTGTGGTCCATCTTCAGTAGATGCCACAGCTGAGACCAGAGATATCTGTCTTTGCCTATGAGAGCAATTAGGTGGGAGAAAATGAAATGGTAAGCGTCCACCCTGCAATGATAGACACATGACTGATTTATCGTTTCTTTGTTCCTTTCAGGGAAAGCGTTGTGTTTGTTTGGAGGAAATTACTTAACAGGCAGATTGTGCCGAAGCATGGATCACAGTGGAGTTTGGGCTTGCCCTGAATGACTCAAGGAGAGGAACTTTTGATTGAATCAGGAAGAAAGAGGAAGAAAGGGAAAAATAATAAGAGGGCAGAACCAGGGAAAGACAAAAGGCTCTATGCTTTGTATTATGACCTCTCCCTGATCCCCCAACTCTGCAGTTAAATTATGAAGCACATACAACAGTTGGGGTGAATGCGTGGTGTGGACAAAGGAGGATACTTTTTGTGTCCAGATTTAGGAGGACGAAACCAGCTGGGAGCAGAGAGAAGACTAGGAGTTCAATTAGGATGCCAGAAAAATTGTGAGGAGGACTCCAGACTGTCACAGCCTATGGATTTGGGCTTTAGGCCAAATTCAACCACATTTCTCAAGGGCAGGAGGCCTCAGCAGGCATCTGGGCTACTTTAGAAATCAGAGAGCATTTCCAAAGTATTTACTTGTACGTCTTTGATCCTGTGCCTAATTCAATACACAAAAGAAAAACATATATATAGTTATATAGTTACATATATGTGTGTATACATGTATACATATGTATTTCCTTAAAATAATTGATTTATTCAAGAAAAATGTGTCATAGTGACATAGAATTTTAGTGGAAAAGAACACCATACTTTTCACTGCACTCTCTTACAAAGGCAACCTTGGCTGACAATGAATGGCTGCTCACTGGAGACACTTAAGAAGATGCTGATGATATTTTTTGAGGACATGGTAGAGATGATTTTCACTGCTAGAACACTGATTCCCATCAGCTCTAAAATTTGCCCTTTATTATTATTTTTAATTAGAAGAGAGAAACAAGGACTATGAAGTCATCAGAAACACTACCTAAGGTAGCTTCCAAATCTTAATAGTAACAACAAAAGACAAGCATAGCAGAGAATTAAAATACTATCTGGCCTTGAGCTTTACTTTCTGACAAGGTTAGTTATTTTCTTCTCTGAGTTGCCTGTTATCAGCTTGATCCTGAATCTATTTATTCTTTGACTCAGACCATTTGGATTAAATAAGTGAGAGCTGGAGAAGATTCAACAGACTCATAGGATCCATTTGAGACCTTTTATTTCACATTAAAGATAGATTTTTTTCCCTCTCCCTCATTATTGCTGAGGAAAGAGATGTGTGTCTAGTTTTCACTGAAAGAGAGGTATTGTCAAAGGTGTTTCACTAGCTGGAAAACTCTAGGATGAAAACCAAACAAAGTAGAAAACCCCAGCCTTAAAAAGAAATGAAACTGAGTTATTTGTAGTGAGGTGGATGGGCCTAGAATCTGTCATACAGAGTGAAGTAAGTCAGAAAGAGGAAAACAAATACCATATGCTAACACATATATATGGAATCTTAAAAAAAGAAAAAAAATGGTACTGATGAACCTAGTTGCAGGGCAGGAATAAAGAGGTAGACATAGAAAAGGGACTTGAGGACACAGGGTGGGAGGGCAAAGCTGGGGCGAAGTGAGAGTAGCATCGACACACATACACTACAGAATGTAAAATAGTTGGCTGGTGGGAAGCAGCAGCATAGCACAGGGAGATTGGCTCAGTGCTTTGCGATGACCTAGAGGGGTGGGATAGGGAGGGTGGGAGGGAGGCTCAAGAGGGAGGGAATATGGGGACATGTGTATGCATATGGCTGATTCGCTTCACAGTACTGTGTTAGTTTCGCAGAAACTAACACAGTATTGTGAAGCAATTATACTCCAATAAAGATCTATTAAAAACTAAATAAAATTAAATTAAAAAACAAAACAAAACAAGAAAACCCCTCTTTCAGCTTTGTCTGCTAACACTGAACAGTGAAACTGAGCCCAGGCGAGACTATTTCCAGGTGAAGAAGTCAGACAAGAAAAATTGGCACTGTGCAGCCTGTGAAAATTGTGGAGTGTGGGAAAGAGCAGTAGAATTTAACTGTCACATTGATAAGATCATCAACTTAAACGACATGAGACAGGAAGGAAGCAAGCTGTAAGTGGAAGTGACCCCTACAATGAAGGAAGTAAGAGAAACTCTTAGAACATGACGGGAGATTCACCAGGGGGCAAGGGATGTGAAAACTGTATTGGTTTCATTTTTGCTAATGCAAGAAATTACCTGAACTTCGTGGCTTAAAATAACAGAAATTTATTATCTCACAGTTCTGGAGGTCAAAAGTCCAAAATCAATCTCAGTGAGCTACAGTCAAGGTATTGGTAGGGCTATGTTCCTTCTGGAAGCTCTAGAGTAGAACACATATCTTGCTTTTTCCAGCTTCTACTGAATGCTGTTATTCCTTGGCTCACAGGCCATCACTTAACCTCTGCTTCCATGGCCACATTGTCTTCTTTGATTATAATCTTCCTACATCCCTCTTAAAAGGACATCCTGACTACATTGGACTCATCCAGATAATGCAGGTTCTTAATTTAATCATACCCACAAAGTCCTTTTTACTATATAAGGCACATATTAATAAGTTTCTGGGATTAGAAAGTGGACATCTTTGGAGGGCACAATCCAGCCTGCTGCAGAAGGTGTTCACAAGAATATCGTCAAGAATATTTGTGAACCACCAGTCAGCATGGCCATCATGAAAAAGTCTACAAACAATAAATTCTGGAGAGGGTGTGGAGAAAAGGGAACCCTCCTACGTTGTTGGTGGGAATGTAAATTGGTACAACCACTATGGAGGTTCCTTTAAAAACTAAAAATAGAGCTACTATATGATCCAGTAATCCCACTCCTGGGCATATATCCAGAGAAAACCTTGGTTTGAAAGGATACATGCACCCCAATGTTCACTGCAGCACTGTTTACAATAGCCAAGACATGAAAGCAACCTAAATGTCCATCGATAGATGATTGGATAAAGAAGATGTGGTATACACACACACACACACACACACACACACACACACACACACACACACTGGAATATTACTCAGCCATTAAAAAGAATGAAATAGTTCCATTTGCAGCAACATGGATGGACCTGGAGATTATCATGCTAAGTGAAGTAAGTCAGACAGAGAAAGATATCATATAATATCATATGATATTGCTTGTATGTGGAATCTAAAAAAAAAAATGATGCAAATGAACTTATTTACAAAATAGAAACAGACTCATAGACTTAGAAAACAAACTTATGGTTACCAAAGGGGAAAGATGGGGGGGGGGGATAAATTGGGAGTTTGGAATTGACAAATACACACTACTATATGTAAAATAGATAACCAGCAAGGACCTACTGTATAGCACAGGGAACTCTGCTCAATATTCTGTAATAACCTAAATGGGGAAAGAATTTATAAAATAGATACATGAATATGTATAACTGAATCACTGTGCTGTACACCTGAAACACAACATTGTTAATCAACTGTACTCCAACATAAAATAAAAATTAAAAAAAATAAAAAGAATTCACCAGTGGCTGGGGGGAGAATGTTTGTGATCATAGTTGAGTGTGTGAATGAACATTTTAGTACCCAAACAACAACCAGCCTAATTATCCTGGAAACCTTCCTAGAGGGTGACTAGCTGATGTCAGTATACACGGTTAGGATGCCTGCTTGTGCCAGGGGCAGAGAGAGGGATTTGGAGGGAGAGAGACTTTAGATCGTAGCTATGGGGTACATATGTTGTGCTTTCTCTCATCTCCTTGCCACTTAGCCATTCTCTTTCCTCTTCTGGGAAATGATTTAGGTTTCAGTTCTCTACTTAGACATTCACTCCCTTCAGGAAGGCTTATCTGAGCCACTCCATTCCCCTGCGTGATGGGGCATTCCCCGACCTCACTTCTTTCAGGGGGAGGGAAGAAGGATATCCCCTCCTGAAGCCAAGCGAGGTAGACTCCAAGAGATTCACTTGTAAAGTTGGTGAGTTTCTGAACTGTCCCCTATTCCACTTGGTTGAGTCTAATGACTAATGCTGTTGAGGTAGTGCAGCGAGAGGGGAAAGAGACAAGATGCCAAAGGTGACTACGGGAACAGCATTAAAACAGCCTGCTTTCCCTCTATATAAGGTGGTAACCGATGCGATTTTCCAGGGGTCACGTGGACACTGAGGGACGTGATTTGATTCAACTTGCTGGTACACCGTTGCAGAGCAGGACGATCCCAGCAGCTAGAAGCTGTAGGACGATCGACCTGCGCTGTGAGCTATGGAGCAGAGGGAGGATGGTGGTCCAACTGGAACTAGGCTCGCCTATCAGGAAACTGAGGCGTGGGCGAAGTCCTGCAGGAGCGCTGCATGTGTGCGTCCATTTACATGACCTGAATATTCCACCCATAACCACGCCCACCACACAGTGGGCGTCAACAATGTGCCGGCCACACAGAGAACAGCCACGATCAATCCCAGGGGGAGCAGCGGCAGCGATAAGCTGAGGTCAGTACAGATTTAATTGACCTTTTCTATTTCTTCCCTCTCACAGATCCCCGACAGAGAAGGAACAGGCATCTAGGAGAGGAAGGGGGGAAGGTGTTTGAGAGCCAGATCACCTCCTTTCTCCCTTCTCTATGGAGAAGAGACAAGGAGAACTTTGAGGCAGACTTGAAACTAAAAATTTTTAAGTAAATAGAACTGAATCTTAAATACTAGAGTGAGAAGGTTCAGATAACTGCACGTGTCTGAAAAAGTATAAAATTTGGCCATGTGATTAAGGAAGGCTTTCATTTGTAATAAACCATCTCATTTTTATGCTCCAAGAAATTGGGTCCATAAACTGGTTACATAAGCTTTTAGATTACAGGATTACAGCTAATTATTTACTTTCACTCTCAGCTCCTTGAGGGCAGGGGCTACTGCAACAGAGAGAATATTTAATTGCAAGGGGCTTAAACCTGCTCAAATTACTTTGCAAAGAATTCATTATAAGCATAGAGACTTCACTGAAATCAAGGAAGAGGGGAAAAAGCCAGCCTTGTGAACAATGTAATTTGGGGTATTTCAACAACTGGGAGTTCAGGGTCATGGACCTTCAGATTAATGCTTCACCAGTAAGGAAACTCAGCTAGCACTTGGCTCAGCCTCTGTATCTTTTACTTTAAATTTGACACAGAAGGAGGGAGGGAAAGAGAAAGAGAGAGAGACAGACAGACAGATAGACAGACTTAGCCAACCCCACGGATTTATCCAGTTGAGGTTCGATGAGGGAACTGCTGTGGGTCTAAGTGGCCTGTTCAGGTTATATAGACATTACTGAATCATTGAACAAATGGAATTTGTTTGGCTTGAGAACCTTAGATTTTATTGGCTCACGATCATCACAGTACCTCCATAGCTAGGAAGTGAATGTCCTCCACCTCGCTCAAACGGATGCATTTTGAGTAGAGAAAAATAAGGAAAGCTCCACATCTCATTACTTGTCTCACTGAACGTTTTCATAATTGACACTTCCTTGGTTTCAGCATTTTACTGTAATTACAGCAACCAGCTACATTGTCAGGGACTAGTCAGCTTGCCACTGCAATCTTTCTACTCATTCTGGAGATACTTATCCTGAGAAGTCTCTTCCTTTCTTCCTTTATGACATTTAAGTACCTTGTGAAAACTCAGTTTGTTGACTTGGCACATCATGTAAAACATTAATAGATTAAGAAAACAGCCCAAGCTGGGTTAGCTGTAATAGTCACGGGTAGGAGTGGGAGGTGGAAAAGCCTGTGTCTGAAGAAGCTGCAACAGAAAATGTGAATTTTTCAAATTACCAATCTCCTTGACCCCAGATATTCTGATAAACCCTCAGTGCTATGTAATTCTCTATCACACCTGTTCCCCCTAACCCCCCCTCCAGAACGCTTCTTTCATGAATCATTGTCTGTGGTATCGGGACGGAATGAAAGGGAGCACATCTGAGTTGGGTCAGTTATTACCTGTTGATGGTTAAGGGAATGCAAGATGATGGAGAATTGTAATTAGATGAGGAAAGAGACAAATTGAAAAGAGAGGTTAATCAGGGTGCCTTTGATAGCACCTGAGAAGAATTCCAGATCCACTCTTACAAGGTTGTTCTTACATGGTTGTTCTAAAGTTAAGTGTTATGTCTTTCAGTCTTATTTATGGAGAATTTCAAGTTCACATACATTATCTGTGTTTTTAAATCCACAGAGTTCTACATAAACTTTGATAGGGATGGGAAGAGAGGAAGCATATGGAAGTGTCCAGGGGAGGTTTTTTCCATCAAGAAGGCAGATACAAACATAGATGTCAGATGGTGATGGAAAAATACAGCCTGCTAAGCCCTTCCTCTTCTGGCAAAGTGTCAGTTTGTGACTCCTTGACTTGATGAGCAAACTCTGATCTTAGAACTTCTGAAAAGTTTCCTGCTTTTTCTTTGTCATGCTCCAGATTCAAAATTACATTATGTTCAGTTATTCTTTCAAGTGAGCTACAGGAGGTTACGAAGGGAACAAGATGCAGGAATGGAGAAGATCAGAAAGTACCGTGAAAAAGTCATCAAATATGTATACGTGACACACAGGTTCATATACAGATCACAGTTAAGTGATAATGATACAAAAGAGCGCCTTCAGCTTCTAAGCATGGGGTAAGCAATAAAGTGCATCCACTTTCCTATTACAGTCTAATAACTCTGTACTGTATATAGTTCCCTGCACCATTTATGCTCATGCCACCCCAAAGCCTAATACCCCCACTTGTTCCTCAAGGGACTCTTACTCAAGTTTTAACATTCAGCTTCAGTGAAACCCAAGGCACTGATATATAAATTATAAGCCAAAGTATCTCTTGTCTTTTTTTGGCTATCGAAGAAGTAAAAGGATGAGATGACTCGTGAGGAAATATGACTTTCCTAGAATTATCACCAATATGCCACAGATAAGTTCTTCTCTTATTTGGTGGGAAAGTTGTGTTCTAGCTTCGTTGTCTTATCTGATGAACTTCTTTGGCAGATAAAGTCTTACATGGAAACATGATGTGTAGCTCAGATCAATGGGGAACAGACCCCACTCCCACCCCCACTCCCCAGTGTCCCTCTCAGTATCAAGGCACTTTCTTGGAAACTTCATATTTTATTGAACACATTTGAAATCAAGGTAATTGGAGCATTAGAAGAAGAAAATCTCCTCAGTTCATATATATATATACATATAGGTATATATACTATATATACCTATATGTATATATACACACACACACACATCTTGTTTTAATTTATGAGGAAAATGGTCTTACATAGGTGTGGATTATCCTGATCTGGCCTATAAAGTCTGTATACAATATTGTCATCCTAGTGCATATAAAATTAGTGGTATTACATTTTCTCATCTGTGAAATGGGACTAATAGTGCATATCTTGCTGACTTCATAGAGATTATTGAAGATCATTCAAGAAAATGAATATGAAAGCACATCGCAAACAATTATATATTGAATAACTTTTGTTCTTTCTATTTTTGACAATAAAAGCTAAAAAGTGGGGTCTGTGGATTTAATTAAAATGTGACTTTATTTAAGTTAGTAAAATGTAACCACAGATACATTTTTCTTCTTTTTGGAAAATTTGGGACAGACTAAAAGAAAGTCTATAAAATTTCTGAAAAGTCAGTTCAGTGCTTTTTCTTTTCTCCTAGAAGTCACCAAAATCCTAATGGAGACTGAACACAGAATGGTAAAATCCATCTTCAATAGTCTTAGGAGACAAATCTAATCAACAGTTGCCAAAATATGTGTGAGAGCTGCCCAAAACAGCTGAGCTTGGGCACAAGTTGTGCAGGAGAAAGTGCTAATTAAACACAGAGACTGGCAAGAGGGCATGACACTTGCACCTCAGAAAAAAGCACCAGGAAAATACACTTCTTAAAATTAAGGGGCTATGCTAAAGTATAGAAACTATATTCCTCACTTGCAAAGATAAGCATGGGAATTTGAATGAGAAGAGTTGGTGGTAGAAGCCTTCCGGAAGGTGGTTTGGTTCAGAAAAGCAGAGGCAGAGCTGCAGCAAGAATCATACAGAGAAACCATTTCAGAAGTAGGCAGCTGCAGAGATGAAGAATCTTCGGAATGAGAACCTGTCTAGTCTGGAAGACTATCCTGGGCCCTTTCCTTTGCCTGTCCTTCTATTCCCTCTCCCAAACTTGTACAAATATCTTGTCCAGAAATATCCATCTCATGCTGGGATGAGTGAAAAAAAGAGAACTAGACTAGTATCAATAGAAAGACACCATAAGAAAGCCAAAGGGGCAAAAAGCAGTATTTTTATGAAAAGAAAATGCATAAAAACATAACCATAGTATAGAAGAAAATTGTGACAAAGTATCTTGCCATAAATTTTTTAAACTTTTATAACTAATTGCTTCTATAAAGGAACATCAAAAGCAGCAATATAAGAACTCAGAGAAGAGATGGGGAACCGATAGAAAATGGAATATGAGTCAGCTGAGTACAGGAAAGAAAGAAAAAAATGCCATTTCAAAAGGGAGGAAAATTGGAAGGAACATAAGGGGCAATAGATGCAAAGAAACACAATAAGGAAATAAATCATTAAAATAAAATGAAAATTAAACAACCTTAGAAAAGGATTAGAGAAGAATGCCAAATAAAGGAGAAAGGCAAAGGAGACTCAACAGAAGCATAATTGCAACCCCTGAGGAAAATCAAAGTGGTGACCAAAACAATATAATAGAAGAAAAGATTTAAAGGGATAATTTCAAAATCTGCACTAAATAAGAGTTGAGTCTACATTTTGCATGGACATTTTATATTGTAAAATTGTCTAAGAATTCTCAGCATCACTATATACCATGAGAAAGTTAGTGAACTTCAAAGCTAAAGGAAATGTTTTTTATTAAGTACACAAGGGATCAAGTCATTGTAAGTTAGGATGGCCATTTAATTTATCGTCCACACTAGGGCACTTTTGAAAGTAAAGGAGGACAAGGAAAATGCTAAATACAGTGAGATGCTGAGATATTCATATGGCAAGAAGTCTTGGACAAACTAGTACCTATAATCACCCTGCTTTAAGAAAAAAAATTAGGCTGACATCAGGTTTCTGCATAGCAACATTCAATGACTGAAGATAGTAGAGAAACATTCAAGATTTTTAAAGAAAGAAAATTATCAATTTGATATCTAGAAAGTTCTTCCAGTAAATAGACAACATCAAACACGCCAGAACTCAAAATGCTTCTTGAATAAAGTGCTAGTGGATGACTTCAGCCAAGCAAGGGATGGTTTGGGAAAGTATGGTGAGAGTACTGTTGATGAACAAGGAAATATTTAAGTGAAGAACTAGCACTCAACAGATGTGGAGACTGAAAAGAAAAGTAAGTAAATATTGTATGTCCTGAAAATGCAGAAACACCAGAAATGTCAAAAGTCGGGAAAGGAAGAGAAAAAAGTGGGAGGTAGAGTGAGTTTACTTATTCCATCATCTTAATGATAGCTGGGAGTTAAAGGATAATATTTAAAGGCAACAAAGCAAGTCATCAATTCTATTTAAATAAAAGTGTATTAAGAGTACAAAACTAGGCACTAGATAATGCTAGTGGCTCAAACTAAATTGTGGAAGAGAGAGAAGAGAAGGGGTCAAAGAGGAAATAATGTTTATGGCAGGAGATGAATGTATATAGTAATATATAAAGTATATAGTAGTGTATAAAATATATAGTAGCATATAAAAGTGTAACTAAATAGGAATCTTTAGAACAAAGTAAAAACCTTATATATAGGAGGAAGTAAGCTTAACAGAGCAAAGGAAAACATAGTGGAACTCTTTTAAAAAACCAAAAATGGATACGAAAAAACCAACAACTCCATAGAAAAATGAACAAAGGACATGAATGGAGTTGAGAGAAAAAGAACTTCTTTCATTCATAAGAGAAATGAAAATTACAACTATTCTGGGATACACTTTTTACCTAACCTATGAGCAAAAATCTAAAAGTTTCATTATATAGTCTATGGAAAGGCTTTGTGGAGCCTTGAAAATAGACTTTATTTTTTAGAAAAGTTATAGATTCACAGCAAAACTGGGTAGACAGTACAGAGTTTCCACATACTTCCTGCCCGTACATACCCACAGCCTCCTCTACTATGGACCAGAGCGGCACATTTGTAACAACGGATAAACTTACACTGACACATTATTATCACCCAAAGTCCATAGTTTACATTAAGGTTCACTCTTGGTGCTGTACATTCTATAGGCTTTGACAAATGTATAACGACATGTATCTGCCATTATCAGACAGAATAGTTTCACAGCCCTAAAAATCCTCTGTTCTCTGCCGATTCATCCCTCCCTCCCTCCTCCAAACCCCTGGCAACCACTGATCTTTTCCCTGTCTCCATAGTTTTGCCTTTTCCAGAATGTCATGTATTTGAAATCAAACAGTATGTATCCTTTTCAGATTGGCTTCTTTTACTTACTAATATGTATTTAAAATCCCTCTATGTCTTTTTCATGGCTTGATAGTTCATTTCTTCTGGGGAGACATTTAGTGTTGTTACATCACTGAAAAAAAAATTTAGCATATCTGCTAAATTTATAAATGCATTAACCATTTGATCTAGCTTTAACGTTGAGTTCATACTGGGGAGGGAGCCATGGAGATTTACCAGTATGGAAGCGACATAATTAAATTTGAGGTTTAAAAGAGAGTCAAGTGGTAACAATATGAAGGTTGCTTTGGAGCAAAGAGAAACAGAGTCAGAGCACCTTTATAGGAGATTATTTTGGTCAGGCATAAAATAATGAAGAGTTAAAAGTGTGATGATGGGAACTGAAAAGAGGTGATTGACAAAAAAAAAAATTGCAAAGTAATAAAGGAATATGGAAACATTCAGACATCTCAAAGATTTTTTTATTCATTCCTTTACTTAACAAAAATTTGTTAAATATCTACTATGTGCCATACTGTAAAATTCATACTTGCATATTGGACTTGGAATTAAAAAGAAAAAGTATAATATATTGCAAATTTTTGGAGATAAAGGTCTAAAGTTAAGAAGAGAGGTTGTACTTAAGATAAATTTATTTTTGAGAGCCATCTTTAAGGAGACAATGGTTGAAGCAATGAGGATGAAGTAGTTTTTTGTTTGTTTGTTTGTTTTACACCTAGGGACAGGATCAGAGGCAGTGGATAGCCAAGAATTGAACTGTGGGAATTTTTTTTACAATTATGGAGTAGAGAAAGCAACAATTCAACAAAACAGACACAAACAGGAAGAGACTCAGTCATGTGCATAGCCATGGAAACAAACTGTGGAGAACAGTCAAGAATGAGAAGATGATCAAAAATATCAAAATCCGTAGAGAAGCTCCTAAGAAGAGGTCACGTAGTTTGACAAAAAAAAAAAAAAAAAAAAAAAAAAAGTGTCATTGGTGAGTTTATAGAGAATAAAAGCAGAATTACAAATACCTGGTAAGCAATGGATGTTGAGAAGGTGTAAGTAGTGAAAAGAAATTACAGATTTGAGAATTAAATGTAAGGAGAATCAGAAGAGGTGAATAGAAGAAACAACTTCAAAATACTCTGAAGATAAGCAGATCATTGTTCAAGTGTGAAGACACAGTGGAAGGTATCAGTGAAGAGAGAGAGATTTAAGATTCAAAAGATGGCAGGGTATAACCATGGCACAAACATCCTGGGAGATCAAGTGCATTTTGATGTAAAAATATGTGAGACATCAGTACCAAACTCCTTAGGGACAGAATTGGCTTGGGAAATAACGAGAAGAAAAATTTTTAAGTGGATCAGAACTTTACTTATTCAAGAGATTCAGGTAAAATGAGAAACAAAGTTGCTAAACAGAAAGTGGCTAGTGTAGGTTCTTCTTTCTTGTGTCCCAAAGGCTCTGGAACATCAAGCAATTTGAACTAAAGGGGACGATATTCATCTAGCTCTACCCGAAATCCTGGAGAAGCATCCCATCAAACCAATACCTCCTCTAATGTAGACACAGATGACTCAAGCAACATTGTGCATTTCACTGATGAGAATATGAAAAATATGTCTAGTATGTGCTACTCATTAGATAAACTATATTAAGAGCTATTCCTACACAGAATGACATTATCCAGTCAAGCGTAAACGCTGTTCTATCTAATCACCTTGGTTAAAAACAAACAAACAAAAAAAGAGCATCCTTTAATTGTTTCTCTTTCCATGTAAGAGAGTCAAGTCCTATTAAGGAACTACCTGTGCCTTAACATTCACTGTCAAAGCAAGAGTGAACTCAGTCTGATCATGATTCTGATGGCTGATAATTATTCACTAAGTGCCATCCATCTATTGGTGATAAGAACATGGGCAGTTAGACAGTTTGGAAGTAGGATGATTAGATTTTACATTCTGAAGTTAGCAAAGATAAGTCATGGAAAACTTCATCTCTAATGTCTCCTAT
This sequence comes from Balaenoptera borealis, assembly GCF_965194805.1. NCBI lineage: Eukaryota > Metazoa > Chordata > Mammalia > Artiodactyla > Balaenopteridae > Balaenoptera > Balaenoptera borealis. The sequence goes on from NC_138866.1 coordinate 178,842,447, forward strand.
TCTTCCAGTCTTGCAATGGGAAAAATGATCCTAAGCTTGAAATCACTATCATAGTGAAGTGGTAACCTGGCCAGTCAAGAACTCAGAAGAACAGAAGGCCTTTCTGGCAGGGTGGGTGGCGGATGGCCACCTATATAAATTCACCCCACTTGTCCAATAACCCACATAATGTCATATTCCATTAGTTTCTTGTTCAGGAGTCCCAAGTGCAAATTTCTATTTTAAATTAGATGCCAGTTTTTTATCCACCGAGTCTTTGATCCCATGGTATTAGGAATTTGTTTATGTTCTAGTGCTTCATTAATTAAAGGTGTTCTAGTGTATTTCAAGAGCCTCAAATCAACTTATTTTGTAGGATTATAGTTTACTGTAATTGTAGGGTTAGAGTTTACTATAGTTGTAGGGTTAGAGTTTGTAGCATTATAATTATATTTATAAAGTAATTTTTAATCCCTACTGTATAACTTCAACAAGCTTAAAATATCAATTTTACTAAAAGTTGTCATTATTTATACTGTGAATAGCAACCTTCATAGATAAGGTAAAAATAAAATCAGGTAACATTATAAGTTATCTTAAAGACTCCATTAACATGGGCTTCCCTGGTGGCGCAGTGGTTGAGAATCTGCCTGCCGATGCAGGGCACACGGGTTCGAGCCCTGGTCTGGGAAGATCCCACATGCCGTGGAGCAACTAGGCCCGTGAGCCACAACTACTGAGCCTGCGCATCTGGAGCCTGTGCTCCGCAACAAGAGAGGCCACGACAGTGAGAGGCCCGCACACCGCGATGAAGAGTGGCCCCCGCTCGCCGCAACTAGAGAAAGCCCTCGCACAGAAACGAAGACCAAACACAGCCAAAAATAAATTAAAAAAAAAAAAAAAAAAGATTGCATTAACACACTGAATTTTACTTCATTAATGCTCCTCCAGGCCTATCTCAAACTTACACACAGTTTCTCCTAGTTTCTTCTTTTCACTATTTATAGTTCTATTTTTCAATAAGAAGTCTATATCTATGTTGATATAAACAGCTATGACATGTAACACTCCTTCCCACCTAGTTTTAGAGATAGTATGTTAAAACTATGGAGGCCAGGTATAGTGGTTCTAGATCAGAAAAGTTTTGGACTTGATTTTGGCTATCATTATCATCAGCCAATAATTATTGAGCTCCTGTTATGAGGGGGACATCATGTCAGGCAGTGAGGCTATAATGAGGTATAAAACCGAGTCCTTGGCTTTCAGTATTTTCAATACAGGTGACGAAACAGAACTTAAAAAAAAAAAAAAAAAAAGGACAACAATAAAGGGATCGCGTATTATCACATTTTCATCAATAGAAGGGAAATAAATAAAGGGTCCTGAAGGATGTAAAGGCAGAATAAAATCACTTAAACACATGAAGGTGAAACAGCATGAATAAATTCATCTATTCACACTCCTAAATCATTACACATAATCATATGCCAAATCAATTAATTCAAGATCATTAGCAACCTGAAAACAACAAAACACAAAGGAGTATCATCCCTTAGGACAGTAGCGTCAATTAAATACATGATTGTTTAAGGAAAGTTACATGTACTGAGTGCCTGATACTGTACACATGCTGTCTCATTCATTCAGTTCCCCGGATAAACCTATGCCGTGAACTCAGAGAAGGTCAACAACTTCTTCTAGGTCCTTCAGCTAGTAAACATCCAAGCCAAAATTCAAATCCAGATATGCTTGATATCAAAGCCAATGTTCCTTTCACTATTTACTTCTGGCTCTCTTAAAACATAAATCACATAGGATCCCTTTACATCAAGGATTATTCCTTCACGGAATATACCTGGCCTGGGTCAGATCAATGTTTTCTGAATGTTATTAATTACATTCAGTAAAAGTTGATATAAATCGCAACTCTGTGGGAAATCTCTTAAAATCATCCACCTCTGACACCAGCATGAGTATCTTATAGAGTCTGGGACAAGCTTTCCCTGTTACTGGTGCTTCTGCCTCTCTTTCCTCAAATTAGTCCAACTTAGTCACACAGCGTTCACCACTTTAATTAATCAACGCTTCCATGGGGAAGCCTTTCACAATCCCCCTAGACTAGCCACATTTCCTTCTTAAACAGCCAGACCTCTTAAACACTACTATGGTCCTATATCCCTCTTCATCACAGCACTTATTGCACTAATAGATTTACATCTTTTTTAGTGTGAGGATTTGAAGGATGTCTCTCCAAAAGCTCCAAGAGGGTAGAGACTGTTTTTGCTCGATATTGTATCCTTGGATCTTAGCACATCATACCTGGAAAGAGAGCTTAAAAATATATGTTGAATAAATATATCCACTAACAGTCTTGTACATAAGAGGTCAATTAGTAAATGATGTTATCAGTGACCTTTTCTGCAGGCTGGAGTTTCCAGAAGGTGAGACTAAAGTAAACACACGTGTCGGCCAGCACTTTACAGCACCGTATGAGATGACTCAGAAGGCGATCTTTGGAATCGCTCAGATGACGGAGGAGTTAACAGTCTGTGAGTATATGAGAGAGGGTCAACACTCCTTACATCTGTGGGTTTAAATGATCTTATTTACATAAAGAGGAAGAATAAGAGAATGAAAATGAAGGAGTTACAGAAAAAGCTAAGCCCAACTTTAGACACTGTTGAAAAGTAGAAACTGTGTGTTGTATACACATATAATACATTTATGAAATACTACGTGGAGCCACTCAATAGATAGTGAATGAATGGATGAATGATATTATCTTTGCCATGTGGAATAAATGAAGGGGCCAAACAAACATAAACTTATGAGGCTTGTGTTAGAAGTCACAGCACAACTGTGTCGATTTTGATAGGAGCTGCTTCTACGTGAGCTTGTGCATAGAGAGTTCAATGTGCACAGTTTTTAATTTAGTTTTGGGAAGTGGAGAGCAGACATTTAAAAAATTTGAACCAAGACCCATTGGAAATGAAGTTCTTTAAGATGCTGCTTTAATATCTTCTTTCTGTCCTATCAAACCCAGGTAAATAAGTGTGGACCAATCTCATGGGATTTTTCACACACAGAATTTATTGGGTTAAGGGGAAGGGTTTGGAACATATATATTATTGTGGCTAAGTGAAAGAGTGCAAGAAGGGAAGTAGGAACTGAAAGAAAGTTAAGGAAATAGTTACGTACTTAACTTTTTGATGGAGCTAACATCTATAAATATACTTTTCAAAGATTCCCCCAAGGGACTTGAAAACAGGATATAACCTATGTTGCTTAGAAAAATCCTTATCAAGTTATTTCTAATTAGATTACTTTTTAAATTTTATTTATTTATTTTTTATTGGGGCATAGTTGTTTTACAATGTTGTGTTAGTTTCCGCTGCACAGTGAAGTGGGAGCTTAATGTTTTTAAAAGATAAAGTTGTATTATACTTTGTATTTGTGTATGTAACCCCAATAAATGAACCTTAGATGCCATACTTATCTTTGTATCCACACTACATGCATGTGATAGGGGCTCAATAACATTTTTAATAAATAAATAAAAGAATTAAGCTGTCTCTGCAATGCTACGATAATCTAATTAGAGAAACAAATATCGTATATTAACACATACGTGTGGAATCTAGAAAAATGGTACAGATGAACCAGTTTGCGAGGCAAAAATAGAGAAACAGATGTAGAGAACAAATGTGTGGACACCAAGGGGGGAAAGGGGGTGGGGTGGGATGAATTGGGAGATTGGGATTGACATATATACACTAATATGTATAAAATAGATAACTAATGAGAACCTGTACAGGGAACTCCACTTCACTGGTGTGTAGAGTACTGGTAAGATAATGAGTTTAGTATGGACATGTCCAGCTTGGAGCATCTACAAGGTATCCAGGAGGAGAAAAATATATAGTTGGCAAGTGGAAATTTAAATATGAAGTTTAGGGACTTTCCTGGTGGCACAGTGGTTAAGAATCTGGTTTGATCCCTGGTCCGGGAAGATCCCACATGCCATGGAGCAACTAAGCCCTTGCACCACAACTATTGAGCCTGTGCTCTAGAGCCTGTGCACCACAACTACTGAAGCCGGCGTGTTGCAACTACTGAAGCCTGCGCACCTAGAACCCGTGCTCTGCAACAAGAGAAGCCACTGCAGTGAGAAGCCCACGCACCGCAACGAAGAGTAGCCCTCGCTCGCCGCAACTAGAGAAAGCCCGCACGCAGCAACGAAGACACAGCACAGCCAAAAATAAATAAATAAATAAATAAAAGAAATTATTAAATAAATAAATAAATAAATATGAAGTTTAGTTTAAAAGACCATACAACATTAAAATCATGGGATTGTAGGAGATTGTGGATAAGAGGGTAGAATTAGACAAGACCAAAGAATGAACAATGGAGTACGTTATATTGAACTCCAAGCCGTCAGGAACAATGACTATTTTGTTCATTACTCTAACCCAACACCATGTGTGGCTCACAGGAAACAACATCTGTCTTAAAGGAATAGATGATGCACAATGAATGAATGAAAGGAAGAGGATAAGGCCGTATGAAGTCTGAGGGAAAAAAAGGACAAAGACGAAAGTAGCTGGAAGTGAGCTGATGAGTACAGTGTGTTGTTGGACCAGAGAGAACAAAGTGTTAGGATGGGGGAGCCATCAGTATATTGAAAGCTCATTGAATTTTTACTAAATTAGCCACTCTATGCACACTCATTAGATTAACCTTCCTCAACTTTATTTTTAAAATTATGCCATTACCCTTCTCAAACATTTTCGAGAAAGATAAAATTCTAACTTCTCCATGTGACAATTAAGATCCTCTACAATTTGGCACTGACTCACTTTTTCAGCCATAGGACTCACCGTTTTGAATCCTTCCTCTTTTCACGTTCCTTTCTTCACTCTTTCCTGGACAGGTCAAGTTTTACCTGATTTCCAAGACTTTGTCCATCTCCCCTCCTCTGCCCTTTATAATTTACCTTCCGTGGCCCAACTAGAGTCCCATTTCATTCATGAGAGCTCCTTGACGGTTTTATCACACACTCATGGATCCTTTCACCGAATTCATCCTTGCCTAGGTCATACCCTGCCCCCTCCAACATCAATGTTTTGAGCATTTATAAAGTCAACGAACAAGTATGGATTTTATCTTGCTCTAAGTCACAGCCAGAGCCTCTTTCCCTGGGTTTTAGCTGTCTCTATAGGGATGTGTCAAGCTGCTCATCTGATTTTGAGGCTCCTTTCCACCGTGGTTACGGCTATAGTGACAGTAGAAACAAAAACAAACAAAAAAGATAACCGCATGAAGACCATTTTCCTCAAATCTTGTTATATTTGTACTTATCACTCTGGGGGCTAAGAAAACTTGCCATCTCTTTTTAAAAAATCCTTCTGTTGACTTATCAGGGTAGAGCCAGTTGTGCTGAATGATGGGAGAGTGTAGATAGGGGCGTCTGTATGGTGATACTCATCATGGGTGATGTAGATACGGATGCTGCATGGAAATGCTCACAGGAGAATGTAAATATAGATGTAGAACGGTAATGCAGCAAAAGCTGACTTGGCTGCATTTGAAATTTTCTCTTCCCATCTCTACCAAGCAGCCCTTTTGGAGCAATTTCTACTTCCTTTTTTTCCCCCCCAAAATTCAATTACTGAGTCCTCCGAGAAATCTTTTCTGATCTGCAGTATAATAACAATACCGTTTAGGTGTTCCCACCACATATTTTATTGTTTGTAACACATTAAATTATAACTGTGTGTTTAATTGTTGTTTACTCCACAAGATATTTTGAGGGAACAGGCCATATATATATTTTTAAATATTTTTTCCCAATGCCTAGCATGGAGCTTGAATAGTTGGTGTTGAGAAAATGTTTGCTGCATGAATAAAATGAATATATTTGCTAGTTCCTCCATAATTATTGCAGTCATTAATTTAATGGTACAAGCATCCTAGTTTCTGAGAGTATCATACTTGGCTTTTAAGTCTCTAGAAGAATTTTGGTTCAGAAGTTTAAAAAAAATGAAGAGAGAAGACAATAGCAGTAAGGGTCTGAAGGTGATGCTCTACATGTTGTATTTAATAGGAAAGATTTGGGGGTAAAGTACAGAGCAGAAAATAGTAATTTTAATGGCCACCTCTTAGATTCCCATTGAAACAACTAACTGAATATAACACAAGGGTATATAGAAGACTAACTTAAAAGTCCTTCTTAGGAGAAGGAGAAATCCTACTTATAAGAAAGGATCCGAAGAAAGTAAGTGAGAAGACAATGGCCAAACCCAAAAACACATTAGGCGGATGGATGACAGAAGGAAGAGCAAAGGTGGGTGTACTGGGGCCTGACGGGACTCACTGCAAACATTATGTCAGTTACCACCCTGAGAAGCCACCTACAACTGTGGGTGATGCTCGAATTTGTTCTTGGAGGGATGAGATATCATAAACTGAATGACAGCACTGTTGGGGAAAGGGGCACTACCGTTGCCAGGTACCTGGCATTGGACTAACCAAATAGAAACTGGTTCTCCTGAAAGCCGAAACCCAGCACGGCAGTTCACTTAACAGAGAATAAATGACACCAAGACTCAGATCTCTGCGGGGACTGCCAGGGTTTCAGCTTCTGCTCTATTTCCCTCAGGCTGCTGTATTGTGAATTGGTAACGATAATTTACAGTAGATTTATATTGTCCCTTTCCCTATTGTCTAAATATAAAAGAATTGGGCAGAATTCCACATCAGTCTTTGACAGACCCTATTTCAATGCCGAATTCAGCCAGAAGCCAGTGGATCTCTTGCTGTAAGGATAAGCAAACAGAAATGTTATATACCAAACCTGGGAGAAAATATTCCAGTCCCAAATAAGAAGATACTACAAAGAATCAGAACAGATGCCCTCTTCTGTTACAGATTTACTGAAAAAGACAAGAGGAAAATTCCTGATTTATGTTATTTATGTGATTCAAGAGAATATAGCATCCAGAACAAAAGAAAAAAAAATATTTAGATCAAGAGAGACTGTATGGGGTTAAAAATGATTGCAGAATAAAAATCAGACTGGGGGCAGTGTACTTCAGCCTGGATGTTGCAGAAAATCAAAGTATAAAGCAGAAGATAAAATTTTTTAAATTTCCAGAATTCAGGGGTAAAGAATAAAGAATAATGAAAGGCATGGAGTATAGAGCTAGGAGATTTAACAGCGTGTGAGTCATGCTACAAATGCATCTACACAGCCAAAGCCAAACCTTTCCCCACCACACGTAAACACTTGCATGGCATTTTTTTCTTTCTTTATTGTGGTAAGAACACTTACTGTGAGATCTACCCTGTTAAGAAATTTTTAAGGGCACAATAGAGTCTTTTTAAACTACAGGCACTATGCTTACATGAAGTAAAAGTAAGAGAATTTGTAGGCAGCAAAACAACCCTAAAGTAATAGCTAAATGAATTTTTTAAACAAAAAGGAAATGATAAATGAAGGACCATGAAACATCAGGAAGTAAGAAAGAACAAGAGAAGGAGTAAAATATAGTTAAATACAATACAATTTTCCTTTCTTGAGTTTTCTAAAGTGTGTTTGAGTTTTGAACAAAAATTATAGCACTGTCTTGTGTAGTCCTAAGTCTATGTAAAGAAAAAAATTTAAACATTTATAAACAGGAGATAATATTCTACACTACACTCAAACTGGTAAAATGTTAATACCGGTAGATGGTGAGGACTATATATATGTGTGTGTATGTATGTGTATATATACATATATACGTGTGTATATATGTGTGTATGTGTGTGTGTCTATAATACCTAGAGCAACCACTAAAAAAAAACTAAGCAAAGAGTTATACTCAAAAACACTGAAGATAAATCAAAATGAAATTCTAAAAAATGTTTAAGTAACCGAAAAGAAGGAAAAAATAAACTAAAAAAGGGAACAAAAGGAAACAAGAAATAAAATAAAAAATGTAAGCCTTAACTTTTCCAAGCTCATCAATGAATTTAAGACATTTAAAAAACTTTATCTATAATCGATAACTTTTTTGACCTATGGAGGGAACTGAACTAGGTATTTCTTCTTCCTACTCTTGGAAATAAAATGCTTGTGATAATATATTTCTTCCTACAGAGCTGGTTAAACTCTACTTTGATTGAACCTGAGACAGTAACATTGCTTTGACAGGACTTAAATAAGTCAACTAGATGAGGCACACTAATTTAAGTATAATTTGGTGTTGGTGCAATTATGACAAAAACAACAAATATTTTTACTGTAAAGGGCTTTGTTTTCTAGGAAAGAAAACAGTTTACCTATAAATTAGATGTAATTTTTCTATCTTGATCAGTGTACAAATGTGGTTGTAAAAATACTTGGCATTTAGAGAAAGGAAGAAACATACAAATCTTAGATGTAAATGATCATAGTTGGAACTGGTGCATTGATTAGATCATTTAAAAAACTTTCATTGATTCTGAAGCTTATCAGTCTGTTTACCATGACATATGGGCAATTTGTAGATAATCAATGAAATTGTCATTAAATCTCCCCAAAGATACAGTATTATATCCATAAGAGGTACAGAACCAATTCCCAGGGACACCTATCTCAGAAACAAGGCTTTATTACACACAAACTAAGGAATGAACACTAAGCTAAAAGTGTCCAATAAAGCATGGGCTCAAAAATTTTCAAACTGGGAATGTGAAATCATTATTTCTATATTTCTCACAGTCAATAGTAAACAGTTTGATTCCATAAGTACACTTTAACCAAAGCACTTGCCCCAAACAATACTGGGAAAACATAATTATCTCTGAACACAGGGGGATGTGGATAAAAGATATTTCTTGCTTTCTGGTTTAGGGGGCAAATTGTAACCCAGGTGAGAATTAGAATTTTTTTTTAAATTGGAGTATGGTTGCTTTACAATGTTGTGTTAGTTTCTGCTGTACAATGAAGTGAATCAGCTATATGTATACATATATCCCCTCCCTCTTGGACCTCTCTCCTGTCCCCCCATCCCGCCCATCTAGGTCATCACAGAGCACCGAACTGAGCTCCCTGTGCTATACCACAGGTTCCCACTAGCTATCTCTTTTACACATGGTACCGTATATATGTCAATCCTAATCTCCCAATTCATCCCACGCCCCCTACTGGGATTGTTTTAAGGGAAGAAAAGAAATCAGATTCCCATTCATAACGAGAAGAATTTGAAGAGAATAGCAAAATAACTGTTGTGTTTCATGTTCTGATTAAAAAAGCAAAAACTAAGCAAATAATTCTGAGCTTTGGAAAACAACTTTATTTAATACAAATACATACATGTATATGTGTGTGTGTGTGTATATATATTTTTTCACACACACGTACATATACATATATATATGAAATCAAAGGAAAAATCTAGCTTTCTGCCATTATAAGCATATGTCTTCAGTAAATGTGATATATCCTCTCTAAAATAAAGAACATTTTTATAAAACCCAATTTGGACGACTTGCATTGAGGAAAAAGAGGTTTTGATTAATGTATGGTGGGTAATTATTGCATTTGCTTTATTTTATATCCATGACACTTAATATGACAAATAAAGATGTAGCACACAATATTTCCTTTTTACATGGCTGCTATGAAATGACACTGAGAGCTGATGATACCTCATTTGACTGTTTTGAAAATTTTTCTTAAAGCTCTTCTGTTGCTTAAGGTTTCCCCTGACCATTGGTTCTAGAACAGCATTAAGTTAAATAGCCTAAAAGCTTCTCTTCATCTTCAGATTTAAGTGTATTTTTTAAACACTTGCACTAAAGCCATCTTAAAAAGAAATGAGACAAAACAAAGTGATTAATCTTACATAAAGCCAGAAAAAAAAATATGTTTATTATGGATTGGCTAGATATTAGATTTCTTTATATTGGGCTCTAATAAATTTCAACTTGCCGTTATTTTCATTTCTGAAATGGGGACGGAGCAGTGCAGTTCCCCTGTAATGTTTGAAGCCCTGGGTCCTCAAACAGTTCTCAATCTGTGAATGCTGAACCTCTCTAAGGAACTATCAGTAGGTTTGGTCATAAATCACAGAGGCTTCTGTTTACCCGTATGACTGATCTCTAAAAACAGGATCAATGCACTTCATTCCTAAAACCTGAAAATAAGTATCTATGAGAGAGAGAGTGTCGAGAAAGAAAAAAAGAATTTTTAAAGGTCAAACCTTAATTCACCTTGGTTCCCAGAAACTGTCCTTATAGCTTTTTGATGAAAACAATTTCATAGCCCTTGATGATTACAGTATAACGATCTTGTAGTCAGGAACATTAAAGGTAGTTATATGCTCGTTTTTATTCTAAAAATTTTTAGTTTTGCTAAAGCAACATCTCCCTTTTCAAACCCAGGAACAAATATAACTGACCAATTTTTTCAATATAGATTCTCACATAAATACTGACATGAGTGTGTGTTCACATGGTAGCTTCTACCCAAAAGGAAAGTAATATCATTTCCCAGATGCATGTTGTTGTGCTTAAAATATATGCAGTAAAAGGAAACCAAAAAAAGTGTGTTTTTATTCTATTTCACAGTCTTTCTTGGTGCCTTCCATGACAATTATATTGCAAACATTCTCTTGCAATTCATCTGTGTAAAATATCAGTAAAATTATACTCTCAATATGAAATCTGAAGAAAAAACTTTCTATTTTTACTACTTTAAAATGTATGCCTTATCCTAGAGACCACCATTTTCCAAAACATGCAGTTTGAAGAAACTGCATTGACAAGGCCTTACACAAAAAACTTTTATGAATACAAACTTTGAGTGATTTTTCTGGTTCATCTAATTTATTTAAATTAGCTTTATTTAATTACACATACAGCTGTTCTGTGCCCTGAACATAGCCCAAGGGACTATTTAAAGTGCTTAAGTCTAAATGTCATGTTTTATCACTGTGTAATATGTAGCAATCCACAAAAATTTTTTTGTTGTTCTTCGCTGGGTCGTACTTCCAAAATCCAGCATTCCTCCTCTTGTTTTTTCTCGGATATGATAATAGTTATAAAGCTACAAGCTAAATGTAAGTAGAACCGAATATCATCTGAACACCATTCATGCCATGATTCAAGTTATAGCAGTATCCTTGTTCAGAGAAGTCTCTTCCATTCCAGTGCCTTTAATTACCATCTATAACTAGGGTTTCCAAAATCTATATCACCCACCCAGATTTCTATCTGGTTCTCTAGACCAGTACATCCAATGTCAAGTGAACATCTCCTCTTAAATAGACCACACGTCCAAAGTGGAATTTATCATCTTTCCTTCAACCAGCTTATCTTGCTCTATCCTAACATCACCAAATGGGGCTTCACTTACCATTTGGATTGTTGGTTATTAAATGATTTGGGGGACAAGATAGCTTAGGCCTGACATCACCTCTACCCTTACACAGAATCAACTTCCAGTGTGGCACACTGGAAAGAGCTTGGACTCTGGAATCAGTTACTCTGGGCTTGAATCCCATCTCTCGTTAGTAACCAAGTGATCTTGGGCAGATGATTTCTGCAAGCCTAGGTTTCCTCATCTACAATAAAAATATCATCACACTTCCCAATGATAACTAGAGAACCCAAAGGGAGAATATATGTGAAAGTGTTGTATCAAGCATAAGGCCATATGTAAATATTAACTTGTATTAGCATATTCCTAAAAGAATCCGACAAGGAGGAGAGGCCTGCAGACAAAGTAAATCATCTCTGTCCATGAAACAATGGTATACAAGCCACCAGTACTGAACAACCACATAATGCAATTTGGTTCTCTGAAACTTCTTTAGAACAAGCCCAATTCTGGTGCCAACTAACCACATGGTTAGTAGAAGGACACATGAGCTAAGTGAAGACACAGGTTTCAGCAACACTTAACCCATGTGCATATATCTTTAGAAAAAGAAAGTTGTTTTCCCTAGTGAAACCTCAAACAACAGAGATTTGAAGTGCACAGGTCCACCTATACACAGATCTTTCCCACTAAATACGTACTATAGTACTACACAATCTGTGGTCGGTTGAATCTGTGGATGCAGAATTGTGTATATGGAGGACCCACCGTAAATTTATGCAGGGATTTTCGACTACGCAGAGGGCTGGTGTCCCAATCACCATGTTGTTCAAGGGTCAACTACATATGGATCCTTTTTTTGGGGGGGCCACACTGCATGGCTTGTGGGATCTTAGTTCCCCAGCCAGAGATTGAACCTGCGCCCCCTGCAGTGGAAGCGTGGAGTCCTAACCACTAGACCGCCAGGGAATTCCCTGGATCCTTTTAGTTTAGTAGAAATTAACAAACAGTTGACTTGTATTAAAGCAGAAGTGAGAAGAATTGCTTCCCTGATTTATAACTAGGAAATGGTTTAGGAATTTCAGAAAAATCATCGTCAAGATATGACTGTCCTACAAATTTAACTTCTGTTTCCCAAAAGGATCTTCCAATACAATTACATGTACATGAGAGTCTGTCATAAGTTCTGCTGTATTATTATGACACCAAATCAGCCCAGAAGGTTCACCTTCTCATGCCCTAAGTTGGGGCAAAAACGTATGAATGGCGCTGGTCCCAGAGAGTATGATTTCCTGTCATGACTGTCTTTAACATGGAAGATCTGGTGAGTCCCCTGATGACCTAGACTTGGCATGTTTCACCATCCCTGAAACTGTTAAGAAACCTCTGCATCCAAATGGCATTACTCTAATCAGAGCATCATTCCAATATGCCACGTACAGTCACTGGGTCTTTTCCACTTCGAAAAAGTAACTAATGGCAGTATCTGAGAGGAAAATTTTAATCTTCTTTTCTTCCCAATAAAGCAATCCAAGGTCACCTGTGCTATGCATTCAAATGCGCATTTCACATACACACCCAAAACACCCGCAATGTCCAATTTTCATTGCAGTGACATTGGCCTTGTTTGTACAGCCAGTTTAATCTCATGTTCAAACCTTTATCCCTCCAAACACTTGAGGGCTGACAGTTTTATCTCCTTATCACGTTATGTCAGTCCTTTGCAAGCAAGATGTAGGGAGTACCTGAACATTTTGGGGATAATTATTCTTCCAATAATTTGCCACACTAATGGTATTTTCCCAGTTTTTTATGGTGCAAGTGTTTTATGCTTTATTAGTTTGCACTTAGTCTTTTCTTTAATCTTTTTTCCTCCTGTCTGAGATTTTATAGGTCTACTGCTTGTACTATTCCTAGGAAGAATGTATTCTTCTCCAAAAGAAGGAAAATGATTAAGGCAATACCGAAAAGGCCAGATGTTGGCCTTTATAAGAAAAAAAGAATACTATAAAACTTGGTTTTGTGTCTTTGCTAGGAGGTTAAATAATAAGTAGAGCGAGGCTAGTTAAGGAGTATGTTCCCCACGAGTATACCAACCAAGATGACTGCAGTAGACCAGAGTATCTTTAAGAGCCCAGGTCGGGAGCTCAAGTCCCCTGAGTACAAAGCTTGGAGATCTCATCCTATGCAGGATCCAAGTTCTCTAGTTTGAGAGAATAGGTAGAGCAGCCCAACATATTAGTGTAAGATGAAGCTGTTATAACTGTTTTCTTCCCTTTATAATTTTGCCCTTTCTAGAATGTCATATAAATGGAACCATACAACATATTGCTTATGGAGTCTGTCTGACTTACTTTACTTAGAAAAATGCACTTAAGATTCATCCATGTTGTTGCATGAAACAGAACTGTTTTCCTTTTTACTGTTGAGCAGCATTTCATTCTATGAACATGAACGCGCCACATTTTGTTTTCCGTTCATTTGTTAAAGGCATCTTGACTGTTTCCAGTTTTTCACAATCATGAATTATACTGCTACAAAAATTTATATATAGGATTTTTGTGAGAACTTAAGTTTTCATTTCGCTTAGGCAAATACCTACAAGTAGGATTGATGGTATGGTAAGTATGTATTTAACCTTATAAGAAACAGCCAAAATGTTTTCCAAACTGGCTGTACCATTCTGCATTCTAACAGCAATGCATAACAGTTTTATTGTGCTGTATTCTCATTAGCATTTGATATCGTCAATTTCTTTTTAAAAATCTAGCCATTCTAGGATAGAGAAATTGTGATACATACACACACACTGAAATATTATCCAGTCTTAAAACGAAGGAGATCTAGCTATTTGTGAAAACATGTATGAACCTGGAGGGCATTACACTAAGTGAAATAAGCCAGACAGAGAAAGAAAAATATTGCACAATCTCACTTATATGTAAAATCTAAAAAAGTTAAATACATAGAAGCAGAGAGTAGAACGGTGATTACCAGGGGTGGGTTGGTGGGGGAAATGGGGAGGTGCTGGTCAAAGAGCACAAAGTTGAATTCGTGAATTCATTCTTTAGATGAGTAAATCTAGAGACTTAATGTACAGCATGGTAACTATAGCTAATAATACGGTAGTATATACTCAAAATTTACTTAGTGCGTGGATTTCAGGTGCCCTAACTACAATCACAAAAAACAGTAACTATAAAGGAGATGGATCTGTTAATTAGCTTGATTGTAGTAATCATTTCATTATGTATTTCAAAATATTGTGTTATACACTATATATATATGTATTTTATTTGAAAAATTTAGCCATTCCAATGCATATATAGTAGTACCTTATGGAGTTCATTTGTATTTCTCTGAAGATTTATGATGTTGAGCATCTTTTCACATGCTTCTGTGCCATCAATGTATCTTCCTTGGCAAAGTGTCTGTTCAAATCTTTTGCCATTTATCAGTTGTTTGCTTAGTGTTGAGTTTTAAGGATTCTTTACATATTCTGGATACAAGTCCATTAAAAGTTGTATGATTTGAAAATATATTCTCCTGTTTGTGACTTTTCATTGTTAACAGCGTCTTTCATGAAGTGATAGTTTTTAATTTTGATACAGTCTGATTTATCAATTTTTTCATGGCTTATAGTTTTGAAGCAGTGTCTAAATATTCGTTACCAAACCCAAGGTCACATAGATTTTTATTCCATACTTTCTTCTAGAAGTTTTATCATTTTATGTTGTATATTTAGGGCTATGACCAATTTTGAGTTAATATTTACATACTGTGTGAGATTTGTGTCAAGGTTTATTTTTCTGCATATGGATGTCTAGTTATTGTTCCAGCACCATATGTTAAAAGGATTATCCTTGAGACTTCCCTGGTGGTGCAGTGGTTAAGAATCTGCCTGCCAATGCAGGAGACACGGGTTCGAGCCCTGGTCCAGGAAGATCCCACACGCTGCAGAGAGGCTAAGCCCGTGTGCCACAACTACTGAACCTGTGCTCTAGAGCCCATGAGCCACAACTACTGAGCCCGAGTGCCACACCTACTGAAGCCCATGTGCCTAGAGCCCATGCTCCACAACAAGAGAAGCCACTGCAATGAGAAGCCCGTGCACCACAATGAAGAGTAGCCCCCACTCGCCACAACTAGAGAAAGCCTGTGTGCAGCAATGAAGACCCAACACAGCCAAAAATAAATAAATAAATAAATTTATTAAAAAAAAAAAAAAGGATTATCCTTTGTCCACTGAGTTGCCTTTGCACTTTTGTCAAAAATTAGTTGACTATATTTGTGTAGGTTCATTTCTGGACTCTATTCTGTTTCATGGATGGATAATGGATATGCTTATCTTTTTGCCAAAACTACACTGTCTTTTTTTTTAAGTTATTTATTATTTATTTATTTATTTAAAGTGAGAAGCGCTGGCTTCTCACCGCGGTGGCTTCTCTTGTTGCGGAGCATGGGCTCTAGGCGCATGGGCTCAGTAGTTGTGGCACGCGGGCTTCAGTAGTTGTGGCTTGTGGGCTCTAGAGCACAGGCTCAGTAGTTGTGGCGCACAGGCTTAGTTGCTCCGCGGCATGTGGGATCTTCCCGGACGAGGGCTTGAACCCATGTCTCCTGCACTGGCAGGCGGATTCTTCACCACTGCACCAGCAGGAAAGTCCCAAAACTACACTGTTTTGATCACTATACTTTATAGTAAGTCTTAAAATCAGGGGACAACTGTGGGTCCTGCCTCCAGGCACTGTGAGTCCTCTGACTTTGTTCTTCTTTTTTGGAATTACCATGACTATTCTAATTCCTTTGCCTTTCCAGGTAAATTTTAGAATCAACTTGCTATTATCTTCAAAGAAGCTTGTTTGTATTTTGGTTACGATTGAGGGTTGAATCTATAGATCAAACTGGGGAGAACTGACATCAGTATTGAATCTTTCAATCCATGAGCATGTGATATCTCTCTATTTGCACACACCTTTCCTTTCTTTTATGAGTGCTCTATAGTTTTCAGCACATGGATGCTGCACATATTTGGTTAAATATTTCATCGTTTTGGGTTTTATTGTAAGTGAGATTGTTTTTCAAATTCCAAATATTCATTTCTCGCAGATAGATATGCCAGATTGGCGTTAGTATATTGTCTTTGCATGCTGTGACATTTCTAAAGTACTTCCTCGGGATTTTCTACAAAGACTATAATACTGTCTGAAATCCTGTTATTTGCCTCACAAAAGCATACTCAAACTCCAAGCTCTACTCCATGGAGAGGAAACTAATTCCTCCAATTACTCACCTACAACTGTTTGCTCACATCTATATTTATACTTATACTGTAACGTAATTATTTATTTACCTGTTTTTCTCCTTCCTTAGACGGCTGATCTCTGGAGGCAGGAGCTACTATTGTTGCCCTTTCATTCCAAGCACCTATTAAAGTGTCAGACACTGGAGGAATGAATTAAGTGTTTATTTAGTAAAGGATGGAGAAAAGAAGTCAAGGAAGGAAGAAAGGAGAGAGGAAAAAGCATGTAAGACCACCAATTTACAGACTACTAATCAGATGTGCAAAAACAATACAGCTTTTTTTCCCTACTATTCATCTATTACTCTTCTTCATAAGCCTCACTCTACCAAGGCTTGAAAGAGGGAAGATGGGCATTAAACTTGCGAATTAAATGCCTCCATCTCTTCTAGTTTCAACCATTTAATTCAGGCAACTTATTGTGTTCAGGTCAATGTTCAGTCTTTCAGATGTTTTCCTACATCCTTCTCTTTCCCAAGACGGTACCCGGGTGATGGCGGAACACACAGGCCCTCATGCTGGAGGGAGCCTGGGATCTAAGCGCTGTGACCTTAGGCTGTTATTGATCACTTTTGGTCTCTTTTTGGCAACTGCCCTTGGTTGCCTGGTAGTGCTGCTCTTCTGGCATCTACTACTGAAGGCTTGACTGATGTCCGTAATTAACAGTCTAAGTTCTATACTTTCTGTTGGCTTGGTCAGGGCCTTGGGTTCTCCTTTGGTTTAATCCCAACTCAAGACTTGTTGGCTCTAAAGACTACTCTAATATTCAACTACATTCTCTTTCTGGGGTCGGGCTTAGGAATTGTGCACCCCACAATCCCTGCAGAGGTCATGCTATCCCTTGCCTTCATTGCCGTCATGAAAGGTCCAACACTACTCCTCACCTCCCCACAGGCTAAACAGGGGTACATCTGCATTCTTCCCATACTACCTGGGAGCCAAGGTGGACTCAGAAGGCTTCCTCTCTGCCTACCCATGGTCTATGGTATATATGGTATAGACCCATCCAGCATGGTAATCTCCTCTTGAGACTGTGTGAGAAGACCACATTTGTACAGTTCCATTTGGAGCCTTTTAATGACATTTCGGAATGCGGAGAATATAGTTCAGAATGAAATGGGTGTGCATCTTTCCAAACAGATTGTTTATTTTTAATTTATTTTCTGATATTAACCCCCTTCTCTGCCCCACTCTGGCACAGAGTACAATGAAAATACAATCTGATACAATAAGATCTAGTGGGGCAAGTATCCAACTAATCAAGCAATTGAAAAAAGTAGCTCGGATTCCCCATTGTAATGTGGATGTGTTTGAAGCTATAAATATGGGAGAACTTATTGATAAATGTGTTTTCTCCTTCACTTCTTGCATTGGATTTCAAATTGGCCCACTTTAGCAGTTATATAAAACACCCTACTTTTACCACAACTTACTATAGCTAATGACTCCACTGTACGGTACGTCAATTTCTAACAGTCAGTGGTCCCCATTCTCAGGGTTAAACTCATAGATTTTTTCCCCCAAACATTATATATATATATATATTTTTTTTCTTTCCATATTTAGGCAGCTCACAGTCATCTCATTTCCTATTACACTGTATGATAAACAATAACGATTCTTGTATTTTCATGTACTTTCTGGATTCTATTACTCCAAACTCAAGACTTATGAAAAATTTCCCCACTTTCACCTCAATCCTTTAGTCCTTTAGGCGCAGTTTTCCAGTCCTTAAACCTCATGTTTCCTGCCTTATTTTGCTTGAGGTGGTGCTCCTCCTGACCAAGAACTCTTTCAAATGGTATACACCCCTCCCTTTAAGTGTAATACTGCATATTAAATTTGTGTTTCTGTGAAATTAATTTTTCTAAACTCCCCTGGTTCTGTTTAACTAGGCCATTACCCTATCCAAGTCAGTGTCAACCCCTTTTCACGAGTTCCCTCCTTTTCCTGAAGATACACAAGTGCCCTTGTTCTGTGTAAAGGTTGCCATAGGAGATCACAGTCACATTAGGGGAGAGAGTGTGATTTCAGCTGAAAGGCTCCCATGCAAAGCTTAAGGGCTGCGTTGGTTTCAACGCTGTTAATGAGATTCAGGCCAGAAAGTAATCACCCAACTGGTTCCAGCTGCAAAGAAGTCTTAATATGATTGTTGGGGAAAGATTACTGATGAGAAGGTAGCTGACTTGGTCCATTTTAGATCACGTAATTTTAAAGCTGAAAAGGGACACATGCATCCTCTAAATTGTAGCACTTCTAAAAGTGTAGGGTGTAGGCTGTCTTTAGTTTATGAGGTAGTTTTAGGTGGTACAGGACCAAATATCTTTTTATATTTATATTTATCCACCATTGCATAATCACCCTGAGTGGCACAGAGACTAGGAAGGGGGGGGGGCATAAAAAAGGAAAAGATGAGAGAGAGAGGAAGGTAAAGGGAAAGAAAAGGTGAGCCAGAGGAAGATGAAAGAGAGGCTAGGAAACCCATCTAGAACTCAGGCAGAGGTGTTTGACTCCTGGGACACTGGTGGCTGTGAGTAAAATGGTGGGGAGGGGAGGGGGAGGGAGAGAACGAGAACATGTCCAGGGATGTGAGCTGATGGACAAAGCACCGAAGAGGGAGATGAGCTCTACTGAGTCTCACTGACTTCTCAGTCCTTCCATGACACTCCAAGGACTCTGGCTGTAGAACTCAGCACCCAGAAAAAGGAGCCACACCCCACAGATAATAGAAGAGAAGAATGTTTGGGAAGCCATGTGGGATAGGAAATGGGAAAGCAGGCAGAAAAGGAAATGAGCAATATAGCCTTCAGAGGCAGAGAAATAGGAAATGCAACTAAGAGTGGAGGAGTTGGGATTTCTGGTAAATAGAGACCCGATGGGGAGCCAGCAGAATGATCAACTGCTAATGACATGAGAAAGGATTCCCAAGGATGTGGTGAATAGAACTCTGGACTGGAAATTGGAACACTGAGATTGTCTTCCCAATGTACAATGAAACCATTCTGAAATCTGGGGCAAATCGGTCTCGTTCTCCTCTGCTATAATTAGATTTATTATTCCTTCTGTGTTATTATTTTTAAATTAACAATCTTACTTTATATCTTTTTAATGTGTATAGTAATCTTCTGTCTGTGTTGATGACACTGGATTTCCATTTACGACTGGGACAAAGGTTTCCTTTGAAGTAAATTTATTAAAATAAAAAAGGAAAAACTTTATTGATGAGAACTGATATCAAGAAAAAGTTTCAATAAATTGCATTACAATGCAGTGAATAACCATATAAATCCTGAAACTGGCCTGTCTGGATTGAAATCCAGGTTCTGCCATTTACTGGCAGTGAAACCTTGGTTCTGCATCTGTGTAATGAGGATCATTATGCTACCTACATCACAGTAAAAATTAAATAAGCTAATATATCTAAAGTTCTTAGACAAGTGTCTTGCATATCTATGTGTGTTGTTTTTATATTTGAACATGAAAATGACAAAAATGATTTAAAGGTTACTAGAATGGAAAACACTTTTCCTAATATCCTAATTCCATAGAGATTTAGAAGTTATGCAGGTTGCCCAACTTCTTGGTTCCAGAACTTGTATTAGAATTAATTTTCTTGAGTCCTACTCTAATTTTATTTACCTATTTGTTTTTCATCAGTGTTTTTACATTGCCACTGCCACTTGAACAGGCCAAATAAAGCACTGCTGCAATATGGACTTCAAAGTACGAAAGGGAGAGTGCCCTGTTAGCAGAAATATATCGTCACAGAAGGAAAAGTTGCAAAAATAGCCATTTTATCCAAGAATCTCTGATCTTTTCTATTATGTAAAACATACTGATGATTATTACTGTTCCTGGTTTTTGGAGGAAGTGAGAAAGCAGATGGGTAGCTGGTCAGTAAGTGATAAAGACAGCACCTCTCCCAGCTGTGGATAACTTTGCAGTATGGATAACCTACACTCCTCAGCAACCTGACAGAGTCACTGAAAAGTTCCCACAATTCTTAACTCTTCATTTTCCATATTAACCACTGAACCACAGAATCATCCTTTAACCACTCATTTTTTTACTGATTACATCAACTAATAAGTTGCATTTCATTAGTTTATTCATTTTCATGAGTGCCCTTTTGCTAACACACACACAAAAGCAGGAAGCTACATAAGCGTGTAATTTAATCTTTCTTTAGAATCTCTCTTAATAATTCACTTTTTAAAAGGGTGATCAGAATATGAACCTCTGTCTTTTGGAGCTGCGTGTTTCCTTAAATGAGTACAGTAATCGTGCCCCTGTTAGGAGCTTCTTAAAAGTTTTCAAGAAAATACAATTTGAGATAAATAATGCTGATTAGACACCCTCCCATGAAAGAAATAATAGAAAGAGATCAGGTGATAAATGAAATGGATGTTGCTCTATGAAAGCAGATGGTGATAAATGGAGGACTGGCACTGTGGCTCACACTGGCACTTCTGGAAGCAGCCCCAAGATTTCTAATTGTGCTTTAGTTTTGCAGACCAGTCATTTATACTAACAGTAACATTAAAGTGATAAATGAGGAAGAAGCAGGTTGTCTAATCAGCAGAGAAGCAGTGATGCAGCTCAGATCAAAAGGAGAGTCATTCTGTTTCTTTTCCATGTTAATAAGTAAGGCATGGAAGGGTCATTTGGTTTGAAGGGAGGTTTGCCAAATATGCAGCCACTCATATAATTAAATTATTCTCATATAGCCTTTCCTTTCTTTTCAAAAGAAGTTTGCTTTTTATTCTAGTCCTCTTCAAGTAAGCTTTTATTTTAATCACCTAAAAGAAAGAATTGTGATAAGTCAGTGCTATAAAAAAGGTCATTTCTTATACCTTAACAATTAGCTCTTTCAAAAATTTAATAGTAACTACAGACCATCCTGCTGTGACTTGTGATTTTGCAAGGAAAGCACAGCCAGCAATTCTGTACTATCTGTTGGATTTTGATGCACCAACTATTAAGTGTATTCTTAATTAAGGTTATATGTATCTCATAAGTGATGGAAACGATTTTTAAGAAAGTGTATGTGCACTTTAGTGTTAAAAATGTACACTTACTAATAAAAAATGAATATTCACTAATTAAACTACCTACCATTGACACTAATTCCATTTTATGTATTTTTACAAAATAATTCTATTAATGACTAAATGTTAAAGTTTATTCAGGCAGTAAAACTGTCTTTTGGTAACTCCTTGGTGTCCTGAAGTGATTTTTTTTTTTCTGGTTCAGAAAATAACTTTCCTTTCCCTCAAGATTAATAAACTTACTTTCCACTTTGGGGATTCTCATGTGCTCTTATTTCCAGCCAGATTTCAATAATATGTACTATTAAGTTTTTTATTCATTTTTCCATTTATGTCTATATTCTGCGAGCATGATATCAAATGGTACCAAATGCCACTGGTTTCACCATGCACATGTATTTAATCTCTCTTTTGAAGGTGTTTTAAAATGTGTTATTATTTTTTACTCTAAATTTTGAATTTATGTATTTATTACTTACTTGGCTTCAAAAATACTAAAAAGGCATCACAGTTACATAAAAAACCAAATAACATAATACAAGAGAGAAAAAAAAAGAACAAGGAGAAAATTAAATAAGAAAAGTAGGAAAAAGTAAGAAAAGTAAAGCAATATAATAAAATCATGAGTGTGACTTGGCTACAAAGGCATGCCATAAAGAAGGCAAGCAAACTACAGTACATGGGCTAAATCTAACCTACTCTTTTTTTTTTCTTTTGGTGGTAAGAACACATTAGACATACCCTCAACAAATTTTTAAGTGCACAATAGGGTACTGTTAATGACAGGCACAAGGTTGTATAGTAGATCTCTTGAACTTATTCACCTTATATGACTAAAACTTTATATCCATTAAGCATCAATTCTATTTTCCCCACCCCAAATACTGGCAACCATCATTACTCTGCTTCTGTTTCTCTGTTTGATTATTTTATATACTGCATGTAAGTGGAATCATGCAGTATTTGCTTTCTGTGACTGGTTTATTTCATGTAGCATAATGTTCTTCAGGTTCATCCATGTTGTTGCATATGGCAGGATTTCTTTCCTTTTTTAAGGCTGAATAGCATTTCACTGTGTGTATATACCACATTTTCTTTCTTTTTTTTTAAATAAATTTATTTATTTTATTTATTTGTTATTTTTGGCTGCGTTGGGTCTTTGTTGCTACTCTACGTTGCGCTGCATGGGCTTCTCACTGCAGTGCCTTCTCTTGTTGCGGAGCATGGGCTCTAGGCACACGGGCTTCAGTAGTTGTGGCACGCTGGCTCAGTAGTTGTGGAGCCCAGGCTTAGTTGCTCCGCAGCATGTGGGATCTTCCCGGACCGCAGCTCGAACCCATGTCCCCTCCATTGGCAGGCAGATTCTTAACCACTGCGCCACCAGGGAAGCGCTATACCACATTTTCTTTATCCATTCATCTACTGATGGACATTTGGGGTTTTCCATACCTTGGTTATTGTGAATAATGCTGCAATGAACATGAGTGCAGATATTTCTTCAGTATCCTGATTTCCATTCTTTTGTTCCATTCCAGAAGTGGGCTTGTAGAAACATACGAAAATTCTATTTTTAATATTTTGAGGAATCTCCATACTGTTGTCCATAGTGACTGAACCATTTTATATCCTCAACAACAGTGGAAGCATTCTGATTTCTCTACATCCTTGCCAAGACTTATGTTTTAAAAAATAATGGCCATTCTAACAGGTGTGAGGTGATAGCCATAGCTTTGATCTGCATTTCTTTGATTATTTGTGAGTGAGCACGTTTTAATATACCTGTTGGCCATTTGTATGTCTTCTTTGGAGAAATGTTTATTCAAGTCCTTCACCCAATAAGAGACTATTAGAAAAATCATACATCAACAAACTGGATAACCAATAAGAAATGAACAAATTCTCAGAACATACAACCTACCAAGACTGAATCATGAAGAAACAGAAAATCTGAACAGATAAATTACCAGTAAGGAGGTTTAATGGGTAATCAAAAAACTTCCAACAAACAAAAGTCCGGGACCAGATGGCTTCACTGGTAAATTCTACCAAACGTTTAAATAATTAATACCAATCCTACTCAAACTCTTCCAAAAATAGAAGAGAAGGGAACGTTTCCAAACTATTTTTATGAATCCAGCATTACCCTAATTCTAAAGTCAAACAAGGATACTATAAGAAAACTATAGGCCTATGTTCCCAATAAACACAGATGCAAAAATCCTGAACAAAATACTAGCAAACTGAATTCAACAGCACATTAAAAGAATCATACACCATGATTGGGATTTATTCCTGGGACACAAGGTAGTTCCAACATATGAAAATCAATTAATGTGATACACTGCATTAACAGAATGAAGGATAAAATTCATATGCTCATTGCCATAGATGCAGAAAAAGCATTTGACAACATTAAGTACACTTTCATGATAAAAACTCTCAACAAACTAGGCATAGAAGGAATGTAGCTCAACATAGTAAAGGTCATATATGAAATGACCACAGCTAACATCATATTCAACTGTCAAAATCTGAAAACTCTTTCTCTAAGACCAAGAATAAGACAAGAATTCTCCCTCTTGTCACTTACATTCAATACAGTACTAGAAGTTCTAGTCAGAGAAATTAGGGGTGCTAATGTATAAAAGAGAGTTCATCTGTTTACTTTGGTTTGTATAAGTTAAGTGCTAGCATTTTAAGTCTACTTAAGGACATATAAAGAGAATGTAAAAAATTAAAGAAAAAAATAACAAAAGAAACCAACAATTTGGATATAATTATTGCTCTGAATGCCTTAGTCCTGTCTGCTTTTGGTTTTCCATAACTCATTACTTTCTATTTGTCTTCCAGTTTTCAGTTTAAAAGCCACTTTCCCCCATACATTCCAAGACCCCTCAAAAATGAATTGGGTACCCCACAAGTTTACCCAAACAGTACCCTGTCAAATCCCTTGTTGTAGCACTGGAAACGTTCCCTGTAAAGGCCTATTTGCTTGTCTATTTCCCCAGTAGAACATCACTGCTATGATCTAAACGTGTCACGCCGACATGTATATGTTGAAATCCTAACCCCCAAGGTGATAGTATTTGGAGGTGGGTCTGTGGGCGTCATTATCTCCTGAGGGCGGAGTCCACATGAATTGGAGTAGGATCCTTTTAAGAGGTCCCAGAGAACTTTTTACCCCCGTCCACCATGTGAGGACACAAGAAAGTGCTATTCATGGACCAGGAAATGGGCCCTCACCAGCCACCAAACCAAATCTGCTGGCACTATGATCTTGCCCTTCCCAGCCTCCTGAATGATGAGAAATAAACGTCTGTTGTTTACAAGTCACCCAGTCTCTGGTATTTTGTTACAGCAGTTCAAACGGACTAATGCAATCACCTTGAAGGCAAGAAGAGAGCTAAGTGTACTTTCGTAGACCCAACAATGGGCTCAGTATTTGCTATAGTGCAAATGCTTACACGGTAATGCTTTGTGACTAACAGAAATGGCAGTAATTTTGTGGAACCTGTAATGACACCATAGTATGAAAAGTGGAGGTCCTACTGATTATCACCCTTGAAAACTACTGATTTGGAAGACCATAAATAATACACTCTTAAGAGACTAAAAGTGTTAATTTCTCTTGTCCATTTCTGCTTTTATAAGAGTCAAGAATAAAGGTCTAACTTCCTCTATATGGGACTTAGCAAGGCCTGAACAATGAAGTGTTATTGCAATGGTTATTGTTGTATTTTAGATGGTAGAGGATTTCAATGAGCTTTTTCCTTTAACACGTAAAATCTTCTTCTTAGAAGTTCCTCTTCTATCAAAGGACAAGAATAGAATCACACATTATATTTTCTCATTTATTTGCATTTGTGAACTGCTTTCGGTGACAGGAAGTAGGAAATTTCAGCCAAGGTGATCATTTTTACCTGTCTTCTTTCCCAGAGTTAATATTTAACTTGTGCAGCATCCAGGTCATAGCAGAGGAACATGCCTGATGACGACTACATTGGGAAATTATTCACTTCTTTGCTCCTGCTTTTGCAAACAAGCAAACAAAGAATAGCTTGAACCAATATTAATATCAGTGGGTATCTCATTTGGTTTTCTGATTTTTTTCTTTTGGGAAATAAGAAAAAAACGCTTCTACATTGGACCCATTCTTCCTGTGACATGAACAATCTATGGATGACATCTGAACTTTTTTTCCTTGTGCACATCCTCCCCACCAAAAACCTCCACAATGACTTGAACTGGCAGCTGCTATGTTCTTGACAGGCAATTTGCACTTTTCATAAACTTATATTTTTCTACTTTATCTGTTGAACAAAGATTTACTGGATGCATCCTACAGTAAAACACAGTTCCAGTCATCAAAGGAACTTACTGTTATGTTTGTTATTCTAAGCGTTATGTGGTTGTTACTAAGATTTTTAAAACAGTCTAACAGTGTGACAGGAAGTTTCTGAGTTAGGTATAAAGAAAAGGAGGCTCAAATATTGGAAAGGCTCAAACTCTGCATTTCAAATTGGTGAGGATATGGTTTTTCTCAAGCCCAGGAGTCAAAAGAAAAGGTTAAATCTAGGATTTTTTTTAAGATCGTACTAAAATATACATACATAAAGCTAGAGGGTAAGTCTTGTTTGGAGGTTAAGCGTTCTAAAGCCAGACACTGGTTCACTGGTTCTTCTTTCTTCTCTACCTAATTAAAAAGACTAAGTGTATTTCTTTCAGGCTCAGGTTTATTTTTCATATATTTTCTTAACAGTTAGTAATGAATATCAAACTTACTGAAACCTTCCCTTTCTTTGCTCAGTTTTGGCTTCTTGGCAGCTGAGCTGCTACCCTGGCTACACACGAAGAAATGATGGGAGCTGAAATACGGGGCCACCAAATATGACAATAGAACCTTTTCCAAGGGCAACAAGCAGGCTTTACTTAGCGTTCAGTGTTTGGAAGCATGCTCATTATTTTAGCTAGATTAAAAATATACAAGAACCTAAAAATATAATTAGGCAAAGCCTAGAGCAAAGCATTTACAAATATGGTGGATGAAAACAATGAGATGATTTTGAGACACCTGATCTAGTTGATTTCTCTTTCTCTCCAAACAAAGTATTAATTTAAAAAAAGACAGACTTCACATGATGAACTATTTAACTTTCTACAGCATACCCACAGTTCCAATAACATTAAGCACTTGGGATATTCAGCATCTGAATAATGCAGTCTTTTATTATACAAAGTTTCCTTGATAAGGGGCAAAAATTACATTTCAGATTCTGCTCTATCTCTTGCATCTTTGCTATAAATTGTCCCTAGATTAGTGTCATTAATCATATTTTGTAGACAAAGAAATGAGATACACAGTAAAGAGTGATTTTTTTAAAGATCTTAAAAGTTTGGAAGATAAAAATGATTTTACTTTACCAGCTTCTAGTTCATACTAATCTTTTTAAAATATCCATTCCATAATTTACAAACAATTTGTATAAAAACAACAGCAAAAATTTGAAAATGGTGTCATTCTCTGTTAGCTTTTCTTTATTAATAGTGAGATTGCCAGAATAATTTATCGTTACCTACTACTATTGACTCTAATGCTTTATTATAAAAGCATTTTTATTTTAATAAGCAAGTTATATACAAGCTTACTTGAAGACCGAGTCAAACAATTTGGTTGCAGAAAAATAATAGCTCTACAATTATATCTCATATTCATTTCTGCAAAGCAAACATCTTCCACTATGGAGACTTTACCCAAAGCCATATTCTACTCTTCAGTATGGAAGGCATAAGCAGAATTCTTCTTATCCACAAGCAGTCTACTTCTCCTTCATCCTTGAGGATCAACTATTGGGGAAGAAGAGAAGTTTTGAGCCCTAACTTTCTACTAACCAGCAATTATAAGTGATGTGAGTGGGATTATTGGTTTGTAACAGACATTCGTCCTGCCGTACTACCTAGAAACATTAGCTTAAAAATAGATAGAAGTAGTTTTGCAAAACAGAAGGTTCTTTAGGTCAAATAAATAAAGAGGGAATAATAAATCAAAAAAGTAAAATCACGAACTGATGGTGAGTAATGAGCTCCTTACTTATTTGGAGGCTGAATTTATACTGCCTGCATGCTTGGGATCAAAAGCTGAAAATATTAAAAACTGGTCCCAAGTGGAAAAACAAGAGCACACTAAACCTAAAGCCAGAAGAAGGAAAGAAACAATAAATATTAGAGCAAAATTTAATGAATTAGATAATGGAAGCACAACTGAGAAAACCAGTGAGCCAAAGTTATTTGAAAGATCAACAAAATTGTGAAACTTTAGCTAGACAGATCAGCAAAAAAGAGAGAAGACTAAAATATCTAAAATAAGGAATGAAAAAGGGGATATTACTACCAACCTTATAGAAATAAAAAGGATTACAAGTGAATACTATGAACTACACACCAACAAATTTAGATAACTTAGATAAACTGAACAAAATCTTAGAAAAACATAAACTACTGATACTGACTCTGAAAGAAACAGATAATCTGAATAGCTGTATAACAGGTAAACAGGTTGAATTAGTAATGTAACAACTTCCCACAAAAAAAGTTCAGGCCCAAATGGCTTTACTGGTGAATTCTACCAAACAGTTAAAGAATAATTAATACCAATTATGCATAAACTATTCCAAAAATAGAAAAGCAGTAAATACTTCCCAACTCATTCTATAAAGCCAGTATTACCCTGATACCAAAGCCAAAGACCTCGTAACAACAGAAAACTAGAGATCCACATCAACACAAAATATATAAAAATCAATTGCATTTCTATACTAGTGATGAACAATCCAAAAAAAGAAAATTAAGAAAACAGTTACAGGGACTTCCCTGGTGGTGCAGCGGTTAAGAACCTGCCTGCCAATGCAGGGGACACGAGTTCAAGCCCTGGTCCAGGAAGATCCCACATGCCACGGAGCAACTAAGCCTGTGCGCCACAACTACTGAGCCTGTGCTCTGGAGCTCGCGAGCCACAACTACTGAGCCCGTGTGCCACAACTACTGAAGCCCACGCGCCTAGAGCCTGTGCTTCCCATCAAGAGAAGCCACCGCAATGAGAAGACCGCACACCTCAACAGAGAGTAGCCCCCACTCGCTGCAGCTAGAGAAAGCCTGCGCACAGCAACAAAGACCCAACACAGCCAAAAATAAACAAATAAATAAATAAATTTATAAAAAAAGAAAACAATTACATTCACAGTGACATCAAGAGAACAAATATGAACAAATTTAACAAAATAAATGGAAAATATATACTCTGAAAACTATAAAACATTGTTGAAAGAAATTAAAGATGACCTAAATAAACAAAAAGATCACTTTTATGAATAAGATGACTTAATATTGTTAAGATGGCAATATCTTCAAACTGATCTATGTTTTTAAACAACAAAATACTTATCAAAATACCAGCTGGCTTTTGTAATTGACAAGCTGATTCTAAACTCCATAGGGAAATTCAAGGGACCAACAATAACCAAAACAATCTTGAAAAAGGAGAACAGAGTTGGAGGACTTATGCTTTCTGATTTCAAAGCTTACTATAGAGCTACAGCAATCAAGACAGTGTAGTATTTGCATAAGGATCAACATATACATCAATGGAATAGAATTGAGAGTACAGAAACAATTCTTCACATTTCTAGTCAATCTATTTTCCACAAAAGATCAAATACAATTTGATGGGGGAAAGAATAGTCTCTTCAACAATGATGATTTACATTCTTTACAAAAGTCTATGGAATATTTCCCCCAAATTATTATATGCTGGACCAAAAATAAATAGTAGGTGACTTGAAAGTTTAAACATCTTTTTATTTTTAATGGCACCTACCAACTATTCAAAATGGCAGGTGATAGGTTGGACTGAGGGTATTATGAGATGTTATTATAAGGTTGTAGGGGTAATTCACAAATTTAAAACCTGACCAATCTTATCTTGAGAAGAATAGAGATGACTGAAAACAGAAATTCTGCCACTGCCAGGATGTTCTCACCATCGCTTGTGTTTCACACCAGTTCCCTCTATTTGGCAGCGGTCACAGCTGATAGTGGCTCTGGACTAATATACCTTCAAATTCATTACCAGGGAGAAGAGAAGCTTCTCTAGCCCAGCCACAGGGGGAAGATTCTTATTGTCTTGGATTGGGCATGCATCCCCCTGGATGGACCAATTACTAAGGCAAAAAATGTTGATGGGTATTAGATAAAATAATCTTAACAATATGTTTGATGTCTATTATCTTCTTTGCTTCCACTTTGTACTACAATGATTTCCAACCAAACTGAAAAAAATAAAACTTGCTTCTAACCTAATCCTGAATGCTCGGGGGGATTGGAGATGCCCCAGAAAATGTTCAGTAATCCTTTTCTACTGTATGCTTGGCTGTACTGTGACTAGGAATTCAATAAGACTCTCCTAAGTACTAGGATAAGGGGATTCTCTCTAATGATATCCATGCCACCTCCTTTTCTGGTTTTAAAGACAAACACAAGCATAATAAGCCTATGTAGCCTCACAGGGAAATATCACCTAACATTGATTTGTTTCTTCATCTTTCCTTCACCTTCTCACCTGCATCAGACATTTTGCCTTAGTTACTATAATGATGAGGATATGCCCCTTTTCCCACAGAGGACAATCAAAGCAGGGGTAGACAGTAGGCTTCATACTATACAATACTTTGTGCAAAAACAATGAACCACAACCAATAAGAAAGGTAAAACGCTAAGACATGGAAGCACCCTAAATGTCCATTGACAGATGAATGGATAAAGAAGATGTGGTACATATATACAATGGAATATTACTCAGCCATTAAAAAGAATGAAATAATGCCATTTGCAGCAACATGGATGGGCCTAGAGATTATCATACTAAGTGAAATAAGTCAGACAGAGAAGGACAAATATGATATGATATCGCTTATAAGCGGAATCTAAAAAAATGGTACAAATAAACTTATTTACAAAACAGAAACAGACTCACAGACTTAGAGAATGAACTTATGGTTACCAGGGGGGAAGGATTGGGGGGAGGGATAGATTGGGAGTTTGGGATTGACATGTACACACTGCTATATTTAAAATAGATAACCAACAGGACCTCCTATATAGCACAGGGAGCTCTGCTCAATACTCTGTAACAACCTAAATGGGAAAAAAATTTGAGAAAGAATAGACACATGTATATGTATAACTGAATCACTTTGCCGTACACCTGAAACTAACGCAACATTGTTAATCACTATACTCCAATATAAAATAAAACTTAAAAAAAAAGAAAAGGTAAAATGTACTGGATACTTAATACATGCTTGACACTTTGCATGATCATCTCTTTTAATTTTAACCACAAACCTACGAGAAGGTACCATTTTATAGAGGAGGGTCCAGCAATGGTTAAGATGATATGCACAAGGTCACCAGGTCCTTAGTAGCAGTAAAAAGCAGGCACCTGTTTCCGTGCTCGTTACCAGCATATTATACTCCCTTCCTGAGTTTTAGCAAAGAAGAAGCTTTCAGCATTTAAGAGAAATGGCATATCATGTAGGAGTTTGATATTTTTTAAGTAAGTTATTTGTTACGCAAATATAGGTCTTTTCGCATGTGATCCCACGATCTTTTGGGTAATTTAAATGCCCTGTTCAACTTATCTCCTCCATTTGGTTGATTTATTCAAAATATTTGTTTTGATTTTATGAAATGGGAAAGTTCCTTTGAGACTCCTTCATAAAGAGAGGAGGGCAGGAGGATGCGAAGAGTGGACGAGAGAATTATTGGCAATTTCTGGGGTCCGACCTCTCCAACATGCAGACACTTCCTCTTTTGAGCTGTGTCTGCCACTGCCTTTGAGACAAATATGTCAGAGGGAGTCTGGTCAGTTGGGAACTGCTATATCATTCCATCGCTTTAACGAGGGGCAAGAATGGTTTACTACAGAACATCATTTGGACACGATTCCCATTTAATCAATTTATAAGTTATATATATGAATTCATATTCCAATAAAAAATACCATTCACAGATTTATTATGTTGGTATGCACTGTGTGATTCCTTATGGAGTCCCATAGAGCCGAGTGTTATAGTAGCAAACCTGAAACGTTTTATGAATTCCTGTTCACCTGCTCTAGGAGTAAACTAAAGTTTTCATTATTAGAGTTACTGTATTTTCTTCTCAAACCAGAAGAATACTGTTGTGCTCAGCTGGGTCATCAGTGAAAGGTATATAACATCCATCTTGCAACCATCTTTAGTCAGACCCTTTAATTAATGGCTGAGGAATCTGCTTTATCTTTTAAAAGGCTAAAATCTAATTGTGGTTCAAATTAAACAGTCTAATGGAAGTGACCACAAAGCAATTGATCAAAACTAATGGGTGAGTAGTTTTGCTTTCATTAAATAAAACTCCTGTTTGTTTAGCATAAACACCTTGCGGGACTTAACTCTGGTTATCGATGTATCAGAACCCCTGGAGGAAGAATAGCCAATTATTGGTGGGGCTATTTTTAAAAAGGAGAATTGAGTTTAAAAAAATTAAAAGTATGTCTTCTAACTTTCCTGTTCAAAAAACATTTCTAACATTTCTAACATATACTATAGTTAGGGATAAAAATAAGTAATACAGCCCATGACAATAGAAGATAGAACACTGAAAATGACTGCAGTGAATTTTGCCATCTTGAAACTAATATTTTTTTAATATTTTTAGTTTTTACTTCTCTTGCAGTTTTATTGAGATATAACTGACATATGGGACTGTGTAAATTTAAGGTGTACAGCATAATGATTTGACTTACATACATCATGAAGTGATGACCACAGTAAGTCTAGTGAACATTTGTCATCTCATATAGATACAAAACCAAAGAAATAGAGAAAAAATATTTTTCCTTGTGATAAGAACACTTGGGATGTACTCTTTTAACAACTTTCATATATAATGTACAGCAGTGTTAAATATATTTACCATGATGTGCATTACATCCCTAGTACTTATTTATCTTACAACTGGAAGTTTGTTCTTTTTGACCACCTTCATCCAATTCCTACACCCACACCCAGCATCTGGTAACCACAGAACTGATGTCTTTTTCTATGAGTTTCATTATTTGTTTTTGAAGTATAATTGACCTACAACACTATGTTAGTTCCCAGTGCACAACACAGTGGTTCGATATTTCTATACATTCAAAGTGATCACCACAATAAGTCTAGTGATTACTGGCTATACTCCCCACACTGTACATTTCATACCCATAACTGGAAGTTTGTACCTCTTAATTTCCCTCACCTATTTCTCTCAATCCCCCACCCCCTCCCCTCTGGCAACCACCTGTTTGTTCTCTGTATCTATGACTCTGTTTCTGTTTTGTTGTTTGTTCATTTGTTTTGTTTTTCAGATTCCATATATAAGTGAAATCATACAGTGTTTGTCTTTCTCTGACTTATTTAACTTAGCATAATACCCTCTAGGCTCATCCAAGGCATCCCAAATGGCAATATTTCATTCTTTTTTTATGGCTGAGTAATATTTCATTTTATATATATATATATATATATATATATATATATATATACACATACACACACACACACACACATACATACATATACATATATCTCATATCTTTATCCATTCATATATTGATGGGCATTTAGGCTGCTTCCATATTTGGCTATTGTAAATATTGCTGCAATTAACAAAGGTGCATATAGCTTTTGGAAAAGCACTTTCGTTTTCTTCAGATAAATACAAGGAAATAAAATTTCTGGGTCATATGGTAGTTCTGTTTAGTATTTTGAGAAACTTCCATGCTGTTTTCCACAGTGACTGCACCAGTTGCCATCTCCACCAACAGTGTATGAGAGTTTCCTTTTCTCCACATCCTTGCCAACATTTGTTGTTTGTGTTCTTTTCGATGACAGCCATTCTAACAGGTAGAAGGTGATATCTCACTGTGATTTTAATATGCGTTTCTCTGATGATTAATGATGCCGAGCGTCTTTTCATATGCCTGTTGGCCATCTGCATATCTGCTTTGGAAAAATGTCTATTCAGGTCCTCTGCCCATTTTTTAATCAGGTTGTTTCTTTGATGTTCAGCTGTATGAGCTCTTTGTATATTTTGGATATTAACCCCTTACTGGATATATCATTTGCAAATATCTTCTCCCATTCAGTAAGTGGCCTTTGCATTTTGTTGATAATTTCCTTCGTGTGCAGAATTTTTAGTTTGATGTAGTCCCTTTTGTTTATTTTGGCTTTTGTTTCCTTTGCCTGAGGAGCCATACCCAAAAAACTACCTAAGACTGATGTCAAAGAGTGTACTGTCTATGTTTTCTTCCAGACATTTTATGGTTTCAGTTCTTACATTTACATCTTTAATCCATTTTGAGTTTATTTTTGTGCACGGCATGAGAGAGTAGTCCAGTTTTCCCAACACTGTTTATTGAAAAGTCTGTCTTTTTCCCATTATATATTTTTGCCTCCTTTCTTGTAAGTTAATTGTCCATATAAGTGTGAGTTTATTTCTGCACTCTCTCTTCTATTCCATGGATCTATGTGTCTGTTTTTGTGCCAGTACTGTACTGTTTTTATTACTGTAGCTTTGTAGTACAGTTTGAAATTAAGGAGCGCAATACCACCAGCTTTGTTCTTTCTCAAAATAGTTTTGGCTATTCACAGTCTTTTGTGTTTCTATACAAATTTTAAAATTATTTGTTCTAGTTCTGTGAAAAATGCCATTGGTATTTTAATAGGGATTGCACTGAATCTGTAGTTTGCCTTGGGTAGTATGGTCATTTTAACAATATTAATTCTTCTGATCCATGAGCATGGGATATCGTTCCATCTGTTTGAGTCATCTTCAGTTTCTACCATCAGTATCTTATAGCTTTCCAAGTACAGGTTTTTTACCTCCTTAGATTTATTCCTAGGTATTTTATTCTTTTTGATGCAAATGTAAATGGGATTGTTTTCTTATTCTCTCTGATAGTACATTGTTAGTGTATAGAAATACAACAGATCTTTACGTTTAAATTTTGTGCCATCTAACTTTACTGAATTCATTGATAAATTCTAGTAGTTTTCTGGTGGCATTTTCAGGATTTTCTATGTATAGTATCATGCCACCCACAAACAGTGTTGATTTTACTTCTTCTTATCCAATTTGGATTCATTTTATTTCTTTTTCTTGTCTGACTGCTGTGGCTGGGACTTCCAATACCATGTTGAATAAAAGTGGTGATAATGGGCATCCTTGTCTTGTTCCTGATCTTAGAAGAAATGCTTTTAGCTTTTTCCTTTTGAGTGTGATATTAGCCATGGGCTTGTCATATATGGCATTTTGTTGAGGTATCTTCCTTCTATACCAACTTTGTTTAGATTTTTCTATCATAAATGAAAGTTGAATTTTGTCAAAAGCCTTTCCTGCGTCGATTGAGATGATCATATGACTTTTATTCTTCAATTTGTTGATGCAGTACATCACATTGATTGATTTGCAGATAGTGAACTATCTTTGTACCCCCTGGATAAATCACAATTGATCATGGTATATTATCCTTTTAATATATTGTTGAATTTAGTTTGCTTATATTTTGTTGAGGATTTTTGCATCTATGTTCATCAGTGATATTGGCCTGTAATTTTATTTTTGTGGTATCTGTGTCTGGTTTTGGCGTCAGAGTGGTGGTGGCCTCAAAGAATGAATGTGGAAGCATTCCTTCTTCAGCAATTTTTGGAATAGCTTGAGAAGAATAGGTGTTAACTCTTCTTTAAATGGTAAAATTTGGTAAAATTCACCTGTGAAGTCATCTGGTCCTGGATTTTGTTTGTTGGGAGTTTTCTTTCTTTCCTACTGGTTCAATTTCACTACTAGTGCTCAGTCTGTTCATATTTCTACTTCTTCGCGATTCAGTCTTAGAAGATTGTACATTTCTAGGAATTTGTCTCTCATTCTATGAGGCCAGCATTGCCATGTTATCAAAGCCAAGGACAGTACAAAAAACCTCCACACCAATATCCCTTGTGAATATTGATACAAAAATCCTCAACAAGATTCTAGTACAGAATTTAGCAGCATGTTAAAGGAATTATATACCATGACCAAGTTGGATTTATCCTTGGAATGCAAAGATATTTCAATATATGAAAATCAATTATTATAATATACCACATTAATAAAGTCATAAAACTGCATAATTATCCCAATTATTGAAAAGCAGTTTAAAAAATTCAACACAATTTCATGACAAAAAAAACACACAAAAACTAAAACAATAAACCACCAACCATGTACAGAAAGAAACCCCCTAAACATAATAAGAGCCATTTTGAAAAACCCACAGCTAACATCATATTCAATGGTGAAAGATGTAATGCTTCCCCTCTAAGATGAAGAAACAAAACAGGATGTCCACTTTTGCCACATCTATTCAACATAGTATAGGAAATTCTGGTCAGAGCAATTAGGCTAAATACATAAATAAAACTTTTTAAAAAAATTAAAAGAACCCAAATTAGAAAGAAAGAAATGATCTTTGTTTATAAATAGCATGAAATTATCTTTCTTAAAAAATGACATGATCTTATATGTAGGAATCCCTAAAGATACCACAAATAAACTGTTAGAACCAATAAAGAAATTCAGCAAATAGCAGAACATAAAGTCAACAAAGAAAAATCAGTTCTGTTTCTATACAGTAGCAATTAACAATTCTAGAAGGAAATTAAGAAAATAATTCCTTTTACTATACCATCAAGAAGAATAACATACTTTGGAATAAATTCACCTAAGGAGGCAAAAGACTAGTACACTTAAAACTATAAAACACTGCTAAAAGAAATCAAAGAAGACAAATAAAAGGAAAGATATTCTGTGTTCATGGATTAAAAGACTTAATATTGTTAAGATGACAATACTGCCCCCAAATATCTACAGATTCAATACAATATCTACCAAAATTCCAGTGGCATTTTTTTTTTTTTTTGCAGAAATTGAAAACCTATCCAAAACTCACATGGGATCTCAAGGGACCCCAAATGACCAAAACAATTTGAAAAAGAAGAACAAAGTCAGAACGCTAATGTGCCCTGATTTTAAAACTTGCTACAAAGCTACAATAATTAAAATAGTATGGTACTAGAATAAAGAGAGACATAGAGGAATGGAACAGAGAGCCGAGAAATGAATCCTCAAATATAGTCAACTGATTTTTTTTTTTAATAAATATATTTATTTATTTATTTATTTATGGCTGTGTTGGGTCTTTGTTTCTGTACGAGGGCTTTCTCTAGTTGTGGCAAGCGGGGGCTACTCTTCATTGCGGTGCATGGGCCTTTCACTGTCGCGGCCTCTCTTGTTGCGGGGCACAGGCTCCAGACGTGCAGGCTCAGTAGTTGTGGCTCACGGGCCTAGTTGCTCCACAGCATGTGGGATCTTGCCAGACCAGGGCTCGAACCGTGTCCCCTGCATTGGCAGGCAGATTCCCAACCACTGCACCACCAGGGAAGCCCAGTCAACTGATTTTTAACAAGGGTACCAAGACAATTCAATGGGGAAAGTATTTTCAACAAATGGTGCTGAGAAAACTAGATATCCATATACAAAAGAATGAATTTGAACTCTTACTTTACACCACATACAAAAAAAAAAAAAAAAAAAAAAAAGGTCAAAATGAATCAAAGACCTAAATTTAGGAACTAAAACTATAAAACTCTTAGAAGAAACATAGGGGGAAATCTTCATGACTTTGGATTTGGCAGTAATTTACTAGATATGCTATCAAAAGCACAGACAGCAAAAGAAAAAAAAAAGGTAAATTGGATTTTATCAAAATTAGAAACTTTTGTGTATAAAGGGATAATATTAAGAAAGTAAAAAAAATAGCTCACAGAATGGGAGAAAATATTTCAAATCATCTATCTAATAAGGGATTCATATCCAGAATATATATATATATATATACAAATATATATATAAAACTCCTACAACTAAAAAAAATTTAATTCAAAAATGAGCAAAGGGCTTATATAGACATTTCTTCAAAGTGGTATACAAAATGGCCAATAAGCACATAAAAAGATGTTCTGCGTCACTAGACATTAGAGAAATAATAATCAAATCCACAATGAGATACCACTTCACATCCATTAGACATTACCAAACTAACAGAAATTAACAGGTGTTATTGAGGATATGGAGAGACTGGAAATCTCATACATTGCTGGTGAGAGTGTAAAATAGTGCAGCCAGTGTGGAAATATTTGATGTTTTGTCAAAAAATTAAACGTAGAATTATGAAATGATTCAGCAGTTTCACCCACAAGTAGATACCCAATTGGACAGAAAATGAACTCATATACTTGTACACCATTGTTCACTGTAGCATTATTCATCATAGGCATAAGGTGGAAACAACCAAAATGTCATGAACAGATGAGTGCACAAACAAAATGTATACACTTAAAATGGAGTATTACTTTGAAAAGGAATGAAATTCTGATACATGGCACAACACAAATGAACCTCAAAAACTTTATGCTAAGTGAAGTAAGACGGATACAAAAGGACAGATATTGTTATGATTCCATTTATATGAGATACCTAGAATAGGCAAATTCACAGATATAGAAAATAGAATAAAGGTTGCCAGGGGCTGAGGGAGGGGATAATGGGGAGTTATTGTCTAATGGGTGTAGAGTTTCCTTTTGGGATGATGAAAAATTTCTGGAAATGGACAGTGGTGATAGTTGCACAACACTGTGAATATACCTAATGACACTGAATTGTATACCTAAAAATGGTTAAAATGGCAAATGTTATATTTTATACATTTTGCCACAAAAATAAACAAATAATCTTAAAAAATAGAGAGAAGGGGTGTGGCCACCTGTAACAAATGTTCTCATTGCTCAAGAACCATGAGGGCTCAGAATTGGCTATTTTAGCAACATAGAGGTAATAATTAGTAACTTTGATGTGAGTGAATTGGAGGGCTTTAAGAGGAATTGGGAGGATAGAAATTTGGAACAGTGAAGCACTAACTCTTTTGACATTCTATTGCAAAGAGGGGCAAAAAAATAGGGAAGTAAGTGGTAGTGAAAGAGGGATCAAGAAAATGATTTAAAAGTAACTTCAGAGAAATAATGATATATTTGCATGCTGATGGCAATAATCCTGTCTAGCACAAAAAGTTGATGATGATGAAGGGAAGAAGGAATTGCTGGAGCAATGTTTTCAAATAGGTGAGGTGGGATGGAATCTAGCACTCAGGCAAAGGACTAACTTTAGATAGGCACATGCATAGTCCAACTATGGGACAAACATCAAGGCAGAGTACTATGTGGGAGTGACATGGTGATGGAAGTCTGCAGAAAATCTCTTCCAAGTACTTGAATATTTTTCAAGTATGAAGTGTGAGGAAAGGGGAGGAGGTATTGAAGGTTTAAGGAGAAAGGTAAAGTTGTGAAATAGTGGTTCAGGAGAATGAGAGACTGAATGAACTGGAAAAGTACAGCACGATTGTCTAGCAACATTAAAAATCCATTTAAACGTGGTCTTTAATTTAAAATAATATCCATCAGGGTAGTTATGAGTTTTTCTCAAGTGATGTTCAGCTACATTGGTGCTGGTGTAGAACCGGTGGGAAGTTATAATTAATGAAGGTTGAGGCTTTCCTAATTGAGTATGAAAATGTAAGAGTGATGCCAAAGAAATATGTGTGTATGTAACAGAGTGTTTATAAAGACCAAGGAATTTGAGGAAGAATGAGAGGAAGGGAGAAAGAACACCAAGTTGGATTAAGGACAATGAGAGTTTGTAGCATCAAGGAATTGGTGGTCTCAATGGTTACAAAGGATTATTGGAATTGAAATAATATGCAGGGGGAGCCGTAATAACAGGGGGTGGTGGTCATGGAATGGAAGTGAGATTTTGGATGGGTTCTAGATATTGGTCACATGAAGGTCTAGAATGTGTGATCCCAAGAGTGAGAGGCTGAGGTTGAACAGAAAATAAAATTATTGCCAGAGAGGAATTCATGGAACTGGAAGACTAGAAGATTGGAAGGATCATCTCTTTGTGGATTGAAATTTTAAAATAATATTGGAAAGGGTTACCACGATAAAGGAGCTAAAACTGTAGAGAAATAAAGAAGTTCATAGATGACATCAACACAAAGAAGTGATAGATGATAAAATCTTACAACATGGGATATGATTCAAAGTTGGAGAGGCACAGGTGTAACAAAGCAGGACCCTATGGGCCTTCCTGGGACAGATACCCCATGTCCTCTGCCTGCCTCTTGTTTATAGAAAAACTTTAGTCAAAGAATAAATTTAATCAGAGAAATGAGAAAATGCAGAAGCAAAGGAAAATAGTCAAACAAGACAAAAATGATAATAGTTTAGCCATTAAACAAAGTCAAGGACCCTTTAGTTCCTCCTCAAGGGCTATAGATAATATTCTGAGCCATATCCTGTGAGCGGTCTTGAAGATACTGAAACCCTCACCAGGTGGAAGAAGTTAACTACATGATGACCAGACTGTAGGCATGACATAAGCCGCTTCATCGTACACAATTCTGAGAACTTGTCTCAAGGAAATGGGAACAAACTGACCCTGGAATTGAAGATTAACTGTACTTGAAACAATCAGTACGACACTGATGAGACCACTGCGTGACCAATTTCAAGATGACTGTTGGAGCTAATTGTGCTGTTTGGCATGTACCCCCCTGCCCCCTGCTGCCTATAAACCCTTGAAACTCCCCTTTCAAAGCTCTTGCCCCCTGATCAGCAATGGAGAGTTGGTTTTTGGGCATGAGTCTGCCTTCTCCCCAGGTTGCTAGCCTCTTGAATAAAGCAACCTTTCCTTTCCTACTAACTCTTGTCTCCGGAGTTCTGGCTTTCGAGCAGCAAGTAGCCGAACCTGAGTTGAGTAACACAAGGGAAGAAGAATGATTTGGATGCTGCATTATAGAGCAAGGACACAGTTCGCTTTCAGGTCTAGTAATCTCAGGGTTGTGGCAGTAAAACAGAGCCACAACTTCAGAGCCAAGCTTCCATCAGAATAAGAAGGAAAAAAGAACAGGCAGAGAAGAGACTGCAGATAAAGAGGATTTTGCTAAAAATGGGCTATGAATTCAGAGGACGCATAAGCAGGGTTTCAGGAGTTGTATGCAGGTGCCGAAAGGGCACAGAATAGAGGATGTGAAAAGGCTTTGGGAGGCTAAGTGTGGAAGAGGGACATCTGGGAGTCTGAAGGTTTTGTGGTGATAGATATGTAAAGATATAAAAGGCATAATGAAACTGGTCCTGGCAAATTTAAGACAGATTATGGTGGTAAGAATGAGGCTGGGAATGTCTGTGGAGTCAGATATTGGTTTGAGGGCTCTCTACTGTCCCCAGATAATTAGGATAAAAGGTCTAGGAAGGCACGGTCTTGGTCTCAGTATACAAGTTTATGCTTGATTCTCCAACGATGGAGGAATATGTGCTCAGCATGAGTGCCTATCTTGATCCCAAATGAAGGAGTTGGACATCTGGTGACTCCAGGGATTATCAAGTATAAGGCCCCCTTTTCATCTCTGACTTGTTTTATCAATGCAGTCAATATGGGTAAAACTAGAAGTCTTCCTGTTTCCATCCAACTTTGAATTGTTATGTTTCCATGTTTTTATGATTTTATTAAATCTAGGCTCTCAGGTGTGCCCCATATATGACACAAGATAGACAGTTTCACCCAAGACAGCTTGTCTTCCTTAAATACTTACTTTTGTTTATTTGCGGGGAGTTAAGGATGGCTTACATTTCTTTCTAGTGCTACAGAGTAAATTATATTAAAAAAAAAAAAACTATGGTCAGAGAAGTAGCAAAATATCTTGGCAAAATATATATAGTACATGTAGTCAATATATAATTTTTTTCCCTTCATTTATTCTATTTTTTTAAACCCCCATTAAAAATATCTAATGCTAGCTCTACAGATTTTTTCTTAATTTAATATTATTCCTTGGTTTAATTTTGCAAAGCACCATGCAAAACATACAGTGTAAGTTCTTTAGTTTAGCCATGATCATCAGATCCAGTAGATCCTATTTTCTACTCAGTTTCAACTTTATTGTTAAAAGCATTTACTGGGAAGCCAAAATCGTTTTGCAAACTTGAGTTTCAAAAACTAATCACATAATCCAAAAGGTATTAGCGACATTTGTCAAAGATTATGAAATTTTTTTTGCACATATTTCTCTTTCCCACACAAATGTTAGCAAAAAGCATGAATTTAATGCCCATAAGCAACTGCCAAGTGACATTTAGGATTCGTTTCTCCAAGTATCTTCCAAATTACCATACGTCACAGATGTTTCTGTGCATTAATCCCAATTATGTGATAACATCTATTCTTATTGTTCAACAAGCAGTCCTGTGGTATGAGTAGCCACATTTTGTAAACAAACTGGCTGCAGAAACAACTATTTACAGAAAAATAGTAAAATGAGCAATAACTTTGTGACTCAGGGAACTCTGAAACTTTATGATGGGAATCACTGCTTTCCAGCAAATCATGTTTCTATGGCTTTAACTTCCAAGGGTCTACCCTTTGGAAGGTCATGAGTAATAGTAACAAGAAGTTAAACAGCATCGATTCACTCTAAGATAGAGGAAAATTAATACCCAAACTATGGGCCTGTCTTCACTAATGAGGAACTGTTAGTAAGGACGATATAGATTTTTTAAGTGTGTATGCAATAAATGCCTTATTTATATTACTGCATAAAGTTCAGAAAGCAGGTGGAAATCAGAAGGGAATGAATTTTTTTTTTTTTTGGAACACAATTTCAGTCTCTAAATTATGAGACCCAAAAATAAAACTAATGAATCAGCATCAAAAGAAATGAAGTGGGAGTGGAAGACCATCCTTTCCTCAGTAAAAGTGGTAAAATTCTGCAGGAGCACTAGATTGACAAACTGAGCTTTGTGTTTTTTTCCTGGAAATACACCTGTCACACTCATCTCCATTTTAAGAAATTCCTGAAAGTGAGGCTCATTTGTCTGTCTTGGTGGGTATCTGCTCTTGAGGTGAGGATAGTGATTAAGATGCATAACCTTTCAGCCATTTCTTTGTAAAGTGATTCTTTTCTTCCAACCTGGCAGGGTATTACTGTGTTACTCTGCTGGATATCAAGGACACTTTGATTAGTCTATCACCTCCATGCTCAATATTCTCACTTCCGTCTTCTAAATTTCTTACATTTTTCCCCTCCTCTCCCTAATGTACTCCCAGCTGTAGTCTTTGAAATCAGATATCTAATTCCCTTTCCCATCCAATTAAATATTTTTGCTTCCTTTCCTCTAATATAGTTCCTTTTATGATACATAACTGTCACATTATTAGATGTCATTTTAAAGTTTTTTATTCTCATCTATATTTTTCATACCAATAATGGTCATTTTAGTTTTTAATTTTCTAGAGAGTACTATGCCTAATTAACGTGACAAGCGTTCTTTAAACAG
Organism: Balaenoptera borealis; assembly: GCF_965194805.1. Taxonomy (NCBI): domain Eukaryota; kingdom Metazoa; phylum Chordata; class Mammalia; order Artiodactyla; family Balaenopteridae; genus Balaenoptera; species Balaenoptera borealis. The sequence goes on from NC_138866.1 coordinate 178,885,677, forward strand.
CTGGGTTCTGAATTCATATTGTTTTGGTGATCTTGATAAAAGAATACTGTGAACCTTGGGGTGGTGTGAATTTTAGAATGGCTTTTGATTAAAAATAGCTGAAGATGGGCAGTTACTTTAAAATTGTTTTTTGTCCCAAGGAAAAATTAATTGCATGGATGGGACAATCACTTTAATTATATATCAGTTAGGATTGCAACTGCAACTAACTGAAACCCCAATAAATAGTATTTTAAAGAAAGAGGTATATAGTTAATTTCCTTATATAACAAAAAAGTCCAGAGGTAGGCAATTGAGGCTGATGCAACCACATAACAGTGTCACTGATCCAAGCTCCTTCCATTTTTCTACTCCTTGATGTGAGGACCTTCATACTCATGATCATTAGCTATGGGCCTCACTGTCATACTCTAGGCAAAAAAAAAAAATGGTGGAAGAAGAAAGGGACAAAAGAGCTTTCTCCTTAGGGGACAGGGACTTTAGGCTACATCTCATGACCCAAAAATGTATCACTCATCATCCTTCAGATGAATTTGGGCTGGAAAAGTTAGTATTTTAGATTTCCAGACTCCTCAGTTAATGAAGATGTCATACACACATACACACATACAAAATGGAATATTACTCAGCCATAAAAAAGAATGAAATAATGCCATTTTCAGTGACATGGATGGACTTAGAGATTATTACACTGAGTGAAGGAAGTCAAAGACAAATATCATATGATATCACTTATATGTGGAATCTAAAAAAATGGTACAAATGAACCTATTTACAAAACAGAAATAGAGTCACAGATGTAGAAAACAAACTTATGGTTACCAAGGGGGAAAGGGTGGGGTAGGGATAATTGGGAAGTTGGGACTGACATATGCACACTACTCTATATAAAATAGGTAACTAATAAGGACCTACTGTATAGCACGGGGAATTCTATTCAGTACTCTGTAATGACCTATATGGGAATGGAATCTAAAAAAGAGGGGATACTTGTATATGTATAACTGATTCAGTTTGCTGTACAGCAGAAACTAACACAACATTGTATATCAACTATACTCCAATAAAAACTAATTAAAAAAATAAGGAAGTGGCTTGCTCGTGATTTCTGACTAGCCAACTCATAGTTCCCTTCTGTTTATGGCAGGGCCACCAAAAACTAATATTCCCTTCCATAGGTAGGGCTGTTACGGGGAAATTGCTTCCCAGATAGAAAATAGATACTGTTGCTCACTCCTCCACTGCTCACTGCATTCAGGAGTGGCCAAATGTCTAATTTCATTTCTAGTTTAACAAAATGCAAGCAGAAGTGTTGAGTGTCACTTCCAGTCCAGTGCTTTGGAGAATAATGGATTTATTTTCTATCCCTGTTGCTATAGGCTGAATATTTGTGCCCCCCCTCCAAATTGATATGTTGAAAACTAACTGTTAATATGATGGTATTTGGAAGTGGAGACTTTGGGAGGTGATTAGGTCATGAGGGTGGGGCCTCATGAATGAGATTCATGCCCTTATTATAAAAGAGACCCCTGAGAACTCTCTTGCCCTATTTGCCATCTGAGGACACAGAGAAAAGATGACTCTATAAACCAAGGAGTGGATCCTCACTGGACACTGAATCTTCCAGCACTTTGATCTTGTATTTCCTAGCCTCTAGAACTGGGAGGAATCAATTTCAGTTGTTTATAAGCCACCCAGTCTATAGTGTTTTGTTACAGGAGCCTGAATGGACTAAGACACTTGTCCTTCAACTGCCAGTGGGATGTAGAGAATTCCATGACTCAAGGCAGTGGTGGAGCCACAGGATGAAAGAACTGTGGGTTCCTAAATCTCCATGTGTAAGAGAATTATCACTGACTAGTAACACTTACATATGAATATTTTATGAGTAAGAAATAGTCATATATTGTATTAAGCCACTGAAAGATGAGGATTCTGCTAGTTTTTACTTAATAAACTGCTATATTCAGAACATGCTCCAGATTACATTTTTTTATTTCATGTGCAATGTTTACACTGAAAGAAAATTTTGCAATCCTATCACCAGTAGGAATTTCTCTTCCCAACTCTCTTCTCTAACAGGAAATGCAGGATATATTGGCAAAGTGCTCTATTCTTCCTTGGTGTCCTGTTTCTGTATCATGATTATCAGGCCAGGATAAGAAATCACCTCCTGTTGTTGTCTTGGGAAACTTAAACAACATTTTGGGACAACACATTTACAAATGGTTATCCTAATACCTGTATAATATTCATCAAAGAGTTTCAATTGTATTGTACATTCTCCCATTTTTTCACTGTTAATATAGACTTTTTAAAACCACCATACATATTGCTTTTGCCATAACCATTCTAATTCATGCATTTGTGTTCAAACACAGAGAAAAATACACCAGTTTTGCCATTTACCTCTTACTAGAAATAATATAACCTGTTATAATGATAGATTCTATGGAGATAAATAAATGGAAAACATAAATATGATGTACCTCATCAAAGATTTATCTACAAATCTGAATAATGCTGAGCACTGATTGACAACAGGGTAGGAGTCATTGGGTAAAGCAAAGACTAAAAGTACAGGAGTCCAAGAAAATCACCAAACCCGGACTGAAAAAGCAACGATCAAAATGATATCAATGTATTTAAAAGAATAATATATGAATTTCTTGGTTAGCATGACTTGGTGTGCCGTACTTGTTGACACCCAAATGCCAATATCAAATCTGAAAGGTAGTCTAAAATTTTTTTAAATGATTAACTGATGTTAAAAATACATACATACATATATATTATATATATATATAATATACATATATATATAGCCACAGAAATAAAAAGGATCGCAAGAGACTACCATAAGTTTTCATAAACACAAAGTGACTTTTTGGAGTACTACAAATATTGTCTACCCTATTTATGGCATTGATTCCATGACTGTATATGTTTAACCAAACTGCTCAAACTGGACATACAAAAAGGATGAATTTGAGTGTATTTAAATCACAATTTAAAAAATTGTTCTTAAAAACCCATGTATTGTAGAAAGCAACTCTCAGCAAAATGGGAATGGAAGGATTTTTTTTTAAATTTGCTGAAGTACTTTTATAAAAACCTATAGCTAACATTAAACTTAATGGTGGAAGACTCAATAGTTTCCCCCTAAATTTGGGAAAAAATAAAGGATCTCTCTTTCACCATGTCTGTTCAACACTAATGGGATTCTTGCTAGTGTTAACGAGGCAGTATAGAGAACTAAAAAGTGCAAAAATTGGAAGAAAAGAAGTAAAACTGTATTTATTCTGACATGATGATACGGTACATACAAAATCCTAACAAAACTACCAAAACACTTAAAGAATAAATAAGCCATTTAGCAAGATCATACAAAAAAGGTAAATATAAAAAAAAACCTTTGTTTATATAAACTGGCAGTAACCAAATGGGAACAGAAATTTAAAAACCACATCGTTTACAACAGCACCCAAAGTAAAATACTTAGAAATGAATTATCTAAGTACAAGCAAGCCTTGAACACTGAACACTTTAAAAATAGAAACACTATATTCATGGATTAATACTGTTAAGATGTTAATTATTCACAAATCGATTAGCTAATTGCAAATTTTACATAGAAATGAAGATTACTTTGAGTGGTGAAAACAGTATTGTACAAGAAAAAAAAAGTTGGAGAACTTATACTAACAGTTATGCAGAGTGCGTATTAATGGTAGAAAGAGAGAAAATAATGGAATGTAACAGATTACCTAAAAAGACACCCATTCATATGTAATCAATTTATTTTCAACAAAAGTGCCACAGCAATTCAACTGGAAAAGGAATATTTTTAAAGTACTTATTCCAGAGTAACTGGATATCTACATGGAAAAAAAAGAACTTCTACCTCTATTTCACAGTTCACACAAAAAATTAATTTGAGATGGATCGTACACTAAATGTGAAAGCCAAAAGTATCAGGCTTTTAGAAGAAAATCATAGGAGGCTATTTTCATGATCTTAAAGAGAGATTTTTTTTTTAGGTTAGGTTAGATGTAAAAAGCACAAACTAAAAAATAGAATAAATTGATAAATCCAAAATTGATAATAATTTAAATTTAATCCATAATTGATAAATTTAACACCAACAAAATTAAAAGTTGTGCTCATCAAAAGACACCATTAAGGAAATGAATACTAGAGCTACAGATTGGGGATAACAATTCTTAACACATCTAACTGGCAAAGGTCTTGTATCCACACCTCCTACAACTTGATAAAAAAGACAAACTATTTCTTTTAAATAAGAAAAAGATTTGATAAGATACTTTGCAAAGAAAGATATATAAATAGTTATTAAGCAGAAGAAAAAGCACTCAAGATTATTAGATATTAAGGACGTGCAAATTACGACCAAAAGGAGCTGTCATTCTTTACTCACTGGAATGAGTAAACTGGAAACAACCCAAATGTCCCTCAAAAGAAAAATTAATTAAAAATTTTAGTATCCATACAATGGAATATTATTCAGCAGTGAACATGAGTGACCAATTATTATATGCAACATATAGATGCATCCCAGAAACATTATACAGAATGAAAGAAGCAAAGAAATTCATAGTATGATTCCACTTACATGAAGTTCTAGAATGAACAAACCTAATCCATGGTGGTCAAAATAAGAAAGGCAGTTGCTCAGAGGTGGGGAATTGAGGAAAGGAACATGAGAGAACTTTCTGAGATGATGAAAATATTGTTGGTCTTAAAAGTAGGGTGGGTTATAGAAGTTCATGTATTTGTACACTTAGGCTCTGTTCATTTCATGATACATAATTAAATCTTAAAGAAAATATAGGTGAAGAACTATAATGAAAAATATCTTTACTCAATTAGATTGACAAAACTCTGAAACTTTGGCAATATATTCTTCAGTCAAGACTGTGGGGAATACTCTCATATATTGGTAATGAGCATATCAGTGCAAATTGGTATAATTCCCTATGGTGGGGAACTTGGAAATATATGAATGCATTCACATGTATTTACCCTTTGACACAGTATTCCTACCTCTTTGACTCTATACCAAAGATACATTTGCAAAAAACAAAAAATGACCAAGAAATAGTTTATTCACTGTGCATTATTTTAATAGTAAAAAATAGCTATAGCTTAAATCTCCACTCATAAACTTTTGTAAATCACAATGGACTTACACAGGATTACCATGTACACTTCTTTTAGCCTGTTCTAAAGAAAATGAGGAGCCATTAATCTGAATAACAGTATAAAGGGAAGGGAAATAACCAAACTTTGGTGGTGGATGGGAAGAGATTAATGAAAATTAACCACTGATGAAACAAAAAGACAACCTATTGAATGGGAGAAGATATTTGCAAATGATATGACCAATAAGGGGTTAATATCCAACATATACAACAGCACATACAACTCAATATCAAAAAAATGAACAACTCAATTAAGAAATGTGCAGAAGAACTGAATAGACATTTTTCTAAAGAGGAGATGCAGATGGCTGACAGACACATGAAAAGATGCTCAACATCGCTAATCATCAGGGAAATGCAAATCAGAACCACAATGAGATATCACCTCACACCTGTCAGAATGGCTATCATCAAAAAGAACGTGAATAACAAATATTGGCGTGGATGTGGAGAAAAGAGAACATTCCTACACTGTTGGTGGGAACGAAAATTAGTGCAGCCACTGTGGAAAACAGTATGGAGGTTTCTCCAAAAACTAGAAATAGAAGTACCATATGATCAGCAATCCCACTCCTGGGTATATATCCAAAAAAAACTAAAAACACTAATTCGAAAAGATATATGCACCCAAATGTTCATAGCAGCATTATTTACAATTGCCAAGGTATAGAAGCAACCTACATCTCCATCAACAGATGAATGAATGAAGAATATGTGGCATTTATATATATATATATATAATATATATATATATAATATATATACACATACACACACACACACACACACACACACACACACAATGGAATACTAATCAGCCATAAAAAAAAGAATGAAATTTTGCCATTCATGGCAACATGGATGGATTTGGAGGGCATTACACTAAGTGAAATAAGTCAGACAGAGAAAGACAAATACTGTATGTGTGGAATCTAAAAAATACAACAAACTAGTGAATAAAACAAAAAAGAAGCAGACTCACAGATACAGAGAACAAACTAGTGGTTACCAGTGGGGAGAGAGAAGTGGGGAGGGGCAAAATAGGGGTAGGAGGGGAAAAAAAAGGATTATTATGAGATTATAGGAAATCATGTGTGTGAAACTTTTGAAAACTGTAAAGCACTATAGAATTTAAAGAATCTTTTATTCAATAAAAAATAAAATTTTAAAAAGTTTTCATTATTAAACATAAATGAACTAAAGGGGAAATTCACAATCTAAGGAAGAAGACAACAGCCAACATTATATTATGAGAAGCAAATAATAAATACAATGGCACAACTAGAGAAAACAGCCATTTTGATAAATAAATGTAGGGGTTACATCTTAAAAATATTAGAGATATATCTAATGCAAATCTAAAATAGAGCAAGTGCAAACAGACTGAGAGAACAAATATGGAGGGAATTAAAATCATAACAGTGGTTGATATTTTTGAAAATCTTGATAATTTACTTGGTTTTCAAGAAAAAATAAGATGACCAAAATTTTATTCAAGAAATAAAAACTTGAGTACATTTTAAAATTTGTCAAAGAACGTCCTCTAAAACACAGTCTTTTCGATTAGTGTAATGAATGATTTCTTGTAAATTAAACTTGTAGTTTTAAGGAACAGAATGCAAAGAATAAGATGGAGCTCTTCCTAACTCAACCTAAGATAGAAAAGAAACTATGCTAATGTAATTTATGAATGTGGCTGTTAAAATCCTAAATAACACAAGAAACTGAAATCCAACCATAATGTATATTAAAGAATAATCCAGCATGATCAAACAGGGCTTATCCCAGAATTGCAAGTGTAACTTTTTAATTTCTCTATTTTCTCCCATGTCCCTCAGACTATCCCTGTGGAATATATTGGAGAGAGAAACACTCGAATTTTAAAAAATCACTCTCCAGGCAGATTTCTGTAGGCCATGAATTCTGGTAGGAAGGATTGCAACTGTAGTGGATAGGGATGCATCTTTGGAGCAGCTCAGCCTAGAGGCAGACCCCAAACAAGAAACAAAGTAGGTATGGACAGATCAATAGGCAATAGAACAGGTATAGTCATCATATCTTTAAGAAGTATTCAAACTGCAGAGATCTCTGGTTATGCATAAATAATCACAGGGTCCATAGAAATACAATCAATAAGAAACTCATGAAGGAGTTATTTGGTATGTAACACAAAATTTCTCAAAGATATTTAATCAAGGCCTAACTTGAACTACTTGTCTAGTCATGATCCTTTGGCCTATCCCCCGACCTGGTTCATTTCACAAATGCAGAGCCCCTTGAAAATCAGAAACTTCAGTATAGATCATGAAAGATTCTGAATACAGTACAAGAGTATACGATGAACATTCTTCCTAGCTTTTCCTAAAGGGATGTAGAGCCCTTAACCTTCATACTAGTACATGGAGAAAGTGAATAACAAAATGTCAGTGATGAATGGGGGGACATTAGTGGATGCCTACACTAATTTCACAAAAACCATTTTCTTTGGATTTATAAATGCATGACAGTCAAGTCCATAACTGTGGACAGTATCAGAATAGGAATAAATGGAGTTTCAGGTGATAAATGGAGCTTTGATTAAGACTATTTTTAGGAGGCTTATGTACCCAAAGTTATGCAATGAATATTGTCCAAGTTCTTGCATAAATAGATGGGACTACATATCCTGAGCTGAAAGAGTCCCCACATTGACTGCCTGACTCATAGAACAGGAATACTGTGGTACAAAGGACAGTGGATCTCTTCTTACCAGTCCTACATTTCTACTTCTAAATAGGGTTTAGTATATTTTAGCAGGCCAACACAAAGCTAACTATTAGAAAACTGAGTGTATGTAAAAAATAATATTTATAAAGATATCACAGAAGTCATGAGAATTCAGTTAACTAAAATTCTACAAAGAAACATCCCTTCTTATCTGGGTTGATAATCGCTAGCCATTGACTTCCCTGGAGGCATTTACTGATTCTAAGGACAGATGAGACTCTACTTGGCTTAGGTTAAAGGCACCCAAATGGGGAAAAGAGAATCCAGTAGAGTTTTGACCATGTGATCAAATGGAAACTGAAAGATTCCCAAACAAATGATGAGTTTGCTCCATGAGGTGTTAGCTAAGTTCTGGGATTCTGCAAGACACTGAGGATAAGCCAAGAGATTTATAGATGGCAGAGTAACATCTCCTGTGGTGCACAAGAAACAAGTCTTGCTGGAAGTTGGAAACCTGACAAAAACACATAGTGTTTCTCTTGACATTTGTCAGATTTTGAAGTTGTGTAGCGTAGGAGCTAAAGCACTAAACTCAAAATCTACAAATGACAGAACTGATTCTTGTAAATTTTACAGATGAGGAGATGAGACTAACCTCAATTCAATCAAAGCCCAAGGAGAGCCAAGGAACAGGCATGAACTAGAGATAGACTAAATTTTACTAAACACAGCAGAAGAAAGGGTGACTGAACCTGAGGATAAGTTAATGAAAATGTCCAAAACAAGAAAGAAATAAGATGTAGACTAAAAGAAAATATCTCAAAGCACAAAGAGAAAAAAATGATAAAGAACAAAACAGAGATTAACATACATATAACTGGAATTTCAGAACAAGAGTAGATAAAGATAACACAGAAACAACTTGAGAAGAGAATTGTTTTTTAAAAAAAAAATCTGAAACTGATGAAAGACATCAACACACAAATTCAAAAAGCTCAGGGAACCAAGAGCTTTCTTTTCAATACAAAGAGAACCACAGCAAGGTCAAAACCAAATAGAAAGTCTGAAACAGCCAGAGAATAGAAGACATGTCTTCAAGGTATTTGACTGCTTTTACAACAGACTATGTAAGCCAGAAGACAATAGGATAATATCTTTAGAGCAGAAAAAAATGCTGACCTAGAATTCTATACCCATCGAAATATGTTCCTCAAAATGTAACAAAGATGTTCCAACACAAACAAGAGTAGAGAGTCTTTCTGGCAGACCCTCACTATAAGAAGTACTTAAGGAAATTCTTGAAGCTAAAAGAAAATAGTCCCAGATGGTAGCATAAACTGCAGAATCCAGAGGGTGAGCACAACATTTGGTGCTCCTTTTTTTATATGAAACATTTGTTGATTCAAAACCAACAGCTGAGAGCCTGAAAAGCTTAGAAGAAGGTTGTGCTTGGATTAGATAAATGGCCATAATGAACAGTGGCCATGGTAAAAAGAAAACCTCAGGCTTTCAAGTGGGGCCCTAAAAAGGCAACACCTAAGCCTAAGTGTAAAGATAAACTTGAAATAGATCTACTCCCAGAAAGACTGAAAGCCAATTTTTGGAAATAAGTGAATCCCTGTTTTCTTTAATGTGATCTGCCTATATCCTTGATGCCTGCTAGAAACTAAGTCCTTGCTGAAGAAAAATATCAATATTCAAAGTCTCAAAATTTCCTTAATAATCTCTGGAATTCAGAGAAAGACAACTAGACAAACAAAAAGATGAAACTTGATGATCAGAAGAAAAAACAGTGATTTGAAATAGATTCAGAGGAAATAAAAATATTAGAGCAATAAATAGTAATAGCAATTTAAAATAGCTATGAATTTTGTCAGGATTGAAAACTGTAAAAAAGAATATAATGAAAATGCTGAAACAGAATACTATAACAAATTATGAACTAAATAGGTGGATTTAACAGCAGGTTAGGCATAGCCAGCACAATTTTGGTGACTTTTATTATAGATAAGAAGAAAATATCCAAACTAAAACAGAGACAAAAGGTTAAAAAAATTTTAAAATAACATAGAAGATATATAGTATATGGTTAAAAAATTTTAATGTACATGAAATCAGAGTCCTAGAAATGAGGACAGAAGGAATAGGAAAGAATCAATATTTGAAGAGATAATGGTCTAGGAATATTACAAAACTGACACTAGGTATCTACAGGTTCAAGGACCACTACAAAGCACAGGTGGAATAAAACAGAAAAATCATACCTACACATATCACATTGAAATGTTGAAAACAAAAAACATAGAGAGAAAATTCAAAATTGCCAGGAGAAAAATACATGATACCTTCAAAGGATAAACAAGATAGACAGCTGACTTCTCAATAGAAGCGATAGAAGATTGCATTAGTTTGCTAGGGCTGCCATAAAAAAGTATCACAGACTGGGTGGCTTCAACAGAAATTTATTTTCTCACAGTTTTGAAGGATAGAAATCAAAGATAAAGGTGTCAACAGGGTTGGTTCCTTCTAAGGCCTCTCTCCCTGGCTTTTAGTTGGCTGTCTTCTCCCTGGGTCTTTAGTGTTCCTCCCTCTATGTCTGTCCAAATTTTCTCCTCTTACAAGGACACCAGTCATATTAGATCAGGGCCCATCCCAATGATCTCATTTTTACTTAATTACTTCTTTAAATACCCTATTTCCAAATACAGTCACATTCGGAGGCAGTGGGGGTTAGGACTTCAATATATAAATTTTTAAGGGCCATAATTCAGCCCATAATAAATATAGAAGAAAATAACTACCCATCTAGAATTATAATTCACTCCCAAAAATATTCTTCAAAAATGAAGGTAAAAACAGACATTTTCATAACAAAATTGAAAAAAGTAAACAGCAGACCTGTGATAAAGAAAATTCTAAAGGAGATCCTCAGACAAAAGCAAAATACTCTTAGATAAAAGTACAAAGAAGTAGGGAGAAATGAAGAGCAAAGAAAGGGTAAACAATTAAGTGAAATTGTTAAGTGGAAAACTTAACAATTTAATTAAGTGAAATTAAGTGGAAAATTAAGTGAATATTGACTGTAAAAAAAATGATAATCTTGACTTCTAGCATTCATATTTTATACAGAATTACAATAGCACAAAAAATGGAGTTAAAATGTTCGAAGTTTCTTAAATTACACAAGAAGTGATAAAGTACAAATTGTATTAAATTTAATAAATCAGGGATGCATGTTATAATATTTAGAGTTATGACTAAATAAATTGGGAGAGAATAACTAATAGATAGCAGTTAAGATACATGCACACTTATACACAAATATATGTATATACCAAATGAATTTCTATATTCAAACAATTCAAAAATGAAATTTTTAAATATACCATTTATAATAGAATCAAACGTCATCCAATTCCTAGGAATAAATATAGTAAAAGATATTCTAGACCTCAACACAGAAAACTAAAAATATGATTGAGAGAAATTAAAAACCTAAATAAATGGAATTATATACTGTGTTCAGTGATCAGATTATTAAGATATCCTTCCTCTCCAAACTCATCTATAGATTAGTTTATAGATTATAGAATTATAGAATCTTCTAGATTCTATATAGAATTATAGATTATATAGAATCTATATAGAATTATAGATTATAGAATCTTCTATATAGAAGATTATATAGAATCTATGTAGAATTATAGATTATATAGAATCTATATAAAATTATAGATTATAGAATCTTCTCGATTCAGTATAATTCTAACCAAGATCCCAGTAGTTTTTGTGCTGGAAAAATTGACAAGAGGATGCTAAAATGTGTATAGAAATGCAAAGGGCCAAGAATAGTTGCAAAATCTTTGTACAGAATAAACATGAAGGACTAATTCTTTTGGATGATAAGACTCATTATAAAACTACAGTAATAAATATAATTTAGAATTGGTATAAAGATAGACAAATAATCAGAACAGGATAGAGAGTCCAGAAATACACCTCCACATACACCTCCACCTATATAGTCACCTGATTTATATAACAAGGTTACATAATAATGCAGTGGAGAAAGGGTGATCATTTCAATGAATCAGGCTGGAACATTAGGTTATTTGTACGGAACAAAATGAACTTTGATTTTTACCTTGTGCCATTATAAAATCAAGTTCAAATAGTTTGTAAACCTAAATGCAAAAGATAAAATAATAAAGCTTTTGGAAACTAACATGAGAAGCTATCCTCTTGATCTTGGAGTAGGAAAAATTTCTTATATACGCATAGCCTGTCCATAAAGGAAAAGACTTATAACTGATTTAATTGAATAGAAGACCTTTCCTTCATCAAAAGACACTGTTAAGGGAGTAACAGTACACATTACTGTTGTGTAACAGTTGTGTTGCACAACTGTTGTGTAACTGTTGTGTAACAGTTGTTAGATGTGTGTAACACATCTAACAGATGAAGATGTGCAACAGTACACATCTTCATCAAAAGACACTGTTAAGGGAGTAACAGTACAAGCTATAGGGTATTAAAAGATATTTTTAAGACCTATACCTGACAAATGTCTCATAGTCAGAATTTATTAAAAAAAAAAACCTCCTTCAAATCACTGATAAAAAGTTAGTCAATCTAATAGGAAATTAGTAAAAGATTTAAACAGCCTCTTCCCACAGTGGCTGTCCAAGTGGTCATTAAGCATATGAAAATGTGCTCATCCTTAGGAGTCCACAGTGAAATGCAAAAAACCAGAAACCTACCCTACGGTACTAGTAGTCAGCATAGTGGGTTACCTCTGTAAAAGGGGAGCTTCATGGTTATGAGGGGCATGTGAAGGGCGTTTGGGATGCTGGGAAGCTTTTTTCTATTACTTGTGTGTGGGCTAACTGGCTGTGTTCACTTTGTGGTAATTCACTGAGCTAAACGTGTATGCTTTGTGCACTTTTATGTTATGTTCCCAGGACAAGTTGATTTTCAAATTGTGAAAATGAATGAACTAGAGCTACATTCAACAATATGAATAAATCTTACTAATGTAACTCAAGGTGACCAAAGCAAGTCTCAGAAGACTACATAGAGTATGATAATCTCTATAAACATTCAAAAATGAGAAACACTATACTCTTTATTTAGCCCTATGTATATGTGAGTAAAAGTAACCAAATAACTAAGAAAGGAAATGAAAAGTACAAAAATCAGAAAAATGGCCATCTTTGAAAGATAAGCAGACAATGGGATAGGGGACTAGCATATCACTTAGCTATGTTATTAATAATATTCTACATCCTGAAGTGTGTGGTCCATGTATGGATGTTTATTATTTAAATGGACAGACAAAAATAGGTATGAAATGGATGCAATGACTAGAGATGATGGTGTGTCATGAGCTAAGGGTTATGATGAAATTGTGTGCATTTGTGAGCCAAATAATAAAAAAATTAAAAACTAAATAGAGCTCAACTAATTCTGAAACTCGTAATTTGGATAGCATAAAAGGTGAGATCATCATGAGAAAACTATCCTGCCAAACCCTACCCAATAATATGTATAAAAGAAAATGCACATGACCAAAATATACCTAAGAAATTCAATAGCATGCTAATATATTAAAGTAGAAAAATTATATAATCATTGAATTTAAAGCAGAGAAATCATTTGGTGAAATTCAATACCTATTCATTATTCTTTAAAGTGCTTGCAAACTAGAAATAGAGAAGAAAAATTAATAAAAGATACACGTTGTGGAAAGGACGAAAGCTCTCTTTACTTTCAGACAATATGATTATCTCAAAGATAATCCATACAAATTATTAGAACTTCTAGGAGCGTTATTAAAATAGCTCAGATGATTCAACAGCTGAATATAAGACCAATATTCAGAAACTTCACTTCTATGAATAAGCAACAAATGGTTATAAAGTGTAAATTTTTAAAATGATACTTTCAATTGCAATAAAAAATAAACTTGAAACATATCTAGCAAGAGATATTCAGTACCTTTTTGAAGAAACTATAAAACTTTATTAATAGTCTATAATAATTTTCTGTTACTGTATAACAAATTACCATAAAGTTAGCAGCTTAAAACACCATTTATATATTATCTCACAGTTCTGTAGATAAAAAATACAGGCATGCTCGCCTGAGTTTTCTACTTAGGGAAACACAAGGCCAAAGTTAAAGTATCAGTCAGGCTTGGCTTATATCTGTAGCTCCTAAGAAACAATCCACTTTCCAAGCTCATTTCAAGTTTATGGTAGAATTGAGTTCCTTGTATATGCAGGACCCAGCTCCTCATTTTCTTACTGGCTACTGTCGGTGGGGATTGATCTAGCACCTAGAGGCTGCTCTCAGGTCCTTTCCCTATGCCAGACTGCCTCTGTCTCAGCAACGAACCTCCTTCACTGAATCCTTCTCATGCTTTGAATCTTTCTGCATTCCTCTTCTGCTACCAGCCAAAGAAAACTCTGCTCTCAAAGGGCTCATGTGATTAGGTTAGACACAGCCAGATAATTTCCCTATATTACCGTCAACTGATTAGTAACCTGAATTACATCTGCAAAATCCCTTTACCTTGTAATAAAACATTATGAGGGTGTTAAAATCATGCCTGCTAAATTTCTGGTGTTAAATTTCTGCCTGCTACAGGATGTTAAAGCACAAAAATCAACAAAAAGGGAGACCCAGTATTATAATGATTATGTATTTGTGATTTGCTTGATCTGTAAATAATAGAAAATCTCCAAATAGAAGAAAGTTATATCAAATAAGCTATTTATATTTATGTTTTATTAATTTATACCTATCTTTATCTCAGTACCACACTGTATTAATTGTTGTTGTTTTGTAGTAAGTCTTGAAATTAGGTAGCAAGAGTCCTCAAATGTTCCTCATTTAAAAAACTGTTTTGGCTATTCTAGAAGAATCTGATAAAAATCTAGATTAAAAACTTTTTAAATTTCCCTATTGCGTTAGCTAGGACCTCCAGTACAGTATCAAATAGAAGTGATGAGAGTGGAAACTGTTGTCATATCCCAGATCTTAAGAAGAAAATGCTTATATGCTCCATTAAGTAGGATATTAACTACAGGTTTTGCAGATTTTCATTATTAGATTGAACAATTCCCTTCTATTTCAAAAGTTTTATCATGAATAGGTATTGAATTTTATCAAATGCCTTTATTTTTTTTACATTTATTGAGAAGAACATATGTTTTCTTCCTCTTTATTTTGTTAATGTGGTGAATTACAAGAGTGACTTTTGACTATCATCTTTAATATTTTGGTATAAACCCCAGTTGTTCAAGGTGTATAATCCTTTCTATGTATTGCTGCATTCGACTTGCTAATTTAAAGGATTTTTACATCCATTATTATGAGATATATTAGTCCGTAATTTTCTTTTCCTATAATATCATTGTCAGGTTTTGACGTGAGGATTATGTTCATTTCATAAAACAAGCTGGGGGTTATTCCTCTTCTTCTCCTGGAAATGTCTGTATAAAATTGGTATAATTTTTTTAATATTTGATAAAATTTATCAGCGAAGTCATCTTCTATACTCCAAAATGCCATGCCAGGCTATGGGTAGCTGTTAGAAATCTAGCTGGTTTCACCCCGTCTCAACAAAGTTCCTTTGCCTATAGATGGCATATTTCTCCCTCTGCTAGTACCCTGAAAATTTGCAAATGTCTTTGTAATGGAAGCGGTCACTGATCCCTTCGTACCAGTGAAAGACTTGTCTCACTCTAGAATTTTGTTAATTTGAACTCTTCTGCATCCACTGCTTCTAATGCCTCTGAAGAAAAAAATATATATTTTGTTTATCCAGTGCTTTCTTTTTGTTACAGTAGGAATGACAGCCTTTGTGACTATATAGAACTTTTCCAGAAGTACAACACTTTTTTTTTAAAGTATTTATTTATTTATTTATGGCTGTGTTGGGTCTTCGTTAACTTTTCCAGAAGCACAACTCTTTTTTTTTTTTTTTAAAGTATTTGTTTATTTATTTATGGCTGTGTTGGATCTTTGTTTCTGTGCGAGGGCTTTCTCTAGTTGCGGCGAGTGGGGGCCACTCTTCATCGCGGTGCGCGGGCCTCTCATTATCACGGCCTCTCTTGTTGCGGAGCACAGGCTCCAGACGCGCAGGCTCAGTAATTGTGGCTCACGGGCCCAGCCGCTCCGCGGCACGTGGAATCTTCCCAGACCAGGGCTCGAACCCGTGTACCCTGCATTGGCAGGCAGATTCTCAACCACTGCGCCACCAGGGAAGCCCACAACCCTTTATTTTTAATTTCAGTAACTTGGTTGCTCAAAATTCTCTGTGTTAGGGTTTAAGAACTCCTGAGCAACATACTCTCCTTGCTGGTCCAGACCCAATCCCAAAGCAGGGCATGTATAGGTAGACTAACACAGTGCTAATAAGTTCAGTCTCTCAAGTCCAACTACCTAGGTCCAAATTCTGGATCTACCACACTTACTAGCTTTGGACAAGTTACTTAAATGCTCCACACTTCATTTTTCTAGTTCATAAAGATAATAATACTACATATTGCATATCATGATAAACACACAATAAAAGACTAAGAACAGTTATCTGGCACAGAGAAAACAGTCAATAATTACTAGCTCTTTCTCTATAAAAAAGGCAAACCAAATTATGAAAGACATTTGGTTAGAGCTAAGATTGGGTCTGCCCAGGCAGTGACCCTCACTAAAAATTGATTTCCTTGATTTATTATCATATTAATCTATGAATCCACTTAATAACTTCTTACTCTTCTCATTGCTATTAAATATGTGGGATTCAGTTTGAAGGTCATCTCCTCCTGACCACTGACCTTATTTGGCCCTATTAGCACCAGATCTCTGTGAAGAGAGAGGCTGAGAGTGAAACTCGGTCTGACAGTACCTTGTAGTGATGCTGTAATAAGACTGACAGTTTATTATGCAGTTTGGAGTAGGATGGCAGATTACTGCTGATGGGACAGCTACCTACACTACTCCAAGCCGCATAAGATTTCAAAGTAATTTTGGCTGCAGATATTTATTTTGAACTTACTACATGGCTAATGATGAGGATATTAAATTTACTTTTTAAAAGATGATAGCTCTTCCTTCAAGCAAATGATCAATGTCAAACAAGTCACTTAACTGACTGAAAGGATATTGCTTATAGGAAGCTTTCCACTACCTGAGGCAGAAGAGAAAAGAATAGGATTAGGATCTAAAAGAGATTTGATGGCTGTCATTTCCACAACAGGAACGTTGACAGGGGGAATAAATAACTTCTGGAGAGCGACTTGTTAAACTGGGTTAAAAGAAGATCTGTATGGGTATGGCTGAGTCTGATGCCGCCTGCCAATCTGATTATATTTTATTACTCAGCTGAACTGTATTCCGTGATTCAGTTTGTGGTTATCTAAAGGGGTCACAAGCTGCAGTAGCTCATATTTCCTGAACATATTTGGGGCAGCAATTGTGGATTGTTTTAAGAGAATGCCAACTAGTGTGAGAGAGAAAGACAAAGGGCTTTTTTTTTTTTTTTTTTTTAATAGTTACTTAAGATCATCAAAACTACCAACCAAGGAAAAGGCAGGCAGCCTCCTTTGCGGGATTCCAGCAAACATTTGGGCACCTCAGAGACAAAGAAAGTCCTCTCCACTACAAAACCATACTTTACAAACATAGGGCTTATGCATATACAGCATGAGGTCCTCATCTTTAAATCCAGTTTCTCTGGGTAACTCCACATTGCCCTGTTTTGACATCTCCATCCTTATTTAATTCAAGAGCCTCCCCTGGGTCTTGTCATTATTCACTTTTTGTATTTGCCTAAAATTATTAACTCAGATCTTTTATTTTTTCAGCTACCTTATTTCCATTCTGATCATGCTGTCTTCCAGTTTTTTATCTTCTCTTTTGTGTCCCTACGCAGTATGTCTCCTCCTGGCACTGCGTATTTACCTATCTAGCCTGGATCTCACGGCTAAACAATCAACTTACCTTCTTACTAACAGCATCTTGTGTCTCCTTTAGCCTTCAGCCACAACTGGCCAAGCTTGGGTCAAGTTAACCATTCACCTACTCTTTCTAGTACTGAAGACTGCTCAGGCTCCCAAAAAGACTGGTGATACTGGAAATGCACAACTTCTGCAGTCTGAAGCCTGTTGCAAATCCCATGGTCATTATTCCAAACCTTCACCATTCAAGTTCTTCCATGTCATCTCACCTGAATACCCTCTCATACATACATATAATCTCCAAAAAAATGATCCCTTCCCTCCCAAATAAAGATTATCGGGATCCAATGCTTTCAATTTAGAAACTGTCTCCATTGACTTATCCACGTAAGAAACAACAAGTGTGATTTAGACCTGGGTCATGGCAACGGCCAAGCCTCTTTATACCATTGGTTATGTGTATGACCTTCGCAGTGATGTAACCCCTTTAATATTTAGTTTGCTCACATACAAAGTGATGACAATAAAGGCACTTATTTTCAAGATTACTTTCAAGTCAGGATTTAAAGAAATCAGATAGAGAGAACTTAGCATAATGCTTCCCAGTTGGTGAGTACTCAGTAAGTGTTATAAAAAAGAATTACAAAAATAATTTCCGTTGTTGCATCTGCCTTCATCCCTTGCATCCTTCCCTCTTATCTCAGAGAGGTGTTCCTTGTTTTAGCTAAGATGAATTTCTCCATCTTCTCATGCTTCAGTGACACCGTATTCTATCAATTCTGCCTCTCTTATCGTGTATTTTTCACTCTCTCAGCTTGTAAAAAAATTCATACAACACACACATGCTCACACCAATCCTACATAATCCTATGCAGTCCTGGCTCTTCCTTTGTCTGTTCTTTCCACAATTATGCTGCTCTAAAAAATTAACACTCCTTAATTTCCCTTCTTCAACCTCACTTCTATTGCTACACACACACAAAATTACATTTGACTCAGTAATCAATAACTTTTAAATTGTTAAGTCTGTAGACCTCTAATGCCAGTTTCAGGTTACCATTTATTGAACTGACGTGCCTAGCATGGTGTAATGCAGTTTTGTGTCCTTGTCCATTTAATTCTCATGACAATGCTAAGAGGTAGTCATCATTGTCGTTATTTTATAGAGAAGGAAAGAGAACCTAAGGGGTGTCATCCATGAAATCACCATCCATTCACTGAGCACACACTTTTCAATAATCACTGTTCTAGCTTTCCATGGAGCTTACAGTTTGGAGAGGGAGATATATCATAACCTGGTTAACAAACAACTCTGTTTTATCAACTGAGATGAAAGCTGTAAAGGAAGCAGAGTCCCTTGATTGACAACAAGGAGAACCTCCATTGGAAAGGTCAGGAGGACCTCTCTGAAGAGAAGTGGTTAAGCTGACAGCAAAGATTGGAACGTGTCTGCCATGCAAAGTGGAAGAGAGTCCGGGAAAAGAAGATGCCATGTTCAAATCAAAGCCTTGGTTGGACAAGAGCCCTGGGAATTGGCGTTTCATTCCAAACTTCTCTAATTCTCCCAGGCAGTGTTAGCCATGGATCTTCCACTTCTGTGACACTGTGTGTACCCATTCCCATGTTTTTCCACTAGACCATAAGCTACCTGAGTACAGGTGTGCAGCCCTTAGCACGTGACTAGCATGCAATAAATGATAATTAGCAATTCAACCAACTAGTAGCAATTTATCCTAGTGAGTATTGTCTACCTACTTTGGGGGAAAAGGACTGAGAGTTCGGTCATTTCATGCAGCGTCTTCACATCCTGGGTGGCCACTGCTTGCTCCTCAGCATTCTCTGACCTGATTGGTCTAATGAGTCGTGTGCAGCCAACTGCTGGTCTCTAGGTGATTAACGAGGCTTAGAGACTGAGGTCTGTGTGCTCTCTCAATACAGTTTCAGTGTTTCCCTATCACTATCAGCCATTGGATTTTATTTTTAAATGGCCACCAATTAGCATCAAAATTTGGTTGATGAAAATATTGAGAAATGGTAGATTTTTCTTGGGAGACTTATGAATATTCATGTTAGAAACTGCTCTTCCTTCAAGGTGGCCTCCTGGAGAGAATACTAAACTGGAAGGTCAAAGCTCTGAGTTTTATTCTTGGCTTTGCCACTCACTCCCTCGGTGACCTTGGACAAGTTGCTTAGCCACTCTGCAGGCAACTGTTTCTTTGTTGATAAAGATGTGAGTAATGATAGCTGAAACCGCCTTCCATATAGGGAAGTTGTGAAGATTAATGAGATACTGTTCATAAAGCACTCTGAAAGAAAGGTGCTGTATAAATACAGAGTGTTGCTATTGTTATTCAACAGCTTCTTTACTGCAAATTCTCTGTACATTTCTCAAAACCTGGAAAGGGTGGTGAAGTCACAATGTATGGGTTATTCCATATGACATGCACCTGTTTCCACCTCTGGCAAACTGTCCACTTTGTTTGCCTCTATCCTATTTCTTATGGGTATAACCTTTCTTCGACATAAAAAACAGATATGATTTTTAAAAATTCAAATGGTTTTAGAGAAAATCATCTTTAGTGGTCATTTGTAGAGCATGGGTGGGAACCATATACGAGTGATAGCATTAAGACCCTGATTTTCATGGTAAATTACTCAAGGGAGAAGATATGGGTTACATTTCCTGATTAATGACAATATCAATCTGGCCCTACATCCACATCTCCCAAACGAGTAATCAAGCAATGAACTGGAAACCAAATTGCCTGCTCTCATTTTATTTCTTCTCCCTGAGCTTGCAGGACCTTTAGTGGAAGGGGTAACAAGAAAGGAAAGGGAAAACAGGAGACACAGATCATACTAACTGTCCCGGATTAGACCTGGAAAAATCAAAAGTTGACTCTGCTGTGGTCATACATACTAAAGAAGTAAGGCTTGCTGCCATTCCTTTCACTTCTACTCATTATACTTCAAATACTGTGTTTTTCAGAACTAGCTAGTCTCTTAAATGTGATACCTTAATATTCAGAATGTGCAGAACGTGGGAAAATTGATGTTCCTCTGAGAATCTGAATCTTACATTAGCAGACTCTTTTGCATTTAATTTTGTCCCTTGTTTATATTAAAGGCAGAAGAGGTTTCTTTTGACATGAGAAATTTTAAAATGTATGTAGGTAAAGCCCTTTAGAGAATCCTCTTTTTCATCTGCTTATTAGGACCAATGGGAATACCTCTTTTCTCAGATTTTAAAGTTCCAGATGATCCACAGTTGTTATAAGTGCCTTGGTCTTATGGTGTATTTGTTTCTAGAAAAGAACTAGAACGAACAAGTAATCTGCTGAATGCATGCAGTTGGAGTTATTGTATCAGCTTTCAAAAACTACTGATTGTCCCCTAAGGCATTTTAAAATTTAGGAAAGAATATGTTCAGCTGTCAAAAAATTTTCTGAATTTAGAGGAATCCAGCCAAATTTGATAAAAAGAAATCTTAAAAATAATCTCATCTGATAAATTCTTCTGTTTTTAACTAACGTAGTTACATGTCTTTTTTTTTTTTTTTTAACTATGGGAGATTTAGGTTTTTGAGATTCCCTAAGTGATATATTGTAGAATACATTTCAAAATAATTAAAATTATTCTTCTTAAAATTTAGAAAATATGAGGTATAATTTTTGTATCACCTCCATTTTAGATCACCATTTTGCCCTGAAGGGGGAGAATGGGATTGAGGTACATTTCAATGACAATAAAAATGCATCAATCACACTTGTAATTCAGATCTGTAACAGAAAAACAGAGAGCAACCTTTCTGATTCTTTGATAACAATGGGAGAGTTACAACCAGGACCTAGCATTTGTAGTTTATCACACCACTAATCTTTCCAACACCCTCTAACCTACTCTTTCTACTAGGATCAGATCTTTTAATGTTGAAAGGAAGAGAGAGAGAGAGAGGAAGGGAGGGAAGGAGGAAAGGAAGAAGGAAAAAAGGAAGAGAGGAAGAAAAGAAAAAGGAAGGAAAGACAAATCAGTCTATTTTATTCTACCAGTTTGACTATCAACATTAGAAAAGAGAAACCATTTGTTGCAGGCTGAAAATAGTTCCCAAATGATATCCATGTCCTGATCCCCAGAACCTATGAATATGTTGTTCAATATGGTAAAGGGGACTTGTTAAATGTGATTAACTGAAGGATCTTGAGATCAGGTTATCCTGATATGGGCCCAATGTAAACACCTTATAGGAAGGTGGCATTATGAGAGGGGGCAGGGAGGGAGAGAGATGGAAGGGGAGAAAGAGAGAGAAAAGATATAAGGACAGAGAGAGAGGTGAGGAAGGAGAGAATATGCTATGTTACTGGCTTTGAAGATCAAAGAAGGGGCCATGAGCCAAGAAATTCAGACAGTCTTCAGAAGCTGAAAGAGGCAAGGAAACTGATTCTCCCCTAGAAACTCCAGAAGAAACACAGCTCTACTGACATCTTGATTTTAGGCCCGTGAAAATGATTTTGGACTTCTGACCTCCAGAACTGTAAAACAATAGATTTGTGTTATTTTAAGCCACTAAGTTTGTGGCAAACTGTTACAGCGGCAATAGGAAACTAATACATCACTATAAAGGTGATCTAGCCGTGTCATGCCTGCCTCAAAGTGAGTGAGTGAGCAGTGGTCCAAGTGACCTATGAACAGGGGTCAGTAACCTCTACTTTGATCCTCATGCTATGGAAGGAAGCAGGGTGTATTGCCCCAGAACATACTACCCAGTGGCTGGAATTCTGAAAGTTGGCCAGCTTGCCCTGGAGAAGGAGACCATTACACTCAGAAACTAAAAGGCACTGAGGAAACACCACACCCACCTTCCCTAACAGCGTCAGACTCCTCAGATTTACATAAACCAAGAAATATTATATTGCTTTGTCAGTTCTCATCTTGGGATTTTAAATATGATTGATATGAGAGTAGCATCCTAGAAAGCAGTTAACTCAATAGGAAGCAAGAATATTTAACAGAAAGGCGTAATGCAGGATGAGTAAACTGTGTGGGAGAATACATGTTTTGGGGTGAGAGAAGCAGATGCTAAGGAAAAATACCTCTAACAAAAACAAAAAGTATACATATAAAAAAGCACAAGTACAAATTCCTAAAATATTTACTAAAAGGCTCACCAAAACCAGTTTTTAAACAATTCCCAGAGTATTTACGTGTAGTTTACAGTAACAACTCATAATTTTATTACATTTCCACTGAAAATAATATCCTAAATTTCTGAATTAAATTTTACATTGGTCTCCTGAAAGTTTCGTGAAGATATTTCATGAATACCATCTACAACCAGAAGGAATTCAGCATGGTCCAGAAGAAAGGGCACAAGATTTAGAAGCAGGCAGATTCCAGTTAAAAACAGCATTTAAAAAATTTTCAGCAATATTGTTGAGCCCTGTTCCTGTGCCTTTGGACAAGCTCTAACTTCTCTGACCCTCAGTTTTCTCATCCATAAAATGAAGGTAGCAATATACAGTCATTCCTCCATACTCATGGGGGATTTGTTCCAGGACCTGTGCGAGTATCAAACTCCTTGGGTGCTCAAATCCCACAGCTGGCCCTCTGTATCCACAGATGTGAAACTCATAGACACAGAGGGCCAACTGTATCTCCTTCATAGGTTGGTAAGAAGATTATAAAAAGAATGCCTATAATCTACCTTTTAAATTATTATCCAGAGACTGCTTGATTTTTCTTTTCAAAGACTTCAGAAGTCAACACGTAGAATTTCACTAGACCACGTTAAGGTAAGCCAGGTGGGCAAGGGCAAGGATATGGAATTAGATTTTTTCATTGAATCAAGGTGGGAGAAGGGCCAAAGAGAAGTGACTCAGCTGCAAATGCCCAAGGGCTGTGCCATTTGAGATACTAAGCATTGTTTCCAGTGGGTCTCATCATCAGACCCAGTTTCAGTCTAGGCAGGCTACTGATGACATGGAATCCAAGCTGATAGGAGGACTTTGGGGGTATCCACAGGCAGGAAGAGAACAATGTAGAATTGCTACCCATCAGGACAGGAACCAGTCAGGACACAAGACAAGAAGCAAGCCGTTTCCCAGAAAGAAAATTGGGAAACATGGACCAAGGCTAAGTCTTACTTCTAAAAACTTTGATGTCTCAAGGGGAACGAGGGTCGGGTCAGAGCTCAGGAATTAGGTGGAAACTTGTGTATATCAGGGTCAGAAGAGCAGCAAGGGGATCTCCTGCCCCTGGCATGGATTAGTCTAAATAACAGGGAAGAAGGTCCAGTCTACAGGTGGTATCAAAGAAAGATTGCACTGGACAGAATAAAAGAAGCAAGGAAGTTTTTATTCACGACTACTGCACTAGGGGAGAGAGACTGAACTCAACTCCACACAAAAGGCAGGAGAGTTTCAAGCTCTGGGATGGGCTGGGGGAAAGTACTAAGGAACATTAGCTGGAGGTCCATCAAGGTGAATAGGGCACCTGTGTTTGCTCATTGGTGCTTATGGAAATCAGGCTCCTATCCTCCCGCAGATACAGGAAGACAGGAGCGCCATCTTTCCTGATGATTACATTTCAAAGGGATGGCTCCCAGATCCTGAAGAAAGACATCCCTGGATTATAAAATTGGCAAGAGGCTGGGAAAAGAATTATATCTCAAAGGGGCAGAGAAAGAATTCACAATTGCAAGTTTTCTAAAGAAGTGTGAAGCATGACACTCGGTTTCTGGCTTGGGCAACTTGCTGGCTGATGGTCCCCTCCACTTAGAGAGCCCAGGAGAAGGAATAGAGTCCATATTAGCTTCATTTACCCTATTTTCAGATGAAGAAAGTCAGAGAGGTTAAGTATCCTGCTGAGAGTCATCCCCAGTGAGGGGCGGAACGAGGATACACACCAGGTTGGTTTGAGTAAAAACCTCATGTTCCTATTCACAATAGCCAGGACATGGAAGCAACCTAAATGTCCATCGACAGAGGAATAGCCAGGACATGGAAGCAACCTAAATGTCCATCGACAGAGGAATAGCCAGGACATGGAAGCAACCTAAATGTCCATCGACAGAGGAATAGCCAGGACATGGAAGCAACCTAAATGTCCATCGACAGAGGAATGGATAAAGAAGATGTGGTGTGTATATACGAACGAAATAATGCCATTTACAGCAACATGGCTGGACTTGGAGATTGTCATACTGAGTGAAGTAAGTCAGAGAGAGAGACAAATATCATATGATATTGCTTATATGTGGAATCTTAAAAAAAGGGTACAGATAAACTTATCTATAAAACAGAAATAGAGTTACAGATGTAGAAAACAATCTTATGGTTACCAGGGGGTAAGGCAGGGAGGGATAAACTGGGATACTGGGACTGACATATACACGCTGCTATATATAGACTAGATAACTAATAAGGACCTACTGTACAGCACAGGGAACTCTACTTAATAATCTCTAATGGCCTATATGGGAAAAGAATCTAAAAAAGAGTGGGTATATGTATATGTATAACTGATTCACTTTGCTGTACACCTGACACTAACACAACATTGTAAATCAACTGTACTCCAATAAAAATTTTTTTAAAACCCCTCATGCTCTTTTTCTTACAGCAGAGGGCTCTGAGTATCAGAATAGGAGGGTTGGGGAGAAATCTATTGTAATAAATACTCTAAGAAAAGGGAGGGCAGGGGCTCACAGTCAGGAAGAAACCCGTCCAAAGTTTAGTCAGGCTGAGGGACATGTTAAGGCCCTTTTGGTCAGTAGAGACTAAATAGCTACAGCTCTGGGACCTTAAAATAGGGTCCCCCAAAGACTTGAATAATACCCAATTCTAACATTCTAGCATGGCGGGTTAAAAAACAGGACAGCCTTTCTAGTGTCTGGTAGTCAGGGGCACAACAAAGACTAAATACAGAAATCATGGTTCGTCTTCTTTTTCTACAAAGGACTACCCTACTACCTTTTGAAGGTTTTTTTTGTTTTTTTTTGTTTTTCCCTAATTGCCAAGTCACATCATTCTACGCATATAACAGGGCCACTTAACAGTATTTCCCAGGCTTTATTTCTCCAACTGTGAAACCTCTGGAACTCCTTTTATTCCCGTCAAAGTCTCCACTGACTTCCACCAGTTATTTTTAGGGGCCCCTGGGGATCTTCTATTGTGTAATCAAAACAAGCCCTTTGGGTTTACAAGAGGCAACTCCCACTCTCCTTCCCTCCTGCTCTGACCCCCTTCGGTGACCTCACTGCTGTGCCCTTGTCCCTGCTCTTGCTGGAGGTCCCTGTCAAGGAAAGTCTGAGCCAATGTCATCCTTTGTTTCAGGGTTCGGCTCTGCTGGCACTGCCTCTGGCTGCTGCTGAAGCTATGGGTGAGGGACGGTGTCCAGAACATGCAGACCCCAGCTCTCACTGCAGCTGGAGTCATGGTGGGAATGAGTAGAGCACGAGGTGTGTTAAATACCCAATGCTGAAGGGGACAGAATGTCTCATTTTTCATTGTAAACCAAGATACTTTGGATTTCCAATGACTCCAGTGAGTTTGTGAGAAAACAGCTTATTCAGTTTATTCTAATAGTTCTCCTCCTTCTAGGTCCCAAGGACATGTAGGAGGTTAAACTGGCTTGAGAAAATATCAGTGACAAACAACGTACTATGTCAAGATTTACCCTGCTCTCCACTCTCTGAAATGCTACAGAGCCAAACTTAATACCCAAGTCCCACTCCTTCCTTAAGATGAGGTCTTTCCTAAGAGGCTACTCAATTCTTCAGATAAATAAACATTTCCAGGGCCTGATCCACCTGTCTTCCTTGTTTACTCAGACAGGTCTCATTGCCTGTGGTGTTCTCAGTCTATACCAGCAATGAGCTACTCAAGGCCCAAGATATATACAACCAGCCCAGATGGAAGAATAGAAAGAAGACTCTCTTTTGCTACAATTACTGACTATTTGGTTAATTTTCAGGCCTAGAATTTAGTGTCAAAGTTTCATTTGAGCATTTGTTCTACTGAGTCAAGTAGATAATTTTACCTAGAAAAACATACCTTAATTTTCCATGATACTCAGCACATCTATGATCATTTTGAATTTGGGGGAGAAAATAAATGTGTCACATTAAGAGTTTTCTTTTCCTGAAAGTTGTCATTGTACAAAAAGTTTCCCTACCATGCATTTACGACCAAGGACCCTTTGCCCACATGTTTATAGGTTCTTAGAAGGTTAGTCCTGGTACTTCCCTAGTGGTGCACTGGATAAGAATCTGCCTGCCAATGCAGGAGACATGGGTTCAAGCCCTAGTCCGGGAAGATCTCACATGCTGCGGAGCAACTAAGCCCGTGCGCCACAACTACTGAGCCTGCGCTCTAGAGCCCGCGAGCCACAAGTACTGAGCCCATGTGCCACAACTACTGAAGCCCGCACACCTAGAGCCCGTGCTCTGCAACAAGAGAAGCCACCACAATGAGAAGCCCGCGCACGGCAACGAAGAGTAGCCCCCGCTCGCCGCAACTAGAGAAAGGCTGCACGCAGCAACGAAAACCCAACGCAGCCAAAAATAAATAAAAGTAAATCTTTAAAAAAAATAAGGAAAGAAGATTCTAATCAACTGGGGGACAAGGAGAGAAACTTTAAAGGCAGAATTGAGTGAAGAGCCTCACGCCTTTCAGACAGAAGAGTTAAGAAGCTCCTGGACAGTAAATGTTCCTCTTCAGATCTATTAGAATCTCTTTTGAGAGCTGAACTGATTTCTCACCCCTTTAAAAGTAAGTATCACCAACCTGGATGAAAGAATCACAAAATAGGATTCTTCTCCTTGTATGGAGGAAAAGGTACCCTAAAAGTCATACACTTTTATCTTTAATTAAGCACATTTTTTTGGTTGTTAAGAACAAAACAATTGCCTGTGGGCAAGTTAATTTTCTACAGAAACTGAAAAGATTGTTTTAAAAATAATCACTGGATGATATGCTGATTCACCAGGCATCCCCCGCAATGTCTGTAACAGTGCCTAGAACATAGTAGCTTCTCAAAACATAATAAACAAATACTTGGATAAGTGAATGAATTTCAGGATTTATAAAGAGATATAGCTGTTTAAATTTAGTGAGATTCATAGCCTGGGGTCAGCTCTGAATTCGGGTTTTTTTCTTACTTTTCCAACCTGAAGCCGGTAAATAACATCTAGGACCTTATACAGAGCTTTCAAACTCTTGTGGTTTCTCAGGTTTCTCATTTAAAGGGCAAGTTTTGGACAAGAAAGCTCTAAGATTACTTCAAGCTCTATGATGCTAAAATTTTACAAGGCTTATACTAGGTACTAATGATCCCAAATCAGCAAATCTGTGCTATTTAAATCTCCCCTTTAAAAAAAAAAAAGGCAGGTTGCAAATTGCTTCAGGTCCACTAGGCGGCAAGTGTTGAGACACATTTGTGGTTAAGAATGACGAGAAATACAAGGGTACCACATCAGTTACTCTGGCACAGGAATGGAAGTTGTGTAACACTCCACGTTTGAACATCACAAGATATCTTACAAGGAGAAAATACTGACCCTACTTGGCAGATAATGGAGACGCTGGTGTATTCTGAGCAAATGACTTGCTTGAAAGCACAGACACTTCACCCAAAGTAGGACTTTAAGATTCCAACATCCTGTGTCTTAGCTCTGAACTGATCATCACTCGGGTGAATTACAGAATGATGGGACCTGAGGGCTGTCGGGAAACCTAGACGTTGTTTCACCCAAAAGGTAAGACAGAATGAGCAACTAACTCATCCATCTGACATTCCCTAACAGTCAGACACAAAGCAGGCTGAGGAACCAAGCAGGAGATGCCCTTCAGCGTGACTTCCTTTTGAAGCACACAGAAAGAATTTTTAAAAATCAAAGAAGAAAACA
Source organism: Balaenoptera borealis (assembly GCF_965194805.1). Lineage (NCBI taxonomy): Eukaryota > Metazoa > Chordata > Mammalia > Artiodactyla > Balaenopteridae > Balaenoptera > Balaenoptera borealis. The sequence continues at coordinate 178,914,470 of NC_138866.1, forward strand.
TCTTGAAAAAATTGGCTACTGGTGGTACTGTCTCTTCCAAGTTGACATCATCATTCAACCAACAGTGTAGGAGAACTGTCAAATTCCGGCAGCATGAGGGACAAGAGAAATAGACACCTGAAAAATGGAAAGCTGCTCTACAGCACAGCTGGAGTTGCATGGCTGGGATTTGGGGGGAGAAAATTGAATGGGGTTGGGAAGGGGGAAGGAGAGGATGTTCAGGGGGAAAAAAACATCAATTAAAATGTGCCTGATTCATAATTTTCTCAATTTCTCGGCAGAATAACTTTCTGCCCTGCCTTATGCGCTGTGCACAGCTACCTCAGAATTCATTTTTCAGCTGTTATTCATACTTCAGTTGGGTGTTTCTGAATGTATTCTTTCTCACAATAACTGTTGACAGGTCCAGCCCTGTAACCATCTGGCTCCTGAAGTAATGAGACCAAATGAAATGGAGCTTGAAGAAATTAACATTCTTTCCTTAATCTATTAATAACTGAAAAGTGTTGATTTTGGTGACAGCTAGATACTTTATTATGAGGCATATTGGTTAATTAAGAGCATCATAATGAAAGTTATAGGAATGCATATCCCTCCAGAAATACACATATTTTTAATAAGCATAATTTGATTCTTCTCACAGGCTCAAAAAAAAGTCAATTGAAAGTTGTATGCACAAAGAAAGTCTCAACAAAGAATGAACAATTTTGTGTGTATGTACCATGGTTGTTTTATTATGTTATGTGTGCCTGTGTATATCAAATACAGCTGCTATGTATCAGTAGAAGTTAAAAATAATTACAGGTCTTCCAGTTCCATTGCCCCATGATTCTCCCCCCATCCATTTACTCTCAGATGATGTTTGCAGCTTTGTATGGTCCTTACTGGGTGGTGATGGCGGGGAATCACCCACTTTGCCAAAATTGAAAATGCGCAGACTTTGATATTTAGGTCACAGATGACGGTGTTTCCTTGCTCTTCTCTGACATTTGCAAATATTTTCCTTTTGCCAGTGAAAATTGAAGAAAACTCTACCTTGCACACCGACTTGTCATTAATAAGAGATTGGGTGCTGCTTCTTTTTTCTCACCTGACCCTCACATGGAGCTCAGAGAAGTTGTTGCAGTGTTGATGTGCAGTCCCAGTTAGTCCAAGAATTTGCTCCCAGATCTCATCAAGAAATTGTATTTTTCCTGTGTTTACCATCTTTGTTCAATTTTAGTTACCATATGTATACATATTTTTCTGGAAAGTTGAATATCTTTTTTCTTCTGGACTGGTATCCCATTTAAAAAAATACCCACGCGTAAATTCCCAAGGTTTTCTCTACTGAGAGTATGAAATGATTTGTGTGTGTGTGTTTGTTTTCATTGCACGAGTGTGCTGCACTATTTCCTTCTCATTGTCCTTTTCATTTTGTCATGTCTTTTCACTAGCTAGCCAAGAAATCCCTGTGAGATAGTTGATTTGTCTTTCTCACTCCTTCTCTCACAGGACATACTGTACAAGACTGAGTGGAAAAGTAGTAATCTGAAAGTCTAGGTAATTCAGGCAAAAACTGGCTAATGACAATTACAGGTGTGTTTTTCTACTTTTGGCCTCAGTTATCCAGTTTGGTTGTCAAAGTTGAAAAATTACTGAACCAGGACGAGATCTTTACCGTAAATACAGCCTTTCTGAACAGAAAGAATTTATCTCCTCTTGGTTTCCCCATTCTCTTTGTTGTGTTCAGTCTCCATTTAAGTTCTTCTCTATTATTATAGTTTCTGACACCTTCTCTCCATTTTTTTTTCCCATTCTGGGTATCGTCGATGCCAGATGTGTGTCAGCACCATTGTAGCACTGTGCTCTCAACATTAGATTCAGGAGGCATATGGGGAACATACTTCCTCTTTCTGTGATAAGCATTTCAGTTAGTCTCTGCTGAGTACATATTCCTGTTTGTTTGGAGAAGTAATTCTATTTTCCAAAATACAGTTAAATTCCATTACTAAGGAGAATATTGGAGTTAACTTCACTTATGCTGTAGAGCACTTTGGCTGGCCTTCCACAATTCCCAGCCAGGGCTCTGCATATCAGGATGACCAGGTTGAGGCACTGGAAACAGATTCAAGGCCCTTTTGAGGTCTGTCAGTCCTTATCTGCTGTGGCCACAGTGAGGCTTGATTCCAAAGCTGGGGCAGAGAAATCTCCATCTCACAGTCTGAGATAGGGGCCAGAAAACTCATAGGGCAAAGTCAAGACTCATGAGGGCTGGGTCAAGGTCATTCTGAGTATATTTGGCACCAAGAATTGAAATTACAGTACTCAATTATTCTTTCAAAAGATTAGGGATAAGAAAAAAGAAGAAAGAAAACTTTGTTGGCAAAAGCACTGTCTAAATCAGTGACACCCTAAATCAATGAAAGGGAGTGGACTCAGGGAATGATTAAAAGCTATCCTTGTCTTTATTTTAGTTACACTGTTCTAGCTCACTTTGAACCCTTTTAAATGGGTCCATCCCTCTCACAAAAATACTGCTAATGAGAGGGTATAGAAGTTCAGCATCAGGCATAGCTCACTGTATCTAGGATTCTTCTAGGCTTTTCCACCCTATTTTTCCATCATCACCAGAAAAAAAAACTTATTTTAGACTGTCTTGGTTTTCCTATCTCTTAGCTTTCCCTCTTGCCCCCAGCTTCTGTCTTCTTTCTTTAGTTTTCTGTGTGCAGACAATCCATTTGAACACTCTTCTCTGGCTTGAAACATCAGTACTAGCTCTCACTCACTATTTTATTATTTTCTTCTAGCACCATAAGCACTATAGCTAAGGGTGAGAAATGTGTCTCTTATTAAATTCAGCTTGCAAAGATTTATACCTAACCCACCAGTTACCAGAGTCAGATTGAACTCCCTATCTACCTGTTTTAATTCCAGACTTAAAATAATGCTTTACAGTTTGCTTAGCTCTTTAAGAATAAAAGAACCATGTAGAGATTATAAGGTTTTTATACGACTTGCAGATGGCTTGGGACAAATGGTAAAATAGTGATATATTCCTATACATGTTTTCCTTATTGCAAAGGTGAAGTAGAAACATTGGGTCATTCCATTTTGTTACAGGTTAAATACTATAAATGGAAGTATGCTAATATTAGGGGTAGAAATGTAGAATCTTGTATGATATAAAGATAGAATGATGGTTAAGTTAAGCCTATAAAATGTGCCAAATTCAAGCTAAGAAATTTGAGACCAAAGTATTTAGTACCAAATTTATGACTATAGAGGCACATGGGTTTATTATGATTGGAGCCAAATAATTATCTGAGAATTCGAAAAACATTTCTTAAACTGATGCTATCTAAGAGGCCTAAAAATACCATTAGAACTATTTAAACTTAGATAAATTAAGTTTCTGTTCTACACTACAACCTACATTTTCCTCTAAGCATTTTGCTCTTGTTATAAAACAAAGAATATATTCTAATAATGTAAATGTATAATTCGAGTTACAGAAAGAATTACTAGCCTTGGCAGGACACTAATTCACTCAATGGCCGGAATACTTTTTCTTATTTTTCCCTTTTACACAATGGAATATATGATATATTTACTAATTCAAATATGGGAAACCAACAAAGTTAGAAAATGTATTTTAAGGAACATTATATCATTTTTAAGCACTTGATTTAAGTTGAGATATAAGTAATGTTAAGGTAAAATTATCCATTTTTTATATTAGTAATTCTTCTATATATTGTGAATAGTTTAAGTGGAGAAAATAATTTTTCCTCTCAATTAGGAAACTATCCCCCCTAAAATCTTGTTTTACTATGAATCTACCTGGTGTTCCCTTCTTTCACAAAGTTACCCTTTGGTTCAATTCCCTCACCTTCAAATTAATGAAGTAGTATTATTTCCAGAGTCAATCAGGCTTTGCTTTACTTAAAACCTTATGATGCAAAGAATCATTTTATTTTATTTTCCAAAGAAATACCAGAAGTCTCACATTTTATACTAATATACACAAGTCATGTGTGTCACGATTCAATCGGGGGAAAATCCTAAAGACGCGATCAGAAAACTACTAGAGCTCATCAACGAATCTGGCAAAGATGCAGGATACAAAATTAATATACAGAAATCTGTTGCATTTCCATACACTAACAATGAACTATCAGAAAGAGAAATTAAGGGAACAATCCCATTTACCATCACATCAAAAAGAATAAGATATCTAGGAATAAACCTACCTAAGGAGGCAAAAACTTGTACTCCAAAAACTATAAGACACCGGTGAAAGAAATTGAAGACAACAAAAACAGATGAAAAGATATACTGTGTTCTTGGATTGGAAGAATCAATACTGTTAAAATGACCATACTACCCAAGGCAATCTAGGATTCAGTGTAATCGCTATCAAAATACCAATGGCATTTTACACAGAACTAGAATAATTTTAAAATTTGTATGGAAACACAAAAAACTCCGAATAGCCAAAACAATCTTAAGAAGATGGAACTGAAGGAATCATGCTCCCTGACTTCAGACTATACTACAAAGCTACAGTAATCAAAACAGTATGGTACTAGCATAAAAACAGATACATGGATCAATGGAATGAGATAGAAAGCCCAGAAATAAACCCATGCACTTATGGTCAATTAATCTACAACAAAGGAGGCAAGAATATACAATGGAGAAAAGACAGTCTCTTCAGTAAGTGGTGCTGGGAAAACTGGACAGCTGCATGTAAAAGAATGAAATTAGAACACTTCCTAACTCCATACACAAAAATAACTCAAAATGGATTAAAGACCTGAAGGTAAGACTGGATACTATAAAACTCCTAGAGGAAAACATAGGCAAAACACTCTTTGATATAAATCGCAGCAATATTTTTTTGGATCTGTCTTCTAGAGTAATGGAAATAAAAGCAAAAATAAACAAACGAGACCTTATTAAACTTAAAAGATTTGCACAGCAAAGGAACCATAAACAAAACAAAAAGACAACCTATGGAATGGGAGAAAATATTTGCAAATGATGCAACTGACATGGGATTAATTTCTAAAATATACAAAGAGCTCATACAGATCAATATCAAAAAACAAACAACCCAATCAAAAAATGCGCAGAAGACCTAAATAGACAGTTCTCTAAAAAAGACATATAGATGGTCAACAGACACATGAAAAGATGCTCAACATCACTAATTATTAGAGAAATGCAAATCAAAATTACAATGAGGTATCACACCACACTGGTCAGAATGGCCTATCATCAAAAAGTCTACAATAATAAATGCTGGAGAGGGTGTGGAGAAAAAGGAACCCTCCTACCCTGTTGGTGGGAATGTAAATTGGTGCAGCCACTGTGGAAAACGGTATGGAGGTTCCTCAAAAACTAAAAATAGAGTTACCATATGATCCAACAACTCTGCTTACGGGCATATATTAGGAAAAGATGAAAGTTCTAATTTGAAAAGATACATGCACCCCAATGTTTAGAACAGCACTTTTTACAATAGCCAAGACATGAAAGTAACCTAAATGTTCATCGACAGATGAATGGATAGAGAAGATGTGGTATATATATATACATATATATATACAACAGAATATTAATCAGTCATAAAAAATAATGACATAATGCCATTTGCAGCAACATAGATGGACCTAGAGATTATCATACTAAGTGAAGTAAGTCAGAGAAAGACAAATATCATATGATTATCACTTATATGTGAAATCTAAAAAAATGATGCAAATGAACTTATTTATAAAACAGAGAGAGACTCACAGACATAGAAAAGAAACTTATGATTACCAGAAAGGGGAAAGGGAGGAGGGATAAATTAGAGGTTTGGGATTAACATATACATGCTATTATATATAAAATAGATAACCAACAAGGACCTACTGTATACCACAGGGAACGATATTCAATATCTTGTAATAACCTATAATGGAAGTCCAGATGCTAGGGTGAGACCATGAGGGAGGTTTGTGAAGAGGTCCACTTCCACATACAGAGAAATGCTGTTGCCTCTGCATCTAGTATGTAAGTCCCCTACATACTAACCTTCAAGTTGAGGACTTTCAAAGATGAAAACGTGCGTTCACATGTCCAATCATGTAAGTTAGCGCATGTCTGGCGTACATTGTCACGTGCATGCATCCTCTACAAGTGGTTGTGCTTTTGTGTGCTTTACTATACAGTACTCTATAGAGTACAGTAGTACGGTATCTTTATTTCTTGCCTGTTCACTTGATGCCAGCCCTTGTATGCCAGCTGTTGTACCACTGTACTTTTCAAGGTACTGTTATCGTAAGATTAAAAATGTTTTATTTTTGTGTGTTTGTTTATTATGTATTATTTGTGTGAAAAGTATCATAAACCTATTACAGTACAGTACTATATAGCCGACTGGGTACCTAGGCTAACCTTGTTGGACTTACGAACGTGCTCTCGGAACGGAACTCGTTCGTATGGGGTCACCGGATGTGCAGCGGTAGAGTGAGGATAAGCTGAAACCCCCCAGCATCTCTGTGTGTCAGGCTGCCTTCTAGCATGCCAGTCTGTAGAATGTGGAGACAGCTGCTTCCCTTCGACCTTCCAAATTTCATATGAATTTCTCTTTCATACCACCCTAACTCGGAAACATACAGCAAAGAAGATTCTGGGAACTGTAGCTCAGCTTAGCCCTGTTGCTATAATACAAACCACCATGGTCATGTAACTCCATTTGGTTTATTGAACTTTGGGTTTAGGTATTATGGAGGATGCAAAATACAGAGTATGCATAGCCCGTCTTTATGAGGAGGATATCATCTCAAAGGAAAGACAAAATGGCCCATTCAACAGTGCAAGGTAGCATTCCACAAAGTGTCAGAATAAATGCTCCAGCCAAAAATTGAAAATGCTGGAAAAAATTGCCCTGAAAAGAACGTTTTTCATATCAGTTTTTTTTTTCCTATTCTCTATTTCCATTCTCTTAATAGCTTTAAAAGATCCTATGTAGGGAAAAAAAGAGAGAGAGAGAGAGAGAGAGAGAGAGAGAGAGAGAGAGAGAGAGAGAGAGAGAGAGAGAAGGGCTATAATATACACAAAGAGATCTGGAATAGCTTGCTTGATTTCATTCATTAGAACTAAAGAATTCATATTTTTTCATGGTTTCAGAATAACCTTTGTTATATCACATTTACAGAACATATGCTCTTTGAATAAATGTGAACCCATTTTTCTGAAAGAATAATGTCTTTTCTAAGTTTAAAACCTTTTCATTGGTATCCAAGAGAAACAGACTGGGAGCCATAGAGTAAACTGCATTAAAATCTGTTCGATTTACCAGATGTGTAATTTCCAAGGCTCTCCCTTCTCACAAGTACCTCAAGGGAGAGGCACATCTTCTGAGAGAGAAGCAGGAGAGAAAAGATCAGTTTGAATGATAATGAGGCTGCAAAAAGAGACCTTTTACCTTTTTCATACAATGGGACAGACAGCTTTTTTGATGTCAGTTTAGAACACCCATTAGCTATGATAGGAATTACAGGTCCATCAAGAGAAGAATATACCCTTATGGATTAGGCACCAAAGGTTTCCTTCTTTGGGCTTCATTATTATTGCAAAAGACTCATTCATACAGTGCTAATGGGAGGGAGACACATGCCTCAGAGAACAGATCTCTTGGGATGGAGTACACTCATCTGGCTTCTAATTCATGCACATATGGAATGAGAAAGATTGTTGCTGTGTTTTCATGTAGATTGGTCCCCTTTCTACATCCTCTTCATCACCATGACCCTCTCCGTTTATCCTCTCCCACCTGGGGAGAGCACACCAAGAGGTCCACCTGTGGTCCTAGAAAAGTCCCCTAGACTTGCCAGCATGTCTGACCTGGGCTGTAATGGATTGTTCTCTGTTCCCAAGAAAATCAGCCCCAAAGATATTTTTGTAGATCAGATCCTGGGAGCAGAATGACCTCCTGAATGTTTCAATTTTTGGACAACTCTTTGACAGAGCCAGTAAGTCTTAGTATCATACTTTATTTGGATTGGGAAATTGATTGACATTATTTATCACAATGTGGAAATCAGTTTGGGAGCATTTCCAAACGACACTCAGGAGAATCAAAATGATCTTTTCTCTTTTGGGGCCTGAAGGGAGAGTTCAAACCTACCACCTCTTACGTAACTACCGCCCAGGCACCTTGTGGGAAGTGAAGGTGGTGAACTATTTTGATACAAAGAGAACTTAGGATGGGAAGTTTATGCCTTCTAGAATTGTTTTACCAAGTAAGACTGTTTCTTTTTTTCCTCTTTAATCTCAAAGTAAATGTCTCCGGGGTAAGTGATGTAGAGTAATAGCAAAGAGGAATCAGCCAGAGAGAGAATATCAGAGAGACAGACAGAATTCACAGAATTAACTGGGCGCACAGAGGCCTGAAACACCTGTACATCAAAAGAAAAACAAACGTATGTTTATTGGTAGAAAGATGTTAGCCTCTCTGACAGAGGGTGCTACTCACTGGTCTATTAACTGTGATGTCTGGCTGTGCATTTTGCTAATGTCTTTTAAACCTACTTTGTGTTTTTGAGTCTGTTCTTTCTAAAACCATCAAAATAAAGGCACCTGATCTAAACAAATGAAAGCCACAGCTCATATTTGGGAGAGAGCCCATGGGTTTCTCTATGAGCAAGCATTCTACATCAAGAAAATTCTGTTTCCAAAGGCCAGAAAGGACATGCATATTTATGTGGCATGCATTCATGTGTGTCTATAAATACCATAAATATATTTTATAGGAAGACAGGGATTATTTTCCATATAGTATTTTCCATTTTAGTATCTTTCACTTTTACTAGTTGAATATTCATTGTGCTTCCTTTACTGAGGTTGCAGTTGGCTAAAAACACATCTCTATCATTTGCTGACATGAAGCTAGAGGGGCCTCAACAAGTCATCAGAGCTATTCCTTTCCTAGTTATTCTTTTTGAATTAATATCATCCATGTTGAGCCTTAGGTGGACTTCTCAGAGTTCTAATCTACACAGAGACAGGGACTGGTTGTAGGTTATACTTCTAAATAGGGACTTCCCTTGTGGCGCAGTGGTTAAGAATCTGCCTGCCAATGCAGGGGACACAGGTTGAAGCCCTGGTCCGGGAAGATCCCACATGCTGCGGAGTAACTAAGCCCATGCGCCACAACTACTGAGCCCATGTGACACAACTACTGAGCCTGTGCTCTAGAGCCCACGTGCCACAACTACTGAAGCCTGTGTGCCTAGAGCCCGTGCTCCGCAACAAGAGAAGCCACCGCAATGAGAAGCCTGCGCACTGCAACGAAGAGTAGTCCCTGCTCGCCGCAACTAGAGAAATCCTGTGCGCAGCAACGAAGAAAAAACATAGCTAAAAAAATTAAATAAATAAATAAATAATAAATAAAAATTAAAAAAAAGAAAACTAGACCTAGGCACATCATGCTGTAGATAGCTATATACTCCCTACATGTTTAGGCAAAATGCTCTATGTCTACCAGAAGGAAGGGAGGAAAGAAGGAAGGGAAGGGAAGGGAATCTTAAAAGCAGCCGGAAGATCTGTGACAAAGGAGCAAAGGCAATGCAATTGAGGAAAGATAGTTTTTTCAACAAATGGTACAGGAACAAGGGCATACATATGCAAAAAAATGAAACTAGACACAGTCCTTCCACCCGTCACAAAAATTAACTCAAATAGATCATAGACCTAAATATAAAATACAAAACCACAACACTCTTAGAACAAAACATAGGAGAAAAACTAAATGACCCTGGGTATGGAGAGGAATTTTTGGATATAACACCACAGGCACAATCCATGAAAGAAACAAACAAGTTAAAAGCTCATGTTCTGCAAAAGACTCTGTCAAGAGACTGAGAAGTTAAGCCAAAGACTAGGAGAAAATATCGGCAAAAGACACATCTGATAAAGGACTATTATCCAAAAAATACATATAACTTTTAAAAGCGAACCATAAGAAAATGAACAACCTGATTTAAAAATGTGGCAAAGACCTGAATGGACACTTCGCCAAAGAAGATATACAGATGACAATAAGCATATAAAGAGATGCTCCACATCATGTCATTAGACAATTTCAAATTAAAACAACAGTGAGATACCACTACACAACTACTAGAATGGCCAAAATCCAACACTCTGACAACTCAAAAGCTGGCAAGGATGTGGATCAACAGGAACTCTCATTCATTGCTGGTGGGAATGCAAAATGGTGCAGCCACTTTGGAAGATGGTTTGGCAATTTCTTACAAAATTAATCATGATAATGGTAGATCACTAGCTGCATGCAACCACATGAATAAATCTCGCTGACATGAATGAAAGTAAGATAGAGTTTTGGTGCATGATTTAGTTTATAGCAAGTTCAAAAACAGGAAATATAAATCTGTAACGATGGAAATGATAATAGTGGTTACTTTGGGGGTTGGAATGTCTGGGAGGAAACACAGAGACACTCTGGATTGCGGCAAATGTTCTAGATCTTGATCTGGGTAACAGTTACATCTTGTAAAATTTTATCAGGCTGCACACAAAATTTGTATACTTTTCTACACTTATATTAGGGGCATGTGGGTGAAAACCTGAAAGCTCCCAGGGCTATACAAATTTCGGGTTAATAGTAATACTGTTTGGTACTTGCACACATCAAAGTAATCTTAAATTCAGGAAAATCAGAAGATTGTACGGAAAAAAAAATGAAATGTGTCAGTTGTTAATGATAATTACATAGTCACAGTAACTTTTTAAAAATCCTAAATATTGATTTAAGCAAAAGGGACGCGTTTGTGCATCTGTTTGGAGCACGTGTGTGTGTGTATCTGTCTTTTAATGCAGGCTAAAAGCAATACAGGTGACATTTATAAATGCAGAGTTAAACACCAGAAGAAAGAGCTAAAAGAGTTTTAATTTCTGCTCCCCTGAGAGTGGAGAAAGATGTGATAGAGCAGGAATCGACAAACATTTACTGGAAAGGGTTACATACCAAATAGTTTAGCCTATGCCGGCCATATGATCTCTTATGCAACTACTCACCTCTGTCCTTATAGTGTGAAAGCTGCCACAGACAGTATAGAAACATATGGGCGTCGATGCTGTGTCCCAATACAACTTTTTGGGGGAACAAAAACAACTGGTGGGGGACTTCCCTGGTGGTCCAGTGGCTAAGACTCCACACTCCCAATGCAGGGGGCCCGGGTTCGATCCCTGGTCAGGGAACTAGATCCCACATGCCGCAGCTAAGAGTTCACGTGCCGCAACTAAAAGACCCCGCATGCCACAACAAAGATCCCATGTGCTGAAACTAAGACCTGACGTAGCCAAATAAACAAATAAAACAAAACAAAACAAAAAACCCCACAACTGGTGGGGTGTAATTTGCTGACCCCTTGGAGAAGACTGATTTTCATTATAACCATAATATTATTAACTTTTTTTTAATAAAGAAAATTTATTTGGTCAGTCACTTAATATTTATTTGATAATATTTATTGGATCTTACTATATGCCAGACATGCTTCTAGGTTCTAGGGATACAGATGGGACCAAAACTGACAAAAATCTGTCTTAGTGGAGTTACATTCCAGAATCTTATTATCATAAAATTAACTGTACAGAAAGAATAGGTAATAGTTAGATAACCTAAAATGGATATATTTAAGGATATACTTAAGTAGATTAACTGTAGCCTGACCATCACTTAACTTTTAAGTTGTATGTTCCCTCAAGAACAATAAAATAATTTCAAAAAAATCATACTATCATTAGGAGTTTTTTTTATAGTTTATAGCAGTAGTCTGCAAGTGTTTTTCTCCTGTATTACTTCAAAATATTTTGAAAACCTATGTACTCTTCGCATATTTTTAAATAGTCATCTAAGAATCTTGATCCTAAGTTTCAAATGGTGAAAATTCAGGTGTGTTATAAATATTGTCATTTAAAAATAAAACTAGTATTATTTTTTAAATGTAGCCAATAGAAGACACACAAATGGCCAACAGGCATATGAAAAGATGCTCAAGGCCACTAATTATCAGGGAAAGCAAATCAAAACAACAATGAAACATCACTTCATACTTGTTAGGGTGGCTATTATAGAAAACAAGGGCAACACTTGTTAGTGAGGATGTGGAGAAATTGAAACCCTTGTACTATGTTAGTGTCATGCAAAATGATGCAGCTGCTATGGAAAACTGTGTGGAGATTCCTCAAAAAATTAAAATAGATCTACCATGTGATCCAGCAATCCATCTTCTGGGTATTTATCCAAAGAAAACAAAAGCTCTAGTTCAAAAAGATATCTGCACCTCCACGTTTGCTGAGGTATCATTTTCAACAGCCAAGATAGGGAAACAACCTAAGTGCCTGTCAGAATAGTATTCAGCCCCCAAAATGAAGAAAATCCTGCTCTATGCAACAGTAAGGATGAACCTGGAAGACATAACAATGATAAGCCAGACAAAGAAAAACAAATGCTGCATAACCTCATATGTGCAGTCTACAAACGTTGAACTCATAAAAGCAGTGGCGGGGGTGAGGGGAAAAGTGGGGTTGTCCATCAATCAATATAAATTTTCAGTTTTGCAACATGAGTAGGTTCTAATCTATACAACACTGCGCTTATGACCAGCAATACTGTGTGTACACTTAAAACTCTGTGAAGAAGGAAGATGTCATGTGACATGTTGTTACCACAATAAAATAAAAATAACTTATATCTAATACACTCCAAATGCCATAATAATTTAATACCCACAATTTCTATGAAAAAAAATCATGAAAAGGCTCTTCTTTATTAGGAATACTTATAATAGTCCATCTTCTCATTGAAATTCTATGTTATTTCCCCTTCTCTACATTTTCATCCTCTGACAATATACTTTCATTCTTGAGTCTTTGAATGATTTTATAAAACATAGGTCTGTCACAAAAAGATGTATATAAATTAAAATTTTATGTTGGTTAAATTCTCTCTAACTATAATGCTCTAAACGATTTTGTGGATTGAATTATTATTACACTTATTAGTAATACATTAACACAATACAATAAATACATTACACACTTGGAGATTTGTTTTTTAAAAAGAGTAATGTTTAATTGGAAATGAATCTCATAATGAGGTAACTAGGGCTGTTTTACTTCAATCAGTTCATGTATTCACGGATGAATATTATTTATTGCTAGAATGAGAAGGGACACAATGTAAATTCTATTTAATTCACTGTGAATATTGTTGTAAAGCCTGAGAGACCTTGTTCATCTAAATAAGGAGATGGGAATGAAAGGAATTTGATACTAATGGTACTCAATTCTTCTTGAAGTATAAGCCAAATATCGTATAGTGATGTATCATCCAGATTATTCTTAATGATGTGTGAGCTGACCATTTGAATAGGTCCTCCTTCAAATGTTTTCAAAGAAAAGAATTGGAAATGACCTGATTTGCAACAGCATTTGTTACTCAGTCAATAAAATCTTTCAATTTCTCAACTTCTGGGAAGTAAACCAAAAGCCTTCACTAAGATTTATCAAATGTGTGTTAATTATCTCTGCTTGAAGCATTTTGCATAATCTGATAGATTCAGAAAGAGTTGGAAAAAAATCTAAAAATTGATTGTTCCAATACAATTTTGCTATAATAATAACTTTTATTAAATGCTTTTATTTCATCATATATTTAAAAAACTTTATCAGTCCAAATATTGGAGATGCAGATTTAGGTCCTTCAATTTGTGGGAAATAGTTTATATATAATCTAATAAGCCAGCTCAATTCTCTCTTGACAACAATCAGTCCAATCCAAATTTCAGAAAAAGCCTAAATTCATTTTTTATTCAGATATAGTCTTAATATTCACATTATTAAACTTAAAATTTGCTAATGTAACTAACTTATCTGCATATTTATAAAGATAAGTTATTTCTCATTCCTTAGCCTGTTATAATCCAATATATTGTCTAGTTAAGATTATAATTTATTTACGAAGTAACATATGGTATGCCTTCAGTAAATTTTGCTTAGCATGTGAGAAAAATTAAAATCACATTCTAAAGCTCTGAGATAACAACATTAATATCCTGAAACATCATAATTGTCCTTTTTCTATATATTTAATGAAAGAAAAAAACTACTGCTAAAAAATTAATTATTGATTGAACACTTAAAATATAATTGTACTTTTTGTGATGAAGTAGATTATATTAAACATTCTGTAAAATGAATTAAGTTGATGATAGATTACACTTATCAAGAAAATAATTGTACTGTAGTACAACTTTTTGTATGGTACAATTTTTTTCTCTAATTTTTTGGTATTGTACAATTCTTTATCTGGTTTGGTAAAGTAGGTTTTAAATTTCTTTTTGAATAACATACATGGATTCTAATGAAAGCATGTAAAATTTTATCCATAGGTATTATTCAGTGTACATTGAAAATTTTGGTAGTCCCTGAAAATAGTCAAGTAACTTTTAAGGGAATCAGCCTCCCTGAGCTTCTTCAGATATTTAAAGGTTAATTTCTTTCCTGCTAATACCAAGACATAGAAATGGAAACCGAAAACAGCTTTTAAAAATTGCTTATGTTTAAATATGTGAAAAACAAGTCATTCTTAATGTTCATTATTTCTTATTGGTAATACTTTTTCTAATTTTTTTTTTTTTTTTTTTTGGCTTGGCATTTGCCTCTTCCTTAAGCAAATATCCTGTGAAGGAAAGAAGCTGAACCATACATTACCCTGAAACTAACACAAAACTGTAAATCAATTAGACTTCGATACAAATAAAAATAATAAAATTTAAAAATTAAACATAGATGTATATCCTCTGGAAATATAATTAAAATTTGATTTAATAACTATATAAAATATATTTTGTACCCAAAATTAACAGCCTCATGGAAAAATGTGTGAAACATTGATAATGTATCAACCTAAAAGAAATACACTGATAAATTTTGAAGAGCAAATGTAAGTTTACATTGTTGAACCACTATATAATAGAACAGAACCTCCATACTGTCCTCCATAGTGGCGGTATCAATTGACGTTCCCACCAGCAGTGCAAGAGGGTTCCCTTTTCTCCACACTCGTAAATGTCCCTGAGCTTTATCAGAGATAATAAGTGTGTGATTTGTGACTGCTAACTTCCAAGGATTCTGTTGGAATATATATATAGTATCACACAAAATGGTTTCACTTCCCTAAAAAATCCCTTTGTACTCTGCCTATTCATCATTCCCTCACTCCAGCTAAAATTACTTTTTCTTAAAAATGCTGCTACCAACATATGTACATGTATAACTGATTCACTTTGTTATAAAGCAGAAACTAACACACCATTGTAAAGCAAGTATACTCCAATAAAGATGTTTAAAAAAAAAAATGCTGCTACCAAAACCAAAATTGCCCTCTGTGGTCATCAATAGGAAATGTCATATATAATATGACAGGTGGGGAATACATATATGATATGATGTATTGGTAAAGTCGCACCACATGCCACACGTTTTAAAATCAAATTAATTTCAGTTAGGTCACATCTCAGGAGTTTTTGTTTCACCTGCAATCCTTTAGCTATGCATTTTTATTTCAGGTTTTTCAAGCATTCTGCATACTGCTGATTCTTAACACAAATGATAACTTTTTAAACCTGTAGAGACAGACTCAGCCATGCCTGTGTTTTTACAAACATTCTCTCTGTGATGCAGAGAGCATAGTTTTGTTTATGCTGACAGCTGTGTGTGAATATTTTTACTATTCTGAGAAGTGAACAGGTTGAAGTTTTGGGTGTGCAGGAAAGTCAGTACATTGTTATTGGCACGGTAGCACTTCCTTGTAGATTAATAATAGATTTTCTTTTTAATTCTAACTTTTTTCAGGGCTACTACGAGATCACGAAGTGTATAATACTCATGCATAAGTTCCAAAATTTTTCACTAAATGCAATCATGAAAATCTTTAAAATCTAATTAACGAAGTGATTAGTCATATTGGCAGACAGCATTAAGGGTGGGATGATGCAGGAAATAATATTTGAGCCAGAATTCTATTCCCAACTTTCTTTTTGTTATAAGCCAGACATCGTTAGGGGCTGCTGTTAATTCTTTCAAGTGATTAGTACATCAGAATGACAGATAACATGTAATTCAATAAATATTATTAATTGGACATTGTATCTTAAATTTCAAAGTTATACCATGAAAACAATTCAACTAGCTCTACTAGCCATGGGACTGATTTTTTTTTAACTTAAAGACTTTAATTTTTCAGAGCAGCTTTAGGATTACAGAAAAATTGCACAGAAAATACAAAGAGATCCGATATGCACACACTGTCCTCCCACCTCACCTCCAGATACTGTTTTCTCTCTGATCAGTGTCTTGCATTAGCGTGGCACATTTGTTACAATTAATAAACTAAATTTGATACATTGTTAGTTTTAACTACGGTTCACTCTTTGTGTTGCACAGCTCTAAGGGTCTCGACAAATGCCTATCATATATCCACCATCACAGCATCATACAGAATAGTTTCACTGCCCTAAAAATGCCCCTTGCTCCACCTCTTCATCAATACTCCCTCTCCCTGAATGTCTGGCAACCAGTAATCTTTTTACTCTCTTGATAGTTTTGCCTTTTCAAGAATGTCAGAGTTGATCACACCCTAGCAACTGATGGATACCAGCTGATTTCACTTAGCCTTTCATACCAGCTGATTTCACTTAACAATATACATTTAAATTTCCTCCACGTCTTTTTGTGGCTTACTTGTTCACTTGTCTTCACGTGATTATTAATATAGTTGGATTAATACCTATGTTATTTGCAACTTTTCTATTTATTGCCTTTGTTCATTGTTTATACTTTTATCTTCTACTCTTTTCTGCCTTCTTTGTTTTTAATTGGGTATTTTATATGATTCCATTTCCTTTCTTCTCTTAGCATATCAATTATACTTCTTTAAAAAAATTTTAGCTGTTGCCCTAAATCTGCAGTATACATTTAGAACTAATTTAAGTACACTTTCAAATAACACTATTAATAGAGTATTCTTAATTCCTCTCTCCTGTCCTTTATTCCATTGCTGTCATTTATTGCACATATTTATAAGTTATAATCATTAAATACATCATTGCTACTACTATTTTGAACAAACTGCTATCTGGTTAGATCAATTAAAAATTATAAAAATTTAAAAAATTTATCTTCATTTATTCTTTCTCTAATGCACTTCCTTTCTTTATGTACATCTGAGTTTCTGATTTGTATTATAATTTTTCTCAGTGAAGAATTTCATTTAACATTTCTTGCAAGGCAAGTCTATTGGTGATGAATTCCCTCCACTTTTATTTGTATGAAAAAGTATTTTCTCCTTCACTTTTAAATGAAGGATAATTTCACTGAATACATACTTCTAGGCCAGTGGGTTTTCTTTCTTTCAACATTTAATATTTAACTCCACTATTTCTTACTTTCTAGATTTCTGAAGAAAAGTCTGATGTAATTTTTAATTCTTGTTCCTCTATGTTTAAGGTTTCTTTCCCCCCTCTAGCTTCTTTCAAAATTGTCTCTTTGGCTTTGATCATCTGCAGTCTGACTATCATATGACTACGTGGAGATTAGGTATTTATCCTAATTGGTGTTTTCTGAGCTTCTTACATCTGTGGTTTGGTGATGTCTGTCCTTAATTTGGGGAAATTATTAGCCATTATTCCTTCAAGTATTTCTTCTCTTTATTTCTTCTGGTAGTCCCCTTACACATATGTTGCTGTTTTTGCAAGTGTCCCACAGTTCCTAGATATTCTGTTCCTTTTTTTATCTTTATCTTCCACTGTGGGAAGTTAACTGTTGACATATTTTCAAGCCCACTGACTCTTTCCTCAGCCATGTCCGGTCTACTGATGAGATCATGAAGGCATTCTTTACTTCTGTTACTGTGTTTTTGATTTCTAGCATTGTTTCTTGATTCTTTTTTTAGAGTATCCATATCTCTGCTGAATTTACTTATCTGTTTTTGGATGTTATCCACTTTTTCCATTATACTCCTTAGCATAGTAATTATAATTATTTAAAATTCCTGTTCTGATAATTCCAAAACCTCTGCCATATCTGTGTCTAGTTGCGATGCTTACTTTGTTTCTATCAAATATGTTTTTGCCTTTTATTTTACATTGTAATTTTTTGTTTTAAGCTTGATATGATGTATTGGATAAAAGGAACTGAGGAAAACAGACCTTTAGGGTGAGGTTTTACGTTTATCTGGCCAGGAATTAGATTGTATTTAGTGCTTGTAACAGTTGCAGGTGTCAGAAGCTATGATTTCCTTTCGTGTCCTTCGATTCGTCTCCCTTACTGTCTTTGGTTCTCTCTAGAGACTCCTTCTTAAATAGAATCTGAGTCTTTCTGTTGTAATTCCCTACTATAATACAGGAGCCCTGGTGATGGGGTAGTAAGATGTGGGAAGAGAAGCACTCTAAAATCTTATGATTAGGCATCAGGCTTTTAGTGAGCCTGTGCCCCTTGGCTGTGACCTTGGCAAGTATTCACAATACTTCTCAGCTTTCCCCCAGTGCTCACTTTAGGTCACACAGGGGGCTGAAGTTGGGCATTTCCCTTCCCCCACCTAACCCACACTCAACATCCAGCAATGAAAAATTCCTATTTAAGTTTTCCTACCACTTGTTGGCTCCTGGCAAAGCTGTGATTCTCAGTATTTGCCCAATTCTCCAGGGTTCAGGGCAGCCATCTGCCCTGTGACCTCAACTCTCTGATGGACCTAAGAAGCCCTGTTGATTTTAAGTTTGTTCAGCTTTGTTTAGTTTGTTCAGAAGAGGAGTAATGGCTTCCAACCTCTTTATATGTCAGACTGGAAGCCAGGAGTTGATTTTGTTCTTGGTGGTGGGTTTTTTTTTTTTACATTGGTCATGGTGTTGTTATAGAATAACATTGATGAAAAAGACAGCAGTTGTTTCCTTGAGTCTCATCAAATTTCTGCACCTTGGGGGTCATCATGGTTTAAAGGTCCCAAACTTTTCCAAGCCTAGAAGTTTTCTACTATTAGTTCATTAAGTGATGATCAGTTTGGGGAGAACAGAATCACATTAACCCAACGCAGAAGAGATTGATGTATAAAAAAGAAAGCTGACATAAAATAATCAGTAGTAATGTAGTCGTCAGAATAGCCATGTATTTAGAGTATGTGACCTAGATGGGTAGGTTAACATGGGAAAATCAAACATAAATTAGGATGATGAGCAAAGAAGTAAAGAAGAGAAAACCATATACTCATTCTTACGAAATATTTCCATCAAACAACTGCAGCCTTCATGAATTACCTATGCTTTTCTGAGGTTGTTTCTGTTCAGAGATAATGTGAACCATCCATTTTGGGTCATTTATACCAGAGTGCTACTTCACACTCCTCTATTAGTGCTTTTGACATATCACTTTAACATTTTCTAAGCTTTGGCTTTCTTTTTCTATGTTCCATGCAGACCACTGCCCATCTGCTGTGGCAACATCTGTTTAGACACAATTAACTAAACAGTAGTTTATCTTATATTCTTCCTAATCATCGTTAGAGAGGCCATATGTCTTAAGGTAAGATTTGGGATTCCTCTCTTTTGTCTTGACCACATGAATTGATGATTATTGATCGAGTGACCAGTATTTGCCAGATGCTGAGCAAGTAGCAAAAGATGAGGTGATAAGACAGACCCATCACTGTCCTGACAGAGCCTCTTCTCTACAAACCATTCCTTTAAGATGCTTAATACATCCATTTTCTGCTGCCTCTTATCAACTTCCATTTTAAAAAGGTGACTTCTTTCCATGGGTATTAAAATTATGAAAATAGATGCTAGGCTTCCTAAGCACTTCATGGAGGACCAATTAATTAAATTATATTCTTTTTGCTAGGAAATGAAATTGTACAGTTCCAGTTTGGTAAAATGGGGATACTCCCAAATCAGAGTTTGATGTCTTGTTTCCCAAAAATGCAGGGGCTCTCATATCTTTTCTCTTCAATTATTAACTAATGAGTTATCTTGAAATCCAGATTATACTGTCCATGAAGTCCCCCCAAATAGAAACATACCAAAGCCCCAGTAAATCACTGATTCAAGAGTCAGAGAAATCTACTCCATCCTCAACTACGTAAATGACATTAGTAACATTATTTGCTATAATTCGTTTCAATTTCTCTGCCAGGAATCCTGACATTAAGAACAGTAAGTAAAGGGTATTATGGTCTTCACTTGATAGACACTAAATATTAGAGGTTCTATAAATAGTGCCTTGTCCTGCTAATCAATTTCTTACTTTCTTTAAAATTGAGATAACTGCTTACTGATGCAATATCCTTCTTTCTTTTTATACAAGAAAGGTTTAGAGTATATAGGATTCAGTAAATTTCCATAAATACTAGAATTTGTCTAATAGAAATAAATGCTTACATAGGGCTCACTTACAAGAATATAATTTTGATATACTTTCATTCGGCTGCGCTTAAGCTTATTTTTAGGCAGTGAGTCATTTTGACTTGAAATGTTGCTGTGTGCCCCAGGAGGAAATGGTTGCCAAACCCCAGCAAAAGACAGGCAAACAGCACCTCATTCACTCACTTAAACACAGGGCAATCAGTGTACAAATGCCAACCAGACTGGAGTCTTTAACCCAGCTTGCATTTTTGATGTGGTTAAGTGCAAAAATGTCTGATATGATTTTAAAGGGCAACGAGGGAGGAAACAAAGGCTGTGATCGTGTCTGTGATATAGTTCTCTCAATGAAAAAGACTGAATAGTCCAATGGAACTTTCTGCAATGATGGAAAAGTTTTGTATCTGTGCTGTTGAATATGATAGCCACTTGACACATGTGGCTAGGAAGGATTTGTAATGTGGCTGGTGCAACTGAGGAATTTAATTTTTAATGTCATTCAATTTTAATTAATTTGAATTTAAATAACTTCTTATTGTTAGTAGCTGCAGTATTGAATAGATTCAGAGAGAAATCGTCACACATAATGGGATCAGAAGTGTGGAGAATAATTACATAGAATGAGAAATTAGATTTAAGAGATTCTTGGATTTAGTAAAAATGGATATGTATCTCAGAGTCAGATAAGGTGGGTTCAAATCTCAGTTCTACTACTTACTGATTTTGTGAATCTCATCAGTCTATTATGTCTCCCTCAGCCTCAGTGTCATACTTTATAAAACAAGTTAATAAATACAGTAGTGGACCTAGAGATGATCATACTAAGTGAAGTAAGCCAGGCAGAGAAAGACAAATATCATATGATATCACTTATATGTGGAATCTATAAAAAAAAATGATAAAAATGAACTTATTTACAAAACACAAGAATATTCACAGACATAGAAAACAAACTTATGGTTATCAAAGAGGAGTGGGGAAGGGACAAATTAAGAGTTTGGGATTAAAATATACACACTACTGTATATAAAGCAGATAACCAACAAGGACCTACTGTAGAGCACAGGGAACTATACTCAATATCTTGTAATAACCTATAATGGAAGAGAATGTAAAAAAAGAATATATATATGCATAACTGAATCACTTTACTGTACACCTGAAACTAACACAACATTGTAAATCAACTATATTTCAATAAAAATTTTTTAAAAATACAGTAGTGCTCAATAAATTACCATTCAGGAAAATGTAGCATTGTCAAAATATTTTACTCTTACTAAAAGAAAAGAAATGGGTAAATAGTTGACACATGAAGTTTCTAAAGACACTCTGAAGAGAACTTTATTATTAATAATGATATAGCTACACAACATTTACTGAGTTCTTAGAATGTTCCAGCTACATGTATTATCTTGTTTTACCCTCACAACAACTGTATGAATTAAGTATTATTATTATTAGCTCTATTTTAACATGAGGATATTCAGACTGAGACATTAATTAACATCCTCAAAGGCATATTAAGTAGTAGAAACAAAATCTGAATTCAGGTCTCCTGGGTTCCCAAGAAAGTGTTCTTTGGCATGTGTTTTACTGACTCCATACATCAAGGTAGTAGAAATTGTCATACCCATTTCCGAAAATAAGGTGTACCAGATGTTCTGATAATCCCTCCCACTAAAAAATATCTAGCAACAGAAAAAATACAACAAAACTCCTATTAAATACATGCTTGAGCCTGCACAAATGTACGAGAAATCCCCAAAGATCAAAATTAAAGAAGGACCTAGAAACATAGTTGGCAAGTGAAGAAGTAGCCCAATGGTTTCTTAAATATGACAAGTATAAGTAACCAAAGAAAATGGACTTCATGAAAATTAAAATCTTTCTATTCTCAAAGGACACTAAAGGGGAAGGGAAAAGACAACCTACATAATGGGAGAAAATATTTGCAAATTATATATCTGACAAGGGCTTGTCTTAAAATTCAACAATAAAAAGACAATTTTATTTAAAAAATGAGCCAAAGATTTGAATAGACACTTCTCCAAAGATGACATACAAATGGCCAATAAGCCTATGAAAAGATGCTCAATATCACTAGTCACTGGAAAATGAAAATCAAAACCACAACGAGACACAATTTCATACTCACTAAAGTGGCAATAATAAAAAAGACAAACAACAGAAACTGTATGCAAGGATGTGGAGAGATTTATACTTACTACATTGCTGGTGGGAATGTAAAATGGCACAACTACTTTGTAGAACAGTTTGGTGTTTCTTTAAATTGTTAAAGATAGAGTTATCATATGACCCAGCAATGTTAACCCTAGATACAGACCAAAGAGAAATGCAAAAAAAAAAAAAAAAGTCCACACAAAAAATTGTACATGAATATGCATAGCAACATTATTAATAATAGTCTAAAAGTGGAAGCAACTCAAATGACCATGAGCTGATGAATGAATAAACGGTATGTGGTGTAGCCACACAAGGAAATATTAATCAGCCATAAAAAAGGAATGCAGTACTGATACATGCTACAACAGGGATGAATCTCAAAAACACTATGGTAAGTGAAAAGAGCCAGACACAAAGCCTCCAACTGTGTAATTCATTTTATATGATATGTGTAGAAATGGCAAATCCACAGAGACAGACGGCAGATTAGTGGTTGTCAGCAGCTGAGGGAAGAGGGCATGGGTTTCTTTTTAAGGTGATTAACATGTCCTGGAATCATATGGGGGTTATAGTTTCACAGCCTTATGAATATACTAAACTCCACTGAATTTTATACTGTAGAAAGATGAATTCTAAGGTATGTGAATTTTATCTCTATAAAAGAAAAAGTGAATGCCACCCTAAAGACATTTGCTTACTAAGATTTTAACAGTTGAGAAGGAATAAGAGACAAAACCTTGAGAAAATAGAACTGAGATCTTCACATAAAGCTTGGGACACCAAAAGCTACACTTTAATCAAAGAGGGGGTTATATAATACCTAGCTACTGGCATTACTTGGGTGGCCTGGAGTAGACAAAACCAAGAAATTAATTTTGGATTATGGTGCCATGGAAGTCTAACAGAAGGACACATATAATCTCTCAAAAAGAAAGCATCCAGATGCCAGGCCCCTCCATATGTTCAAAGATTGAGATATGCCAAATTTAAACTCCCAATCTAAAATGACTAAATACTGAAAGAAGTTAATGATGTTGACCAAAAATCTGCAGGAATAACAAAAAGTCATAATTAGAACCCCAGGGATGTCAGGTACTAGAATTGCCAGAGCCAGGAATAATAATAATTACTACAAGTTTAAAGAAAAAAGAGGTAATCCAAAATTCGTACAAGGATCAAGAACTATAAAATGTGATCAACAGTGTGAAAGAAACATTATAAATTGAACTTCTAGAAAAAAATATATATATACACACACATACATATACACATACACACGCAGAGCAACCACAAAAGACTGAAGTAGTGACTGATATTAACAATATTTTGAATGAAAATAACTTTGAATTCGAATTCTGTTCCATTCTCAAAGATCAATCATATGATAAGACACAAAGCAAGCCTTAGAAATTTAAGAAGACTGAAATAATACCAAGTATCTTTTCTGACCACAGAGGTATGAAACTAGAAATCAACAGCATGCAGAGAGTTCAAAAATCTACAAATATGTGAAAACGAAGAAACACATTCCTGAACAAACAATGGGTCAAGGAAGAAATTAAAAGGGAAATCAAAGAATATCTCAAAACAAATGACAATGGAAACATAACATACCAAAACCTATGGGATGCTGCAAAAGCAGTTGGAGAAGGAAGTTTAGAGTGATAATTGTACATAAGAAACTAGAAAGATTGCAAATAAGCAACTTAACTTTACACCTCAAGGAACTAGGAAAAGAAGAACAAATTAAGAAAAAGAAGAACAAATTAAGAAAAAGAAGAACAAAGTCAGCAGAAGGAACAAAATAATAAAGATCAGAGTAGAAATAAATGAAATAGAGACCAGAAAAATAGGAAAGGTCAATGAAACAAAGAGCTGTTTTTTTGAAAAGATAAAAAATATTGACAAACCTTTAGAAAGACTAAGAAAAAAAAGAGAAGACAAATAAAATCAGGTATGAAAAAAGAGAAATTACAACTGACATTACAGAAATACAAAGAATCATAAGAGATTGCTATGCATAATTATACAACAGCAAATTAGATAAACTAGAAGAAGTAGATAAGTTCCTAGAATCATAGAAACTACCAAGACTGAACCAGGAAGAAAGAGCAAGTCCAAACAGATCAATGATGAGTAAGGACATGGAATCGGTAATCAAAAATCCCCCAACATAGAAAACCCAAGGGCCAAAAGGCTTCATTAGTGAGTTCGATTAAACATTTAAAGAAGATATAATGTAAATGCTTCTCAATCTCTTCCCAAACAAATGAAGAGGAGGAAACACTTCCAAACTCATTATATGAGGCCAGTATTACTCTGATATCAAATCCAGATAAGGACAATACTAGAAAAGAAAACTATAAACAAATATCCCTGATGAACAGAGATGTAAAAATTCTTAACAAAATATTAGCAAACTAAAATGAAGAACTCAATAAAAGGGGGATTTATCCCTGGGATGCAGGGATGATTCAACATATACAAATCAATAACTGTAATATACACATGAATAGAATGAAAGGTAACAAATACACGATCGTCTCAATAAATGCAGAAAAAGCATTCAACAAAATACATTATCTTTTCATGATAAGAACCCTCAGTAGTTTGGATACAGAAGAACATACCCTCACATATTAAAGGCCGTATATGACAAACACACAGCTAACATGATACTCAATGGAGAAAAATGGATAGCTTTTCCTTTAAGATCAGGAACAAGACAAGGGTACCCACACTAACAACTCTTATTTAACATAGTACTGAAAGTCCTAGCTAAAACAATCAAAACAAACAAAAGTCATCCAAATAAAAAAAAATAAGTAAATTTGTGGTTATTTGCAAATGACGTAATCTTAGGTATCAAAAATCCCAAAGACTCAAATAAAAAACTGTTGGTTCTAATCAGTGAATTCAGTAAAGCTGCAGGGTATAAAAATCAGTACATAGAAATCAGTTACATTTCTATACACTAAGAATGAAATATCTGAAAAATAAAACTACCTCATTCGGGACTTCCCTGGTGGTGCAGTGGTTAAGAATCCACCTGCCAATACAGGGGACACGGGTTTGAGCCTTGGTCTGGGAAGATCCCACATGCCATGAAGCAACCAAGCCAGTGAGCCACAACTACTGAGCCTGAGCTCTAGAGCCCGTGAGCCACAACTACTGAAGCCCGTGCCCCTAGAGTCCGTGCTCCACAACAAGAGAAGCCACCGCAATGAGGAGCCCGCGCACTGCATCGAACACCCAACTCAACCAAAAATAAATAAATAAATTTATAAAAAAACAAAAAACAAAAATACTACCTCATTCACAATCACATCAAAAACAGTAAAAAGGAATAAATTTATCCAAGGACGTGAAAGATCTGTACAATATAAAGTACAAGACTTTGCTGAAAGAAATAAAAAAAGATACAAACAAATGGAAGCACATTTTATGTTTACGGATTGTTAAAAGGTCCATGCTACCCAAAGCAATTCACAGACTCTGAAATCTCTATCAAAATTCCAATGCATTCTTCACAGAAATAGAAAAAAAAAATCCTACAATTTTTTATGGAAACATAAAAGACCCGAAATAGCCAAAGCAATCATGAGGAAGAACAAAACCAGAGGCTTTTCTAAAAATGGTCCTAGGCATGCGGGCTTTAGTAGTTGTGGCTCGCGGGCTCAGTAGTTGTGGCTCGCCGGCTCTAGAGTGCAGGCTCAGTAGTTGTGGCTCACGGGCCTAGTTGCTCCGCGGCATGCGAGATCTTCCCATACCAGGGCTCGAACCCGTGTCCCCTGCATTGGCAGACGGATTCTTAACCACTGTGCCACCAGGGAAGCCCAAGAGTAGATCTTAATTATTCCCACCACTAGAAGAAATGATAATTCTGTGATGCAATAGAGGTGTTAGCTAATGCTACAATGGCAATCGCACGGCAATATAAATGTGTCAAGTAAGTAAAAAAAAAAAAAAAGAATTCTGTTCCAGCTAAACTATCAACCCAGAGCAATGCTGAATAAAGATATTTCAGGCAGACAAAAGCAGACTCACTACCAATAAACCTTATTTAATGGAACTGCTAAAGTATGTACCTCAAAATTTCTAGAAGCAAGATCTGAAATGCAAAAAAGAATGCACAGAAAGAGCAAAGAAATAGCTAAACATTTAGGTAAATGAAAATAAAGCTATGCACTGCTGGCTTTGCAGTTAGGTGGGTTGGTAGTTAGGGATTCAGATGAGATTTTCCTGAGCTGTCCACAGTGCTAAATTCTGCCCTCAATACTGTTATCGGATAACTAGAACAGCCTGAGTGTTTTTAGCCATTCGTGTGTGTGTGTGTGTGTGTGTGTGTGTGTGTGTGTGTGTGCGTGTGCGTGTGCGTGTGTGTGTGTGTGTGTGCGTGCTTTCAAAGGGCTCATAAATGCCTGGCAATGTTTTCATTTAATTCACTGGTTTCTTGTTGTTCCTTTGCCAGAAACTTGCAGTGAGTTCATCTAGTTCTGAATAGTCAGCACCTGTTCTGCTTTACACACAAATTCTATCTACCGGGTGGTACAACCAGCAACAGATATTTCTAGGCCTAAGAAAATCATATGATCCTAGATTTGCAACTGAGAATTCACAATTAGTTATTTAGGTGTCAGAGAGAATTGGAAACAAAGATTGTGTTCAAATCTAAAGCCTCTTTTGACTGAGGGATAGTCACTTCATTTTTAATATTAACTGATAATTATCACAAGCCTTTTGGTTTTAAAACAGTTAAATCCTAAACTTGCTATATAAGTCACCGAATTAACTTATTCTTTTCTTTCAGTCCAGAGTCTGTAATTTTTTATGTTCAATGATGTATTGATAAAGTGAAAAGACTAAGAAGATAATTTTGACTATTGGATGGGAAAAGCAGGTTTCAGAATCCATAGAGTTCATGATAAAGTAGATTCTAAGGTGAATTAAGTTTTCTTTTAACTACAGTTACTGCTCATACAATGGCGATCCGTGTTCAACCAGTGGGTTGTGATCTTCAAGGCGGACAGGTACGAAACAAATGATCAACCCAAGTAGAATTATCTTCTAAAAAAATAAGTATGGAAGAAAGGGATATGTTCTAACGGCTTTTCTAGTTCTGTGATAAAATTTTAGGTATAAAAGAAAATCAGAAATTTCATAAATTCTGCTATTGGAAAGACCACCTGACAGTCATCAGCCAATCAATCAGTCAGTACATAAGTAACTAAATAAAAAAGAGATAGGTGAAGTTGACTCTTCCAAATAACCAAGCTCATCTGGAAGAAGTTGCCTTCTTAATAAACTCAGGCTGGGCTTCCCTGGTGGTGCAGTGGTTCCATCCCTGTTCTGAGAAGATCCCACATGCCACAGAGCAACTAAGCCCATGCGCCACAACTACTGAGCTTGTGCTCTAGAGCTCGCAAGCCACAACTACTGAAGCCCACACACCTAGAGCCCGTGCTCCGCAACAAGAGAAGCCACCGCAGTGAGAAGACTGTGCTCACCGCAACAGAGTAGCACATGCTCACTGCAACTAGAGAAAGCCCACGTGCAGCAACAAAGAACCGACACAGCCAAAAATAATAAATAAAAATAAATAAATTAAAAAGAAAACAACTCAGGCTTCTTCACTGCCTTCATGTGCAGGGCATTCAGAACACATGCCAAACATTTATTTTTATTAGCCCTTCATTTGTTTAATTTCTTTTGACAGTTGTGGTTTTTTACAGCATACATGATATGACTAATTTATGTTTTCCTAATTGGACAGCTAAATATTCTTGTATATATTAATTTTGCACAGTGCCTAGATGTTTCCAGAGAACTCTAATAAACTAATTAAATAAACCAACACACAATCCAATTTATGATTCATCCATCATTCGTCTGCCACTGATTCCAATATCCCCTCGCTTCCCTGGTGTTCATGAATCAGCAAATATATTAGGAGAAAAACAACGCTATAATAATGCTTTGTATTAGATTTCCTGTACTGGCTGATAATTAATATTAGCAGATTATAATTCCATTAAAGAAATAGCTGTACGATATCCAACGTTGGGCTCAACACTTTTCGTGTTCTGAGGCAGACCAGCATGAGAATTACCAACTTAGGATAATGAAGTTTGTCAGTTTCATCCCCGCCCCCTATCTAATTACGGACAGGTGCCTTCAGTGTTCAGTGAAGAGAAGAAAAGGAGATCCTGTAACTCTTCTCATTTTTTGTGATTAGACAGTGAGTTTGAAGAGTGAAGATCGGTGTTTAGCCTTTCAGTTGCCTGGCAGCATAGGAATTTGCTTTCATTAAGGCTTCCATTGAAATAACCCATCTCTTGCAACAGACAACCATTTATTCCTCTTACCAGAATATTAGTGTAAAATTCTGCAATATTTTGAAAATCTCCTTTGGAAATGTTTTACAGACAAGCAGATTATATGAGTGTCAGGGAGTGTATGAAATAAATTTATCTGGAAGTTTAACAATGTCTTAAATATTTGTTGTTGTTAACAAAGCCCTAAATATGGTAATCTGCTCAAAGTGCTTAAAAGACTCCCCAGTTTAACTTTCTAGTCAACTGCGTTCCAAGGAGTTAGGCTAAAAATAGAGAACTAGAAATCCTGGTGATGATTATCTAAAATATAATCCCTAAAGATTAGAGAAAATGTAAAATTACCTGGAAAAAATTATAAAATAGATAAAATTTGCTTGCTCTACTTTGGTTTAAATATTTCTTTACCCCTGAACTTCCCTGGCCAAACTAAATTACAAATTTAACAGTCTCTGCTATAGAACAATCAGAAAGCCTCAGGGAAGCCTATATATTGCCATCTGCTGGTTGGTTTGCAGAGGTTTCATAATCTGTCTCTTTGAAGGTCACGTTCAAAATATAAAGCTCCACAAATAAACTTAATATTGGAAGGTGAGAAATGACCCATTTTGTTTGTGTTTTTTAAATTTAGATTTCCAAACCACAGCTTGAAAATCGGAGGTATTTAGCTGTGTCACAGATATGGTGGTTTTGCTGAGTGCCTTGTTAATCTCACCTCGTTGATTGCGGCTCTTCATTTTCCTTCAAGTCACTATGTATTTGAGCAGCCAGACCAAGAGTGAACAGAGACCAGGGACAGGGGAAAAAAAGAAAGAACTGCTGGCTAGCACCTGTAGGAAGTGACACCACTTATGAGACACATGTCTTGAGGCATTTCAAATTATTCTTGGCAGGTGTAACCTGGACAGGTCCTCAGCCAATGCCAGGGTGTCTGGCCATTATAATTAAAGTTACATTATAAAAACCTCCTGCTGTTTCCTTCTTCTGAAAAATGCTGACAGAGACGTCCTCCGACAACTATGACAGTGTTTCCAACACCTCTACATTTGCTATTCTTGTGGGCGCAAATAGCATCCACCTTTACATTAGTTACCACGCGAATTAGAGATGTGACCAGCATAACTGTACATGAGACAGGGCAGTGTGCCTTTGCGTCAGAGAGCGGCCTCTTCCCAGAGCAACAAGGAAAAGAAAGGCCATTTGATTTTTTAAAACTCAAAAGGGAAAACGTTTTTCTGAGCTAGGAATAAACTCAAACTATAATATCACAAGAAAGGATAAGACATAAAGAAGGTTAGTAAAGCTTAGGGGTATGAGACTTCAGTGTGATACCAAAAGAAGTATAAAATAACTAATGTTATTTTATTTCATTTCACGGAAATTTTAAGAATTTAGTAGAGAGCTATGTGTCTGGAGTCGTTAAATACCTGGAAATAGATGGATAAATTACCTGACTTCTTTAAGTCTCACAGTTGTATAACTGTAAATGAAAATGCATGCAATAATACTTAGGCACTTTGTATCTAAACTTAGTACTCATAAGAACTAAAAACAGTGACAAAAGGTAGCAGCTGCTTTATGGATCAAAATACTAGCTTTCCCCATGACTAGAAGACAGTATTAGATACTTAAATAGTACAGATGAATTACTTAAGACACAAGAAATAGGAAATATCATAACTTGCAATAAGACAGGAAAGAACATTGAGAATTTGCTCTTGTAATTCTGTCTACCTTCCTCAGTCTTGAAGTGCCAGCTTTTCCAACTTTTCGTGAGACTGGCAGCAGACTTGTTTTGGCTATGGACTTGCAAAATGTTGCCATAAAGGGAATAGTCTTAAATTGTTAAACGTAAGCTAGTTCCCATCAGATTAAGTTGCTTTAAATAAAAAAGTTTTCTTTTTCTTTTAAATTTACTTATTTTATTTATTTTATTTTTGGCTGCGTTGGGTCTTCGTTGCTGCTCACGGGCTTTCTCTAGTTGTCTAGTTGTGGCAAGTGGGGGCTATCTCTTGGTTGCGGTGCGCGGGCTTCTCATTGCAGTGGCTTCTTTTGTTGCGGAGCACGGGCTCTAGGCATGCAGGCTCAGTAGTTGTGGCGCACGGGCTCAGTAGCTCCACGGCATGTGGGGTTTTCCTGGACCAGGGCTCAAACCCGTGTCCCCTGCATTGGCAGGCAGATTCTTAGCCACTGCGCCACCAGGGAAGCCCAAAAGTTTTCATTTTAATAATTTAAAAACTACATCATTCTTCATCCTTATATGTGCTCACGAAACTCTTGTCAGTGGTCATTTATTCTTTCCCACCAAAATGTTTATTGAGTACCTACTCTGTGGCAGAGATAGATCAAGGTTCTGGATACTGAAACATGAATAAGTAAGACACATTTTCACCCCTTATGAAAATTCTAGTGGGGAAGTCAGATAATGAAGAATTAAACAAATTGATGAATAGCTAAATGAGATGTAAAGATGAACAAATGTATGAAACAAAAGAAATATTGAGCAGAGCTAAAGTAGGATGTTACCACTTAAAAGTGTGTGTACATAATCCCATAACAAAAAAAGCAATATAGCCTTGTGGAAAAACACCGTAGATGCACATATGTGCTTGAGTTTAAAGGCAATGGTCTTTGACATTTAGCCTCTGGGTATAAACTTCCTTTTTCATAAATTTAAGATAATAATTTTTGCTCATACTTCATGACCAAAATTCTGTAAAGGGAATATTCAGTTTCATGACAAGGAGAAAAGGCTTAGCGTCCTGGAAGTTACCTACTTTTACACTATAGAATTTTGACACTGTCCCACCACTATATCTGGGTCCCTCTGTTTGACTTAGAGGCCCTTGACCACACTGAGGTCTTCAAGAACTATGTATCCTAACTATGTGTGTGAAGGGAAGGCTAAAATTCTAGACATGATTGGAGAAATTATATATAAAAACAAGACGATATGAAAAAAGGACAGAAAATACCAGGTATTTGTAAGGATATGAAGCAACTGGAACGTCATATTCTATTGGTAGGAGTGTAAACTGGCATGGTCAGATTGGAAGGCTACTGGCAGAATCTACTGAAGCTTTGTGCACGAGCCCCCATGAGACACCACTTCGACGTCTAGCAAAATACCCAACAGAGAAAAGTATGTATTTGTTCAACAAAAGACATGAATTGGAATTTTCATAGCAGCCTGATTTTCTAATAGCCAAACACTATAAACCACTCAAGTGTCCATCAGCAGTTGAATGGGTACATTGTGGTATATTCACAAGATGCGACACTACACAACAATGAGAATGAATACACTACAGCTATAAATGACAATATAGAGAAGTCGCACCAGATGTAATATTGAGCAAAACAAACCAGGCACAAAAGAGTAAGTATGATATGATTCTGTATATACAGGAAGCAGAAAAGCAAGAAGCAATCATTACTGGCAATAGAAGACAGAAATTCATTTGGGGTTTTGGGGAATGGAGGGGAGGAAGCTGAGAGCTTGAAGGTCACTTACTTTTCTTTGACTTTACTGAGTGCAGGTGACACTGACATTTGTTTCGTGAACTTTGATCCATATCTACACTTACACCTAACATACGTAAAAGTTTGTTCGTTGTACTTCAATATATTTATTTAAAAAAGAAAAAAATACTAAGAAGCTTTAGAATTTCCAGGTTTCCTTGTCAGTCCTAAGAGTTAATACCCACCAAGCCAGTCTCAACTCCACAGTAACCTGCATCCTCTATGAAAACCATCCAATTCTGAAATCATTTAGTATGTTTTTCTTTGTCATTGCCCTTCCTTTACCCTTACCATACTTCATCCATTCACTGTAAAGTCAAACTGTGATAACGGTTTGCGACTAAAGATCCATTATTTTAATTGACAAGTTTCCATAGCAGATTGCAGTATGTTACTATTTCTGTGATTTGTTCAGCAGACAGGAGTGCTTTGGGGGCTCTATTAATAGTAGTTTTAGAAATAACAGGTGAGCAAATCTACTTCTGGTGGAGAATAAATAGTACCTTTTGGATGGAACAGCTTTCGGGAATTGGGGGCCAGGGTGAAGTACCATGCTATTAAAAGACCTGCCAATATCAATGGAATAAACCAGTGACTTCAAGTGCCTGCAAGGTTGCTTAAAATGGAAAATCTTCTCTCTACAGTCCAGTATGGCATTCAAGAGACTAGTGCTAGTTGTATTCTTTTTGTCTTAAACAGTTCATACTTTGCATTACAATTTCACCTCTACTTGTAAGGATTCCCTTAAGTAGCCTTGTTAAGTCATGAATGAAGAAAATTCAGTTTCAGGCTATTTTTCAAGCCACGGGTGTCCAAACCCCATCATTCCCTCTGCCTTCTCCATCCGTTTTCCTGTTTTCTCTAGAATCATTAGAATGGAGTGATTGAACTCCAGTTTCACTCATGCTGGCATCCCGTGAAGTTCTTCCCTATGAGGCTAAACATCTGCCCAGGTATTTCCGTGTTCCATTTTGGCTGTGATGTTCTATGGTATAAAATATATGTCCCACTAAACTTCTTGTTAATGAAACAGCAGCCTGACAGCTGGTGTCAGCAGACAGTCAGCAGTCTCAGAGTTCCAAGGTATCATTAGCTTTTCTGCTCTTCTGTAGGAGAAAAGTTAAACAAACTGGGGCAATTTGAATTAAGACTCAGACTTAAACATTAGTACACATTCACCACCTCTTAATTTTAGGGTCTATTAAGGAGTGTTACTGAGAACCGCCTGATATAAGGCAAAACAGGTTCAGGTGAGTATTGATACAACCTGTATCTACAGTTTATCTTTTGGGACTAAGAATTGGGGCCATTGGTGTCAACATGATTTGACAGTTTATTCCAGGAAGATAAAACCTTAAATCAACATATTACTGTACTGTTTGCTACAAAAAATTCTTGCCAACCAATTTATCCAGGCTAACAGTTTGCTTCTGTGGGCGAATTGCTCTCCTACTGGGACAACAGATTGCACACTTGAGCAAACAGCTCACTTTTCAGAAGGCAGTTTACTTATCCAGACTTGCTATGGATACTTATCTTGCTGTATCTACAAATCCTAGGTATTTGGATACTTATCTTGCTGTATCTACAAATCCTAGGTATTTATGTCACAAATGTGTCCAATCCCATCATTTCCCTATCTTGAAAAACCTGTCTTCATTCACTTGAGCTCAATCCTCCAAACCATGTATTTTTTCCTGACTTCCTACATCTGATGCACTACTGGGACACTTCCTTCCTTCCTTCCATCTATCATCTATCTATCTATCTATCTATCTATCTATCTATCTATCTATCTATCTATCGTCTATCTGGTTGGCCAAAAGTGCCTTCACTTTTTAAGTAAAAATAAAAGACACATTTTTCATTTTCACCAAGAACTTTATTGAACAATGTATTCACCGTTTTGCTCCACTACCATCTGCCATTTTTCAGGCAACTTCATAATTCCATCTTCCCAAAACTTTTTATCTTTTTGAGCAAAGAACTGTTCCAGGTGCCTTTTACAGTTTTCCAAGGAATTGAAATTTTTTTCCATTAAGAGAATTTGGTAAAGACCTAAATAAGTGGAAATCCGAAGGTGCAATGTCTGGTGAATACGGTGGATGAATCAGAACTTCCCAGCCAAGCTCTAACAGTTTTTGCCTGGTCATCAAAGAAACATATGGTCTTGCATTATCCTGATGGAAGGTTATGCGTTTTCTGTTGACTAATTCTGGATGCATTTCGTCGAGTGCTGCTTTCAGTTGGTCTAATTGGGAGCCATACTTGTGGGATTTTGAAAATTGTTTGTTGAAAATCAAACGATTAATTAATCGTTTGATTTTCCAGAAGGAGCTCATAATAGAGGACTTCCTTCCAATTCCACCATATACACAACATCACCTTCTTTGGATGAAGACCGGCCTTTGGTGTGGTTGGTGGTGGTTCATTTCACTTGCCCCACCATCTCTTCCATTCCACATTATTGTACAGTATCCATTTGTCATCGCCCGTCACAATTTGTTTTCAAAACAGAATGTTTTCATTACGTTTAAGTAGAGAATCACATACGGAAATACGGTCGAGAAGGTTTTTTTCCGCTTAACTTACGTGGAACCCAAACGTCAAAGCGATTAACATAACCAAGCTGGTGCAAATCATTTTCAGCACTTGATATGGATATTTTGAGTATGTTGGTTATCTCCTGCGTGGTATAACATTGATTGTTCTCAATTAATGTCTCGATTTGATTGTTTTCAACTTCAACCGGTCTACCTGACCATGGAGCATCGTCCAGCTAGAAATCTCCAGCATGAAACTTCGCAAACCACTTTTGACACGTTCGGTCAGTCACAGCACCTTCTCCATACACTGCACAAATCTTTTTTTGCATTTTGGTTGCATTTTTACCTTTCTTGAAGTAATAAATCATAATATGCCAAAAATGTTGCTTTTTTTCTTCCATCCTCAATATTAAAATGGCTACACAAAAATTCACCAATTTGGATGTCTTTTTTAATTTTTTTAAATTTTAAAAATCTTTTTAACACCTTTATTGGAGTATAATTGCTTTACAATGTTGTGTTAGTTTCTGCTGTACAACAAAGTGAATCAGCTATACATATACATATATCCCCATATCCCCTCCCTCTTGTGTCTCCCTCCTACCCTCCCTATCTCACCCCTCTAGGTGGTCACAAAGCACCGAGCTGATCTCCCTGTGCCATGCGGCTGCTTCCCACTAGCTATCTATTTTACATTTGGTAGTGTATATATGTCAATGCTCCTCTCTCACTTCGTCCCAGCTCACCCTTCCCCCTCGTGTCCTCAAGTCCATTCTCTACATCTGCGTCTTTATTCTTGTCCTGCCCCTAGGTTCAGCAGAACCTTCTTTTTTTTTTTTTTTAAGATTCCATATATATGTGTTAGCATACAGTATTTTTTTTCCTCTTTCTGACTTACTTCACTCCGTGTGACAGACTCTAGGTCCATCCACCTCACTACAAATTAACTCCATTTCATTTCTTTTTATGGCTGAGTAACATTCTACGATAAGTCTTTTTTAAAATGCACGCTGATATGACAGCTGTCACATACAATCTAACAAAATTGTTTTGAATGAAGTTAAAGACAACTAAGTGCTACTAGAGCCATCTTACGGAAAAAACCGAACAAACCTTTTGCCCAACCCAATATCTATCCATTTATGCACGCAGGCATCTATTCTTTCTCACTACATTAGGTGGGAGAAACTTAGTTCTGCTTGATCAATAGGTTTTTCTGGTGGTTTCCTTGGGAGTCTACAGTCAACATCAACAGAAAGGAATTTTACTATATTATTATGAAGGCTGGGTTATCAATAACAACAAAACACTGTTGTATTTCAACCACAGTGAGTTCATGCTTAATGAACTGCTTTCTTTCATGAGTATTCATCTTACTAGTCATAAATATTTTGGATGTTAAAAGTTGCTAGATATGTAAGCATCACCCAACTTTTTTTGATGGCTTAACTAAAAAGGAAAGAAGATGTTTGATTCCATAGAAAGCATCTTAAATCAAAGGATTTGTGAAGGTGGGTCTTAATTAGCATGATTAATCAAGGAATAATTAAATCTTATTCAATTTCTTTTCACCATGCAATTAAATTACAGAATTTTTAAGAAAATTAAATCTTTCAATAAAAAAAGAGAAGGTAGTCCAACCTCAGCTGTGAGCTTATTTTTGAAATCCTACTCAGAATTGAAACAAAAAAAGCAATTTATCTGCCAGGTAATATGCATTAATGATTTAGTTTAACCTCCAAGAATTTGTGAAAAAATGAAAAGTATTATAACAAAGCACATTCATTCCAGAAGTAATGAGACTTCAGTTACGTCTTTTTCCATGAAATTCCAGGCTCAACTCTGGGAAATATTTTTAAATTGTCTCCTCTCCTCATTAATGTCTACACATTGCCCAAGGTGGAGATACTCAACTTCAAACTAAAGTAGTCATCTAGTTGCTCATATATGTGATGGTACTAGGGTACAAGAAAAATTTTGTATACTTCTTACTGTTATGATTGAAAAAGGAAATCTTTAAGACATTAATTAACTCACTCCTGGTCTGGGATGCATGAGAGTAATTATTGTTGAAAAGAGTTATTTTTAAAATTGGTTCGCAGGTCTCTGTAACAACCTGATTGATGGTTTGACCACACAGACCCCTGAATGGTGCACCTGACATTACACCACTTGAGACTCAGGAGAAATGCTAAAAATAATTTCTATTTCAAAATGTCAAATTTATCAAGAAATAAGTCCCCATTAAACTTTTTGAAATGACTGAATGAGATTTTTAGGCCCTCAAATGATGTGGTTTGTGGTGATACCATGAAGTGTTCAGCTATATTTTTAAAAACTAAAAGAATTTTGATTTGGAGGGAGATCAAGATGGCAGAGTAGAAGCACACGGAGCTCACCTTCCCTCATAAACATCTCAAAAATACATCTACGTGTGAAACAATTCCCACAGAAAACCAACTGAAAACTGAGAGGAGATCTCATATACAACCAAAGCCGCAAGAAAGATCCCCACATAACCAGGTAGGATGAAAAGAAAGAAAAAAAAAAAAGGGAATCAGGACAGGAAATGCACGCCTGGGAGGGAGCTGTAAAACAGCCCCAATGTCAGCCTGCTCACAGCGGGGCTCAGCCCCTGTGTGGTGGGCTTCGTGAGTGTGCACCCACCGTGGGTGGGGCTGATTATCAGGGCTCCCTCAATGGCGGCAGGTCCAGGGGTGGCTCCAGCAGCGGAAGAGTTTTTTGGCACCATACCAGGTGTCCAGCAGCATTGCAGAATCCCACGTTCCCATCCCTGGCAGACAGCACCTGGGCAAGAATGCACAGTAGCTCCTTCCCCAGCAGTAGCACTCCAATCCCACCTACCTCACATCCCAGCTTAGGACCAGATGTGGGGGCTTCTAATCCAACACCTGCAGAACAGACCCTGCCCCCGATAGGGCTGTGACAGCCACCGAGCAAAGAGGAGGCCTCACCCAATATGCACTGCAGGTTCTCGTCACCACAAAACCAAACACACCCCCTCTCAAGGGGACGATGACCAGCACACTCTAAGGAAAGACATGGCAGGCGTCCATACCAAAAACAGCCCTTGCACCAAAAATACTGGACTAACACAGTCTACACAGGGATGCTCCCACAGAAAAACAGCCCTTCAAGACCACAGTAGGTAACCACTTCTCCTAAATCCATAGTCAGAGAAATTTAAGTAAAATGGAAAAACAGAGAAACCACTCCCAACTGCAAGAACAAGGGAAATCCCCTGAAAGAACAAGCAAACAATGAAACAAACCTCTCCAGTCTACCAGCGTTCAAAAAGGAGGTAATACAAATGCTAAAGGAATTAAGCAAGATTATAGGTAGAAATACGGATCACTATAACAAGGAACTAGAAACTATAAAGAGGAACAAATCAAAATTAGACAACTCAATTGCCGAGATAAAAAACCAAGATAAGGCAATGAATAGCAGACTAAATAATGCAAAAGAACAAATAAGTTAGCTGTAATATAGACTAATGGAAATCATCCAATCAGGAGAGCAGACAAAAAGACAAAGGAAAAAAAATTGAAAATTGATGTCAGTGGAGTGTTAAAGTCTCCTACTGAGGGGTGCATGAATCCTTTGATACTTCAACTAAAAAATAATTTAGATTCAAATTTAATAAGAAAAATTTTGAGGGATCTCAGAATTA
Organism: Balaenoptera borealis; assembly: GCF_965194805.1. Classification (NCBI taxonomy): domain Eukaryota; kingdom Metazoa; phylum Chordata; class Mammalia; order Artiodactyla; family Balaenopteridae; genus Balaenoptera; species Balaenoptera borealis. The sequence goes on from NC_138866.1 coordinate 178,953,225, forward strand.
AAATAATAATAAAATAGCAAGATAATCTATGAAGCCTAATTTATATAACTAGGTTAGATGCAGAGAATGTAACCTATCCACATATATGGGAACTTGTGTAAACACATCAGCTCCAAGTTACATTTTTTAGAATTAAACCTGTTGACTTGCCTAGACTAATAATTAACTTAGCTCCTTGCTTTGCTTAGACTATAAAGTTGCACTTTAATGGAGTCTACATGTTGAAAACCTCTACAAAAGCAAATGTTCTTTTTATTGAAATTGAAGTATAGTTGATTTACAATGTAGTTTTAGTTTAGGTATACAGAAAAGTGATTCAGTTATACATACATATTTCTTCAGATTCTTTTTCCTTGTAGGTTATTACAAAATATTGAGTATAGTTCCCTACGCTACAGTAGGTCCTTGTTGGTTATCTATTTTATATATAGTAGTGTGTATATGTTAATCCCAGACTCCTAATTTATCTCTCCCCTCACTTTCCACTTTGTTAACCATAAGTTTGTTTCCTACGACTGTGGGTCTATTTCTGTTTTGTATATAAGCTCATTTGTATCTTTTTCAGATTCCACATATTAGTGATATCCTATGATTTGTCTTTCTCTGTCTGACTTATTTCATTTGGTATGATAATCTCTAGGTCTATCTTCGTTGCTGCATATGGCATTATTTTATTCTTTTTTATGGTTGAATAATATTCCATCGTGTAAATATACATCTTCTTTATCTATTCATCTGTTGATGGACATTTAGGTTACTTCCATGTCTTGGCTATTGTACATAGCACTGCTATGAACATTGGGGTGCATTTATCTTTTTGAATTATGGTTTTCTCTGGATATATGCCCAGGAGTGGGATTGCAGGATCATATGGCAGCTCTAAATTACAGACAAATATCACTGATGAACACAGAAACAAAATCCTCCACAAAATACTAGCAAACTGAATCCAACAATACATTAAAAGGATCGTACGCCATGATCATGTGGGATTTATCCCAGGGATGCAAGGATTTTTCAATATCCACAAATCAATCAGTATGATATACCACATTAACAAATTGAAGAGTGAAAACCAAATGATCATCTCAATAGATGCAGGAAAACCTTTTGATAAAATTCAACATCCATTTATGATTAAAAACTCTCCAAAAAGTAGGCATAGAGAGAACGAACATACCTCAACATAATAAAGGCCATAGATGACAAACCCACAGCTAACATCATACTCAACAGTAAAAAGCTGAAAGCATATCCTCTAAGATCAGGAACAATACAAGGATGTCCACTCTTGCCACTTTTATTCAACATGGTTTTGAAAGTCTTATCCACAGCAATGAGAGAAGAAAAAGAAATAAAAGGAATCCAAATGGAAAAGGAAGAAGTAAAACCGTCACTGTTTGCAGATGACATGATACTACACATAGAAAATCCTGAAGATGCTACCAAAAAACTACTATAGCTCACCAATGAATTTGGTAAAGTTGCAGGATACAAAATTAATACACAGAAATCTGTTGCATTTCTATACACCAATGAAAGATCAGAAAGAGAAACTAAGGAAACAATCCCATTTACCATCACATTAAAAAGAATGAAATATAGTCAGGGATCATATCCATGATCGTGGTATCATTAGCCTATTTATGACAAATGTCACATGTCCTACACGTTCCTGTGTAGAAATGAAGATATAATGTCCAGGCTTCCTCTTTTATGGTGGGCAATTTTTTTTTTTTTTTGCCATGCCACACAGCTTGTGGGATCTCAGTTCCCTGACCAGGGATTGAAGCCAGGCCACGAAAGTGAAAGCACCAAATCCTACCCACTGGATCGCCAGGGAATTCCATGGAAAAATCATTTTGAAACAGTTTTGTTCTCTATCACTTTTCTCCAATTTGAAATATCTGAGAGACAGACTCCTTTTTCTCTGCTGGATAAATAAAACAGTGTGCTGCTTACAAGAACAGAGATTAAACACAGACTGTCCTTAGCTGTTGTCTCTCTCATCGCTTCTATTTTCATGCCCCATATTTTCCCTTCTCTCTATTCATACAATTAATCAAGAAAGAAATGTAAAACACAATATACAGCAAGGGTGTAATCTTAGAGCTTTGTTTCTTAATTTATTTTTATTATTTTTTTAACATCTTTATTGGAGTATAACTGCTTTACAATGGTGTGTTAGTTTCTACTGTATAACAAAGTGAATCAGCTATACGTATACATCTATCCCCATATCCCCTCCCTCTTGCGTCTCCCTCCCACCCTCCCTATCCCACCCATCTAGGTGGTCACAAAGCACCGAGCCGATCTCCCTGTGCTATGCGGCTGCTTCCCACTAGCTATCTATTTTACATTTGGTAGTGTATGTATGTCCATGCCACTCTCACACTTCGCCCCAGCTTACCCTTCCCCCTCCCTGTATCCTCAAGTCCATTCTTTAGTAGGTCTGCGTGTTTATTCCCATCTTACCCTTAGGTTCTTCATGACCATTTTTTTGGTTTGTTTTTTAGATTCCATATATATGTGTTAGCATACAGTATTTGTTTTTCTCATTCTGACTTACTTCACTCTGTATGACAGAACTAGGTCGATCCATCTCACTACAAATAACTCAATTTCATATCTTTTTATGGCTGAGTAATATTCCATTGTATATATGTGCTCCATCTTCTTTATCCATTCATCTGTTGATGGACACAGGTTGTTTCCATGTCCTGGCTATTGTAAATAGAGCTGCAATGAACATTGTGGTACATGACTCTTTTTGAATTATGGTTTTCTCAGGGTATATGCCCAGTAGTGGGATTGCTGGGTCGTATGGTAGTTCTATTTTTAGTTTTTTAAGGAACCTCCATACTGTTCTCCATAGTGGCTGTATCAATTTACATTCCCACCAACAGTGCCAGAGGGTTCCCTTTTCTGCACAACCTCTCCAGCATTTATTGTTTGTAGATTTTTTGATGATGGCCATTCTGACTGGTGTGAGATGATATCTCACTGTAGTTTTGATTTGCATTTCTCTAACAATTCATGACGATGAGCATTTTTTCATGTGTTTGTTGGCAAAGACAACCCTCAGAATGGGAGCAAATATTTGCAAATGAAGCAACTGACAAAGGATTAATCTCCCAAATTTACAAGCAGCTCATGCAGCTCAATAGGCTCTCCCACCTCAGAGGCACAGCCCTGACACCTGGCTGGAGCACCAAGAGCCTGTCATGCACACGGCTCAGAATAAAAGGGAGAAAGAAAAGAAAAGAAAAGAAAAGAAAAGAAAAGAAAAGAAAAGAAAAGAAAAGAAAAGAAAAGAAAAGAAAAGAAAAGAAAAGAAAAGAAAGGAAAGGAAGGAAGAAGATAAAATAAAGTTATTAAAATAAAAAATAAAAATAATTATTAAAAAAATTTTTAAGTAATTAAAAAAATAATAGAAAGAGCAACCAAACCAAAAAACAAATCCACCAATGATAGCAAGTGCTAAAAACTATACTAAAAAAAACAGAAACAAAACAAAAAAACAGAGAGAACCCTAGGACAAATGGTAAAAGCAAAGCTATACAGACAAAATCACACACAGAAGCATACACATACACACTCACAAAAAGAGAAAAAGGGGAAAACAATATATACATCATTGCTCCCAAAGTCCACCTCCTCAATTTGGGATGATTCGTTGTCTTTTCAGGTATTCCACAGATGCAGGGTACATCGAGTTGACTGTGGAGATTTAATCCGCTGCTCCTGAGGCTGCTGGGAGAGATTTCCCTTTCTCTTCTTTGTTGGTACAGCTCCCGGGGTTCAGCTTTGGATGTGGCCCCGCCTCTGCATGTAGGTCGCCTGAGGGCGTCTGTTCTTCGCTCAGACAGGACGGGGTCAAAGGAGCAGCTGCTTCGGGGGCTCTGGCTCACTCAGGCCGGTGAGAGGGAGGGGTACGGATGCAGGATGAGCCTGCGGCGGCAGAGGCCAGCGTGACATTGCACCAGCCTGAGGCGCGCCCTGTGTTCTCCCGGGGAAGTTGTCCCTGGATCACGGGACCCTGGCAGTGGTGGGCTGCACAGGCTCCCAGGAGGGGCGGTGTGGAGAGTGCCCTGTGCTCGCACACAGGCTTTTTGGTGGCGGCAGCAGCAGCCTTAGCATCTCACGCCCATCTCTGGGGCCTGCGCTGATAGCCGCGGCTCGCGCCCGTCTCTGGAGCTCATTTAGGCAGCGCTCTGAATCCCCTCTCCTCATGCACCAGGAAACAAAGAGGCAAGAAAAAGTGTCTTGCCTCTTCGGCAGCTGCAGACTTTTTCCCAGACTCCCTCCCGGCCAGCTGTGGTGCACTAACCCCTTCAGGCTGTGTTCATGCCGCCAACCCCAGTCCTCTCCCTGCGATCCGACCACAGCCCGAGCCTCAGCTCCCAGCCCCGCCCGCCCCGGCGGGGGAGCAGACAAGCCTCTTGGGCTGGTGAGTGCTGCTCGGCGCCGATCCTCCGTGCGGGAATCTCTCCGCTTTGCCCTCCGCACCCCTGTGGCTGCTCTCTCCTCCGTGGCTCTGAAGCTTCCCCCCTCTGCCACCCACAGTCTCCGTCCGCGAAGGGGCTTCCTAGTGTGTGGAAACCTTTCCTCCTTCACGGCTCCCTCCTACTGGTGCAGGTCCCATCCCTATTGTTTTGTCTCTGTTATTTCTTTTTTCTTTTGCCCTACCCAGGTACGTGGGGAGTTTCTTGCCTTTTGGGAGGTCTGACGTCTTCTGCCAGCATTCAGTGGGTGTTCTGTAGGAGCAGTTCCACGTGTAGATGTATTTCTGATGTATTTGTGGAGAGGAAGGTGATCTCCACGTCTTACTCTTCTGCCATCTTGAAGCTCCTCCTGTTTCTTTAAATTCTAATTTTAGGTCAAAGCCTTTTCTATATACTGTACAGAAGTGCTATCAGTCCAGAAACTTTGATGCTAATCACAGGTGTCTCCCTATCCAATGCAGAGAAGTATTATTTTTAAAAAATCTGTCTTTGTTTATGATATTTGGTATTTTAATTGCTTTTACAATCCCTTTTTTTCTAAGTAAAAAATAATAAACACTCATTCTGGAAATATATAACAGTTTTTAAGCTTAAAAAAATCACTTATAATCCCATCACTCTAAAAACAGCCACTGTTAATACTTCGATGTACACTCAAGCCTTTACTTCTACCCACATATGCAAATGGAGATCACACAGCACATAATTATATAACTTGCTTTTTTTACTTAATATTATCAGAAGAGTTTTAAATTCTCATTGAGCTTCAACAACCATCAACACTTTGCCAATATTGTTTCATCTATTACTCCACTTCCATTGGGTGGAGGGGAGGGGAATCACTAGAGTATTTGAAAACAAATCCCAGAAATCTTTGCAATTTATTTACAAATATATAAGAACTTAGCTCTAAGATTTAAGGTATTTTAAAAACCTAACCACAGTCCCATTGTCACTCTACCAAAATAAATGCATAATTATTATAATTCCTTAATATCAACTGAAATACAGCCCATGATAAACATAGCCTGTGGTCTCAGAAATGTCTTTAATTTATATCAGAATCTAAACAAGTTGTATAGATTGTATTTTGTTGATTTGTCTCCTAAAATTCTGTAACGTATATCACAATGTTCCCTTCTTTATTTTTCTCAATGACATTTATTTATTGAAAAGAATGAGTCATTTATTCTGTAGACTTTCTCAAGTGATGAACTTTGGTAATTGCCTCTTCATAGTGCCATTTAACTTGTTTTTCTGTCCCTTGTATTTCCTGTAAAGAGGTAATTGGATCTAGGGCAGTCTTTCCCAAACAATTTTCTGCAATGATGAAACTGTACTATATCTATACTATCCAAAATGTTAACCACAAGCTACATGTAGTTTTGAGTACTTCAAATGTGGCTAGAATGAACTTTTAACACGTTAAATTTAACTTTAATTTTAAATAGACATATGTGGCTACTTCATTTTTTATCCCATTCTAAAACATTATCATTTTAACTTTAATTATATCATAAATTTCAAGTTTTCTTAAATCTTATTTAGAATACAAAGCAAAATTACTTTAAAATTACTTATTTTCTTGTGGTTAATCATTTCTAAATTTATAATCATCTATGCAACTTCATTTTTATTGTTTATGTTGCATATTGTTTTCCTAAGCCTCTGTGATGATTTTTATTTATTCACCTTTAGATGAGGAAGGCTTTCAAGGGAGGGTATTTGTCCATTAACTAGATTGGTTGAATCCTTTGTTCCCTCTCAATATCTACAAAGATTTTTAATCAGGAGGGGTTATTTTTAATGATAAACTGTCACTACCAGTTTAGTAAATCAATACTTCAAGGAAAAGAGATAGGAATGTGGTGACATGAATATCTTTGCAGTAAACTGTTTTTTGAGAAATGGAAAGCTAAAGCATATACAACTTACAAAACAGTTAAACTGACTAGAAACCACAAGCTACAGTGAACAAACTGTTAAAGCACAGCCGGTTTCTACCAGCCTCACGTAGTGTCCCAAATGATTGATACCTGGCTGAGGTAGTGTTTCTCAGGTTTCCCCATTGTAACATTACCACCCCCTTCTCCATGCTGCATGGTCTTTGGAAGGAAATCACTATGCCCAGCCCACATTTAAGTGGTGGAGACTCATGCTTCCCCTCCAGGAGGATCATATATCTACATAAATTATTTGGAAATATTTTTGCATGGGAGATTTGTTTCCCCCTCACATATCCTTTGACCCAATTATTTATCTGTATTCATACGGACTCACGGGTATTTATTTTATACCTTGGGTTAAATTAATTAATTAATTTATTTATTTATTTCTCAAATTATTCTAGCTTTGGCCATTGGGAATACTTTTAGCTGGCTCCTGTGTCCCTTTGGCATGCCCTATCACCATGGGCTTTTTTCCTTTTAGTATTTCCTTATTTTCTGGAACTCCAGGCTCATTTTGTATATTTGCTGCCCCAGTCCTAGAATTAACCATTTCACCAAGGAGCCCTGGTTCCTTTTACTGGAAAACAGTATTAGAAACCAAGATCTGGATACTAGTATTCTTATTGCTACTGGACCTTCAGATGACAGAGCAAGGAAATATATGTGTATAATCTAACATGTGTATATACACATATCTATGAATATTTCCATATGTAACAATTTGTATAAACATCCAGATAAACATGAATTTATACTGATATCTCTAACTCTAATCAATTAGCACATGGATTATTCCAGCCTCTTCCTCTTGGCTATCCGTAAATTTTTACTCCTGAGGTATCTTTTTGATCCATCATCCACTCTGGGTTCATGATGCAGTCGTGTCTGGTGTCTTTCCTAATGTTGTTACCTGCCATGTGTCTGAGTGACATCATGATGACTTTCTACTTGGCGTAGTGCCTGCTCAAATCCGGAGCCATTGGTGCAGTTGCTTTCAACAGAAACTGATTTCAACTGTTAAGTGGATTCCATGCAGTATGTTTCCAGCCCCTCCAGTTGCCCATCCTTGTCTCCAGACACCAAGGAATCCTCATAGTAATGTTCTGTTAGGAAGTACTCTACTGATATCTGTGACACTAGTCAAATTGCTATGGGAAAAAAGGTCCCTTGGGGGTCTTATCTGTGGTTCAACCTGTGGTTGGAGGGTTAGACACCAATGATCATGCTGTTACCATAATCCAAACTACATATATCTCATGTCATTAGGCTCTAAGCAGAACGGATTCAAGTTGTTTTCTTTGTTTACAAGTGTCCAGACGCATATCCCCTCTGGGATGGGTCACATTAAGGAATCAGGAATACAGGAAGAATCTCCTCTGTAATGACCCAGCTTGAAATAATCCGAAATTAAAGGCAAATGTGTGCTGTTGAAATATTAGTACACTGACCTTGTAAGTGGGATAGTAAGGTTGGGCACATTTCAAGATTTATTCTGAGAAGCTACATTCAAATTCCAATTCAATCCCTATTTAATAAAGGGAAAAATGCACGTGGGAAATGCCCTACATTTCACCTTATAATGATGGTTGGATTTCTAGCTCTTGTCCTTTTTGCCTCTCTCTCAGCCACTGATTTCCTGCTTCTTGAATTGCTTTTCTCTTTTCCTCAGCATATTATTACTTTGACTAGATTTACCTCGTGCTTCTCCAATAGAGCTCTATCTCTACTTCACCCATATCTCACTTTCTAGTCTCTCTGATAAGCAGTGCCTTTCTTCCCTTTCCTCAGAATTAATTCTTCCTTTTAAGTAAGAACAATTCTCATAGTCCCAAGGTGCAAGTGAGTAAGTCCTAACCATTCCTACTGCCTTGCTTAGTTTCGAAAGATTTTATGATCCCTAATCCTCTGCTTTGTTGCAACATACCATGTGGCTTTTGCTAATGTTGAAAGTAACAATGTGTTTTTAATCTAATTTACTAATGTGGAACAGCTTTCTTCTGAATCACAGTGGTGTAACCATTGACAACCAGGGCTTTGGCTCACGTTGAGCTTGAGTGCGTAGGATCAGGAAATAAAATTTTCCAGTAGCTCACTATCCCAATTTAATCTCCATCAATCTTAGTGAATTAATGAGCAAGTAGTAACAGGCTAAATCAGTAAATGTTTATGAACAATGATGTGGTTTCTTTGAATGTTTATCATTCAAAAGCCATGCCACTGTGTTCAGCCAGGCTTTTATTGTTGTTCTCACTTCTTTTATTGGATTATTTTTAAACTGTGTACACAGAGCAAGTGGTTATTCAAACCATTCTTCATGTCCTCCATATCACTCTCATTCTAACAGCTAACGTACTCTTATTCACCTGAAACTCATTTTTTCCCCTCTAGATCTATGCTCTTGTGCTTATTTTCAGAGAAGAGGTGCCTTACATTCTTTCTCAAATGAATCCCCTCTATCTTCACTCTTTCTGCTATGAGCCCCCCTTTGGGGACATCTACAGCAATTCTTTCTGCTCTCTTTTCTGCTTTGAAAAAAACTCAAGTCTTCCTTGGTTTGGGGGAAAAAAAAGAAAAGCATGACCATTTTGAATTTTCTGTTTTTTTAAAATAAATTTATTTTATTTATTTTCGACTGCATTGGGTCTTAATTGCTGCGTGCGGGCTTTCTCTAGTTGCGGCGAGCAGGGGTTACTCTTCCTTGTGGTGCGCGGGCTTCTCATTGCAGTGGCTTCTCTTGTGGAGCACGGGCTCTAGGCACACGGGCTTCAGTAGTTGTGGCGTGCAGGCTCAGTAGTTGTGGCTCGCAGACTGTAGAGCGCAGGCTTAGTAGTTGTGGCACACGGGCTTAGTTGCTCCGCGGCATGTGGGATCTTCCCGGACCAGGGCTCAAACCCTTGTCCCCTGCATTGGCAGGTGGATTCTTAACCACTGCACCACCAGAAAAGTCCTGAATTTTCAAGCTAGCATTTTATTCTCCTTGTGTTTGTTTCCAGTATCTTAGAACCCAGTTTTCTATTCCTTATCCCCCATTCTCTTTAACATCCTGAAATCTGGCTTCCCTCCCCATCATTGGTCTGACAACACCCCTGCAGAGGTCACCAATGGCTTCGTCATCAATTTCATGACATCCTGACTGCTCATCATCTCTGTCTTGAGCTTCTTCTTTTGAAACTCCTCTCCTGGTTGGTTTCCATGACACAATAATGCAGTCTTGCCTTTACCTCATTGTTTCCCCCTTTCCAATTTCTTTTTATAATCTCCTGGCTCACTCACTATGGCTATTTACAAAATTAGTCCTCATTAATTCTGTTCTCCCTTATCTATGCTTTCTCCCACATATAAACTCATCCACATCCAACAATTTAACCATGGGGATAATTTAAGGTCTATATCTGTAGGCAAGTTCCATCTCCTGAGTTCCAGCTCTGGATTACCTACTGAGCATTGTTATTCGGTAGCACCCCTTCACCTCAAACTCAGAATGTCTAAATTGGAAATAATTTTCCTTCTCTAGCCCCTAAATTGGCTCATTTTCTTATTTCTGTTTCTGTTAGTATTTTTATCATTTTGCTAGATGCACAGACTATCCAACACCTCAGATTTTTGTGTGTCCTTATTTCTGTTTCTGCCCGTATCACCCAGATCTCCACAGTTCCAGTCTCGTGGCTTCTACTGGAATCCACAGATTGCTTCCTGGATGCCTGGATTACTGTCATAAACACCTAAGCCAGAGCCCCTATTTCCAACTACTCTCTATGTAGAAATGCACTTGCAAACTGAGATGATCCTAATTTTCTCAAAGTAACACTTTTATCCTACAACCAGCTCTTTTCAAAAAGAATACATGGCTTCCTTATTGCCTGTTCAGGAGAGACTTAACTATGGAAGACCTTGGATGACAAGATAAAAAATAGGGGAAGACTTTTAAGGGTTTTTATTTGGGAAACTATGGAAAAATAAAGAAGAAGAAGAAGAAAGAAATTTAGTTTGCTTTAATTATATTGTGACAGGCAGGTTAGAGAAGGTGAGCCTGGAGGCAGGCATATCATCTTGGAATTCTTGCGGTTGTCTTTGAATGAAATGATGGATAAGAAGTTAAAGTGGCATAGTGGAAGGAGCAACCTAAGAAAGACTGGAAAGAGAAACCATCGAGTGCTGGGGATTTGACTGGTTGTGGGGGTGAGAGAAAGGGAAAAACTAGAAATAACTTCCAGTTTCAAGGATGGTGATCTGTAGGACTGTGGGAAAATTACATTTATAGGAGAATAGGAAAACACAACTATTTGGAGATAGAGAAAGTTTGTGATTTCCATTTGAAATATAGCGTGTTAATGATTTCATCACGTAAATATGTGATACAGACAACTTGAGATACATTAGGAATTTTAAAACATAGGATTCCTTCTCTGGAAAATTTTCATGGTCTTCCGTGAAAAAAAGTCATTATAGAGCCGTATAAGGGCACTCGTCCTTTATACCTGGAAGGGTGTTCTGCCACTTTCAGAGCAAGTAGGAACTACAGATTTCAACCACATATCGAGTTCAGAAAGAATAATCACAAACAAGAATAAGTTATCAAAATTATGATAAATCTAGAAGAGATGTCCTTACACATGATAGTATTTCTCTCTTGTTTATTCTGGGGTGAATCAAGGAAGTAAGGAATTATTAATTCATTCTCATTATTTGTATGCCAAGGAATGTCAGATTTTTTTTATGATATTCACACTCACCACTCTTACTCCCCACAAATTCATTCATTACTCCCCCTGTTCACTTTGTCATCGTGTTGAGTACACAATGGGGATTTCAAGGTTTTTGTGTTGTTAAAGCAATGCTTTTTGTAAAGATAAAAACACACACACAAACACATATAGATCTCTATCACCTACACATGCAGAGTTGTCACTCTGGCTTTATGTGCCCTTTTCAAAATTATTCGTTTCATAAGTAAAATTTAAACAATTTTATACCTGCACCACTCAAGCAGACTGGATCCTATCTAGGCTTTTAGATAATTTCAGCCCAAGTTCTAGAAGAAAATGGTTACACATCTGATACGAGTACCTGATAGAAATGTAGGGTAGATGGGAAGAGAGGGAGAGCGACGGCCCAAGGTCTTACGTCAATATTAACCATTCCACTGTCCAGGATACTCACAAGCAGAAACACATGCTCTACACTTGGGTCCCATGAGACTGGTCCTCCAGCCTAGGACACACTCTCTAAGATAGGTAGAGACACATACACTATAACTCTAAGACCCAAATATGTTCACTTCTAGGACCATGAAGGCTTCCAATTGTCCAAATAGCTTCATGAAGGCCATCACGTATGTCACTGTCCAAAGCAGGGTTTCTATAACATCTCTCTTTTAGGGGATACCAACTCATTTGCCAAATTTCATTGAAATGTCACAGATAGTCATCTGGAAACTTATCACATGCACATGCCTATAGATGTAGATGCAGATGTATATATGATCCTATACCACACACACAGTAGTTTTTACCTGCTTCAAGTAGTAGCCTTATTTCTCTGTTGGTCTATAGTCTGCTTTCTAACTACAGAGAGATAAGCCCCTTTGCATCTTACTGTACATGAAGGATAAAGATGTAAGAACTAATAAAGCTCAACACAAGTCAAACTTCAATCTAAACATATTCATCCAAATGTCCAAAGGGGAGAAAACATTCTGGAAATGCGATCAGAATCATCTTTCAGTGTAAGGTATAGTTCTTCAACGAGAATGAATATTAATTTCCTCTGAACCTCCTGTAAAAACTTACTGGTTCTTTGTCCCATCTCTCAGGCCCCAACAAATCTAGCAACATAGTAGCCTTAAGATATTAATGGTTCATGATTATTTCTAGTTTATTCTTAGAAAACTTTCTCAATTTTAATAGTACATTTCATGTCTTAATTAATGAGATGAATAATATAGATGGATGGGTTATTGCAAAAGATATTGGGTATAAAGGCCATAAATTCCTTTGCAGTGTAATCAAATATTCCTAATATATCAGCTTTATCAATGTTATTGACCTCCTTAACAAACCATCTTTTGGTTTCATTGATTTCTCCTACTGTTTTTCTGTTTTCATTTCACTGACACCTTCTTTGTTATTTAAATATAGGTGGCCTCCTTCACCTATATTTAAGTGGGACCTTGCATTTGAAATTCAGTAATTGCCTTTAATTAGCCTGCTCTTCAATCCTGTGTAACTTTATAGCTCATACATGCGCCACCAAATCTCTCTCCACTAGGCTACCATCTGATGTGAAACATAAATATAAGTATGAATACACTTGTATGGATAAAACTATATTGAAGCAAATAAGTCCTTCAGCCTCTCAGTTCCCTCCAATCTGCTTCATTTACCTTTTCCTCTAGCAGACTGGGGAGCTTTCAAAGATGCCCATGAAAGACAAAAGGCAATCTTACTTCTTTTCTTAGAGGTTATGCAGAAAGAATATCACTGTACTCAATCAAGAAAAAAATCAAGAATGTGTTTCTGCACGTTCTTTCCTGGGCCCGTGTTACTGATGGTGTAAAATCTGGTTGACAGTAACATGGAATAACCATGGTCTTACCTCACCCTTTGGACAGCCAACAGTATCTCAAATTACCGCAAGGCCTTTTCAGGGTCAAGTTGTCCATCATTTCAAATTTAGCTGCAGGTCTCTTTCCCTTAAAGTTGAAGGGAAAAAAAAATGTCAACTTCAGGTTGCTGCTCAGCAGCTTTTGAAAAACAAACATTAATTACATGCCTATTCTGTGTCAGGTACTGCCTAACAATATGTATTATTTCCCCCAATGTTCCCAACTTCGGTTGAGGGAGGTTGAGTCATCAGGACCCACTTTTCATTGTCAAGACACTTTGTAATCTCTGAGTAATTCAAAAGAAAAAGACCAATGTGCCTAGAAATAACTTGGGAGGTTTTATTTTCTTTGTATAGCTAAAGAACCACATGCAAGGCTGTCAAGGCTGTAGATTTTAATAGGACTTGCTTGTATAGACCACAAAACCCTTTCCAGTAGCAGAGTATTACTCAGACCATTTTTCCACTTTCAGCTCTGTGCCAAGACAACATCTTAACCACCCACAGCATATGACAGGGCTGGAAGGATCACCCAGGAGAGACAGGTCAAATCACTGCCACTGCTCTACTTGCCAGACCTTCTTCTTGTGATTTCTTAACGTTTTCCAACACTGTTCTATAAGATGTCTTAGCACTTGTATTTCTCCCCAAAGCCATTCTCCATTGATACAAATATCCAGAATCACTAGATCTTACCAAATACGTGAAAGGCAAAAAGAATTTTAAGACCAAATGTAGTATGGGTTACCCACTGAGGCCTTGACTGAATAAAGAAAAACAGAGAAATATACTATTGCTCAAACCAGAAAGGCAGGAAGCTGGAATGCTGCCTAAACCCAGGACAGTAAACATTCTAGACTCAAACTGCTTATGTGGGGAGCACATAACACTCCCCTAACTGTGATGCAGGTCTTGAATCTGCTTCTACTACCTATATTATGACCATAAATGCTTACTGTAATGATAAAAATTCACGTGACTTATTTCAAGTGGAATTTTGACCTGAGGAATGAATACTCCATTTCTGAATAAGAACTCTCTCAATGAATACTGTCATAACTTGAGTTTCACACTCTTTTGTTCTGAATTTCAGACTGACCCTGCATAAAATTTTTATTAATGAACCTCTTTCTTTTATTCTAAGTGCACACACCAGAATCCATGCCCAACCCTTTGTTGTCTTTCTTCAGTAAGCTCCACTGTATACCTGGCATGAGCTAATTTAAAATTCTCATTTGACCTGATAAAAAAGAAACCTGACCAATTGCAGAGAATTTTTGTATCTTTCTTTTACTTCCTGTGGTATCTTGGAAAACAGTTTCTCCTTTAGCTTAAGAAATGAATTTTAAAATGGTAAAGGCAGTATCATGTACCTTTTATTTATATTACACACTTGTACTGGGTTGGACATAAAATGACATCCTACAGCTTTATCTATTTTGCCCTTTCCAGAACTTATGAAAGAACCAGTTAAAGCCTGGTGGAATTTCTGTTGGTTTAGGCCTGTCCATAGTTGATATGCTTTTGAGGATCTGAGTATGGAAAGTAAGTTGTGTTATATCCAGTGTTCTAATCAAGAGAAGGTCATAAATGGCAGGTTTTCTGTGCCATTGGTATTGGTGGATACATTACTTCTGTTCAGTTATAGAAAATAATTTTTCAGTTAGAGATCAGGAGAATGTTGTTTACAGTTAAAATTGATTTAAAAAAAATAGAAGCATAATGTTAGAGACTGAAATTCTACTCATGAAGTAGATCGATGACTGATGCAAATGATCATTTCCCTAAGATCTAGAAGAGAGAAATTTGGGATCCTAACTGAAGCATTTTTTTCTCAAAAGTGCCATTTGAGAAATGTTAAATTAATGTATGTTCAGACATTATTAACGAGATTATAGGACTATAGTTCTTACCAGGCTTCTCCCTTGACTGGGTAGATGAACAAGACTGTGGTTTCTCCTTGTCTCCAAAAATAAAAGTTTATTGAATACTTAGTAAAGGATATGGGGGAAGAACACTGTAAACCTCTCAGGGGCCCAATGTCACAGGTACTTCTGTATGTCTGGCACCTGGCACATCTGACACAAAATATTACTTAGTGATTTTCTTTTAAATTGTTCTGGAATGACTGAGAAGAACAAAATATTGTTCTCTCAAATAGTCTATAATCTTACTGAATACCCTGAACATGAACCAAAAAAAGAGTTTGAAAACAAACTATAAGGAAGAAAGTATATTCTAAACAAAGTAGGAGGCATAACCCCCCCCCAAGATTTCAGACAATACTACAAAGCTACAGTAATCAAAACAGCATGGTATTGGCACAAAAACAAACATACGGATCAATGAACAGAAGAGAGAGCCTAGAAATAAACCTACACACCTATGGACAATTAATCTTCAACACATATAAGTCAATGAAGTTAGAACACACTTTCACACCATACACAAAAATAAACTCAAAATGGCTTAAAGACTTAAATATAAGAAAAGACACCATAAAACTCCTAGAAGAGAATATAGGCAAAACATTCTCTGACATAAATCATACAAATGTTTTCTTAGCTCAGCCTCAAAAGGTAATAGAAATAAAAGCAAAAATAAACAAATGGGACCTAATCAAACTTATGTGCTTTTGCACAGCAAAGGAAACCATAAACAAAATGAAAAGACATCCTATGGACTGGGAGGAAATATTTACAAATCATGTGACCAACAAAGGCTTAACTTCCAAAATAAACAAATAGCTCCTACAATTCAGTAACAAAAAAACAACACAACTGAAAAATGGGCAGAGGATACAGACATACATCTCTCCAGAGAAAACATACATATACGTACATGAAAAGAATTATACATCAAGATCAAGTGGGATTTATCCCAAGGATGCAAGGATTTTTGAATATCCACAAATCAATCAATGTGATACACATTAACAAACTAAAGAATAAAAATTGTGCGAACATCTCAGTAGATGCAAGAAAAGCTTTTGATAAAATTCAACATCCATTTATGATAAAAACTCTCCAGAAAGTGGGCACAGAGGGAACATACCTTAACATAATAAAGGCCATATATGGCAAACCCACAGCAAACATCATACTCAACAATGAAAAGCTGAAACCATGTCCTCTAAGATCAGGAACATGACAAGGATGCCCACTCTCTCCACTTTTATTCAACATAGCACTGGAAGTCCTAGCCATAGCAATTAAAGAAAAGAAAAAGAAAAGGAATCCAAATTGAAAAGGAACAAGTAAAACTGTCACTCTTTGCAGTTGACATAATTCTATACATAGAAAATCTTAAGGACACCACCAGAAAAGTACTAGAGCTCAATGATGAATTTGGTAAAGTGGCAAGATACAAAATTAATATACAGAAATCTGTTGCATTTCTATACCCTAACAACAAAGCATCAGAAAGAGAAATTAAGGAAATAATCCCATTTACTACTGCAAAAAAAATAATAAAATATCTAGGAATAAATCAAATTTACTATCTTAAGTATCATCACCATAGGGCAGACAGCAGAAGCAAGAAGAACTACAATCCTACAGCCTGTGGAATGAAAACCACATTCACAGGAATAGACAAAATGAAAAGGTAGAGGACTATGTACCAGATGAAGGAACAAGATAAAACCCCAGGAAAACAATGAAATGAAGTAGAGATAGGCAACCTTCCAGAAAAAGATTTCAGAATAATGATAGTGAAGATGATTCAGGACCTTGGTAAAAGAATGGAGGCAAAGATCGAGAAGATGAAAAATGTATAACAAACACTTAAAGAATTAAAGAACAAACACTTAGAAGAATTAAAGAACAAACGAACAGAGATGAACAATACAATAACTGAAATGAAAAATACACTAGAAGGAATCAATAGCAGAATAAGTGAGGCAGAAGAACGGATAAGTGACCTGGAAGACAGAATGGTGGAATCCACGGCCGTGGAACAGAATAAAGAAAAAAGAATGAAAAGAAATGAAGACAGCCTAAGAGACCCCTGGGACAACATTAAATACAACAACATTTGCATTATAGGGGTCCCAGAAGAAGAAGAGAAAAATAAAGGGACTGAGAAAATATTTGAAGAGATTATAGTTGAAAACTTCCCTAAGATGGGAAAGGAAATAGCCACCCAAGTCCAGGAAGCACAGAGAGTCCCAGGCAGGACAAACCCAAGGAGAAACACACCGAGACACACAGTAATCAAATTGACAAAAATTAAAGACAAAGAAAAATTATTAAAAGCAACAAGTGAAAAACAACAAATAACGTACAAGGGTACTCCCACAAGGTTAACAGCTGATTTCTCAGCAGAAACTCTACAAGCCAGAAGGGAGTGGCACAATATATTTAAAGTGATGAAAAGGAAGAACCTACAACCAAGACTACTTTACCTGGCAAGGATCTCATTCAGATTTGACAGAGAAATCTAAAGCTTTAGAGACAAGCAAAAGCTAAGAGAATTCAGCACCACGTAATGAGCTCTACAACAAATGCTAAAGGAACTTCTCTAAGTGGGAAACACAAGAGAAGAAAAGGACCTACAAAAAAACCCCAAAACAATTAAGAAAATGGTAATAGGAACATACATACCGATAATTACCTTAAATGTGAATGGATTAAATGCTCCAACCAAAAGACACAGGCTCGCTGAATGGATACAAAAACAAGACCAATATATATGCTGTCTACAAGAAATCCACTTCAGACCTAGGGATACACACAGACTGAAAGTGAGGGGATGGAAAAAGATATTCCATGCAAATGGAAATCAAAAGAAAGCTGGAGTAGAACTACTCATATCAAATAGATTTTAAAATAAAGAATGTTACAAGAGACAAGGAAGGACACTACATAATGATCAAGAGACCAATCCAAGAAGAAGATATAACAATTATAAATATATATGCACCCAACATAGGAGCACCTCAATACATAAGGCAAATGCTAACAGCTATAAAAGAGGAAACCAACAGTAACACAATAATAGTGGGGGACTTTAACACCTCACTTACACCAATGGAGAGATCATCCAGAAAGAAAATTAATAAGGAAACACAAGTTTTAAATGACACAATAGACCAGATAGATTTAATTGATATTTATAGGACATTCCATCTGAAAACAGCAGATTACACTTTCTTCTCAAGTGCACATGGAACGTTCTCCAGGATAGATCACATCCTGGGTCACAAATCAAGCCTCAGTAAATTTAAGAAAACTGAAATCATATCAAACATCTTTTACGACCACAACACTATGAGATTAGAAATAAATTACAAGGAAAAAAACGTAAAAAAAACCCAAAAACATAGAGGCTAAACAATATGTTACTAAATAACCAAGAGATCATTGAAGAAATCAAAGAGGAAATCAAAAAGTACCTACAGACAAATGACAATGAAAACACAATGATCCAAAACCTATGGGATGCAACAAAAGCAGTTCTAAGAGCGAAGTTCATAACACTATAATCCTACCTCAAGAAACAAGAAAAATCTCAAATAAACAATCTAACCTTACACCTAAAGGAACTAGAGAAAAAAGAACAAACAAAACCCAAACTTAGTAGAAGGAAAGAAATCATAAAGATCAGAGCAGAAATAAATGAAATAGAAACAAAGAAAACAAGAGCAAAGATCAATAAAACTATAAGCTGGTTCTTCGAGAAGATAAACAAAATTGATTAACCTTTAGCCAGACTGATCAAGAAAAAGAGGGAGAGGACTCAAATCAATAAAATTAGAAATGAAAAAGGAGAAGTTACAATGGACACCGCAGAAATACAAAACATCATTAAGAGTCTACTACAAGCAACTTTATGCCAATAAAATGGACAACCTGGAAGAAATGGACAAATTCTTAGGAAGGTGTAACCTTCCAAGACTGAACCAGGAAGAAATGAACAGACCAATCCCAAGTAATGAAATTGAAACTGTGATTAAAAATCTTCCAACAAACAAAAGTCCAGGACCAGGTGGCTACACAGGTGAATTCTATCAAATGTTTAGAGAAGAGCTAACACCCATCCTTCTCAAACTCTTCCAAAAAATTACAGAGGAAGGAACACTCCCAAACTCATTCTACAAGGCCACCATCACGCTGATACCAAAACCAGACAAACATACTACAAAAAAAGAAAATTACAGACCAATATCACTGATGAATATAGATGCAAAACTCCTCAACAAAATACTAGCAAACAGAATCCAACAGCACATTAAAAGGATCATACACCATGATCAAGTGAGATTTATCCCAGGGATGCAAGGATTCTTTAATATACGCAAATCAATCAATGTGATACACCATATTAACAAATTGAAGAATAAAAACCATATGATCATCTCAATAGATGCAGAAAAAACTTTTGACAAAATTCTACACCAATTTATAATAAAAACTCTCCAGAAAGTGGGCATAGAGGGAACCTACCTCAACATAATAAAGGCCATATACAACAAACCCACAGCAACCATCATACTCGATGGTGAAAAACTGAAAGCATTTCCACTAAGATCAGGAACAAGACAAGGCTGTCCACTCTCACCACTATTATTCAACATAGTTTTGGAAGTCCTAGCCACAGCAATCAGAGAAGAATAAGAAATAAAAGGAATACAAATTGGAAAAGAAGAAGTAAAACTGTCACTGTTTGCAGATGACATGATACTAGACATAGACAATTCTAAAGGTGCCACCAGGAAACTACTAGAGCTAATCAATGAATTTGGTGAAGTTGCAGGATACAAAATGAATGCACAGAAATCTCTTGCATTCTTATACACTAACAACGAAAGAGCAGAAACAGAAATTAAGGAAACAATCCCATTCACCATTGCAATAAAAAAAATAAAATACCTAGGAATAAACCTACCTAAGGAGGTAACTGTACTCAGAAAACTATAAGACACTGATGAAAGAAATCAAAGATGACACAAACAGATGGAGAGATATACCATGTTTGTGGATTGGAAGAATCAATATCGTGAAAATGACTATACTACACAAAGCAATCTACAGATTCAATGCAATCCTTATCAAATTACCAATGGCATTTTTTACAGAACTAGAACAAAAAATCTTAAAATTTTTATGGAGACACAAAAGACCCTGAACAGCCAAAGCAATCTTGAGGGAAAAAAACGGAGCTGGAGGAATCAGACTCCCTGACTTCAGACTATACTACAAACCTACAGTAATCAAGACAATATGGTACTGGCACAAAAGCAGAAATATAGATCAATGGAACAGGATAGAAAGCCCAGAGATAATCCTACCCACCTATGGTCAACTAATCTATGACAAAGGAGGCAAGGATATACAATGGAGAAAAGACAATCTCTTCAATAAGTGGTGCTGGGAAAACTGGACAGCTACATGTAAAAGAATGAAATTAGAATACTCCCTAACACCATACACAAAAATAAACTCAAAATGGATTAAAGACCTAAATGTAAGACTGGACACTATAAAACTCTTAGAGGAAAACACAGGAAGAGTACATATGACATAGATCACAGCAAGATCATTTTTGACCCACCACCTAGGGTAATGGTAATAAAAATAAAAATAAACAAATGGGACCTAATGAAACTTAAAAGCTTTTGCACAGCAAAGGAAACCATAAAGATGAAAAGACAACTCTCAGAATGGGAGAAAATATTTGCAAATGAATCAATGGACAAAGGAATAATCTCCAAAATATATAAACAGCTCATGCAGCTCAATATTAAAAGAACAAACAACCCCATCCAAAACTGGGCAGAAGACCTAGATAGACATTTCTCCAAAGAAGACATACAGATAAGAGGCACATTTAAAGCTGCTCAACTTCACTAATTATTAGAGAAATGCAAATCAAAACTACAATGAGGTATCACCTCACACCAGTCAGAATGGCCATCATCAAAAAATCTACAAACAACAAATGCTGGAGAGGGTGTGGAGAAAAGGGGACCCTCTTGCACTGTTGGTGGGAATGGAAATTAATACAGCCACTATGGAAATAGTATGGAGGTTCCTTAAAAAACTAAAAATAGAATTACCATATGACCCAGCAATCCCACTACTGGACATATACCCAGAGAAAACCATAATTCAAAAAGACACATGCACCCTAATGTTCACTGCAGCACTATTTACAATAGCTAGGTCATGGGAGCAACCTAAATGCCCACTGACAAAAGAATGGATAAAGAAGATGTGGTACATATATACAATGGGATATTACTCAGCCATGAAAAGGAACAAAATTGGGTAATTTATAGAGATGTGGATGGACCTAGAGACTGTCATACAAAGTAAAGTAAGTCAGAAAGAGAAAAACAGATATTGTATATTAACGCATATATGTGGAATCTAGAAAAATGGTACAGATGAACCGGTTTGCAAGGCAGAAACAGAGACACAGATGCAGAGAACAAACATACGGACACCAAGAGGGGAAAGCGGGGGGTAGGGGGGGATGAATTGGGAGATTGGGATTGACATGTATACGCTAATATGTATAAAATAGATAATAAGAAAAAAATATATAGAACAATTTGGTACCCTAAAAAAAAAAGTATCATCATACATGTTTTGGTATGTAATATTCTTTATTATTTCATTCTAATGGCTTTGAAATTTTTTGTATTCTTGAATTAAGTGTTTTTAAACTTCAAATATATGATGTGTTAGATATATTTTTAATATTAACTTTTAAATTAATCTTTACTGAGGTTAAGAATGTTCTATATTATTTCTTTATATTGTTGAGACTTTGTTGATGGTCTAGTAGACAATTACTTGTTATAAGTGTCCCTTGTGCTTGAGTAGAATGTGTATTTTATAGTATAAGTTCCATATATGAGTTTGTTTGTGTTATCAGATAATGGTTCATTAATATTTTTGGCGTCCTTGACCTAAATATTATTGAGGTACTTGTGTTAAAATATTCCATTTTGTTTAAGTTTGTTTCTCTGTTTAACTGTGGCAAGTTCATGTAGTTGAAGGCTATGTTATTAAAGGCATAGAAGATGATTTATAATGACTCCTTTACCCTTAAAATGTTTTTATTGTTCATTTTGTTTTGCTTTCCCTTCTTCTTTGCCTGATCTTAACATCCATATACAGTATTATCACATTGTGTGTGTACAAGCACCTTTTCCCATATCTTTCTCTGTCATCTCTTCACTTTTTTTTTTTAATTAATTAATTTATTTTTTGGCTGTGTTGGGTCTTCGCTTCTGTGCGAGGGCTTTCTCTAGTCGCGGCAAGCGGGGGCCACTCTTCATCGCAGTGCGCGGACCTCTCAGTATTGTGGCCTCTCTTGCTGCGGAGCACAGGCTCCAGACGCACAGGCTCAGTAGTTGTGGCTCACGGGCCTAGTTGCTCTGTGGCATGTGGGATCTTCCCAGACCAGGGCTCGAACCCGTGTCCCCTGCATTAGCAGGCAGATTCTCAACCATTGCGCCACCAGGGAAGCCCCATCTCTTCACTTTTTAAAATAAAAAATAGGCATATGCTTCTTAAAGAGTTGTATCTAAATCTCTTTCCTTGAGTAGGTAAATCTAATTTGTTCACATTTATTGTGATTACTGATACAGTTAAACTCATTTTGTGTTTTCTATGAATCATGTCTCTTTTTTCCCCTCATTTGCCATGATAATGAGTAAGTTTTCTGTCTGCCTTTCATGAGCGGCAACTTCACAATGATGAGTCAGATGTAGATTTATTTTTATATTCTTTGATATGAAGTTTCATGTCACTCTGCAATTCTATAAAATTCTCAGTCATTTTGCCTTTCTCTCACTAGCCTTCTGTTTTCGAGGACCTACCATTAGACTCACGTTGGAGCCTCTACATCCTCCACATCTCTTAACCATTTTTCAGCGCTGCATTCTGTGTAACATCCTCCAATATATATTCCAATTTACCAACTCTCTCTACAATTTTATCTCATCCATCTTTTAAGTTTCTTTTATCCAATGACTCTACTAACATCTAGCATTCTATATGTTCTTATTCACAAATCTTGTTTGTCACAATGTCTTAGTCTATCATTGTGATTTTACTTTCTTATTGTCCCGTACATTTTCGAAGCCCTGTATTCTCTTTCAGATTTTTCTCTTTTTTCAGGTCCTTGGGATGTTAATCCTCTTGTCTGTTTGCAAGGTGGCTGTATCTGAGGGAGTCCCTGGTTCTTTGGGTTATGGAAATATCCCAACGGAGTGGTTTTACATATGCTTCTGTCAGCTGCCCCAGGAATTTCCCTGATCCTGTACCTGTTAAATGTCAATGTCTCACCTGAACTGTCAGGTCACATAAATTCAGACTCCACAAATGCATATGCCATATGTTTGGGATTTCAACTCTTAAGGTATTTTATAGTTTTATCCAAAGTCTTAAGTAAAGGCAAATTTTTTGACTCTCTAAAAATTATAGTCTAGTTATAGTCTCTCTAGTTATAGTTATATAGAATATATAGTTATATATTCACAAAGGGGTACCAGTTATAAGATTATTGAAGGGATATCATGTCCAGCTCATTGCCTTGGGTGGGTTTAAAGCAGTATCATCTAATCCCACATTGTCATTAAGACCTCAGACGCAGAACTTTAAAGCCTGTTTCTATGTTCAGTACTCCCATGGATCATAGCAGCTTTCTCAGTTTGTGAGACTAGTAACTTGATTTCCATTTCTTCTTAATATGTAACACATGGGATTTTTAATTCTTTTTTGAGCTTGATATGTACAGAAAGTAATTATGGTTACTATATTTTATTCACCATTTCCATGTGTTTAGAGTGAGGGGTATCAGAGTTAGATAAGTATACCTTATTTTAAATTCTTATTTCTTAACATGTTTATACACTGTATTGTGCCTTACTTTTTTCACCTAACAACTAATCTTGTGATTATTCTCTATCAATAATCATAATTTGTTTTTGTCTTTTTAATGGCTGCCTAGTATTCCATTGTATTTATGCAGAATAATTCACGTAACCAGACTATTTCCCATAACATTTTTAAACTAACAAAAGAATGTTCTCACTGCACAAAATGTGGAAACAATAGTCTATGTTGATGCTTATGTTTCTAGTTCTTTTTCTTTCATATATATTGAATTTATATGTAAACTTATTATATGATTCGGTAACCTGAACTATTATTTTAAAATAGTGAATACATTTTATATCTTTAAATATTCTTTAGTAACTACTATGATTATATAGTAGTGCATTTTAGGGATACATAAAAATTTATTTTACCATATCACATTTGGATATTTAAGTTGTTCCAAACTATTCACTAACATAAATAATGTCATAATGCACATTATTACATATTAATATTTTTATGTCTCTTATTATCATTGCTGACTTAGGATTAATTACTACAAATGGACTAATCAGTTCCAAGGTATAAATATTTTATGACTTTTGATACATATTGTGAAATTGCCTTCCAAAATTGTATTCCAAGTTGCCTAAAATTCCTCCAAAGGAGTATAAATGCCTATTTCCTCATATCTTCTTCAATGTTTTCACATTTTAAAATTTTTGCAAAAACGGTGGGCAAAACATTGGCATTTCGTTGTTTTAATTTACATTTCTTTAGTGAAACTAGGAATCTTTTCATATGTTTACTTTTTATTTCTTCTGTGAATTGCCTGTTTATACTTTTGCCCATTCTTCTACTGGAATATTTTTTTCTTTGTCATATTCATCATCTGGTTGCCTATAATACACCATATATTCTGGAAGGGTACATAGGTATTTCATTATGAACCGTTGCATACCTTAAAGTATCTATTTTTATCATGTGTGATTGACAGCTTGCTTGATATAGAATTCTTAGATCCCATAGTGAAGCAGGAAAAGTTCACCCAGACTTGGGTTTTCCCACTTGTTAGGCAAATGTGTGTTCCTTGAATTCCCTCATGGTACACCCATTTGCAGTTATAATCTTCCACCGAGTCTTAAACTGCCAGGCTAATTTATATAATTTTCAATTCAGTCATCACTCAGCCTGTATAACTATGGATAAAGCCTGCAGTATGGGAGCCTGAAGCAGAGGAATCACCTCTGAGCAGTTTTTCCTCCATGATTATTACGAAGCAAAACTGTTGAGATGCTGCACAAATTTTTGCCTGGGTCTTTATGGTGTCACTTCTCACATTACCCACATGGTATTTGTCTACCTATGTCATGATGCCCTCATGCACAGATGACTTTCACCATGGAAACCCAGGAGTCTCCACACAGGAGTGGCAGAAGGCAACTTATCCAAAGTAGTAGATGAGACTTCACATCTTACATTCTGTGATATCAGCTTGTCCCCCATGTCAGTGGGCATTAGTGGGGCTCTGCTATGACTTTCTTCTCCTTACTCACCCTACTACTGTACTGTTTTCTCTAGAGGCTGACAGGTCTTTTAAAATCTTGCTCAATGGAGTCCCACTAGCACAACATCTCACAAAAAAATCCTAGACGTTTTGAACATAAGGCTGACACCTTTCTCATTTTCCCAAATTAGATGCAGGTTTTAATTCTTCTTCCTTCCTTTGGTCATTTGCTTGGAGATTTGAGAGGACGGAGCAAGAACTGTTAATTTTATCATCTCACCAAGAAGTTCAGTCTTTGATTTCTTCACGTCAATCGGTGTGGTCACGTAGTGTGATTTTCAAACTTGGACGGTAATGGAAATTACCAGGGGTGATTGTGTACAAGGTAGATGCCAGCCCCTCACTTCCAGACATTCAAATTCAGTAACTCTGAGACGTGCCCATAATCTATATTTCTGATAGGCAACACCCCCTCCAGGTGATTCTCATATAGGTCCTACCATAGTTTGAGAAAACCCAATGTAAGGAAAATTTTAAAAAACTAAACCAGTGGTTTTCCAAGTGTGACCTGTAGACGGGTAAATAAGGTCTACAGATCAGCTTCACCTGAGAACTTGGTGGGAAAGTAAATTTTGGGACCACAACCCAGACCTACTAAATGAGAAACAGGGGGGGTGGTGCCCAGCAATCTGTATTTTAACAAGCCCTCCAGGGGTTTCTGATGCATGCTCAAGTTTGAGAATTACGGAACCAGTGGGTGAGCCAGAAATCCCATGTTCTAACCTGAGACTTGCCTCTAGCTATAGCTCAGTGACCAGGGGAAAGTTATTCACCTTCTCTGGATTTCAACTTCCCACTACAATGTAAGGATGAGAGGTCAAATATCTCCAAGGATCTTTTAAGGCTTAATCTCAAACTATTTTATAATACCTTCCATGTTTTGTTGTACTTTTTTTCATGAAATAAATTACATTTGGTTGAGCCTTGAGCACTATTATTTATATTCCGTAGGGATGCCCCAGCATCCAACAGCAACTATTTCCATGGAGCTAATCAATCAAGCCCAGAACAATTCAAAATATATGCATATATGTTAACAATAATCCTGAGTGTGGATTGCATATAAATCCATGGGCAATGGTTGTTTGTTGTTTTTCTTTCTTCTTTTCTTTTCTTTTTTTTTTAACATAAAAAGGCTGGGCTCCATGGGCATGTGGTTTTCTTCATCTCATTTTCTTCATCTGGCTCATTTGATCTTAATTACTAGGGCTAGTTCTTGAATTGCAGCAGCTTGTTCTAAGTAGCATATGGCAGACGGTGCTAAGCACAGGCAGCAGACAATGTGTTACTAAAAGGAGAAGAAATTTTCCTTTACATAAGAAGCCATATGCAGTCCAAATTTATCCATACTGTATCACTGAAATGTGTATGTATTTTAAAACTTCATCTATGATTTTTCACAGGTATTGGTTTCATCGTTTGCATATTCAACATAAGACCTGCAGAGATTTTAAGAGTCCGTTTCAAAACACTCTCAGACTGTTCCTATCAGTAACTTCAGGGACCACCATCCATTGCCTCCTCTTGCAAAGTTTCGCTGAAAACCTAACACCTCTTAGGGCATCCTTCTCCCCACAGCATTCTCAGTTTTCAGGTCTCAAAAGGACTTGATGTCAAGGTGCTCTTTCTGTGAAAGCAGCACAGCTGTGAAAGTTGTCACACTCCTGCTTTATGAGACAGGAAAGCAAAGAGTCTGCTCTTTTTCTCTGTCCTGGCTCCTTTGTCTCTCTCAGTGAGACACAGTGAACCTCTGGAGCTTCTCCCTTCTATGCCTTAGAGCACACCTGTGAAGCATCAAAGCCTCAGAACATGGCAGGGTGCCAGCCATCTGGATGTGGCCTTCTGCAAATGGTCTTCATCACCACACTTCTCCTTGGAAATCTTGTCTTGAGCACTGCATCCCTATTCGCCTCACCTGGCTTCATTTGCTGTCACCCTACTTCAGCACCAGACCTCTGAGAGCACCCATTACACACTCGGTCTTTACCGAGATTCTTTTTCTTTTACAGCAACTGCTCTGGCTCATCATCATCCTTGGAGCTTCATATTCCCAACTGTGGCACCTCCGAAATCTAACTGCTTGGCACTGTGTCTCTGACATCACAGTCTGTTGCCATGGCAAGTGCCACCAATTCAGCACGATGACTTCCCTGCCAGAAGGAGAGGATGCACTGAGAGAGAGACAACATTTGTTTAAGCATAAATATCTTTGATATTTAGCAAAGAGGCAAGAGACTATATGGAAGACAACAGAGGAAGCAAAAATTCCAATTTATAGGGTGCTTAGCTTTCAGGGTTCCTCTTTGGTACAAGTCAGGTGCTCAGCTTTCTTGAGCTCTTCACATTATACCAGAATTTCAAGGTGATTATTTCTTCGACTTTCAGGTTCACTGGGGATAACATTGGAGTTTGAAAGCATTTAGAGTTCGAAAATGCCACATCTGCTTTTTCATGTTGCCATCAGATGATTATCTTGGTAGAAAGATGAGCAGCAGCCATTCTAAATAGAATTGCTCATCTCAGCAAAGCCTTTCCAAGGAAGCCAGTTCACAGACAATTTAAGCTAGTTTCTCCCTCTGCAATTCTGCTCAGACTCAGACCCCTATCTCTGCTGGGTATGAACTCTCCTAATAATGTCTACTGTTGAATTTACAGAGTTTCCGTGAACAGTTTTTCCAAGGGCCTTGCCAAACTCAGAATCTGCTCTCATACTTGGATGTAACTATGAAATGGAAACTTGAGAACATTGTGTTTGGAAAACTACAAAAGTTACAGTCTATTTTTTACTGTTACCTAATGGTGACTTGTAATTTGCTACTTAGGATTCTGAAGAAAAGAGCAAATTTGAAAGAAAATGTCTAACTCTCCTAGTCCCTTTTTGATTCCTATTAAAATGGAATTTTTAAAGGGGGTCAAAACTGTATTATTTGCTGGATACTCAACACTCCAGATCCATGCCAAAAACTTTGAAAAATTTCCACAAGTGGAACGACATCAAAGACCAGGAGTATTCTGATCCTCTACTGCCTGCACGAGAAATAACAACTCTCCTGCGAGGCCATACAGCGTAACTCCACTCATACCCCTGAAGTAAAACAGGCAAAGACTGTACACGGATGTGGTTTATCGATCAATTACGGAGTTCCTCTTGGTCTCAGCAGGCCTGGGAAATGCACCAGGCACCAGAGGACATACCTAACAGGAAACCCCAAGTAATGCTTCCTCAATTTTCATTTGTATTAAAGGAAAATTATAGGGGACATGAATGAGGCAAGAGGGTTGGGTGAAGCCTCTTGGCTGCCATGTCAAATATAGAAAATAAAAGTATGAGTGGAGAAGGGGAGCTTTGGGTTGCAAATCTCTTCTGTTCTTACTCCTCACGTTTCTTCACAAGTTGTTTGGCTATCTGAACTATCACACAACATGACAATAAACCCACAGCTCCTCTCTCCCTTGGTCTACT